>NC_138885.1:95980585-96580585 GCF_965194825.1 Balaenoptera physalus
AGCTGCTTTGCACATTGGAGTTCTGGATAGAGTTCTGATCAAGGAAAACACAAACACTTCTAAAAATAACTTTGAAACCTACACACTTAATTCAGTCCTCTCATTGAATTACAGTTTAGGAAGCTGAGACACAGGAAGGTCACAGGGAGTTGAGAGTCCACGTGCTGCATCCCCTCTTCTTGCTAATGTCAGCCCCCCTCCCCTCCTAGTAATCTGGTCCCCTTACCCCAGACCCACCTTTGACATCACCTGACTCTCCCATCCCGTATCCAGCCAGCCTAAGTTTCCTGTTTTTGCCAAGGACTTTTACTTTCAGTTCAGCTAAACTGAGTGATCCGATTCTTCTACTGTGGGACAGCCCCACAGCCTGTTGCCTGCTGTCACCTGGTGTCTCTGGCCATCGTGAAGTAAGCCATTGTAATCTGATTATTTTCAAGTCCTGGCCATCCAGTGTTTCTTTAAAACAACTCCAGCTGAATTTCCGTAGGAGTCAGACCAGGTTTTTAAAGAAGATCTGTTACTCCTTCTTAATAAGTACTTCCTAAATATCATATATTATGAAGGAACCAGTGCTTCGTCTTAAATTGGGTTCTATAGGAGGGTGAGTTCCTTCTGAAACTGGCCTTAGAATTGTTAAGTGGATGGGTCCAGTATCCCTTTACCTGATCCCGGGCCAGGTTACCCCTAGGCAGCATCAGATGGTGCTTAGCTCACCAGCAAACAAGGGCATGTGAGAAAAACAAACAAAAAAAGAGAAAGATATGAAGGTCAGAAATAATCTGACCTTTTATATGTCAAATTAAAACACCTAAGTAGTCATTATGGGGGAAAAATCAGACCTTTGTGACTTTAGAACTTAGCATTCCCTTGATTTCAAATTATGTCTAGAGGTGTCACTTGAATCCTTTCATCCGTGGGCCTCTTTATCTGACCTGACCTGGCCCATCCCTTAGGTTTCCTTCCCAGATGTAGGAGAAAACCCGCTCTGAACCGTCCAGGCCTGGCTTTGCCTACTTCTCTTTGGGAAGTGAATTTGCCCCAGGTGAAAGGTTTTCACAAAATAGAGAAAGAAGTCAGTCTCTTGTCAACTTGCCAAACAGGCTCAGTAGCTAAAAATTCAACAGGGTCAGCTTCCCTTCTGTATGTGGAGATTGGCCTAAAGGCGTTTGCCCTTGAGTTCAGCCCCCTTGTGGCTGGGCTGGACTCCTCTGAAACAGGATAGAGAGCACTTATGCTGTTCCTTTTGGAAACTGACAGAGACCTCCCAAGCCCCGGATGGTGTAGCTCTTCAGAAGGAAGTCTAGCTCATTTCTATTGGGGGCATGTTTGTATTTCAGAAATGGAAGGGTCCCCAAACCTGGAAATGAAAGATCAGTTATTAAGAGGAAGTGTAGAAGGATTAAGTGTGTTTTCTTTACAATTTTTACTGATGATAGATTTCAAGAATTCAGTTCTCTTCAAGAAAAATAGAGACAGAAATTCTAGTATTTATCTTGGTGGATATATGTCTGTGCAAATGATGTATGATATTTTACGAGAGGGTGTGAAAGTGTGTACAGGACTAAAGTGTGAATTTCTAATATGCATATGTACCGGATATATGCTCGATATCTATGTTTGTGTGTGTTTCTGAGTGTGAGTGCCATCTAAACAAGAGTGTGAGTTTATAAATGTTTGGATATTGAAAAGGTTAACTACACGCAAGCAAAGCAGATGTTTTAATGAGTTCTTAAATATTTTAATAAGTGCCTTGATTTTCTTCAGATAAAGAAAGAACAGGAAAAAAGAAAGGGGTTACTCCTTTTTCCTTTGGTTAAGTGAGTTTTAACAGCCGAAAATGCAGACTCTCTGCTATGGGATATATATAGTTTAATTTTTTTTTAAGTGGGGAAATGATTACTCCTGGTGTGGGTGAGAAATGAAACCTTTCTATGAGGAAGTTTCCTGTCTTTATTGCTGATTACGTGTGCCTGGTCTAATGACTAAAAGCTTAAACTTGGGGGGTGGGGCAGGGAACTGAGGGAGAGGAGTTCTTTCAAGAGTAATTGGAGGGAAGCAGCGAAGGGATAAAGAAGGAGGGAAGGAGTTTGGATGACTTGGTTACAAAACAGGAGCTCAGCTCAGATTCCATCTGATGATTTCCAAGGTGAAAAATGTGGTTTGGGGTGAGTTGGTGGCAAGGCTGCAGTTTTCAGCAACACAGCTGGCAGAGGAGCTGTAGCCAGCAGAAAGTTTCCTCTCCCGTTAGCGTGGTCCGAGCAGCTGGTGATCTAAATCCCCACACCTCAACCTTTTCAGAGGGCCACCACTCTCAGCCCTATTTCACGCCCACGAACCAGGACCAACGGGCCACAGTTTGACTTGCTGGAAGTCGTTGGGTGCCCAGCATGGCGGAGTGGTGTGGACGCCTGGAAAGACTGCAGAGGAACGGGCGGCACCGGGCTTAACCGCTGGCCTCATCTCAGTCTGGGCGGGAAGGCTGGGCCCATTGTCCTCCTGGACTGGGGAGGGTGCGGGGTCATTAGTTAGAGGATGATGTGGTCTCTGCAAACCAGAGGAAATGGCCTGCTTTTGTTTTCCACCCAGTAGGAAATGGAACCTGAATCCATTAGATTCTGGGCAGCTCAACGCGGCACAGTTTGAGCTCTTAGAGGCGTGATGCCTAAAAGGCTACTTGTGTGGATTTGTGTGTCCCAACCATCACTGTGCAGTGTGCCCATCTTTTATGCGTTTAAAGCCTGTCAGGCTGGTAATCTAAAGCAGAGGTCTGGACGACAGTAATGCCAGCAGACACGGGGAATAGGAGAGTGCACCTGTGGAGTTAAAAAATGCACGACCCTTTCCCTCAAAGAGTGAGCACAGGAGAAGGCCCCGTCCTGTAGGGTAGCTGCTGAGCCAGAATGCATAATTCACGGACCCCGTGCTGTTCCATGCAGATGGCGATATTAAATCGTGATTGATGCTAAGAGAGGCACACATCTTAGGAAGTTCTCCGAGAGGCTTCTGAATATTTCCAGGTCTCTTGTGCCTTCCCATCTTCTGTTCTACCGTGGTATTAAGCCAAACCCCTCCATTTCCCAGGAACCCCTCCTGGGGATGACAGAGCTTCACTCCCAAATATGAGATGCTTCAAATGTCATCACCCACCTCTTCTGCCTTTGAAGATCGCCCCCATCCCTCCTGGCCCACATGAAGCTGTTTACCTCCAGCTGGGCTGCAGCCTCCTTTCCAAGGCTGGTCACCACTGGACAAAGCAGCAGCACACTCTGGTGGTGGTGACCGGGCAGGAGGGACAGCGGCAAAAAGCTTGGAGAAAACACAGGCGTCCACTCAGCACAAAGCACTTCTGTCAAACCTCTGAGGTCAGAGCCAGTGGATTCTCTAATGCAGATTTTTCCACTCAGTGTATAATGAATTAATAAATCAAATTTGTGGTGTATTTGGAATTAAGTGTTTGGGGGTTTTGCTTTTTCTTTCTTAAAAAAAAAAAAATAGCTGAAATCACCCTCCAGGGCCTGTTCTGGCCCAAAACTGAAAATGCTTCCTCCGCATCACATGTAATTGTTACCAGGCTCACTTGTGGGTCGGCACCACAAAACCACTATTGTCAGTTCCCGGAGTCTTTACTTCTGACTGCCTGGGCTGGGCTGGGGGACACCAAATCACATGAAGGATTTATGAGATAAAGATAGAGATGCGAGGTTTGAACGAGGAGAAGATGGGCCAAGCAGGGGAGACAGGAACAGGCAGGGAGGCATTTTAAGTTTGCAGCTTTGTTGGTTTTTTAAAATATCAGACCATGTAATTGGGAATATTTATGAGCATTTTCTGGAATATTTTCATTTGGCGAGTGTGTGTGTGTGTGTGTGTGTGTGCGTGTGTGTGGTTTGGGTGAGTAGGGGGGAGGATGAGCTGAAATAATCTCTTCCACTGAATGAGTAAGTAGGTTAGTCTTCTGGACTGCCATAAAAGGTCTGTAAAACTGTTTTAATCAGCCACTGGTAGGAGAAACAAGGAAAGGAAAAAAAAAACAGACTGTAACATATTTGAAGTTCTTTACTTCGTGTGCCTTCTCTTCCAGACCAACCCTGTGGAGGTCGTTTGAATTCCAAAGATGCTGGCTATATCACCTCCCCGGGGTACCCCCAGGATTATCCATCCCACCAGAACTGTGAGTGGATTGTTTACGCCCCCGAACCCAACCAGAAGATTGTCCTCAACTTCAACCCTCATTTCGAAATCGAGAAGCACGACTGCAAGTAAGCACCATCCTGTGCCATGTACATCCACGAGACACACACCCCCCCACCCGCCTCCCCAGGCTTCTGCCATGCCTGCCGCCTCATGGCAGCACCCCTGGCCCTAGGACCTGCTGAACGCTGGTGGATCCTGGCCCCAGAGGGAAACCTCAAGAGATTTATTTCTTGCAGTGGAAATAAAAGCCTAGTTGATCCCATAGTATGGAGGAAAGCACCTTCCTGAGTGAAGAGTGTAAAGAATACACCCTAAATTCAAAGGCTGGCAGTGGAGGAGAATTCCACGTAGGGGCGGGGGTGGGGGGGAGTACACAACGCCAGCTCTTGACTTTAAGATTGACTTTCCCCTTGGAGATCTCCCCATTTCCACTGCCTCTCCCACATGTAGGAACCCCAGCAGCTTCCTTAATAAAACAGTAGCCAGATCCCCAAGTGGAGACTTCCTGTGTATCCAGCCGTGGAGGGTCAGGCTGTTATTTCATGAAGCAGCAGCAGGTCTCCTTATAGAAAGAGAGCTAAAAATCTGAGTCTGTACTGGCAGGTCTGAGATTCGCATTGATTCTTGGTATCTGTGCTGTACAGGTTAGAGTCTCAAAGCAGGTGCTATGGATTTATTTAACAAACACTCTTCTAATTGCTTTGTAAATATCAATCCATTCAATTCTCACAATGGCCCTGGGAAGTTGGTGCCATTATGACCTCCATTTTGCAGATGAGAAAACCAAAGCCCAGAGAAGTTAAGTCACCCGAGGTGTCTCAGCTGGGCTCACAACATTGGTCCTTCCATCTTGGAAATGTGTGGCTTAGGAGAGACCATTTAGACATCTGTGAGTGCTTTAGAAATGCCATGTCGCAACTTCCCTGGTAGTCCCGTGGCTAAGACTCTGTGCTCCCAATGCAGGGAACCCGTGTTCCATCCCTGGTCAGGGAACTAGATCCCATGTGCCACAACTGAGAGTTCGCATGCCGCAACGAAGACCCAGCGCAGCCAAATAAATAAATAAATAAATAAGTAAATATTTAAAAAAAAAAAAAAGGAAGCAAAAAGAAACACCATGTTAACACCAAGGTCCCTATAAGTTAAGGTGAGGGAGGAAGCAGCATTGCAATGTCAAGAGTGTGAAGGCCCTTTGTACTGTCTAGTGGGCTCCATCTTAAGGTCTTTCCTCGCTGAAACCAAAGTGAGAGTTTTCTATGCATGATAGAATGTGCCAACGATCATATCCTGCTCCAAACGAGTGCCTAGAACGTGCCACTGCTCTGATGGGTGTTCAGTGGCCCCTTGTGATTAATAAGTAGTCTGAGCATTCCTTGTGACCAAAGCATTGTGAGGACTGAAAAATTAATAAAGGGATCAGCTAGCAGGAGAAGTCCAAGGGAGCAGGCCTAGGTCTGGGCCCGTGCTACCTTGTGGGGGGGAGCAGGGCTCCTCTTTAACCAGAGTTCGATCGGGGGGCACAGTGAGTCAATGTCACTGTTATCTTCCCAGGACTCCTTTGCACCTTCGTAATGGTTTTTCCCTAACAAGAGGTAGCCTTTGTTGAAAACCGAAGGGTTTCCCGGGTGGACGCCTCATGTGACAAAGAGTCATAAAATGGAGTTATAATCCCACATCCACTCTTGACTCCATGGATGACATAGGGTAACTAATCAGTTCCTCTTTGTCTAAGTTAAATGCACAGCCTTGTGTATATTTGCATAGCACCTCAAGGCTGCCAATTCCCTGCCAGTGAACTTTACCAAAAATTTCTGTTAGAAGAGCTTCTTTATAAGGTATAAGGCTTCTGGTGCCTCTGTCTGGGTTACAGAAGGTTGGCACAGACTGAAGCGTGATGTACTGAGAGCTTGGGTCTGAGCTCAGAGAACTTTGACTAATCACCTGTCTCAACGGAGGGCCAAAATCTGTTATGCTTATGCCAGCAAATCTCCCAGGAAAATTGCTGAGAGGTCATCTCATGTATGTTCATAGTGGCAGAGAGAGAAGGCATGCTTTTGGAAGGGAAAACTCAGGAGCTGGTAAGCATGACTTAAAACATGTTGGAAGCACAAAAGGCCAGGGAAACATGTTCCTGCCCAGTTTGGGGCTGTGGCGTACCCCTTGCCCTCAGGACTCAGCCCCAGGGATGGAGCGAGCACAAGGTCTCTGAAGCCACTGGGAACAGAGGAACCAAGACGTTGCCTCTGGCTGGAGTTGGAGTAGGGGAAGCAGGTAAGTTACAAGGTTATTCTGAAGCTTCTGGTACTTACCGTCTCTACCAAGTAGCTTCTTGTTTTTCTCCCCACTCCCCCAATTCCATGCTTCCAGCTTGAACCGAAAAGTTCAGGGAGGTCAGAAAAGGATCCTTCTGGAGTCTCTTTGCCCCAGTGCCAAAGTGTCAGCAAGATGCTGTTGGGGTCACACCTCTGCTACTTAACCTCATCCTTACTTCTCGTACCCTCCCCCATTTCTCCTCCACTCCCCATTTCTCTCTCATTCTCATTAATTTTTCTACTTAGAAAGACACATCCGGTTCTCTCCATCTCTCACCCTGCAAGGTATTTTCAACAGTCTTCACTGCCATCTGCATTCAGGGTAAATGGGTTCCTCCTCCCCCACTGCCTTGTTTCACTTTCTTGTGAAGGGGACAGTTCATCTAATTGAAGTCCTGAAGGTTCTGTCCTGTTCCTCCTCTCTCCCGCTCTCATTTGCCTTCCAAGGGGGTTGGAAAGCACTTACTATCAAAGGAAATTAGCATCCTTTCTCCTTTCATTTCGGCGCATGTTTCCAATTGGATTTGACTCTCAAGGCCCGTAGGGTAGACTCCTACCAAGAGAAAACGGCCCAAAGGTCCTTCTGAGGAGAGCTTGCAGCAGCAACCCCCCTGCAGAAAGAAAAATGAGTGAGAACGTCAGGGAAAAAAAAAAAAACCCAGCCCCGCTGTGCAAAAAAGGCAGTGGTCAGCGTGCCTGCCCTTTTCTGTTTTCCCCTCTTCTTCCTTTGTGCAGGATTAACTGCAAAGATGGCCCCGTGACCTGGGAATGGGTCCTGCTATGAGAGGATTAGCCTGGCCGGTGGCCCCTGAGCCTTTGGCTCCCTGTCCCTTGAAATCCACATCCTAAAGGTGGAGCCCGTTGGTGAATAAACCCCAGACAGACAGACCTTTTCCCCTAACCGTCGCTTGCTAATTTTGTTCCATTTAAGTCTGCCGTCTGCTTGGAAACTTTCACTCACCAGCCCCAGTTTTGCCTGAGTCAGTACAGTCCGAGGCCACCACCTGCAGTGAGCTCCCAACTCCTCCCTCTGGCCGTCTGCAGGAATCCAAGCCCCAGTACCCATAGGCTGCTCGGAGGCCTAGTCACCGACTGCAGGCAGAAACCAGAAACCGCTGTGGCCCAGCCACGACGGTGTGGCTGAGGGACAAAAGGGCAGGACTCAGGGCCATCTGAGCAAACAGGGAGAAGCCACTTCATTCCCTGCGGTGGGGAAGAGCATCGTGCCTACTGCCTTTCACTTGAGTCATCAGCCAAGTGGCTGAACCTTAGGGCTTTAGGAGCATATGCATGCAAACTTGAATATTCTTTTTTCCCTTTCTGAGACCTAAAATACGTGTATTCTTGAAAACACCCACCTGCGTACGATACACAGCTTATTCACGAGCCCTCGCACAAGCCTAGCATCCCACCCCATCCCGGAGGCCCAAATAAAACCAGCATCAAGAGTCTAGGTCCTTTTAAGAACTGGTTATTTCCAGATGGATATCTTGACAAACATGCTTCAGAAAGTGCGAAAACCACTAGGAAGACTTGAGAGAACATTTCTTAGGCTGAAAAACCCACACAGAAACCTATACTGATAACTTCATGTGTATGTTCAGCACAACAAATCTCATTTACCATGCCTCATTGACATTTCCAGATTCTAAAACATACTCCTATAAAGTTCCAAAAGTTCCTCTTTAGAAAGATTTCTGACTAAGAACGTTCTAAATCATGTGCCACGCTTCCTCGTCTTCTTAAACAATATTAATGCTAAGGTGAGTCAACTTTTTCTCAGTGACTCAGGCTTCTAATTCTAAACTTGACGTTTTGTGACAGAGGCTGGGTAATGTCATGTTTGGGTATTTAGATGTGAGTTTCTGTTGACCTTTTAAACTTCCCAGGCCTCAGTGTCCTCATCTGCAAAACTTGGGCAATGGTAACTACTTTGCGAGATTTCAGTCTCTTGTTTATGTAGATACACGATAAATTCGCAACTGGGTTATTAGCATCTTTGTACTTTGGGGGAATGTGTGACTTTTTTCTATCAATACTCTTGCTGTCATCTTCTGTTATGACTATACCCCTCTGCCCTCTTTTTACCCTTTTATTGTGGGTATGGATTTTGCTTCAGGAGGCTTTGGTGTCTGTTGGGAAGTGTTTAGTCCTGGGGTCTAAGCTTTGTCCCAGGCCGGTGCAGTCCCAGGGCCAGCACGTCTGGTTTGCTTTAGTCGGCCACGCTCATAGCGGAGTGCGTCCTAGTGCGCTCTCCCGGGGGCAGAGTGTAAGGGCATCAGTGCATGCAGTCCTCGGCATTAGTTGAGCTGCTCACCGTCTTTTCTTCTGAAACCATCCCCCCACCCCGCCCCACCCACATTCTGGATATTTGAGGTTTGGGGGATATTCAGCCTCTAGCTAAGTGTGCCGGATAAACAAAGTGCCCTCGTGTTTATTTACGGCCAGAGGAGCTCTCTGAATCTTAGAAGATACGTGTGCTTTTCCCAAAGTAGGGGATGCTATCTTAGGAAGGGGGAACTTTCCCAGGTTGATAAGTTGACTACAGGAAGCAGAGGGAACATACCAGACCTCAGTAATCGGGCCCTTCCCCAGCCGGCCAGCGAAGATTCCCTGTGCTCAATAAACATCCTCCGCATACAACCTTACATCTGCAGGAGACCCTATGAGGACCAGGGCTCAGACCCTCCTCCCTCTCCCCTCCAGTGCCCCACGGCACGATCCCCTCCATTCCCCCTTGGAGTCCTTGATTCCTCCAGCTCTCTTTTAGGGCCCCCTACTCGGAACTCCCCAAGCGTTGCATATTGCCTTGATTTGCTTGCTGTTTGTTCGTGCGTGGTCATCCTGTGTTCTGAGCACGTAAGTTCTCTAAGGGCACGGACCGCATGTGTCTCACCTCTACCCTCTAAGGTGCCTAGTCCTAGAGGGGGCTGAGCAGGGGCATGCAGATGATTGTGTCAGTGAGATTTTTACATCTGAGTTGCCAGGATGTAAGTCAGCGTGGCATGAACCCACACTGGAAGGTCAACAGAGGTGTCTTCCCTAGTCATCCATCTTGTGATGTGACATAATGACAGCAGGAAGATAAGACACGGGATCACAGAAGTGACTACGCTGTCTGTGACTTGGTCTTTCATCAGCAAAGTGGCAATAGACCTTTCATTCGTTCCTAGATATTAAACATCTACTATGTGCCAAGCGTGATGATAGCCTTGGGAATTCAGTGATGAGTAAGTAGATTGTACTCTTTGACCCTACGAAATTTAGAGTTTGGAAGGAGGGAGCAAGTAAAAACATGTGTGGTTACTGATGATAAAGTTGCCACATATGGAGCATCACCTATGAGCCTGACACTGCCACGTGCTTTACATTGCATCATCGCATTTGGTCCTTGCGACAAACGGTGAAATAGGAAGTCGTTGTTACTCTTCCCATTTTACAAATGAAGAATCTTGGGCTCAAAGAAGGTAAGCAACTGGCCCAAGTTTGCACTCTTGAAAGTGGCAGAGAATGGGACGAAGTGAGAGAGTGGCATGGACATATATACACTACCAAATGTAAAATAGATAGCTAGTGGGAAGCAGCCACATAGCACAGGGGGATCAGCTCGGTGCTTTGTGTCCACCTAGAGGGGTGGGGTAGGGAGGATGGGAGGGAGACACAAGAGGGAGGGGATATGGGGATATATGTATATGTATAGCTGATTCACTTTGTTATACAGCAGAAACTAACACACCATTGTAAAGCAATTATACTCCAATACAGATGTTAAAAAAAAAAAGTGCAGAGAAGGGATTTGAAACCAGAACACACTACTTTGCAACCTGAGCTCTTTACTCTCATGCTCTATTGCCTCCGCCAACACCATGCATTCTGACCCGGGACGTGATATGAGCCCTGGGATCTACCCTTGGCTGAGGAGATCAGGGAAGGCTCCCTGGAGGAGGCAATGCCTGCACTGATCCTGAAGAAGTTAGCCAGGCAAAGGGGATGTGAGTAGGGCTGGTGGCCCAGGCAGAGAGCATCATGTCAAAGGCAAGAAGGGGAGAGAATTTGATGTCTTCAGGAACCACAGTAATGTAGGGCCATCCTGGTGGCTTGTTGATACAAACCCCCTTCTCGGTGAAGAGGTGACTGGGCAATGCTATTTAATTTTATTTCCTGGCCAGACAACTTCCAGCATCTCAGAGAGGGGCTGTGGTCAGGGAGCAGGAAAGAGTGAGATGAGGGGGACTCTCTGCTGTCCCACTCTCCCTGGTCAGAGAGTTTCTACAGTTTCTTACCCTATATCCAGGGACCCCCCCCCCCACCAATTTAATGCCTGAAAGTGGGGTATGGCCTGGGGAAGTCTGGGTAACACTCTGCATTAAGCTCTGCTCGTCAGTTTACTCCTACACAAGACTCCCTGTGAACACACATCTCTTTCCTACGAACAGAGGGCAGGAGGGCACAATGCCCAATTAGACGTGTGGCTTCAGCTGGTGTCCGCCTGAGTCTCTGGAACTCAGAGCAGAGTGAGAGTTCTGTGTGGTTCAAGAGGGTGTCCTGCGCTCAGGAGAGACCCTCAGGTTGATTACTCATGACATTGTTACAGATTTACTGCCTGCTCAGCCACAGAAATATTCTGATTCCCCCAAGGAACCAATGAGCAGCAATACTTTTCTGTATCACAGCAGCCCTGCTAATGACAGAAACAGATCCCCTCCAGGTACGCGGTGCAATAAACGGGAACAGTCCTGCTGCCTCGAGCTCAGCTGGCAGCCAACCCCACACTCACCAGCCTTGACCAAGGACTCCACCCAGCACTTCAGCTCGCTGAAGAAGTGGGGGAAACACCACAGATTGTTCTTCTCCGCCTACCAAGGTTAAAGAGCAGTTGGGACAACGGTTATTTTTGGCAGTTTGTTTTTAAATATGTGATGTTGCAATCCCAACTCTCCAAATGCAAGCTTCACTGTGGATGTCCTTCCTAACAATGCATTTTTATCTTCTCACTGAGGAAATCCCTTGAGATTTTCTAGTACACAATCCCACTTGTTCTGGCTCTCAAGCCTGGCACCTTCTCTGAACCCAGAGGTCCCAGAGGCCCAGCATCTCACCCCATGTAGCTCCATGTAATTCTCCCATCTAATTACACCGGGTGAGAGTCTGTCTTAAGAAATTCAGTGGGAGCTCTGGGTGTGGAGGGCATAAACAGGAGAAGGAAATAGATGAAGTAGAGAAATTAGATTTTTCTAAAAAGGGGTTTGTGTGTTTTCCGGTAGTCATGAGTCCTTTAGAAAAAAAATGTATTCTCTTTGTTTTGTCCTTTTTAGTGGCAGGGCAGTTGAAACCTTTGGATCAAGAGAAACTCAACAGAATATTTAATTCCATTCTTCCACCTTTGCCTGGATAAATCATCCCAGAAAAAAAAAAAAAAAATTAGCTGCCCTTGTCTTTCCTTCTAGAAAAGAGCTTCCATAATCGTCCTTCATTATGAGACCTACACCTCACAACTCATCTCAGTTGATTGCAGAGTAGATGGTTGTATTTAATTTACATAATCAAAATTTTTTTTCCTAGAAGGAAAATCCCTGAAAAATGTTAGCTGGTTCAAAATAAAACTTGAAAAAGAAGAAGAAAGAAGAAGTGTGAGTTGGGCTTAGGTTTAGGAGGGCAGCAAAAAACTCCACATGATAAAGGAAAATTCACATGATTTTTTATGCTTTTTCCCTGGCTTTGTAGCCAAGCATCTTGGCAGTCTCTATAAATTTTTCTGCTCTGCCCCATTAGGGGCTCCATCGCATGTTTGTAGGTGGTATGGAGGGATTGTCGGTTGGACAATAATAGCAAATATTTATTAAGCTACTGACAGGTGTCAGGTGCTACTACACCAAGAACTTTCCATGTGTTACTCATAACGATGCTTTGGGGCTGGTACTGCTGTTATTCCCATTTAACAGATGGGGACACTGAGGCCCAGAGAAAGCACACCGATAGTAATGGTAGGGCTGGGATTTGAAGCCTGCTCCCCAAAGCTGCCTTCGTATACCTGTGTCCTTGTGCCCAGAGCTGTCATCTCCTGTCCCAAGGCTTAGGTATTTGGGGCCTCTCTGATTTCCTTAGATATACTTGACAAGTCTTTTCTTTTCCTTTTCTCTTTCTTCCTTTTCTTTGCCTCTTCCTGCCACGTGGTCACCTCCGGATGCCGACAGGGCAGTCAAGGAGGGAGAGAGATCTTTCTGTGTCTTTAAATGCAAGCTGGAGGCCTGCCTCTCAGTCAGTTGTCTCTTTCTGCCTCCCTGTCACCCACCTCCGCCCCTGTCCCGCACAGCCCCCCTCGCCATCCTCTTCAGATTCCCTGCCATTCCCCCATCACCTCACTCTCCGTCTGGAATCCGAAGATGTGAGGGCTAGTAATAGAGTGTCAGCGGAAGTAATTGATTCCTCACACAGAGAGAATTCTCCTGCCTTTAGTGTCAGTGGAGCTGCACCGGAGTCGTGGAGGGTGAGCGAGGCCTGTAAACAGCCCAGGGCTGAGCTGTCAGGCTGAAGCCAGACACACCGGGGAGTGAGCAAGAGGGAAGACGGTGGAACAAATCATTGTTTTGTTGGAAAGGAAAGGAGTAAATAATATTTCAGCCCAGGAACTGGCAGTTTGAAAGAGATGCTTGGGACCTAGGAGCGGAAGGAATCCATGCCGCGGGCTTTACCGGGAGGGTTTTTTTTGGTCTCAAGGTAGGACGTTTCGTCCCCGCCCCATACCCCTTCCGCCCATTATCATCATTATTATCATTAAAATAATTACCGTAACAATTACAGTTGATGAGACCTCGGGTTTATAGAGCACCTTTCATCTAAATGTTCAAAGTGATTTATCCCTGCGTCATCCCTTTGAGAGCAGTAAGAGGGTAAGAAAGTATCATTATTTTTTTGGTCTTATCTGCTGGGAAACTGAGGTCCAAGCAGATACAGGATTTAGTCCCAGCCTCCGGGCAGGCTGCTGGGTTAAATGTCGGGGTACTGACTCCTCTTCTGCGGCGTGGGGGATCGGTCTCTACTGTCCTACCGCCCGCAAGGGCTCTTCTCCCTGTGCGGCCCCCAGAGCTCTTCCCTGGCGCTGACAGTCCCTCCCCACGCTGTGAGGACCCTGCCGGCCACCACCGCAAGGAGGTGGCCTTGGCGCCAGCCAGCAGCTCAGCACGCAGAGCAAACAGCCTGCTCTGGCTGTGGGATAAATAAAAGTCCTTTAGGGTCTGACTCACACCGTTCCCATCCCGTGAGGAGACTTCCTTCAATCTGGTTCCCTTTCTTGCAGGAGCTGGTGTCCTTTCTAGGCATCTTTCCTTCTGGTCTGACTGAGGCTTCAGCCAAGAGCATCCAACATTCTGAACCTCCACAGCTTCTACTCCCCCCACCCCCCCCCCACCCCCACCAAACGGCAGCTGGTTCTTTCGGAACAGAGGGGCGTTTCCATGATGGGGAGAGGCGAGTGCTTTCACGTGTTCTGCGTGGACAGGCCTGCTTTTGCTCTGACAGCCCCGGGGCCTTCAGAACACAGCCAGCGGCCGTTTGAGAGGTGGAAGCAGTCCCAGCTGACTGGCCCGCGAGCGCTGGCCTCAGAGTCTCCACCCTGGCGTGGCAGCAGCCCCTTCCTGCTTGGGTGTTAGTGCAGGCCCATCATTTCCACACCACCGTGCTTTTTGCACAGTAGTGACAAGTTTGCACAGTAGTGACAAGTTTGCCCCTGGAGCCGGGGAGAACCTCTGAGCTCTGTAACCTGAAGCTCAGGGTGAATGAAATGCAAGGACAGGGCCCGTCACACCTGCCACCTACTCCCCAAGCTGTCCTCTGCTTGCATTTCCGCATGGCACGTTTTTCAGACAAGTTTTGTATTTTCCGACTTCTGTTATGGAGGCTGGATGCCAGCAAAGGGGGATAGAAAAACAACTGGGAGCCTTGATCCCAGGAAAACACATACAGGACTTTTTCGATGCTGTGATTGATTCCCTAGTGCCCAGCACACCTCGTTCCCAGCAGGCTCCCATTTTTTGTACAGATGGAGAGGTTATGATTCACTCTCACAATTAGACCCCCTGGGAGCCAGGGTTGGTAAGCACCCGTCCCAGAGGGAACCGTTCACCTGGCCAGGGTCAGGAACGCTGCCGGCACACCAGGCCGAGGAATGGTGTACTCTGATTTCCCCTCAGTGGCTTCCACTCACCTTCTGCCCTTACCCGTCAGCCCTGAGAGGCACAGAGGCATGGTCCCTGTAGCCATTTATGAGACGAGGCAAACTGAGGCATGTTCGATTGACCCAGGCCAGCTTAGAACAATTCAGCAAGTCTCTGGCCCTGCTGCAGTTCACCTTCCCATCTGAGCACCAGCCTAGTGGTGAATGGACACAAATTGTGGGCTACTCTTATCTGCTTTCTACCCTGATATTGTTACAAAATGCTAGCATGGGGTCCTTTGAGCTGACTGCAGAGGGTGAGGATTTTATAGACGCATAGAGCAGACAGAAAGAAGCACTCAACAGTCCTGCTGAAAACAGCCTGCCCAAAAGCCTTAAACTTCACATTAGCACCGGTTGCTTCGAAAATCCTTCCTTGCATAAGCAAATATGTTCCATCCAAGCCTGTCTGCAGGAGCAGAGCAGATCTGTGGCCTCTGTGGCCGCAGGACCTGAGGAATGTGCTTGCTGGGGAGCCGGTCAGTGGAGGGAGTGGTGTTTGGCCAGAGGGTCAGGGAGAAGTGACGCAGGCCTTGCTGTGTGCCCTTGATTCTCTGTAAGTTCATCTACAGTGAGACTTATCAGACACGGTGTCTGGAGCGGCCTCCTTCCTCACGTTGCGAGGCATTCTTGGCAGGCTGCTCCGCCAGGAACAATGAGACCGGCGGGCCCTCTCCATCATCCCAGGGCTTCTGCGGAAAAACGACAAGCCATTATAAATAGATGTTGTTTGTAGTTTCCATTTTCTTGCCTTCAAGGTTTTTTGGAATAACTCCTTCAGTTTGTTTTGGGTTGTTCTCTTTGCATACTTCCTTTGCTGGGTGGTCAGATTTCCTCCCTTCTAAAGAGCCCTGGTGACCCTGGCTGTGAGGGGATTGCTAATAAGCTCAAAATATCAGAGATTCGGGATGGGAAGAAATAAAGGAAGAAAATGAAAGTGCCAACAGCCACTATTAAAAAGGCACTCGGCACCACGCAAATACACAAACCGAAGCGGTGTGTGAGTCCTTGGAGTTAGAGAGCAAATAATGGTAATAAGTTAGGTAAGACATAATAATGATATGGAGTTAGACAACAACAACAAATAACGATAGCAGCAGCAGCAATAACAAGTAACGTTTATTTATTGAGCATTTACTATGTGCCTGGCCCTGTGCTGAGCTGTTGACGTGCGTTAACTCACCAAATCTAGGGAGGCTGAGTGCCTAGCTCTTCAAGACCCAGCAAATGGGAGTGGGAGTGGAGGTGGTTTTGAACCCAGCCTGGCTGGCTGGTCCCATAGCCTGGGTTCGGAAACATGAGACTGAAACGAATTCTCAAAAACTCAAGTGATGAAGCACTGTTGATGGGTTTGTACAGGAGGAGGATTTTTCGAAACCACCCTCTATAGCACTGAGGTTGGGGAACATTGAGACGGTCTCTAAATTTATTACTTCTCATTTCACCTTCACCTGTTCAGTTTCCAAAGCATCGTGTGTATGTAACTCTTCTCTCCCCCAAGTCTGCCATCCTATTTTGTAGAACCCAGGTAATAATCAAAATGGCCAGTGCCTCGCAGGCACTTTCTAAGGCATCCAGTGCTGTGCTGGGCCTGTATATGCCTTCACGAAACTTTCAACAATCCCACAAGGTGGGGTGTTTTATTATTTCCATTTTATAGATGAAGAAACTGAGGCTCAGAGAAGATAAATGCCTTGCCTGAAATCATACCACTAGCATGTGCCAGGAACCAGCTGGGTCTGTCCACAAAACCCATGCACTGCATTTCCCAGAGTACAACACACCCTTGTAGACAGATATGTTTCTGTGCAATTAAAAAAATTTTTTTTGGTCCCAGACCCCTTCCCTAGGAAAACGTGCATACACACAAACACACAAAATTTCTGCGTAGGATTGTAGGGTTTCCCCAACCTACTGAGACTCATCTGTGGACCCTACTGGAAATCCATGGGCTGAAAAATATGTGCTCTAGATGATACTATAAGAGCGTATAAATACACGGGATACTGTTTTCTCACCCAATGGACCATATGTTCACATATGGGTATATATGTGCTTATAAAAATACTTCAGTTACAAAAATTAATATGTGATCCCATCTGAACACTTACAAGCTGGATTTCTACTGGATGAGTCTTGAAACTGTGAATTCCAAATCTATTCACTGCATCTATGGGTGATTTGTCTATTAAATTTGGCAAGTCCTACAGGCTTTGTTTAAACAAAACAGCTAGATAAAAAGAGTGAGATTCTGTTAAGTCTCTAACTGAGACAGAGAGGTGTCTTTGCACCTGGCACCTTCTAATGTTACAGTGTTCTGGCAATCTGGCATTCCCACTGCTCTCCAATCTTCATGCAACAACGAGGCCAGAGGACAGAGGCGAGGTCAGTGTGCCCTGGAGTGAAACCGCCTGGGCAAAGCCTGCCTCTGACCTTTTCCTTGTCGTGTGACTTTTGGCAGGTCACTTAATCTCCCTGAGCTTCAGCCTCTACATCTGCAAATGGATGGTAATCATATCAGGGCCTGGTGTATATTAAGTGAGGGTTAAATGAAATAGTGTCTACACGGAGCGAGGATCTAGCCCACTGTGAATGCTCAGTAAATGGGAGCTCTTCTCATTGATATACCAGCTTCTTATAAAAGTGGTACCAGTGAAAGGGAGAAATTCAAAGAAATAAAATTGGCTTCTTAAAAAACCCGACCTGACAGCTAGCTGATTTCTCCATAAAAGCTGGATGTCCCTGCTAAGCTGGAGACCAGGCGACCTGGCTTTGGGCCTGAATTGACCAGAAACTTCAGCATCATGCAGACCTACCTCACAGCCTCTTAGGATCTCAGGCAGCTTCTTTGTTGAGAAAGTTGTGCATGACAGTGTTGTTTTTTCCTCCTGTTGTCCCTGCAGGTTTTAATGTAAGGATTAATAAGACAGTGTTTGTAGATGTCTTTGAGCTTCCTGTAAGAAAGGCACTCCAGGAGGTGGTAAATTCTCTGGCCTGGATAATCTACTCATGAAATATGGAACTTTGAAAGTGTGAGAAAAATCTCAAATCACTTTGACAGCATTTTAATTAAAGTTGATTTGTTTGCCACTAATAGAGAAAATGCTGTCAGCATGATTTGAGATATTTCTTCCACTCAAAATGTTATATTTCATGTTTTCAAGTCACAAGGCAACATTTTGGTTTCCAGATACAGCCAGAATAGCTCAGTGAGTGTGTTGGTGCACAAATGCAGAGTGTAAAACGGACCGAACCCCTCAGAAAGCAGAGTTCATTCTTCTTAACATGTAACGTCAACCTCAGGTCCCTCAGGTCTCTCAATCATTTATTCACTCAACAAAAAGTTAGTGAACCCTCCTATGTGCTGGGCACCGTGCAAGTATTATAAATTCATCCGTGAAAAGGTGAGGTTCTTACCCTCATGGTGCTTAGTGTCTAGTGGAGGACACAGATTCTAAACAAAGAAAGTATATTGACAAAACCTTACAGATTATGGTAACAGCCAGAAAGGCAATGAGAGGGTGGTGAGGTAGAAAATAAGGGCATGCCAGCTGAAATGGGGTGACCAGGGCAGCCTTCTCAGAGGAGGTGACATTTGCACTCAGAAGAATGAGAAGGTACCAGACAGAGCAAAAGCTAACAAAGAGTATTGCAGGCAGAGGGAAGAGCAAGTGCAAAGGCCCAGGGGCTGGAAAGAACTTGCCATGTCCAAAACGCAATGGCTTAAACATTCATGATGCAAGTAGCATGAGAGGAGGCATTGCCTGGTTGGCAAAGTTTATGGCTTCAGGACTTGGGTGCAGAGGTGCTTAGATGTGTAGACAAATCCCATAGAATGGGCACAGCATTCTTCCTTGGAGCAGCTAAGTACTCTGCCTACGATAGAGAAATCCCCTCACAAGTAGTTCTATGTGACATCCATAAAGGTAGACTCTGGATGGGGCTAGACATTATCCAGCCCTGGGAGAAGGGGCCTCCATGTGGTAAATCTTCCAGCACAGGCTCGGTTGGCTGACCCAGCCTTTGGTGGCCTGCTGGGCAGCGTCAAGTGTGGATAGAGTTATGGAAGGTAGAAAGCTTCTTTTCATGCCTGCCTAGTGATGAGAAGAAGAGATGAGATTGCCGCTTTCTCATATCTCTCCTGTGGACTCTTTTTTTTTTTTTTAAAAAGATTGATTGATTGATTGATTGATTGCTATGTTGGGTCTTCGTTTCTGTGCTAGGGCTTTCTCTAGTTGCGGCAAGCGGGGGCCACTCTTCATCGCGGTGCGCAGGCCTCTCACTATCACGGCCTCTCTTGTTGCGGAGCACAGGCTCCAGACGCGCAGGCTCAGTAGTTGTGGCTCACGGGCCTAGTTGCTCCACGGCATGTGGGATCTTCCCAGACCAGGGCTCGAACCCGTGTTCCCTGCATTAGCAGGCAGATTCTCAACCACTGCGCCACCAGGGAAGCCCTCTTCTGTGGACTCTTATAATTAATTCCACCATCAAGATTCCCACGCCCAAAATGTGGGTTTGGGGAGAGAAATTAAGACTTTGAAGTCAAGAAAGAAAGTACAGAAAGCATTCTCTAGACAAATGCTCAACATACAGATGTTGGAATCTGTGAAGAGAAAAGTAAAAAGGCACTCGGGGAACCATTTTAGAGAGAAAAAAAGAACTGGAGTAGAGATGGCTACTTCAGCTTAGGAAAGTAAATAAATAAAATAAGAAAAGGTAGTGTTAAAGCTTTGAAAGGAATTTTTTCATCTGAGGGAGATTAGGAATAATGAAATGCAAACACAATAGTTAATATGTCTGTGAGTGGGTTTCTGTTTCCTTCCAGAGAATGAATAAGAGGAACGGCTTTTCAGGTTATCCTACTTGACTCTCGTTGGGGTGAGCTCTGAGTTTGCAGCCCAGATTCCTTTACCAAACAAATGCTGGTGATTAGATGCTAGATGCAAAGTGAGATCTATTCCAAGGCCACAAAGTTCCTAAGTCTCCGCTAGGTCTTCACAAATGAACCTGACAACACTGAAATTTCTAAGGAGATTTACTCCAGCTGTAGCAAATCCCTGATAAGAAAAAATTTCCCCAAATGAGTCAGTCACACAGGAGGTAAATGAGACATTCTGCGTGGAGTCAGCATGTCATTTGGAGTATGCCCTTTATACAAAAACCCCAGCCAGAAGGCCTGGTGGTTAGCTGGGGCTTGTCCACAGGGCAGAACCCCGACACTGAAGAGAAGGGGGGCGGTGTTAGCTGCCAAACTGTGACTATGGGTCGCTTTCCCCTCAAGCAAACTGGATAGGAAAATCCAGTTTTTCTAAGAAGTTCAAGTAAGGACTGATTATTTACTTCACAAAAGGACTCACCAGAGGGGTCCTTTAAATAACAAGCTCAGAGCTTCCCTGGTGGCACAGTGGTTCAAAGTCTGCCTGCCAGTGCAGGGGACTCGGGTTCGGGCCCTGGTCTGGGAAGATCCCACATGCCGCAGAGCAACTAGGCCCGTGAGCCACAATTACTGAGCCTGCGCGTCTGGAGCCTGTGCTCCGCAACAAGAGAGGCCGCGATAGCGAGAGGCCCGCGCACCGCGATGAAGAGTGGCCCCCGCTTGCCGCAACTAGAGAAAGCCCTCGCACAGAAACGAAGACCCAACACAGCCATAAATAAATAAATAAATAAAAATTTATAAATAACAAGCTCAGAGAGAAACTGGATGATATGATTGATTTATATGAACCTTTTTCAAAAATGCCTCTCTTCACTGTATATGTGTACGTAGATATGTAAGGATGTATTTGCAGCTGGCCGCGTTACCCAAAAGGATTTGGGTGGTATATCCGTTGAGTAAATTGAGGCAAGTTTATAACTATGACATGTGCTGGGTAGCCTTGCTTCGTCACTGATTCTGTTAATCCCCTAAATTACTCCACGGGTGTTTAGGCAACCAGATAAAACCCTCCCCTTCTGATGAACGAGCCAGTGGGATGTCAGGGCCTTTTTTTGGTCCTTCCTATAGAAATTGGCAACACAAACACTGGAGCTATCTGGTGGTCTTTAAAAAAAATTTTTTTAGGTATTCACTGAGTGTGGGCCATGTCCCTGGTATTATTCTAGGTGCTCCAACAAGCTATGTCTTATTTAGCCCTTACGGTGATTCTGTGAGATGGATGATGATTGTCAAGATGACGATGGGATTTTTTATCTGCAAAATTTTGAGAGCTGGATTATTTTTCTCAGCTCTTCTACTTTGGAAAAAATTCTTTATGCAAGTATCATTATTTTATATATTTTAAAGAAATGCAGGCTCGCTGTAAACAATTCAGATAATAGAAGAAAGTAAAAATTACAAATTATCCCACCGTCCATATATCTCACCACTGTTAATATTTTAGTCTATATTCTTTTTTTTTTTTTAATTTCTTTCTTTCTTTCTTTTTGGCTGCGTTGGGTCTTCGTTGCTGCACGCAGGCTTTCTCTAGTTGCGGCGAGCGGGGGCTACTCTTCCTTGCTTCTCATTGCGGTGGCTTCTCTTGTTGTGGAGCACGGGCTCTAGACACGCGGGCTCAGTAGTTGTGGCTCACGGGCTTAGTTGCTCCATGGCATGTGGGATCTTCCTGGACCAGGGCTCAAACCCGTGCCCCCTGCATTGACAGGCGGATTCCAAACCACTGCGCCACCAGGGAAGTCCCTATTTTAGTCTATATTCTTTCAGACTTTTTCTGTATGTATATGCAAGGAAATATATATACTTATATATATTTTAAAGCATACTTTTAAAAAAATCTACTTTTTTTCAACGTAACAATATATCGTGGACATTTTTCCTTAAAAGCAAAAATAAAACAACTAGACCTATAGCACTTTTACTATAGCAGTGGAGTATTCCATTTTATAAATATCCAAAATTCATTTACCCTCCACTGCTGTTGGACGTTTAGACACAATGCTGTTTATAAACAAAGCATCTTTTCACTTTTCACATGCTTTTTAAAATACATACACACAAAGATGCATAAACATCTTCGCACAATTATCTGATTATTTTCCTAGGAAAGAATCCTAGCAGTGGGATTGCTAGGATTAAAGGGTGTGTACATATTAACTCTTTTCACAGTTTTGCCAAAATGCCCTCCAAAATGTTTGAACAGATGTACATTCCCTCTTATACTGCATCTCTACTCACTTGCTCTGTCCCTTAGGGAGAGTCGCTTCTGCACTATGGCTCAGCTGCTTCTCCTCTGAAATGGGTGTGAAAATACAACAAATCCCCGTGAACACTCATGAAGCACGTGCTGGGACACTTTATATACGTGATGTGGGTCATTTAAATTTCAGAAAAACCCTAGGAGAAAAATTCTAGTATCCCTATTTTGCTCTTATTTTCCCCATTTCTGAGGCTCAGAAAGGTTGAGTAACCTGCCTGAGGGGACCCAGCTAATAAATCTGAGCTGGGACCCAAACCCTGTTCTGTCTAATTCAGCGATGGGGGTGGGCTAGGGGGACACTGGCTCCTCCAGACGAGCTGGGTAATGTCTGCTCCGTGGATATAGGTGCTTCTCCACCGTTGTGCACCCTGGTAAAGAAGGCATCACCACTACTCAGCTGAGAGTGACTGTCCAACAGTGTGGAAATAAAAAGGAGGGGTTTTCCAGAAGGTTTGGGGGAATTTCCTTTGAGAACAAACTAAGTGTCTTTTCACTCTTGTTTTGGAAGTGAGGAAGCACATTTTCAAAGTCAGCACCGTCTCCCACACTGAAATCACAAGACCTAAACAGATTCCCCCACCCCCGCCTTTCCCAATCTGTGTCCCTCTCTCCAGAGCTCCTGGGGGAAAACCCTGCCATCTCCTCTTCTCTGGCCTCTAACCAGCTCCTGCGATTCTCTGGACTGTAGGATTCCAGCCCTCTGGGCTTAAGAATGAACTAACCCTGGTCCACTCCATATACTCCCTTCGAAGGCCTATTTATTTGGAAGTGGCTGAGCCATCCGAAGTATGGCTCCCAGGGGCGGTGGTGCGGCCTCAGGCCACTCCAGCTCAAACAAGCCACTCCTGCAGGCCACCGGCTCCCACAGACCCTGTGTGTGTGGCACATCCCAGGGAGGGTAGCCTTCCCAGTCCCTGTCTTTACCCCAAAGGAAGAGATTTCGGACATGTTGTTTGAACAGGTTGATGCAAAATAAATAAACAGGGAGAGAGAGGGAGATGGATGGTTTTCAGTAAATAATGGTACAGTGGCCAGCAATTTGAGGGAGCTGGTGGGGAAGAAATGTTCCACGTCAACAGTTGTGACAGGAGTATTCCCTGGGAGCCCAGACAAGAGCACAGACGCGGGACGGTGAGGGTTGCCAGACCACACGCCGAAGCTGAAAGTGTGCATCCGTACACAGAAAATGGCGCAGTAGGCGTGCCGTCCCGCGAACCTAGCCAAGGATGTCTTTGAGGTGTCTTCCCCAACCCGGGCCAGTTTCATTCTGTTTGAAATGAACTCAGGCCTCAGGGTGGGGAAGGCAGCCCGCTCTGCCTCTTGCTGAGACTAATAGTTATATGCTCAGAGATGCTGGGTCCCCAGGGACTCACCCCCTGCTTTTGGAGAAAGGTGTTTTTTAAAATTATTTATTTGTTTATTTTTGGCTGCATTTGGGTCTTCTTTGCTGCGCAGGGGCTTTCTCTACTTGCCACGAGCGGGGGCTACTCTTCGTTGCGGTGAGCAGGCTTCTCACTGCAGTGGCTTCTCTTGTTGCGGAGCACGGGCTCTAGGTGCGCGGGCTTCATTAGTTGTGGCACATGGGCTCGGTAGTTGTGGCTCGCAGGCCCTAGAGCGCAGGCTCAGTAGTTGTGGCGCACGGGCTTCGTTGCTCTGCGGCATGTGGGATCTTCCCGGACCAGGGCTCGAACCTGTGTCCTTTGCATTGGCGGGCGGATTCATAACCACTGTGCCACCAGGGAAGCCCCTGGGGAAAGATTTTTATTGCCTTATCTAATGTGGTGCTGACTCCTTTTAAAAACGTGTTGTTGACTAGATAGACACTGCTGCTGTGAACTTCGCAGAGTCATCTCAGGGAGGCAGGTGGCCCACGGCTGGGTAGTCTTTGTCACTAAACGTTAAAGAGAAGAGCAGATGACCCAGGAGAGAACTGAACTTGGGGAAGAGGCAGGAAAATAAACAAATCTCTCTGAAACAGCCCCCACGTGCCTGACTCGGTGCCTAGCACCTTCCTTACATTGTTCCATTCCATCTCCATCCCAATCCCCTGAAGTGGATATTTTTATCCTCATCTTACAGATGAAGAAATTGACGCTCAAAGGGGTTAAGTAACATGCAGAGACACAGAGCTAAGAAGAAAAGACTAAGATTCAGAGAGATCATAATGGAAATAAAAATGGTGCTACCGCACGAAGAAAAAAATATTTGAGACATTTGATAGAACGATGCTATTGCTCTCATGTGAGCAAGAGATAAGGCCTTAAAGTCTAGCCATCCGCTGAGGTGCTCATTCTGTGTGGCTTTCAGAAAGCAATGCAACTTCCTATATCTATGTTTGCCAGTCTCTACAAGCAAACGTAAGTGCCCTTTGATGAATACAAAACACCTGAATGTGTAGAAGTGGATGGAGGCACCTGAGCTGGAGGGAGAAAATAGTCCTTTTCATCTCCTAAAAGTGATCTTTTCTCATATGTACCCCTTTGTGCCATCCGTATCTAGGTATGACTTCATTGAGATTCGGGATGGGGACAGCGAATCCGCAGACCTCCTGGGAAAGCACTGTGGGAACATCGCCCCACCCACCATTATCTCCTCGGGCTCGGTCCTCTACATCAAGTTCACCTCCGACTACGCCCGGCAGGGGGCAGGCTTCTCCCTCCGCTATGAGATCTTCAAGACAGGTCAGTGCGGTCATGGGTGGAGAGAAGATGGGACTCCGCCCTCTGTGTCTGGCCATGGGGCGCTGTGTGCGGGAACTACGTAATAGTTACGTGCTCATAGATGGAGCCCAGTGGGTTGACACAGGTGGTAAGGGTTCTAATTTTATCCAGCCTGAGCAAGTTGATGGAGGGAAGAGAGGTTCAAGGTGAACCTGGAGACAGCCTGAGATGAAAAGCCAGTTTAAGTTACCAGTCAATTTAAGAGGGCGAGCTGCCAGGTTAGTGCTTGGGTGCAGCATGTTGGGCAGATAAACATTGTTTGTGGCAACGAAAGAATAGGAGAACCTGTTACATAGAAAAACACTTTTGGAAAGAATTTGATTTTTGTGTGTTTTTTTTTTAAATCACAATAATCTTCATGGTAAAAACAAAACTTGGTTAAACGTCCTCCTAATTACTTCATGATTTAACACAACCTTTCTTTGGAATTACATGGGACGGAAGAACATCGTCTTTTCAGTGTTAGGAGTCTCTAAAAATCTTACTATGATCCACCACCACCACTACCACCAACAGAGTCACACAGTAGCTTTTACACCCAAATATGGCTCCTAGGACTTCCCCTTGCTGTTCCACTGCATCACGTCTACCCATTGAACCCACACTTCCTAAATGCCGATGAAGCCGACACCCTGAAAAAGACAGCAGAAAGAGAGGAGGAGCACATTTCCTTCTTTTAAGTTGACCACTTGCTTTCCATTAGGTCCCCCTTAGATTACTTTAGATCCTGAGAATATGGGCCAATGCTTAATATCCATAACCGGGTAGAGACAACTTTGATTCACAAGTCTCTGGTTCAGCATCTCCACGGAAGCACCCCAAGCAGCGTGCCCTTCCCTCCCATGTGTGAGCTCATTATCTTGAGGCTAAGTGAAGTTTATCCTCCAGTTCTCCCCTCACCCCTGGCCATCCCCCCACCTCAGGGGCTCCCGCCCCGTCTACGACTGTGTTTCCCTCTCCAGCGGCCCAAGTTTTACAACTCATGGACAGAGTCCGCTGAAAGGGGAGGCTGTCAGCCTTGTCATCGAGGGGCCCAAGTCCGGCGCCTGTTGAGTTCAGTGTGAGGGGAACTATTCATATATATTTTCTTTTTCGCCAAACAATTCTTGAAAGGAAGTGGTAGCTGCTGAAAGCACTTTTTATATCCACTCTGTCTAAATATTTGCCAGATTTGTCTGCCTGAGAACAAGATCGTAGAATCCAGTGAAAGGTTGGGGCCTAGGGAGCTGCGTGGAGCCAGAGTGGGAGCCGGGAGTGTCCCAGGGCACGAGTCCCAAGAAGGACCGTCTGCCACGGGTCGTCATGCTCCTGACTACATGAGGTCACGGGGACTGACAATCTGTGTGTCCAGTGGCTCGGGCTGGTGTGGGGCTCCCAATTCGCCTCATCCACATTCCCCTGGGTCCTGTGTGAGATTCAGATTAGTCAGTGCCACCGGCGCTGATGGACCCCTCATTATGCCATCCTCTGCTGGGGAGCAATGGGGAGAGAGAAGAGAGGAAGGAAGGAAACGGGGTGTTTGCCCTCTTCTGGTTGGGGAGACAGTGTGTAAAGCCACAGCACAGATCAGATGCACAGTATATGTTATTGGATGAATATGTGTAAAGTGATATGTAAATTGCAAGGTAAACTATTGTTATAATATGAGGCAGAGTGAATAACTGTGAAGGTATGCTTAACATGCTATGGATGTGAAAATGAGGGAGCTACTGAGTGGCTTGCCGGCAGGTTATCTGGGAAGCCTATTAGGTAGCTAGGTCCCCAGTGCTAAAGCTGCCAGTCAGCGCCGCCGTGCTGACCATGAAAGGAAAACAGCTCCAAGCAAGGGTATCCAGGGAGCTAGCCACCGGAGGCCAGAACAAGGGTGGGGAGGACCATTCCAGCTCATCTCTGTTTCATGTTTCCCAACTTAGTATTTCACAAAGGATGGTGCCACATCCTCCAGAAATCGACACAAACACATGAATGTTAGCTCTATCCATCATGCAAATTTGAAGAGTCGATATTAAAAGACAAAACACACAGAGGGTGTCATAACTCAGCATTGCTCTTTTGAGGACAGGCTAATGTAGGATTTTGAATGAGGCAGCAAGCCTAGAAACAGAGGAGCCAGCCAAGGAAGGTGGCTTGGGCATGGAGAAGTGGGGCAGTCTACTTTAAGGCCTGGGATTGCCTACAGAAGGAAGAAAAAGATTACTGCAGCAGCGGGAGATAACAGACCGGACAACAACAGCCATTCTTCTGGGGAATGTAAGAAAGAGGTGAGAGCCCAGTGGCCTCGGCGCTGTTCACACGTGCCATCATGCCCGTTGGAAAGAGCAACTCTCAGCCTGAAAGTCAACCCTCAGAAAGCACATATATGTGCAGGGGGCGGGGTGTGCCAAGTTCAAAACTGAGAAGTTTAGGAAGATGAGCATTCTTCCAGGTGCCACGTCCCACACCCAGATCTCCACTGTTGGAGCCCTGAGAGAAAATACACAAAGTTATGTCATCCACAGAACATGAAAGAAACGCATGAACATGCTGAAGGAATCCAAACAAACACAGTTGTGTTTGCTAGTCAAATTCATAAAGAGAGAGAAGGGGGAACTGTAAACAGTAAACAGATACACAACTGTACAGAGGACTCTGGAAGCCTTCGACAGCACATCGCCCAGACAGGGCTCTGCTGCAGTTATACTGACAGAAATAAACTCACAATTCAGTACAGATGGGGGCAAGTGGCTGGAGAGGGAGGTTCACGTCTGCCCTGAATGAAGTGGTTTATGAAAGAGTCTGTGTATGACCAGACGGTCCACATATAAAAGGGTAAACCAAACAACTCGCTGACTTAAGTGATTCCAAATCACCAAATCATAAGCAGAACAGAGAAAGGAATTTTAAAATAATTTAAAAAGTAACATTGGAAACTGAATCACTGGAAAATGTGGGGGGTTTTGTGTGTTTGTTTCCTGTCTTCTGACCAAAGTTCAAGATCAGGTTTTCTTTCGTGGTGCCCAGTGACATTTTGGAAACTGAAATCTCGGGTTATTCACAGACAGAGAAAACCTGGGGTGCCCCCTACTCCCACTTCCTAAATTGAAGAACTGGATTTACTTTTGTGGTCAGCCTCAACTCATCTTTGGATAAATCCACCATGTTTTCAATAGCCTTATGTGTGCAGATTCTTCTTCTGCTTGCAGAGTTATCGTACAATTTACAGTGAAAAACCACGGAGTGGGCATTTTTCATACCACAGTCCTTTGGTATGAAATCATTCACTGCAGCCAAAATCCCCCAGGTTCTATGGACAATTTTAGCATTGCATGAACTTGAGTATTTATTGACTGAGCTATTTTTTTAACCTTTAATCCTTTTTAACACATTGCAGAAAAGCATCTTGGATTAGGTAGATAACTGCAAGACTCAACCCTTGTCCCAGGGATGGTCACCCTTTCCTGAGATCTCTTCTCCACATTTGATATTCAGCTGCCTGCTTTCTGACATTGACCATAGTCCAAACAGCAAGATGGTGCAATTATAGATGGATGCACGATTGTAATGGACAGGCTTGATTTTTCTGCATGAAAAGGATAGAACTGTTTTTCTACTTCATTCAAAATAAGCCACAGGATACACCCGTGTATAGCCATATGTCAGAGATAGATACACGCTTTTTTTTTTCTTTTTGCCTTAAGGACGTCAGATTGAAAAAATCTCTCCAGTTCATTACAGGACCACAGAACCTTGGAAACTGTGGATATTTTAGAATCTCACATTCTCCAGGCCTCTCTTGGACTTTCTAAGTGTCCTTTGTGGAAGCGCCTGTCCCCCATGGATGACAGGGACTAAAGAAAGATTCCACTGTAAATTCCCCACTCCGGGGGGTGGTGGGGGTGGTGATTCCCCTTGCCTTGGAAAGGAATGACAATAGGGCAAACGCTAGGAGGGAGTGTCAGGATGCCTTTTCTAGAAGCAACTTGTGAATAGAGTTAATTTCCTCTGGCAAAGTGGCCCGGCAGCCATAAACGCTAACCTTTCCAAAATCCCTCTCAGCCACCTGAAGACCTGCCAGCTGGCTTGGCTTTGCTAAACTGCCTCATCCTGGACCGTCGAGGAGGCTTTCAGAAGCTGGGGTCCTGATGGTAAACAAAACTGGGGGCTCCGTGGTAAACAAACTGGGGGAGAGGTCATCTCATCTCCGGCCTCCAGGCCTGGCTGCCCACTGGGCCACCTGGCCTCAGAATGATGGAACGCAGAGCCTCTGGGATGCAGCATTAGAGAGCCTCTGAAGAAGAATCCTGAAAAGATTAGCTCTCGCCCCAGGTGTCCCGGGTTCCCACCCTGCCAAGGCTCAGTGCTGGCTGGAAGGGCGGAGGTGATGGAAGGGTGAGCAGGGATATTGGAACTTCCTGTCTGATGCTAAAAAAAAGTTTCCATCCCCTCCCCCACTTATTTGCATGGCACCTTTTCCAAGTCAGACATTTGCCGCTTTCCAGAAAGCCATCATCAATAAAGAGACTCGCAGAGGGGGGGCTGCTGCAGGAGACACGGATAAAGACATCGCTGCGGGCTAAGATCAGCGTATTGACATCACACAGTTATATTTCAGTGGGATCCCCAGAGGACACTTCCTGCCAGTAAACACCTAGTTTATCTAGTATTTCTGTGTTTTTTCTTCATGCTTAGAGTGCCTATTATTCCCCTCATAAATCCTGCTCCCTTTTTCAATTTTAAAATCAGAACGTAGTGAAATCAACGCTAATTGTGCAGCATTTACATTCATCGCGTTAACTTGAAAAACTTCTGGCTCCGTGCAGCTCCCTGGGCCCATGGTCTGGGCTGCAGTGTCCTGGGACCGTCCCAGGCGACCCTGGCAAATGGTGGCTGGGTTACAGCACATGAGGGCCCTTTTAATGTGACTCCACCTTGAGGCATTAGGGGAGACAGTGGCTGTAATCCTTTTACGAGCTCCCTCCCGCTGCGGTCCAAGCCTGCACCAGGATGCGAATGTGTGCAGCATTTAATAAGAGGCCTCCGTGAGCCCCAAGAAAGCAGACACAAGAGCTTAGGAGAGAAAAAAGGCCATCCCCACCACAAAAGAACCAGAAGCCTTCCAAATGTCAATGCACTGCCACATTTTTTCCAAACTTGCTGCTGGAGCGGCCTTTAACATCCCCAAACCCTGCTGTGATCCACCAGCTACAAACCTCAATTGTTAATTGTCTGGCCACTACAGAGCCGCTAGTTTTAATATAGTCATGACATGAATGAGACCCGAACTCCCCTTTGCCCCTCCCCTGAGGCACCTTGGATCTTGGAGGGAGATGGGGGCACCAAGTTGGCTCTGGTACAATAGGGGCCAGTGTTGAGGTCAGCAATAAATAAGGGGTCACATTGTTTTCCCTGCTGGCAATCAGCAAGCCTTCCTTGAGGATTGAAATAACTTACATTTCTGGAGCAAGCAGCTGAGTAATTGAGAAAGAAGACTCTGTTCCTCTTTTCAAGAGAATCCATCTCTCTCTCTCCCTCCCTGTATCTCACACACACACTTCTCTCTACACCACCCCCCTCCCAAACCCTCAGTTGCTGTTCTTAACTCTAATACGTAGAGCAAGCCTGCTCTGCTCCCTAATTTCTCTCCTAAAGATGGTCTGGCTTAAGGGCTTGAAACGTGGATGTGAAAAGTATGTTGCTTCAAGGGCCACTCCAGTGGAAACAAAAACTTCGTGAATAGGGAAATTTGGGCCCAAACATTTAAATAACCCATGTGACAGAGGCAACAGAGAAAGGCATGCTCTTCCACTCTCTTAATGCTATGGTTCTCATTTACACACAGGCTCCGAAGATTGTTCAAAGAACTTCACAAGCCCCAACGGGACCATCGAGTCCCCCGGGTTTCCCGAGAAGTACCCACACAACTTGGACTGCACCTTCGCCATCCTGGCCAAACCCAAGATGGAGATCATCCTGCAGTTCCTGACCTTTGACTTGGAGCACGACCCTTTGCAGGTGGGAGAGGGAGACTGCAAATACGACTGGCTGGACATCTGGGATGGCATCCCCCATGGTGAGTGACGGCGCCATCACCAGGCACTTCTCAGTAGCTTCGCCTTTGCCTGCTAATTGCTTCAGGAGCAATAAAAAAAAGAGAGAGAACAAAGACTTTAAAGTTCCTCAGGGTTTCTCTATGACCCATGATGACTTTCCCTTCTTATCCTTCACCAAGGATGACTTCAGAGACATTGTAGAAAGGCAGTTTTCTCTCTTGGAGATATTTCTTTGGAGAGGGATAGGAGGAGACTGAGTAGATACTTGGATGAGGATGAGAAAACCTATAGGTAATGTTCTTTTCTGCTCCAAGTCATCAGGCTTGCCATAGAGAGTGACTCAGTGACCACCCACTATGCCCAAATAGGACTCTAGAGCCAGATTGACTAAGTTTGAATCCTGGCTCTGATATTAACAGCTCCGCAACCTTGAGCAAGTTCCTTAACCTCTCTGTGTCTTATCTGTATAAATAAGCTGCTATTATCATCACTATAATTACTGTAATTTTATTATCATTTATATAGTCATAGATGCATAAAAGGTGCATCCCCCAAGGCCAAGAGGAACCTGTACTTCTCAGGTGGAGACCAGCATAAGTCTTGGGTATATTTAGGATCAGCAAGGGAACCAATCTTTCACTGTTGTAGTCGTTTGTAGTCGTTCTAAGTATTTTGCACTGTAAGGAAGACTTGATGGCTAAGCAATTTCATTTCCTGAGAAAAGCATAAGACTTAGTCAGGAAACTTGGGTTGGAGTCCCAGCTCTGCTATTTCCTAGCTGTATGAACAAAGAAAAGTCACGTGCCCTCTCCAAACCTCAATTTCTTCTTCTGTAGAACAGACATTATAATGATACCTTTCCAGTCCATCTCCCAGGGCTGTGAAAACAGAATGAGCCCAGGTCAGTGAAAATACTTTTTAATGTGCAGGAAAAAATATTAGCCATTGTTCTTAAAACAAATCTCTGGTTGCTCTTTTATGCCAAGGCATCCAAAGTGATGCCCCATTGAATGACTTGCAATTGTGGGAAGGGAGAATGTACGGCCAATGGGGTTTGGCATTTCCATTTCTGTGACCTCTCTTTGTCCTGCATGTCCAGTCGGACCCCTGATTGGCAAGTACTGTGGGACCAAAACACCTTCTGAACTCCGTTCGGCCACTGGGATCCTCTCTCTGACCTTTCACACGGACATGGCAGTGGCCAAGGATGGCTTCTCTGCACGTTACTACCTGGTTCACCAAGAGCCGCTAGAGAGTGAGTTGGCCGGTTGGGAACCTCTGTCCTGTCCTCCCATCAGGGCTGTGAGGGTGTGTGGGGAAGAGAGGCTGACCTGCAAGAGAAGGAGATGGGAATTCTCCAGAATTTGCAGTGGCATGGGAGCTGTGTCCTCTTGCTAGGCAGAGATTAATGAAAATAGGATAAATGTCAATCTGGCTACTCATTTCTTTAAAGAAAAAGTATGTATACCAAGAATTAGTTATTCCAGTGGAATGTCGCAGGACCATCTCAAGGCTCAGAATGAAAGGGAGGTTAGTTAGGATATTTATATCGAGTCCCCTCCTGTGCTAACATTTTTTGAGTCTGGGGCCATTTTCTTCCCTCTCCAAGCCTCAGTGACCATTGTCAAAAAACTGAGCAATTTTAAACCTCTCTCTATATACATATGTTTTGACATTAAACATCTCTGGCCCTGGCTAGAGTTTCTCTCACTAGGCTGGTACACTGCTTGGACTTTCAGTTCGTTCTTCTAATAAACACAGTTTTTTGAGCTTCTACTATGTGCAAACAGAGAAAGTATAACCCTGACCCCAGCAGTCATGGAACCTGCTGTCTTTGAACCCAGACCATCAGTCTCTTGCCCTGAGCTACATCTTTAAATCAGCTCCTCTTGGACATGTGCTTAAGATGTGCTGCCATTTTCACCAAGAAACCCAAATGATAACTTGAAGGACTAAAGGAACACTTTCAGGATGATTGGAGCTGGGCAAATCCTGCTATGGCTGTAGACAGCTTACCACATGCATACCTGCACACACGGCAGCCTGGCCGACTGATGGGTTTTGTTCTGGGTTTTGCTTTTGTTTTTTTCTTCAAAGAGCTCATGAAGATTGAGTGACAAGAAAACAGTATTGTGAGTTGCACCAAGTTCTGCAAATGACCAGTGCGGTCACAGAGTTACAGAGTAGGTTTGATACATGAAAAAGATTGCTGGTCCTTATCTGACACATGCACACACAAATATTGACCAGTGTCCGTGGGATCCATAGGAAGGACAGCAATTAAACTGACAGCGCAAGGCCAGGGAAAATGACATCTGGGTCCATTTGCCCAGACAGGTGGTGCAGGGTTACAGAGTGACACACTTTTGCTTACAGAGAGGTCTCCCAAAGACAGGTATTTATTGCTTTGTAACGTCTGTCTTCTGTGCCAGAACTCATGAGACAGTTGAGTGAAAGAAAGAAAGAAGCAAAAGTGCCTCCTGGGTGTTTATTAATAAAGCAGGCTTCCCACGATGTATCAGCCCACCCAAGTCTATCACACGTTTACCTGTATTTCAATAATAGTGCGTCTGGAAACTGTGAGCATCCGTAGCCTGTAGCACTAACAGTTCTTGTGCTTTAGATTGTATTTTTAATTTGTATGATGATTCTTATTTATCCACAGCCTGCTTTCTTTCAGGTCAAATTTAGTTCCTTTCAGACCCAGAGGGGTTGTCAATCTCCATGACTTTGGCATAGTTGTTTTTAAAATGTGAGTGTATAATTAGGTCTTTAAGATGAGGGAGTGCCTGCAAGGACTCATCCCTAGAAGGGAGCAGCGTTCTGGGGGTCCCAGGGGTTTAAGGTGAAGAGACCTAACTCTGCCCTTGACCATTTCCATCCCCCAGACTTTCAGTGCAATGTCCCTCTGGGAATGGAGTCTGGCCGGATTGCTAATGAGCAGATCAGTGCCTCATCTACCTACTCTGATGGGAGGTGGACACCGCACCAAAGCCGACTCCATGGCGATGACAACGGCTGGACACCCAACTTGGATTCCAGCAAGGAGTATCTCCAGGTACTGACTCAGATACCAGAGGGTGTGCAGAGTGTGTGTGCATTGGTGGGCAAGGGGGCTGGCTCCTTCGCTAGAGTGGACAAAGAACACAAAGAAAATAAACACAACATACTTGAGAACTTCTTTCATCCATCCATCCATCCATCCATCCATCCATCCAAAGAAATCCATATTCCAGGCACAAAGAGACTATACCAGGCACTGTGCTAAGTGCTGGGATAAAATAACAAGTAAGATGGACACTGCCTCTGCCCTTGTGAAGATTACCAGGCCTTGGAGAAGTTGCTTGGCTGGGAAGCTGTTTGCCCTTCACTATAGTTATCCGAGGAACTTCCATAAACAGTTACAGTGTGTCCTCATTCTTAGCATAGGGAGGCATCAGAGACTTAGGGGGCATTTTTCCTAAGGGCAGGCATGAGAAGCACGGCAGCTTCTCATGATCTTTGCTGTCCGGAGGGAGCCCTCCCAGGAGGGTTTTGCCTACAGCTATCAGGAGAGCACATGGGAAAATGTCACTACCAGGAGTGAAACTCCAGTTGCTCGGATGCCCTGCAGCATCTTTTCAGACTGTTGTTTGCTTTCCTTCTTTCAAGACTTGCAGCTCCTGTTGAGTAATCCTCCCTTGCACTACACACTGGTCCAGCTCTCATCCCCAGGGAAGAGCAAGCTGCTAGTTCCATGCTAGAGCAATGACTGCTTTCATGACACACGGCAGACAGCCTCGTGACCCACTGACAAGCCTGCCCTAGCTCTGATGCGACACGGCGACCTCTACTCTGAGAAGGACGTCGCAGAGCAGACAACAGGAAAGGGAGAAAGACCACTTAGAAACTTCCAGGGGTTCCACAGAGGTTCTAACGCCCAACCCTGAGGCCATCTATCACTATCTCTCCTCTGCTTCTCCAATAATGCTTCTCATCTTGCAGAGCTTCCAGAAAGTTCTCCGTTCTAGCCAGCATTCTGTTGATTGTAGTCCTCATTTTGGGTCCTAATCATATACTTTCTCTTATTGCTCTCCACCTGTTTATCGTACACATATACAGCATTGTGTACTCCTTTTGAATGCTTAATGATGCAGAGCACATACTAAGTAGTCAATAAATGCTTACTGAATCAAATTTTACCGGTGTCTGCTGGCTAAATTTTGATCACGCAGAGATTGCCACTAAGAAACACTGTGGTCAGCAAAGGAATAACATCCAGCAATTTCCAAATGTGCTTGGTGTTGTGGGAGGGGAAGTGCCTCAAAATGTTGGCCCTCCTCCTCATCGGGCAAAAGGTCAGGACTTGGTGCATAAGCTTAATTGCTTGGGCAGACTCTGCATGCCCTCTGACCCCTTGGTGACCTGAGCCACTAAATACACAATGGAGTGAGGAACTGAGGGGAGGGGAAACAGCTCCGAGCTGAGACTTTGGCAACTAGGGCATCGAAAGTGAATTGGCTTGAATTGGACTGGATCAGAGCGGAGTGGATTGGATTGGATTTAGCCATTGTTCCCTTAAACCAGCATCCACTTTCACTATCCAAGGCAGGTCGTGGTTTAGTAAGAAGGGGTCATAGTTCTAGATGTTCAGTGATTCCTTTAAGATAAACATAATCCTGTCTGTTCAGATTTGCCAAAAAAAAAAGAGAAAAGAAGAAAAAAAAATCAAGTTCCAATTTCAAAGGTGTCCAATGTAGTTCGAATATGTTGAGTTCAATTGTCCAGGGGACGCAGATGGATACAGATCACCAATACCTGTGAGCGAATCACAGACACGGGTTGTGAGCTAAGGATTACAATTGTGTCCTTTGAAGAAAAAGCCAGATGCAGCCCTGTGTCAAGAGAGTCAAGGCCCCCTTCCTTCTCCGCCTGTCTTCCTCAGGTGGACCTACGTTTTCTAACCGTGCTCACGGCCATCGCCACGCAGGGAGCGATTTCCAGGGAAACCCAGAATGGCTACTATGTCAAATCCTACAAGCTGGAAGTGAGCACTAATGGTGAAGACTGGATGGTGTACCGGCACGGCAAGAACCACAAGGTAAACCCATTTCCCCACCGCAGGGGCACGCCGGGGTGGGGCAGGAGGGCTGGCACAAGAAGGGCTGCAGAGCCACCCCACGCGGACAAGGAGGCCTTGTTCCCTGAGGCTCCAATAATTGATGGAGGCACCGGAGACGCTGGCCCTGCGAATATTCTTTCTTACGCTAAAGTGGTTGGAAAACACCATTGTCTCTCCGACAGCCTTGCTGCTGTCACATCTTGCACAGCAGAGAGAGGAAGAGAGCTTGCAGGATGCTCTCTGACTGCAAATGAAGGAGAAAGTGTGTTCCCTGTCTGAGGCTCCCCGTACAGGATTCATTGAGCACTTATGGCCTGAGTCCCTTGCACGCGCTGGGTTAAGAATCACAAAACGCCATGACACTGCCGTTCGGGAGTTACCGAGGTCTGGGAGGAAAAGGGCACAGATCCTAAGAGGGAATCACAATGTCCCGAAGAAGAAAGAGGACAATAAATAATGAGGAGAAATTCGGTGTGTCGGGGATGGGATCTGAACTGGCATTCGTGTGGCAGCGAGGCGCTGAGTTCGCTCGGCTGGTGCCTTCAGTGTCTGGGGCCCTTGGAGGTGTGTCCGCATGGGTGATGTGGGGCTTTTGTTGTACATGTGGATGAATGTCTGGCACTCCACTTTCCTAAGACACGTGGCGCTCTGGCGGTGAACAGGCCCGCAGCTGGCACCCGCGAGGTACATACTGGGTGTGAAGTAGACTCAGCATATAGGGGGCTTATTGGAAACGGCCGGTGGTCTCACGTGGGCAGGGCGAGAACTCCGTTCGTTGTGGGTTGGCTCTCGGGTCCCAGAGGAGAGCGCTCATCCTTCCCAGTGGAATCGGGAACTGAGGGAAAGGGTCTCTCCTCTTCCTGCCACAGTCCCAGCAGCCCCCTGGTCGGTCAGGGGTGAATTATCAAAAGGCAACACAGGTGGTCCAACCTGGAGAAGCCAAAGGTCTCTTCCAAACAGGGCCCCCTTGGCTCCTGTCACTGCCCCAAGGCAGCTTGCTGTTGCTGGTGCAACTGGAAACCTTGGACCCAGAAAATCCTAAACTATAACAGTTGGCACTGTTTCACTCGGGAAATGTGAGTTTTTAAAGGAGTGGATTTTTAAAAATTACGATCGCCATAGTAACATGGCACCATTCATCTGAAATCATGGCTTCTAGATATTACCAGGTGTCTCTCTCTCTCTCTCTCTCCACACACACACACACACACACACACACACACACACACACCCCATTTCACAGATAAAGTGAGAGACTTAGCAATTGAAAGACTTCCCCAGCTTGACGACTTGAGCCAGGTCTGGTTTCTCATTGCCTGCCTTTGTTTCGGGAAGAGGTACCAAATGTCACTTGGACATGGCAAGCCAGAGTCTGGCATGGCTTGCTGGGAGCACCTTGACTGAGTTCTCATCCCAGCCTGCTCTTTTTCGTACCCTTTCTCTCCAGCCTCCCTTTTCACTAAGAAACTGGTAGAACCCAGAAGGTCAGCCAGGCACGCGAGGGCCAGCAGCTGGGTCGGGGTGGGTACAGGGGAGGGGGAAGAGATTCCCCCAACCTTCTCCCTGTCTAGACTCAATGACTAAGCAGCACTGGCCAGAGGGATACTGTAGCATAAGCCAATTTTAAAAGCGTGCAGATGGACCGGGATGCTATTTAAAACACCATTTGTAGGAAATCTGCTTTTGGAAATACCTTAGCACTGCACATTTCGATAGAATGCTGTCCTCCCTGGCTTTGTCCCTGGTATTCGTTCTGCAGGGAAGATATTCCTGAGGATGGAATTTAGCTTTCTGGGTTCCTTTAGAACCATTCTTCTCAACTTCTTCATATCAGATACATCCTCCTCTCTTTTTTCTCTCTCTCTCTCTCTCTCTCTCTCTCCTTTGCCTCCTCTTCTCACCTGTGGCTAAATTTCTTTCCCTAGGAGCCAAGGGGTAATTTCATTTTTGTTTTGTTGTTGTTGTCGTTTGGCTTTTTAGCGAATCAGTCCCGCCCACATAAAGGACGCTGGGGCAGAGGAAAAGCCCCTTCTGTCCCCGTTAGAAATTCATTCTCTTGGTCAGAATGGAAAGCCTGACAATTAAGCATCGCCCACTCCCCCTGCTCCCTCGTCCCCCCTCGGGTGTGGCAGGCAAGCTAGGAGACCGGCCAGATTCTCGCCTCCGAGCGTGATCTCTGCTGCTCCTTCATTAGCAGATCTACGCCCGGCCGACTGTATTTCATGTGCAGATTCCGCACCGTTCATGGTGCGTCAGCACGGCGCTCTGGCTGTTCGGGTTGAAATAGTTGAGTGAACCGTGCCAAATAGATTTGTCAAGTCTGCTGCAGTTTGATTCGATGCCATGAACGGGAGGCAGAGGCGGCGTGAGGAGGGGACTTGGGGGCAGTACGGGGAGAGGCTTCGTCTACGCCCCCGGGGCGCTACCGCTGAGCTTCTCTTTGTAGCTGCGGGATGGTGGGCGCTGTGCTCACGGTGCTAAGTGGTGGGCTTGAAAGCAGAATTCAGCCAGCAGGACCTGCGAGCAAAGCACCGCAGAGGTGGAGGCAACAGGCTGCTCTACTCCGTGGGGCAGGGGGAGGGTTTGTGGACGCGAACCAGGGCACAGGGTGTGAGGAGGGGACGGTGATATTTGGGGCAGAAATGTGGGAACTTGATTCCAATCCCCTGGTCACTGTCAACACCAGTGCGGTATACCAAAGACCAGGGAATTGGGGAAGTCAGAGAAAAACAAGATTCATGAGCACTCAGGGTAGTGGAGGATGGCTGTGATAGTCCCTTGCAAAACGATATTTACAGTTTGGACCCAGACTGGGCTGAGGCAAGGCCTGAGCCTATGGGGGGAAGACTTCCTCGTGGCCGGGAAGCAAGGACGACCGAGGAACTCTTCTGCAGTCTCCCACAGCCTGTGAGCGGCCTCTTCTTAGTCTCTTTCCATCCACCAGGTAACGGTGAGGCTGCCGATGAGAAAGGCATTACACTGTGGCCGGGAGTGTCGCAAATGTCCTCCTGGCAAAACACAGCCCAGTTACGCAGCCCACGTGTACAGCACATCCCCAAATCCTCGTCCAGCTCCATGTGCCATAAAAAACGGAACCTATGATTTTCCTTTGGGGGGACCCTCCTGACGCGTATTTATGGAGTAACCACAAGGCAGAGAGCTCTTCTGCCTGTCAGAGCCCACATCCAGTCTACATGCTCCCTTAGATTATACAAACTGCTTCACATAGATTTCTTCAGAAACCACAAGCATAAAACTACTGCTTTGGTTTCACCAGCTGTATTAATAACACCCCAAATATAGACAGAGTGTTGTAAGTACAATAGTAGAAGGTTCGTGAGTGTGTCTATAATTATAGGCACAATTATGAACACACGAACCAAGGGAGGGGCGTGGAGAAAGATGGGAGGAGCTGGAAGGCACGAGGCCTTGGCCAAGATCCTGCTCACCTCTGAGATGCTGCTTCCGTGAGTCTGCACTGGAGGCAGTGAGGCTGAGGCTGGTGTCAGGGCAGGAGGATAGAGGCCATGCCCTTATATGTCTAGGCAAAAGCCCTTGATTTCACTTCTCCTTTATTCGGTAAACATGGGCATCTTTCTTGCTGACACTGCTCTGGTTACCTTGCTCTTAGTCACGGTGTTGCTAGGCTGTTCTGACGTATTTGGAAGAAATCCCGGCTAAAAGAAAGAGTCTGTCGGATGCTACGTGTGTCCTGATGGCCAGATTGAGGATGGGAGGGTGAGGGCGGGGATCAGGTAAGGTTTGGGTCCAAGAGTTTTCAGAATTACCCTGTAATGAGTAACAGAACTGCACTAAGCTCATCCTATTAATGTAATGATGACTTCCAAGGGGCTTGGAGAACCCTCAGGCACCGGCCCATTTGCTTCAGAGTTTAACAGTGTTTCAGACTGTGGAATTGAAGCTCTCAAGGCAAAGTCATTTGCCCCAGGGACACGGGGAACCGTGGAGTCCCTTGGAAGGCACCGGTCACCAGGCTTTGACTTCAGGCCAGTGTTTGCATCATCTGATCCAGGTCTGGCTCACCATCTTGCATCTAGAGGGAAATTGGCTTCCTCGATGTTCCGTCCACGGGTCGAGAGGGGTGCATATTCACGGAGATCTGAAGTCAACTCGTGCTTGAAGGTCATGGCTCCAAGCGCAGGGCTCAGCATTTTGGATTTTGGGCCCCATCATAGAATCCTGAGATGCAGGGTTGAATGAAGTTGCTTTGCGTTTGATTTGGCCACATCCCTTCAGAACAAATAAGCCCCCGCTTCAAAAATCCTCTGTACTACATTTATTTTCCAAATTAAAATGAATCGTTGTGAGAGCCATTTGAGAATTTAAAACCCTCTGTGAAATTATCAGAGACTTAAGAGGAGAGAGAGTGGTGTCATAAAACCACACCACCCCAAATCAGTCAGCTAACGGTTAGAACCATGCGGCGTCTTTTTGTAGATCTTCTTGGATGATGCACTACGTGACCTTGGAAATTTCTCTTCACAGCTCCGTGCCTCAGTGTTTCCGCCTGCCCTAATGGAATGGTGCTGTAGCTACTGTTGGCAGAGCACTCTGGGATCTGTGGATGGAAGGCTCTCTGCAGATATAACTAATGTATTAGACCCGCAGAGCTCTTCTTGAACAGAAGGAAGTTATCAATTTAAAAAGTAACAAGGGATATCCCATGGGATATTTACTGCCTCCTTTAAAATCATAGGTCTGGAAGGGACCCGATGAGTCGTCCAGACTTCTCCCTGCATCTGATGGGGCCTGTACTTGAGCTGCCTCAGATTAACGGTACCCCTCATTCTTCACTTAGGAGTGCAATTATTCCTCCAATGAAAATTTTTAGGTTTTCAAAAAATACCTTTTTTTTAAGCCTCCTGGTGGATGACTGGCTCTTCCTTTTCCTTTTTTCTTTTTTTTTTTTTTTATAAACACATATACTCAAGGATGCGTGCTCATTGCTTTGTTTCTTTTTTTTTTTTAATTTTTATTTATTTATTTATTTATTTTTGGCTGTGTTGGGTCTTCGTTTCTGTGCGAGGGCTTCCTCTAGTTGCGGCGAGCGGGGGCCACTCTTCATCGCGGTGCGCGGGCCTCTCACTATCGCGGCCTCTCTTGTTGCGGAGCACAGGCTCCAGACGCGCAGGCTCAGTAGTTGTGGCGCACAGGCTTAGTTGCTCCGCGGCATGTGGGCTCTTCCCAGACCAGGACTCGAACCCGTGTCCCCTGCATTAGCAGGCAGATTCTCAACCACTGGGCCACCAGGGAAGCCCCTTCCTTTTCCTTTTTATTGTAATAATTTTGTTTACTGTATATAAGATTAAGACAGTGACTCAAACCATCAGCTAGCAATGGGCATCAGACTTTAGAAGTCATGGATATGATTGCACCGTCTAGGGTTATATATGTTTAGAAGAGGCCTGATGACCTGTTCAAATTCAAGTCCCCCCAGTTTATCTGTCCCCCTCAATTATAACCAAGAATAATCCAGGGCCCTCGGTAATTAAGTTTGTCCCCTATCCATTTGCCATGGGATGAGCTCAGACCTTTAGCCTCTCCACTTAGGAAGCTCCAGGGAAATTTTCATTATACACAAGCTTGGAACCTTTTCTCCATCAGTCTCCCATGGCTGGCTTCACCCAACTCCCATGGGTGCTGAATTGCCTCCGGGAGCTGAGGCCAGCCTCCCTGGTGCTCACAGTCTTGATGCTAAATTCCTCGTGCTTCCCAGGCCCCACTGTGCATAGGGGCCAGTGGGACAGAGCAGATAGCAGGGGATGTGGAACGGCGCTGTGATTTTGCTTGGGCTGTGAAAACACGCGCTTTGCCCTAACCTCAGCACCCCTAGATGAGCAGTGGGGTGAAGACCTCTCCAGGTGGATTGTCAGGTTCTTTGCCATCACCGGTTCCCTGCTCTGTGCTCTCCTGCGATTTCACCTGGAAAAGGAGTGCAGGTGGCAGGTAGACTCAGCAGCCTCATTCCCTGTACCTTTTCTGCTCTCTTTTCCCCACCTGGAAGTTAAAGGTGCCTCCTTAAATAATGTGGCGGTGTCTTTGTAGGAGGTTTTCAGCGTGGAGGCCCTTCCCACCCAGGTAGAATGTCTGTTTCTGCCCCACCTTCCCAGGAGGACTTCCGGCCCCTCGTTGCTCTGATGCTCCACTCCCTCCCACACCATCTCTCCTTCAGCCCCAAATCCCGGAGCTGCCCTCCTCTCCTCTCCTCCCTCGTGCTTTCCTGTCTCAAATCCTGAAACCCTAATCCTGTTAGTATGCTGTGTTCCAGGGCTCAGTGTCTCATGGGGGTAACATAATCCCGCAGTAAATCTAACGGGCCCCGCCAGGCTCACACAGATGGGGGTGTGCACATCCCACCCACCTCAGCCCCCAGCCCCAGAAAGAAAGCGGTCTCCCCTGCCCTGCACCCCACAACCAGCTCCCGCTCCCCTATCTCCTCCCTCACATCAGCAAAACTTCTTGATGACAAAAACAGCCCTGAAGTAAAGGAGGAGGAGACAGGAGGGCATCGTGGTCATAAACGAGCATTTGGTGGTTAGGGAATTTCTTTGCCCTACCTGCATCCCTTCCCTCCCTTAAATTCTCTCTCTCTCCCTCTCTCTCTGTCTCTCATCTCTCATATATATATATTTATACACGAGAGAGACATCCTTTCTGATTCTGTATCTGGCTAAGTTCCCACATTCACTAGAATAAAAACAGCTTTAAAAAAATTTTATAGTCTTTAAGGAAGAGTTTTAAGAGAGAAATGTCAGGACCATGATTTACAAACAGGAAAAAAAAGGTCCATTACCTTAGCATCATTTCCCAAGCGCAGCATTCACCCTCACCCACACCCTTGCCTGTTTGGTGCAACAAATTAATTAAACAGGATGGCATTCATTGATGAACAATGTATGTCTACGTGTAGCCCCGACGGCTGGTTTTAGAGAAAATGCAAGGGAAGGAGGTGGAAGTGGGAGGGCTGGCCGTAGGTTCTGCAGTGAGGATGAGTCGGTACCATTGTTTCTGAGACAGATTTTTTAAATGCGCTCCTGGTTTCCCCCGTCTCTGCCCTCGACTCCTGTCATCTCTCTTCTCTGCCTGCTTTGTTCTCCTCCTTCAGTGTCTGTGCCAAGGAGATTGAAAAGGAGAACTTTGGATGCAACGCAACATGTATTAGTGGAGAGAAATATTTATTCTTAAAAAAAGGAAGAAGAAGAAGATCTCCTGCACGGTTTCTACCTCAGGGCTCCAACACTGTGTTGTCTTTGAAAGATTTCTTGCTTTCTGTGCAATCCCTGGAGCTGGCCACGTTCAGATATTTACAGCAAAATAGAAATAAACTACAGGTCACAGCATAGGGAATGAAGAGACGGGCATGCTCAGATGCAATACTGAAGCCCCATCAGGAAGGGGGCTATGCACAGAATGAGGGTCTGCCTCGTGGCGGGAGGTTAGACGGCCAGGAACGCTGTGAGCCTGCACCGTGTCCTTCCACCAAGGAGCTCAAAGACTTTGACGGACACGGAGCATCTACACTGGCCTGGGCACCCGGATGTTGATGGCAGAGATGAGCGGTGTATGGGAGAGGGATGTAGGGCTGGCAGAGGATTCCCCCCCGCATAGAGGCCTCCAAGGTAGGCCGTGAAATGCTCACTGTTCTCAGCAGTCTCTGAGTCACTGCATACTCTTCAAAGAGGACTTTGGGAGGGGTCAGCAGGGAGAGGTGGTATGAGTAGAAATGGGGTGAAAGACAGAGAAAAGATGACCTCAGTGATTCCTTCTGGCTAGATGTTTCTTATTAGAGTTTATATATTATTTTCTTTAATTTGTTTTTTACATAGTATTATAGTCCCTGCCTTACGAGCTCACAGGAGTGGTCAAAACATGTTGATTTTCTTTTCCTGGGGGGAGAAGATTCGGGGGGGGGGCGGTGAAGTTGTAGATAATAACCAAATTGGGATATTGGAAAGCAGCCAATTTGACTGGCAGAGGCCCCCCCCCCTCCCCCCTGAGGTGAAAATCAGAAAATCCATGAGGTGCTGCTGGTTTCTGATTCTGTCTTGCTGAAAATAAACCAAAGGTCTCAGGAATCAATTGGAAAGTGTTGGATTATGTTCAGAATTCAGCAAGGCACCAAATGGATTATCCAAACCACTTCGTGTCCTGAATTGTTTTTTAAACTTGGTTTATAAAAGTGCACTTGAAGAAATCTTTATGTTCAACATAGCTTCATATATATATATATATATATATATATATATGTATTAGTAATTACAACATAATCAGTGCTATCCCCACCTCTTAAGAAGGTTAGGGTCACTTTGAACACACCTCTGGTTTTCCTTTGGGCAAGAAAGCAACCATATTAACATTTCTCGTTTAAAGTTAACAAAAATGTATACCATCTGTGACATCCAGCTTTTAAAGCAGATGTTAAAATGTGATCACCACGTTTGATATACGTCTATCTGGGTATGCCATATGCTGACAAGCCACTGAGTTTTCTCAGCAATATGGACTCCTCACTGCAAAGTTATGGCCTGAAAATTCCTGGCCTTGAGGCGAGACTTGAGAGTCTGTGGCTTTCAGAACTTGAACTTTCCCCGTTGAACAAAGACCTATTTATTGCTTGTGACGTGGTTTCCAGTCCAATATCTGTCCTGGGTATCGTGCAGGCACTGGAGCCAGCAGGGAGGGCTGGTAGAGTTGAGTGTCTACCTGCAAGCGTGTTATCGACTTTATTTTCCTGAAGGAGAAATCAAGGTATCTGAGGTTTATTGATTGGCCTGTAGTGATTCAGTGAGTCGGAAGGGAATAGGGAGTAAAACCATTTCCCTGGTATCATCTCCCAAGCGCACGACCCCTTACCTTGCAATGCCAAGACTGGAAGCCAAGGATCCATCTCAGAGAATTTGATCAGAAAACATATGAAGGGTGATTCTGAAACCACAGAAGCATTGAAAAAGTCATAAAGATGTATAATGTATGATAGCATTTACCAGCTATAAATAGGGCAGTGCAGGGAGAAAAAATAGAGACCTTGGAAATCCACTGGGTCAGGAGAAATAGAAACTGCTTAATATTTCATTAAAAATGGATCTTCTTAAATTGCACTTTGATATCTTTGGGCCAAAGACGATATGTCAGAACTAAGGTGTTGTTATTTATTACTCTTCGTTATTAATCATTTGAACTGTTATTGAACTAAAACATCAACAAGATATATTCTGCCTCTGAGTGGGGCAGTCACCATGTGTTCTGGGCACTGTTTGAAGTATATGAAAATCCACATCACTTGTCCACAAAAGCAGTTAGGCTACAAGGGACAAGGGTAACTAAAATGCCATGCTAGAAAGTGGACACTTCCGGGGCAGTTCTAAATGAGAAACTCTTGTGAAGAAAGCCTTAGAATCTGGGGGCCAGAGCGGACCTTACAAATCAGCTCATACAATCCTCTCATTTAATGGAGGAGGAAATTGGGGCCTGGGAGAGGTAGAGATATTTGCCCACACCTAGGAGCTAATTAACAGCAGAGTCTGGCTCCTGGTTCAGTGGTGTTTGGACTTTTTTTTCCCACTACACCCACCTCAGAGTGAGAGGTATACAAAAAGTTTACTAAAATAAGATGGTATTCCTTCAGCCAAGGGTCCAGAGAGCGGAAGGCAGATATGAGAACGAGGTCAAGAGCAAACAAGACACCGAGAAGGACCTAGGCTTGGAAACAGGAAGGATAATTTGAGGTCACATTGAAAGAGGCTTCCTTTGGTTCCAGGGGTGGGAGGAGAGTGAGCAAAACTGAATAGCAGAATGAAAGTCAATTTGAGCACCAGGTAGATGTCCGCAGGGACATAAAACATGTGCCTGCCTCCCTTTCTGGCTGATGCCATTGTAGACAGAGATCCAGGGTCTCACCCAAGCCTGTGGCCACACGCATCCATGGGAAGACCAGCCCTTCCCCAGGCATATACCCACATGTGTGTGCCCCCCGTGCCCGCAGGCAGCCAGCCTTCCCAAGGCAGTCCACAGACAAAGTCATTTCCTTACTGAGGAAGGAAAGTAAAGGGTTTCTTGGTGTTGTCTGCCAAGGCTGAGAAGTGAAGGGGTCAGATGAGATAAAATTGGATATTAAAAACACGAGACGTGCTGTGTTTCTAAACGGTACCAGCGTGGTGTGTACGCTGTGGATTAGCAGCTGTGTGAAAGTTCAGATCCACTCAACACTCCAGTTATATATTCACGTGGAGAATCAAGCCCCCGCCCCTGCCCCCCGCTTACGAACTCCTTAGCACCTCCTGCTGGAGGTCACACACAGCCACCGTCACCATCCTCAGGGAGTAGGCCAGTGGGGACCCACCACTGCTCACAGCACCCGTCCGAAATAAGCAGAGGGCTGCATTTGCTTCTTCCCTGCCAAAGCAAAACAAAACAGAACAAAGAGCCTCTGCCTCACGCCGAATTCTAGGAGAACCGGTTAATCTCTTTCCCTTGGATTCAGTCCCTCCATCCCTCTCCTCAGAGCTTCAGAGGAAGCCAAGGAACGGGCATGGCGAGTCTTAGGTCGTGCTGGGCCCTGGGCCCTCCTTCCAGTGGTCCCTCCCCAGATTAGATCACAGAGGTTCAGGCGCCTCTCTCTTCCCTTAGGCCTTCTCCCAGGTGTCTGGAACTGACCCTCTTTCCTTCTGCTTTTGTGGCCCTTCTTCCTCCTTCGCTTTGTCCTCAATCACTATGCAGGAAGCAGCCAACCCGAAGCTGGGAGAGATGGGTGGGCAAGCGGTCCCGCCTCGGTGCTCCCTGAAGTCAGCCGGGCAGTAGAGGAGGAAACTGGTGGACAGGGACCGGGGCAGAGGCTCACCAGGGGAGGAGAAGGGACAGCAAGGCTGGTGCGGGAGCTGCCCTGGAATCAGTGGGCTCGACACCAGGAGCAAGGGCTTTCAACTGAATGCCGTGGTCCAGGGAGAACTTGTTTCCTCCTCTCCCTTCCTCTGTTTCTCTTAAACAGGCCACTTCCCCTCATTTGGCAAAAGGTATGATGGCTCTTAGCCTTCCCCCCCACCATCAGTGGGGCGCTCTTAACCGCTCTAACTTTTGACCTTAGTACGTGGGAAATATAGAAGGTTCAAGGTTGCCAAATGGCAGAGTTCCTGATTACAGTTCCTAAGGAAGCAAGGACCGCATTGTTAATTAGCTCTAAGCTTCTGTGCTGCTCTTCTCTGTTACTCGGATCATTCTACGTTGGGATTAGAAACACCCTGGGAGCAAGCACGTCACTGAACAGCAGCTCTACTTCCATTCCACCCATGCTTGGGGACCTTCAGGGCTCCATGACTCCTAGCCACCAACATAAACACTGCAGGTGTCGAAGAGATGAGAGTCAAGGGAGAAAACCATAAGCCTGAAGTCTAAAAACATGACAAGGGCTTGAGATCTGGACAGACATCTCCGAGCCTCAGTTTTTTCATCAATAAAGTGGAAATAATAGTACTAACTTCCCGGGATGTTGTAGGCCTAATTAATTATGTTTACACAGTGTCTGGCTCAGTGAGATTCCAGTATACCAGTTTCCCCATTCCCCTTGTCCCAGGCCTGTCAGTGCCCAAACAGCTCGCATGTTATAGGTGCCGTGAGCTGAAGGAGCTGGTCCCCCTGCCCAGGAGAAATTGCTAGTTGTTGCAGAGTTGGCTGTGAGTGGACTTACAGTCACTTGGTTGTTAAGAGCTATGACAGGTATGATCTAGAAGTGATGGTTAGTTGGTCTTTCCCTTCACTCTTATCCGGGGAAACCAAGAGAAACTTACATATACTTGTTCCAGCTACTCTTTTTCCTTTTTTAATGGAGAACACAAAAAAAGCACAAGGTCCATATGGCAGTTATTGATTTGGGCCATCTGGTAAGCTAGGACTTGCTCCTACCATGTTGGATTAGAAGCTACTCTGGAAAGCCTTTCCTCCCATAAGAGATGCATTGGTCAGATGGGGACAGGGATGGATTTCATTACAGGGCAGGGACTGCAGTGAGAGAAAGCCAGAGCAGGACGCCAACGGTCTGTCTGCAACCCTGACCCTACAACAAAGACCAGAAAGAACCAAGAAATTGTTGATTGACACAGGGGCACCGGGGGTCGACAGTGCTTCCACCCTCTCACCCATCCATGGAGCAGGGAGACCTCTAAGGAACTAACAGAAACAATTGTGAAGCACTTTCTGATTATCAAATACCCTGGAAATCTTTCTATAGGCCTGAAACCGGAGGAAAAGGGAAAGTCAAGTTCAAGCTAGTGAGAGAGGTCCACAACCCTAAAAGATGACATTGTCGCTCCATTTTTAAAGGATATTCTACTTTCTTTTTCCTCTCTCTCTCTCTCTCTCTCTCTCTCTCTCTCTCTCTCTCTCTCGACTTCTGAAAGTGTTTTCCTTTCATGGTGCCTTCCTCTGCTGGCCCTCAGGCCCAGAGGCAAAATTTTCCTTCCCTCCAAAAGTTTTTGTGAAGACCATGTATTGTTTTCAACTTAGAGCAGTGTGAGAAATTAAATTTTTTTCATGGTGTTTCTAAAACATCACCAAACAACAAACCCACTGATTATTTCTAAGCTTAAGGGAAATGAAATTGAACAGACCTTTCCCTCTCCGTCAAAGACTGCGTGGCTCACCTACACACTGGGATTTCTATAACATGGATTCGTGTGTGATATTACAGGTCTTCCAAGCCAACAACGATGCCACGGAGGTGGTTCTGAACAAGCTGCACTCACCGCTGCTGACACGTTTCGTCAGGGTCCGTCCACAGACCTGGCACTCGGGCATCGCCCTCCGCCTGGAGCTCTTCGGCTGCCGGGTCACAGGTGAAGTGGGGCTCCTGTGAGGTTGGGGAGCTCTGCGCCCCCTTCCAGCCCTCTGCAAACGGCTTGATTGCACCACGTGACCTTAACAGAAGGCTGGCTTTTACCTGTAACTCCCTGTATGGGTATTGAATGCACACTGACTCTAGACCCTGCCTTGCTGGCTACCATTTCTTCACGCACGCTCCAATCACTCATTCGCTGCACAAATACTTAGGGAGGGCCCGCTGTGTGCCAGGCCACACATTGGGAGCTGGAAGTGAATAAGAGAAGGGAACCAGCAGATGGGGTCTCTGACATGCTGGAACTTTCAGGCGGGTGGGCAAGATAGATAATAAACAAATGTAAGTACAGGGGTAATTATACACTAAGATGCGTGTGTGAAGGAAAAGGACAGGAGGCTCTGAGAGTGAGTGAGGGGACCTCATTGAGTGTTGATTGAAAGTCTGGGGACAGCCTTTCTGAGGATGTGACACTTAAACTCGGGGATGAGTAAAGGGTAGTCTGATGGTGACTGAGGGGAAGAGCATTTTGGGTAGAGGGAACAGCATGTTCCAGGATGCTGGCAGGATGCAAGGCAGTAAAGAGCTGTGGTAACACATGTGAAATTAAGATCTGGTCCCAGGAAGGGTTCCATCTAGTTGGGGAAATAATCCCCCAGGTAACAATTCAATGCTCAGCTGAGCTCCCCTGCACTCACCGCCCCTAGGAGGGTCAGTGGGGACTGTGTCACCAAGGATGTGAGAGTCCTTGGCTAACAACATGAGACACTCAGCCATGCCAGGCACCATGCTGAGGGCTTTTATATTGTAACTAACAGAATCCACGCAACAACCCCCAAGAAGTAAGTACTGCTATTAGCCCTCCTTTAGGCCTGGGGAGACTGAGGCACAGAGCACTTCAATTATTTTCCCAAAGTCACGCAACTAGTAAGTGACAAAGCAAATGTGAATCCAGGCAGTCTGGTGCCCAGCCGGGCTCGTAACCACAGTGCTATCCCACCTTGAAATGCAAAGAAATCAGTGCTGACTTAAAAGTGTTTGATAGTCAGGTCCTTTGACAGTTCCCTACTGATTGGGGGTGGTTCCAGTTAGCAGGGTACCAGCATGACCTGTTGTATCTTCCTCCCTCTCCGCAGACGCCCCCTGCTCCGACATGCTGGGGATGCTCTCGGGCCTCATTGCCGACTCCCAGATCTCTGCTTCCTCCACCCGCGAGTACCTCTGGAGCCCCAGTGCTGCCCGCCTGGTCAGCAGCCGCTCAGGCTGGTTCCCTCGGATCCCTCAGGCCCAGCCGGGCGAGGAGTGGCTCCAGGTAGACCTGGGAGCGCCCAAGACCGTGAAAGGCGTCATCATTCAGGGGGCCCGCGGAGGAGACAGCATCACTGCCGTGGAAGCCAGGGCGTTTGTGCGCAAGTTCAAAGTCTCCTACAGCCTAAATGGCAAAGACTGGGAGCACATCCAGGACCCCAGGACCCAGCAGCCGAAGGTAGGATGTTCCCGGAGGACTCCCTAACCTTGCCCCAAACAGGGAGGTTGATTTGGGGGATGTTGATTTCCCATCTAGACGGTCATCACCAACCCCTGCCCGTCAAACAGATACTAACTGAGAGATTACTTTGTGCCAGGCCCTCTGCTAAATGCCTTATTTTAACCTTTACAACATCTCTAGAAGGTAGGTCCTTTCATCCCTCCCATTTTAGAGATAACAAAACTGAGGCTTGATGTCATGCCAGGGTCATACAGTACCTGTGGTAGAGCCATGATTCAGACACAAGTCTCACTCCAGAGCCCAAACGCCTAACCACTACTCAACACTGCCTTTCTAGTGTCTTGGACACTCTTTCTACCCTCTTTCAGATAAAGTGTCCTTGGAACTGGCCAGACATCCAAAGGGGATGTGGTTTTTGGAGGCTCAACTATAGAAACTAGTGAATTACTTCCAAAAACACCTGTGTTTTTCTGAGTGTTGCTGCACTCCTTTGTATTTTCCTGGGCGTGACTACTTAGATCTTTCTTGCCTCTCACACAGAGACTGGGAAGAGGCAAGAGAAACTAACACCAGGCCAAAGTGCAGGCCAGTGTAATACCCCCTCCTGCTATCGGAGGAGTGAAGGTCAGCCCTCAACGAGGGGCACCGAGTAGCCCCAGGAAAGGGAGAGGACATCACACCCCTGTCCCTCTCCAGGTTAATCTCCCAATCAGCCAGGCGTTCCGATCCTCATTGCTAAGTTACCCCTCATTTTCCTCAGAAGAGCAGGGCCCCTAATAAGGAAGGGGTATCACATGTCTCTGTTTAGCAAATGTTTTCCATTCTTAATGCAGAGGCAAGGGCTGGGTTGGAGGTTTTGCAGTGCTGATGTAAACTCCCAGCTCATAATTCCAGCGGCTTGGAAAGGCTCAGTGCTTGGTAACTGGAACCTTCAGTGGATGCAGCAGAAGTCGGACCACTGGCTCCCCCAGGGACAGCTGACCCTGGCTCTTCTTGACTATTCTGGGGGCCTGGGAAAGGAGATGATCTTAGCCAGGGTCAGAGCCTGCCCTACCCAGGACAGTGCCCCCCTTTTGGAATTGTGGGCATCCTGCAAAATGAGGTGGCTCTGCCGCATTCTTAGATGCTAATCAGGTACAGCCCCTGGCACACCTGCACACCAACAGTCCCCTAAGTCACTGGTTCACAGGTAGGCTCTGGGTTGGGTCCCCCATCTGGCTTCAGCCAGGGCAGCCCCACTGTCATCAATTTTATGTAGTGTGGCTTTAGGTGAGGTTCCTTTTGACAGAATTTCTTCCACTAAACCAAGGTTGGGGGAACACAGTCTTAGATTATCAGGGTGTGACCAGTGGAAATTGTCATTAGCCTAGAAAAGGGATGGTCACTTTCCCTTCAGCCTCTCAGTGACCTGGCATTTTCTAAACCTAGACTTTCAAGCTGGGACTTTCTAAATCTAGACTTTTAAGCATCTGGGGAAGAACTTCTTTTTCTAGTAAACCGAGAACTTCAGAACAGGCAAGACAGCCTAAATGCCCTTCACTCCTCTCTAGCCCAATCCAGCTTAATTAAGACTCACTCAGAGCCGAATTCTGAGTCCTCAGTTTCACTCCCAGGATAGACGACAGAACCCAGCAATTGCCACTTTCATCTGCCGTGTTTGCCGTGTTACTGGGACCTCCCAAATGAATAAAAACTTTGGTCTGAGAATGGGGCTCCCACGGACCAAAACGGGCAGTGACCATGAATTAACTCTGAAGCTGCCTTCTGGTTGGATGTGAGGGGTGGGGTGGGAAGGGGGGAGGAAGGAGCAGAAAGGAGGAGTGAGGAGGGCTCCCACCTAAGAAGGGCTGAGCAGCCTGTCTCCCCTGCAGCTGTTTGAAGGGAACATGCACTACGACACCCCTGACATCCGGAGGTTTGACCCTGTCCTGGCGCAGTACGTGCGGGTGTACCCTGAGAGGTGGTCCCCTGCGGGCATTGGGATGCGACTGGAGGTGCTGGGCTGTGACTGGACAGGTAAGGCCCTCTTTCCACTGCGGGTCTCACTCACAAGGTCTCATGACCCCGGCTTCCTGGGATGGCCTGGGAGGAGGTCAGACCACGACGGGGACGGGGCAGAGGGGCAACCATCCCTGGGGTGAAGCCCCATCAGTTCAAAACGCTGCTGCCCCCTGCCTGCCCTGAGCTCCACCTTGTTCTACCTCAAACCACGGGCACTGCAGCCTCTGGACTCAGGACAGCTTCTCAAAGGATGTGCTGTGTCATTTTTAAAGGATCATTTCAGTCCTCCAACCCCAGTCTCTCAAAAACAAATCATAACCACACACTGCCCACCCAAATTCAATTAGACCCTGACTCTTCAGGCCAGAGGGCTGTGGCTGTTGATTTAGGGAAGAAAAAAAAAATGCTCATGATAATAAAGTAATCGGTTTATGTCTGAATCTGGCCTCCAGATGTCTGTGGCTAAGAGACTTCATTTTCATTTCGAAGCCACATCTGTAAAAGGCATTTATTTGCTCAGGAGGGACCCTGTTGCAGGGGAGCTGCCGAGAGCCCGGCTTCTTCCCCGTGTGCCGCAGGAGGCTCTCTGGGCTCCACCCTGCGTCCCAGGCCCTGGGAGCACCTCCGAGTCTCCTAAATGAAGATGAGGCCCGCCGATCATGGCCACCCTCCTGGTTTCCCGGGAAGCACCCCATCCATCCTTCCGAGTTGGGTCCGCCTCCCCTCCAGGCCCCGCCCTCCTCCCCGGGCAGGGCTGGCACAGATCCCAGCTCGAGCCGAGCCGCAGCCCGAGCTCGCTCGCTGCCTGCCAAACGGAGCTCGGGGGGCGCGCCGAGCCAGTGGCAGCAAGCGCAGCAGGCAGGACCCCGGCCCCAGGTATCTCCATTTTCCTGTCTGTGCCGTACCTGTCAGCAGCTCACCCAGCAGGGGATCGTGAAGGATTAGTAAGAGCATGTCGGAGAAGTGCTTTTGGCTCCCGGGGAGAAAAGTGCTGCCTGTGAGCCGTTATGATGGCGCCGAGGAAGTGTCCCGTTGAGGCACGAAGGCTGGGAATCGGGCCCAAATTAGCCTTTCTCACCTTTCAATGGAAGGCAGCCCCCGTGAACATAGTTTAGTGGGAAGACACTTTACTCCCCATCACGGAGTGAGGCCAGGGTCCCTGCAGCCTGCTGAGTGTTCCTCACCTGTCCTCTTGCAGGCACTGAAAACTGCCCTCCAACAGTGACACAAGCTGGCTTCTTCTGGCCAGAATCAGAGGCTTAGAGATGCAGGGGACCCGAGGGCTTCTAGGCCAGTGGCTTTCAAACGTTTCTGACCACCATCCACAATTTAAAATAAATTTATATCACGAGCCACTCGACTTACAAGCATGCGTGCACACACACACAAGCACACACACACGTGTGTGCTTATGGGATATAGTATATCATTAAGCACCTGGACTCTGGGGACAGATCGCCAAGTTCAAGTCCTGCCTCTGCCGATCTCGGTTATCCTAGCTGAAGAACGGGGGTGACCATAGTATATCTACATCCCCCAGGGTTGTCATGAGGATTCAATAAAATAATGGATATAAAATACTTAGCCTGCTGCTTGGCACCTAATAAACTTGTTATGATAAGTGTGACTGAAACAAAAGGTTCCCAAAGCGGTGCTCTTCCTTGCCACGTGAGTACACGCTGAAATATTATAGCCCCTATTTTAAAACGCTAGTCCTGACACATGAAATTGATCTACAACCTGTTAACAAGGGTGACATACACTTTGAAAAAAAAACCACCGATCTAGGCCAATGCCTCTTTCACAGAGAGGGAAACTGAGTCCCAGAGAGAGGAGCCACTTGCCGGAGGCCGATCAGCTACCTAAGGGCTGACTCATACTTCCCTCCTGTCCCCGGTCCTCCGTGCCACGCCTCTTCCCAGGCTGGCCCTGCTTTATGACCGGCTGGACAATTGCTAATGGCCTTTTCCTCCTATTGCCCCCCGCCAAGCTGGCCCAAATTACACCGGCGATGGTCAGCAACAGGTTTCTCATTTCAAAGTCCTCCTGGCCATTCCTTGGAAGATCAGAGTAGGGGCTCGATACCCTCCGCCCAGCCTCCTTCCCTTTGAAGTCTCTGACATCTGGTTTCAATTGCCGGGGAGCGTAGTTTGATGGCCAGTTACCTCTAAGTGTCCAGTACAAACACAGTGGGCACGGAGGCCGGCTACTGTTTCCTCACTTTCATTCACACGCCCTGCCCTCTCATTGCCTCGCCCGCCCCCTGTGCCCCTGGATTTAACATTATCTCTCTGCCACCCAGCTCACCCACTCTGCTACCTAACATTTCCAGGAACCGCTCTCCCAGGCCACGTGGCTTTCTGCTTGTCAAATTTCCATTCATTTCTGTGACTCATCCTTGTTCCCTTCTTCATTCCTACCCCAAAAGGATAACACGGAAAATAATGGGCTGGGTTGAGTTACTGCAGCTAAATAATTTGACAGGGCTTCTTCACCTGTTCATTTGTTTGTATTTCAAATGATTACTTCTTGCCTTGCTGACCATAGTCTGCTTTACAATGGAGTTTGAGATTCTGTGACACAGTAACAGATATGAACTTACAAGTTAGGACGCTTCGAGGTTACTTGCCCAGCCAGCTTTGGTCACCTGCTACTTGTATTTTGAATAAGTTGCCAACATTGACAAGTCTGGAGATTTTTCCCTGGAGATTTTGTTTGTTTGTTTGTTTGTTTCATGCGAGGGGAAAAAAAAAATCTTTTTGCAAGATCTGGCCACACTGGGCCACCTCCCCTCGGCTCTTCAACCTGCTGGAACCAGTCACGTGGTGGCCTCCTTTCAACCAGGTGTGCAGGACCCCTCTGCCACCTCCTCTCCCGGCCTTTACTCTCCCAGCCCCCAGCAGGCCATCCTCCCTTACAGTAGCAGTTAGCCTCCTAGAAGCATTTGAATTTGCCACACCCTGACCTAAAGGCACAGCCCCAAATTATTTCCACTGAATGGAGTCTGAGTCACTTTGAGCCCATATTCTTTTCCATCCGGTTTTGTGCAAACACGAACAACGATGCCTGGGGTCTCACCTCCCAAGCTGTCTGGCTTGGCTATGACTTCAGCCGTTGTGCTTCTGATTATCTTGTAATAGGTGGGCCCCCAGGTCGGGTTAGCTTTGGTTCCGTCTGACTCAGAGAAGGCAGAGAAGAGAAGGCCTGTTCCACGCGCAAGCAGGGCTGAGCCCGAGACACGACAGCAGTCTCCCAAGGGGCTGTGCACAGACAGGTGTTTTCCACAGGACGGAAGCTCACTCCGTTAACCCCGATTTTTTTCAAACCATTTTTGATGGGTGTCCTTCATTGCTTATGTGTGTTGTGTCACCCACACCGGTGTCTGAAACAGAACACCCAGAGCATGGTTGAGCCCTGCCTGTGGTAAGTGTCACCCACATTCATTACTGCCTGGCGTGCATGGCCTTTTGTGCTGGCCTCAGGGCCTCTGCTCTGGAGTAGAGTGTGGGTTTGTGTTCGTGCCTCCGTTACGGCTATTTCTACAGCTTGGGACCATTCTCCTTAACACAGGCCATGGTCCTGACTTCATCACAGCACACAGAAGTGACTTCATGGGTGTGTGTGTGTGTGTCCATCTTGGACTTCCTTTTTCCTTCCTTCTTGAAAGGCCCACCCTTGGAGAGGAGACTTAGTATTTGGCATCTTCCTGCTGGGTTTTGACACAGGCTGCTGCATGTGGTATTCACTCCCCTTCCTTTGCCTTTCTGCAGACTCAAAGCCAACGGCTGAGACACTGGGACCCACCGTGAAGAGCGAAGAGACCACCACCCCATACCCCATCGACGAGGAGGCCACGGAGTGCGGGGGGAACTGCAGCTTTGAGGATGGTGAGGATGGGACCAGAGCCGTGTTGCATCCGGGATGGTGTGGGTGCCGACCAGTCGCAGTGGAGGCTGGCCCACGGCTGGGGCCGGCACCTGGGGGTCCCCTAGGTCAGAGGTCAGGGAAGTGTGGTACTTAGGGGCTTGGGGCAGTGGCTATTTCCAACCAATCTAGAAGCATTCAGATATTGGAACAACCAGTACAGCCCTACGGGCGTGAACCCACTGGGCATCAGCTGAGATAAGGGGCCATCCAAGGAGGGTGCCTCCTTTGAGTAGTCTCCTTTCCTAGCCCTCACTTCGTGTCTTTAGAATCCACAGCTGTGATCGCCCCTCCTGCTAAGCTTGTCTCCGGGGCACAGTCAAGGGAAGATCTGGCTGTCATCTGGGTGACTTGGTCAGTGGAGCATAATAGGTTAACTCAGCAGTTAACCATGATTTAATTGCGTTGCCCTGTGTCTTTTACCACCACCGGTTGAGAAAGCCTGACAATTAGGATTATAAGATAGGGCACCCCATCCTCCACGAGGCGAGCGCAGGTCAGTGACAAAGACAGAGGTACGAAAAGGCACCTCACCCATTCCTCAAAACTCAGGGCCTCCTCATTTACGATCAGTCTCTTCACATGGGAAATCTATAGCATTTTCATTTTATCTTCTAAGCATATCCAAGTTAGAGAAAAACAATAATTGGCAGAGCCCAAAAGGACATCACATTTTAAATCTTCCTGCTAAGGTCACAGAATATGAGGACATTACTAACAGACCACAAAGTTTGGAACACCTGGCATTTTGGGCTAGAATTTAATGCCTGACAGCCTCAATTTACAGTAAATTACTGATCATTATTAAACGTTCATTAAACCAAATGAGGGAAGATTGGTGAAGAGGCTTGGGAAGTGATGGAGACATAAAGACATAGCACCGAGTCAGTAGGTAGATGGTGAAATCTGTGGCCCCCGCACCCTTAGCCACTTGACAGTGTGAGAAACTGCAAGGATGCCGTGGACGGCTCCCCAAGTTGGCTACAAAGAAGAATGGGAGGGGAGCCAAAAATAAATGCTGAAGTTGTGTGACTGCAAAATGATAATTTAATGCATATGCTCTCAGGAATGTGCTTTTGTACATTGCGTGGGCCGGGGGACACTCTTGGTCAGGGATAGTTGAATGCAGAATTCTGACATTTTAATGAACTTGTTTTTGTTTTATGAAGAGGAGAAAGAGACTTGGAGAATCTTCCAAGACATGTTTGAAAGAGTTTGAGAGCCAAAAGTGGAGCGCTCTCATTTACTGTGTGGTGTTGGATTAGCAGGGTTTGCTTGGTGCAGGGCAAAAGGAGGGGGTTTTGTCTAAATGGCAATCCAAAGGAAAATGTAAGGACTTCAGAAGTTTAATATAATTTTCCCTTTTATAGTGGTTTGTTTCATTTGGGGTTTCTTTGGTGGTTCCTCCCCTCTCGCTTTTTTTTTTTTTTTTTTTTTTTTTGCTAAAGATCTCTTTGTGGAATTGGGTTCCTGAGATACGGTATGCGTATAAACATTAGAGAGGAATTATGGTATATTGAATTACTCCATATTTTTGAACGGAAAAATAGAAACTTAGAAGTTGTCGGGAAAAGGGGATGGGGAGGGCTAAGGGCTGACTTTTCCAAGCCACAGGTTGATGCTTCAGTAATAGATTCCATGTGTTTCTCCTCAACTCAAGCTGACTTTGGCCAAGGGTGGGCAAATATTAAATATTCTTTCTTGGGAAGGGGAGGCACGAGCAGGACCCGGTGGCAACCTGCCACCAAGGCCAGCAGTGCCCTTCCCCTCAGAGGTGAGCCGTCCTCACCCCCCGGGGTGGGAGCAATGTGTTTCTACCAGTCGGCTGTTCCCTTTAGACTTCCTAACCTGCCTTCCCCACGGAAATTCCTCTCTGGGAACCCTGAGAAGGGAAGTGAAAAGGCCAAAGACCCCACTTCCTCCCTGCTACCAGCGTTAGCCAACACTTTTCCGCTGTCTCCGCAGCTACTGCGGACAAGAGTCCAAATCTGGGTTCCCGTTTCCTCTCTTTCCCCCACCTCCACCCTACCCTCGACTTAATCACATGTTCGGCACCAGCTCAGACTGGATTTTTAGAGCTGAGTGGCACCTCCAAAGAAACCCTTTGGGTTCGGTCTGTTCGCTTCGAGGTGAACGGCCGAGCAGACGGGGGCAAGCCATTGTGTGGTCTCTTAGATTTCCATTCTCTGCTGTCCCTGGAATCCTGGTCTTCAGGCACTCTGAGCCATGTAAAATTATTTTTCCTCCTGGTCAGCGCTGAGCTGGGCGGCAGGCTGGTCTGGTCCCCTCGATTTGCCCTAACATGCCAAATCGCGCCCGCCTGGCAGTGCCTCCCTTGGGGATGCTGAACTGACCCGGTCTTCTGAAACAAGAGGCCTGGCACAGGGCGGTGAAGGGGAGCAAACAAGCCTCCCTTGTTTCCAAGGTCACGTTCTCCTCCCTGGCCAGCACCTCCCGCATTTTGAATTTCAGCCTCTCCGGATGCCAACGGGCTGTCCATCACTGCTGACAGCCAGGTTGGCAGGATCCTGCCTTCCACTGAGGCACTGGGGAGACATTCTTCTCTGGCATTTAAGGAACAGCAATTTCCACATTTGTCTGCTCTCCAGGGTGGACAGAAGAGGCCGATTAGAGCCTGAAGCCATTTGGTGGCCTCATTTATAATTGCTTACTATGGGAACCACTGGCAGACTTGGCTTTCATGCCTGGGAAGGATGAGACCAAAGGCTGACCCGAAAGCCAACAATCGCCAAGATGAGTTAAATGAATAAGCAAAGGGAGCCATTTCTTTCTCTGCTCTCCCCTTAGGCCCTGCCAGCCGTTTAAATAGCACCACTGTGGCTGTTCTCCGAACCCATTTCATTTGCCTCGTTTCGGGGTTTTTGTTTTCCCTTTTAGACAAAGATTTGCAGCTCCCTTCAGGATTCAACTGCAACTTTGATTTCCCCGAGGAGCCCTGTGGTTGGATGTACGACCGTGCCAAGTGGCTTAAGAGCACCTGGACCGGCAGCTCCGGCCCCAGCGACCGGACGTTTCCAGGTAAGCCAGCCTCGAATTAAGCGATGAGAGGGTTAAGGCCAGCCTGCGCCACGTTTTTCAGCTCCACATTCCCTGACAAGCTTCATAACTTCACGGAACCGTCCTCTGCTCTTTGCCCGCAAACCACCGGCCTTTACTGACAATGTCACCCGACGGAATAGCTGGTTGGCGGTTCCTGGCCCTCTCTTGTGATTACAGAGCAGCCTGGAAGCTGGGAGGGAGCGAGAGAGGCCAAGATCAAAGAAGAGGAAAGAAAGAGCAATTAGGAGGTCCTAGGAGAGGGGATGAGTCAATGTCCCTTTGTTCCCGTAGCCAGCTCTCGATGCCACCATCACAGAGCCCCTTGTGACTCCAAGCTGGATATTGTTCCTAAAATGGCTCATTGGGAAGCTGCTGGCCCCAAGTCTGAGTGACACTTTTTGGAGGGTATCATCACTTCTGTTGAAGACCAAGTCGAGGGCCTGAAATGCTGCCACACCCGTGGGTGTCTAGCAGAACTGCCGGGCACTTGGCCCCCTGAAGGGTGCTGTTGCCAGTCCTTGGAATATTGTGAAGCCGCCCTCTTGGTTTCAGAGAGCCAGATTCCAGAGCCTCTCCTGGCACTGTTGGTAGAGAGGGGTTGCCTTTAGCCCTTCTAAGCAGGAGCTGTCCACTCTCTCCATTGTGGCATGCTTTTACAGTGATGTTCTGGTAAGTGTTTAACGACCAGCTCTCCAGGTTTAAAAAAAAAAAAATCTGCTTTGTAATTAATGTTTGCCACTCTCCGTGGTGTAAATCCTCCCACTGTGGTTGAACGCAAGCTACCAACGTGACATCATCGGAGGTGGAGTTGAGAAGTACAGCTACACAGCCTTAGATAGTTTTTTTCCCTCACACAGATAACATAGATTAAAAATAACTTCCGGATCGTGCATACCAATAAAATGTATTAAAATAATTAGGAAGTATAGCATTTTGAGAATTTATTTCCTTTCTTTTTTAATATACTTTATTTCATTGCAACTTTATGTAATTCAGTTGTTAACAATGCTTGCATTTCACAGTAGGCTTGCAATATTCCAGAAAACTCCACAATTGGCTCTCACAAGCCAGTACGTAGCATACGTTGCTCTAGCACATCGCGCGTTAGCTTTCAGTGTTCCTGGAGCTTGGGCCCCCGTAAGCGTTTGAGAGGGAAGGACTTAATTCTAGAAATTAGTAGATCATACGTTGCCTGCCTAGAGAATGAAAAGAGGGAGGGACCTCCCCTTCTTCAGAGTCCCCCAGAGCTGCTCTGCTGCCCCTCACCCCAAGGACTGGCCGTGTCCCCTGTCTCCAGGGACGGCAGTGGGACAGACGCTCTCCGCGGGCCGCCTCCTGCGCTTGCTTTCCCGGAGGGTCACAGCGTCTGCTCCGGAGAAAAACATTTTCATATTTCAAGTGTTTATCTCTTCAGGATTTGAGTGCTCAGAGAGATTAATATCTGAAGATCACCACGGCCTCAGGCAACAGGAGAGAACACTTACCCTCGTCCCAGCATTAATCACCCTCCCCCCTCTCGCTCACTGCAATAATGTTTAATTAATATAATGAGCCTCCTGCACGTTGGAAAAAAAATACTTATTTTTATAACCCAGCCTGGATTTTTCATTTCATTTCCTCTCCTTTGAGACTTGGCCCAATTAATTGGTTGTTTTCCCAACCTCTACTTTTTATCCAAACGTAAAGGAGATTTGCCGTGGGGGTGGGGTGGTGTACGTGTGAGGTTTATGTGTGTGCATTTGTGCGCTGTGTGTGTACGTGTAATGTTTATACATGTGCATCTGTGCACCGTGTGTGTACGTGTGATGTTTATACGTGTGCATTTGTGCGCTGTGTGTGTGTGATGTTTATACGTGTGCATTTGTGCACTGTGTGTATGTATGTCTTTCTTTCTCAAGGTATTTGTGGGTTTTGTGTGTATGTGCATATGTTGTTTTTATGTGTAGATTTTGTGCGTTTGTAAATATGTATATGCATTCGTTTAGTTTGTGTGCATGTATGAATCTGTGTGTGTGTGTGTGTGTCTGTATGTTTATATTTGAGTGTGTCTGTGGTTTATATGCATGTGTATGTGTGTGTCTGTATGTTTATGTTTGAGTGTGTTTGTGGTTCATATGCGTGTGTGTGTGTGTGTGAGGTGTGTGTATAAGGGGGCAGCTTGGCAAAGGCACGTTGAATAAAGGGATGTAGATGATACAGCAAGGGGAGATTTACTGGCTCTTATTCAGCATCCATCCTCAGGTTCTTTCTAATAATTCCACTTCCTCCCTTGCACTCTTCTGAGCAGATTTTCTCTAAGAATGCCTGAGGTCAGCCCTGTCCAGACTCCAAGGCCACCAGTTAGCAAGTGACACTTTGGGGAGAGCTTAAGCTACTCTCCATTTGACGCGGTTCCCCTCTGCCCCCTCTTCGCCCAGCCCTCACCCTCACCTGATGCCCCATGGGTTGACCCCGGCTACTGGCTGGGAATCCTCATCCTGCCCTCGTTCCACTTGATTCATTACACCCTGCGGTTTGGGAAGGCTCTTCAGAGCAATCTTGCAGAGCGGGCAGAAGTCCAACCTTTGGCTGGCTGGCTGGGGACAGAAAGAAAATTAGGGCCATAAGGAACTGCTAGACCTAATGTTCTTTCTCCCTTAAGAAATCGAGAAAGAAAATAATTATTTTCCTGTTCCAGAGGAATCCCTGAAGTTCGGAAAAGTGGCCCTTGGATGCTGCCTCCAGAAAACAAAATCATAATATCGTCTTCAGAGCCCTTCTGTCCATCCTCTGATGATTTAAAAATCGTTTGCTGTATTTCCCATTGTCCTTCCCCTTACAAAACATGATACTGGGCTCTAAGCAGGAGAGGATAGAGAGCCCTTTCTGTTCAGGGTGGTCCTTTCTTCTTCTTCAAAAAAACTGCCTGAGGAGAGCAGTTGGGAGAAAGGAAACAGCTGTGCTTGGTTAGGGGCAGGGCAAATGCTAACGGGTTCAGAGTCCCGGGACCTTCCAAGTCAAGCCTGAAAGTGCTGTGTCACCCACACTTCGCCCCTCCACAAAAAGGAGACCGCTCCAGTCTTTAAGAAAAGTGTGCCATGTGTTTTATCTCCTTGTTAGGTAGGTAAACAAAAGTAATTACACTTAAGAAAGGAGGTGTCCCCATCAAGTGCAGAGGGAGAAGGGAGGAAAGAAAAAAGGGAACAGCCATGTTGAAATATCATACACAGGCTACTTGATTAGAAGTGTCTGTGGAAACTACTTACATTCCTTAGATGTTTTCTGATTTAGTTCTTTTCTCATGTTTTGTTTCTTTTCCTTTTAAGTAAGCAATTAGTTCTGTTCTTTTGGCTAGTGGTAATAGTTGCTTAAGGCTGACAAGACCCCCACTGGTTTTATTCCACTGTTTTTGTTTTTCAAGATAGTCTTTCAAGACATTCAGAATTTCTTTTTTTAGCTCTTTGCTTGTGGCTTAGAAACCTGCAGTGTGTTCATACCAGCCCCTGGGGACCCTGGTCCGAATTCAGTGACCCCTGGTGGTTGCAGAGGAGCTAGTACCTTGTTCTCTGAGAAAGCACTTTGCCTTTGCTCTGTAACTGCAATGACACAGAAAATGTCTCCCCTAGTGGAAGCCGCTGTATCTCCCACAGATATTCTCAAGTGCATTGGATCAGAAACAGAATTCTGAGGAAGATCAGATTCAGCTCTTTAAGGAACAAGGCAAAAACTCCTTGAGATGCTGTGGTGAACCCGTGTGTCTAGACTTGCCCTGTGTAATACGGTAGCCGCTAGCCACACGTGACTATTTTAATTTTAATTAAAATTAAATACAGATGAAACTTCAGTTCCTCCATCACATCAGCCACATTTCAAGAGCTCAGTACCCACTCTGTGTGGGACGGTGCAGGTAGAGGACACGTCCGTCATCACAGGATGCTGTCTTGGTCAGCACAGCTGGAGCACCCTTTGGCATGAAGAGTAACTTCCAGGGTGCTTGCTGATGCTCTTGTTCTTGGTTTGGTGTAAACCAGGAGGAAATGATGAGGGAGATGTGCCTTCTCCGTGATCCCTTGGTGAGAGCGTTCAGTGCCTGGCATTTTTGGTCACTGTCATTGTACCTCAGTGAGTAACATAGTAAAGTAAACAAGTAACATACTGTTAGACAGTATAGGAACTATTTCATTCAATCAAAAAGAGTAAATACTAAGTAATAGCAATAATAGTAATAACTGTTTTATTATTATTGTTGTTGTTGTTGTTATTATTATCTTCAGCAATGAGACGAGACTAGAGGTAAAGGGTATGTTCCAGGTCAGCTTCAGAATCCTCAAGTGTGTGGTCACCCTAAATGTGTGTTCTTTCATATATTTGTTGACCTAATGAAGTATGACTACAATATTACTTCGTTTCAGTAACTTCAAATCATGGAAGTGACATAAAGAAAACAGGCAAAGGCTATTCGGAATAGTATGCCTTTATAAAAGGACAGAGCTTTGACTACCTAGCGTTTATATGCTTATTGGATTGAGAGACCAGAACCTTTACTCTGGGTTCAAAAACAAGTGAGAGTAAGTCAAGAATACAATGTTGTGAAATATTCAAATTTTACAAATGGCGGCTTTTCCATCAGATGTAAGTGGTAGGCCTGTTGACTTCTCGTAGGGCTGTTTTGATGCAGATTGGGTCACTGAATAAACCCCATGAGAGTGGAGGACCAGAACTGTGGTTCACTATGGGACATACACACAAGAGGATTAAATGTGGGTGGGTATGGTCAGTAGACAGTCACAAAGCAATCAGTGAAAATGACTGATGAGTCAACTTGTTTACAATGGGCTTGATTTTGGGCGGTGAGTTAGCAGGGACTCTGTGAATTAAAAAGCAACTCTCTAAACTCAAAAGACCTTCCTCATAGGTGGGACCGATGGCAGCAAACAATCCAAACAGGGGACTGGCATCAGCTTGAACTGCCTTCAGAAAGAGGTTGCTGTGGCGTGTCTGGGGCACAGCCACTACAAATATGGAGATGGGAACTTCTCAGGCTTAGAGCAGGCTAGATAATTAAAGACCAGGAAGAGCTGGGCTAAAAGAAAGCCATATTTAAGGAATAACTTCAACTGGAAAAGGAAAGCATAGAGGCCCTTCTTTAAGGAACGTAGGAAGGCAGACATCTCTGACTTTGTAGAAAAGACAGCAGTAGAGAGGAGAAGCTCTTCCTTTTATTCTGAAAGTCATGATTGGTTGAGTGTGTAAGATTGATAATGAAGGGGCAGAGTAATAACAAGACTGAGTCGATTGCAAACCTTCATGAAAGCTGACATACCAAAAAAGCAGCTCAAGATAGACTCCTGCAAAGCCCAGGCCTGAAACCTCAAATGTCCACAAGATGGTCAATTGTAAACCTTGAGAACATCCTGCCGAGTTCATCCAAAGTCAATGTTTCCCTTAGCCAGTTGTTAATTTGAGGACCTTAGCAGAGATCGTCTGACCTTGGGAGGCCAGCTGAGGGGCTGACTCATGTCTTAAGCATGACCTATACAAAGAGACTCCATCTCCTGCAGCACTAAATATTCTTTCAGATGGTTGTTCTAGTAGGAGGGCAAGATGCTAGCCAGGAGATGCGTGTGTTGGACAGATGGTGTGTTTGGCTTTGCGATAGCCTGGAGGATCAGACTGGTGATTTATTTCAGGGTTTGGTAAGGTGTCGGCACCACTGATTCCATTGCTGTTGGGCCAGAAGTGGTCACGTGATCAGCTGAAGCCAGATGTGGTCGTAAATCGCCAGGTGAAATGTCAGGAGACCCTTTCTAGAGACAGCAGCAGGTTAAGACGCTGAATGACCTTGTCCTCTGCACTTCCTCTCTGCCCTTTTGAACTCCTGTTGTTCATTCCCATGCGATTGTTTTCCCTGCGTCATGGGCAACAACAGATGTTTCGAGTCAAGAACCTAGCAAAATGCCTCCCAAACATGTCAGGTCTGGGGGGAGAGGGATTGTATCTCTGGAACATTTTTTCTTCATTCTCTTTCTGCTGCTAAATGTATCTCCTCTGCATTGTTTCCCGTTGGAAGCTATCCATTGCCGACATCACTGCCATCGGCTACAAAAACAAGAAGACAGCCTCCAGCAGGTAGAGCTGATTCTTAGCTGGCCAATTGTCATGTTTGGGGACCTCTTAACAATCCAAAGGGCTTTTCCCCTGAAGTCTAAGTAACTCAATAAAGTAGCCCACCCATGCCAGGCCAACCCTTTGCTCTATCAAGTCACCAACAGCCACTGTCTGTTAAAACTTCCTCTGTGATTGGCAGTGGTAGGCCATAAATTAGAATGTTCTAGAAGAACAAACTCCACTGATAGCACATGTGCTTCGCTCACAGCACATATATGGGTGCCATGACTTCAAAGAACTGAAGCATTTAGCTTGGCGAAGGGTCAATGTGGAGACCTGCCACAACCAAAGCCCTGGAAAGCGGACATTTAAAGAGGCAAGGGTTCTGTTTCCTGAGGAAGTGAAGACCAGGGTCTTAATTCTTCACGAGTGAAAATGTTTCTAAGTCAGAGGACAGAAGTTGGCTGCACTCCATCGGGAATAGAAGGAGGACATGTGTCTAAATGACAGCAGGAAAACTTAAAACTGAATTTAAGAAGTTTCTGACAGTTAGGGCTGTGACCCAGAAAACACATTGCCAGCATGGCCTATGGAAGCTCCTCCTCTGGAGAACTTAAAGCGAAGGGTGGACCGCTGTTCTGGAGATGTTTTCAGCGTGGTTCCTCTGGGCAGCAGGGCTGGCCCCATCTAAATGGTCTTTTGAGGTCCCACTCTCATTCCAGAATCATGTATTATTTTATTGCATCTACTGTAGATTGACCCAAAAGCATGTGGTAAACAGTGTCTGATGTACAACTTGAGGCTGGCTGGTTTCTGGGGTTAGGATGGATCTGGGAACCATCTTATTCCAGAGAACATCTTTACTGTCCTTGAGCCAAATCTTACTTCCTTTGAGTCTTGGATTGGTCCTCCCAGGTTATTGGTGCTCTTTGGACCCTTTTTCTTTCTAAAAGGAACAAAAAGGCCAGCACAGGAGGCAGTGGGTTTAGTGCTGGCAGTGGAAATGAAGATCAGAGCATTTATGGAGCGTCTCCTGTGTCCCTGTTCGTATGCAAAGCACCTTACAAGGCTCTTTCCATTTCCTCCTCCTCGCGACTCTATGCAGTATTGCTGTTATTATATCCATTTCACAGATGGGAAGACTGAGGCTTTAAAAGACTAGCGAACATTAGGATTCCAGCCCAGATGAGAGGCGAGTTCCTGGCGATTTTACTCAGTCCAATCAGGGCTCAGATTCTACTTCCGTCACTCTCTAGCAGTGGTCTGGGACACATGACTTCAATTCTCTGAGCCTCTGTTTCCTTTTTGGTAAAAATGGAGAACATAATACTTAATTCACAGGGAAGATTACGGAAGGCAACCAAGCCGCCAGTGTGATATATCTGGCACACAGAGGTGCTCAGGTCACAATTCTCTTGCCCCTACTCTTCCTCTCCCCATCTCTGGGCTTTTCCTGGCCAAAGCCATTCCTTCATGATGTCCTGCTTCTAATTAGTCCTCTCTCAGTGACAGGCAGGGACGTTTTGCAGCTCAGCGTCCCTCTGACTGATGTCTACTGCTAATTCCTTAAATTTACATATCATCTTTCTTCCCTCGAGCTCATAGCACTTAACAGACAAGTGGGGCACAAATGATTTCGCTAAGTGAAATTCAGAGGCCTGCTTGTCTTGAGATTCTGCAAACTAGTGGATTAGCTCAGATGTCAGCACTGAATTATGATCCTTTAGCTGCTCGTGCTTAGCATGCCACCAGCATTAACTCCCTGGTCTTCCAGTGGTCCTTTAAATCATGCACAGTCATTACCATCTTACTGTGAGAGAGAGAGAAGAGAGGAGAGGAAAGGGAGGGAGAGAAAGCTCAGGTCCCCGGGAGAGACAGTCTGTGAAACCTTTGGCCTCATCGTGCCTGAAGTTTTAGCAACAGGATGGGTAAATAAAACAGACCGGATAAAATCCAGCCAGCCCGGCTCTTTACACCTCCACACACATTTTACTTACTAAATTCTAACCATTATGCTATGATTCCCCTGCTGCTTAAGAATGTAAATTCACACAAGTGACAGTATTTCTGCCAAGCAATTTTCAGGCAGCCAGTGGGTCTTATTTGTGAAACTGTGAAGGAAGACGGCTGAGTAATAAGTCTCTGAAATCTGGTTTCCTTTATATACGAGTGGAAACAGTAAAGGCTTGGAGATGACTGGGGCATGGGAACGTCTGGGGAGTTCTCACTGGTAGCTCAGTGCGCTGGATGCTTCCACAGGTCACCCTGTTTTTTGGATCTGCCTATTGATTGTAGGTATATTCACTTTGCAAAAGCTATTGTACTGTTTTCTGTATACATACTCATATTTCAGTATAAATGTTCCTTAATAAAAAGCAGAGCATCTCAAAAAAAAAAAAATCACCTCACCTTTGAAAAAGGCTGTTGGCTCAGTAGAATGGGAGGGAACTGTGAGGAGATTATATGAACCTGAGGGATTACCAGAGGCCAGATGATTCCCCCTCTGTTCTTGTTTCCAATAGACAGCCTCACAGCATTCTTTATCCATGTGTTTGTCATTCATTCATTCATGGGAACAAAATTTTCCTGAGTGATGGCATATATTTGTCACTGTCTAGGGGCAGGGAGAAGAAGCATTATTAACCCTTCTGTGTGTGAGGCCAGGACCTTACATCTAACCAGGGCAATAGGAAAGACACACACCAAACAGTCAAATTACAGTACAAGGCAGTGGGTGTTTACCCGCTGAAACGCATGAAAAATGGCCTCCAGTCTTTTTTAAAACAAGGTAAAATCAGTGGTGTGGTCAGTAGATGCTCGAGTTGTTGAGAGAAGAGAGGAATTAATGTTGAAATGTGCCAGAATGGTTAGGAGAAGAACTAGCAAAAGGGGTGGGATGGGGGTCGGGGAGCAGAGAATTACAGGTAAATGGAGAGAAGGCAACAGCACTCAGCAGAGAAGCCAGTTTGCCTTGAATAGCATGTGATTGATCACACGGACTTGGGACAAGGTATTGGGGTCACAGCTGAAGTGAAGGGCCTACTGCATGAATGTGGGGAAACCTGAAGTCAAGTCCGGCTCTGCTACTCACTAGCCTCTCTCCCTTGGAAAGTCACTTGAACCTTTCTGAGCCTCAGTTTCTGCATCTTGTGCAAAATAAGATTAGTAAGACCTAGCTCACAAGCATATAGCAATGATTAAATTATGAATGCAGATCAACATGCTTTGGAACCTCTAAAGCATTATGCAAATATGACATAATTATTACCATTAATAGTGGCAGTAATGAGATCTGATAGGAGAAGCATAGGTTCAGAAGTTCTTTGCGTGTCTGCTTGTGGCACCAGTGTCTCCTCCCTCAGCAGATCACCATCATTAAAATTCTCTGCTCCAGACAGCTGCCTACTTATCTGTGCTGGCTTTGGCCTTGAAGAGGTCCCGTGTTGTGGGATATTAGACCAATGTGGTTCTGGATGGTTAAGGAGTCCCACACTGGAATCCCAACTATGCATCCTAAGCTGGTCTAATTTGACTTCAGGGGACGGTAGCTTCTAGAGCAATAACCCTGGAGAATCTAACCAGAAGGGACTTAAGGGAGACAGGGAGGAGGGAGAGACGTGGCCAGGAGGAGGAGAGGAAAGAGCTGTTTCTGGGCCACTGATGAGTGTCACAGGCTCCGCTCTCACTAGAAAGATGATGTCAGCAGGAATAACAGCAAACCGGTGGTCCAGGAGTACCCCGTTGATTCAGGGCTCTGGCGTGCCCGCCTGTCCTTCCCTGACAAGTCCAGGGTGTTCACAGTCCCTGCTGAGTAAGAAAGCTCTGTGCCCACATCTCAGATTAACATGATTCTGAGGTGTCTGATGTGCTGGGTATGTGGTGCAAAAGTGCCGCCGCCATCTTGCAGAAGTGTTCAGCATAAGATGTTTCAGGGCCCAAAGGAGGCCGTGAGATTTTCTCCTCAGATGCCATCCTGTTCTCCGTGCAAGTGGCCGGAATGCTCCTGCACGAGCTGGATTTGCTGGTGCCGGTCCCCAGACCTGTGTCTGCAAGGCATGGGGTCTGCCAGCAGGAACGGGAACTCGGCCTCCCACACAGTACCTGATGTATCTGAAAGCTAATCTGCCAAAAGACACGCTCTTCAAACATTTGGATGGGTGAAACCTTCATTTCCCAATATGTGTATGTTCTCTGCTAAACACTTAGCCTTTGTTAGTGATGATGACAGCACTTGTTTTCATTGGGGCTGTGTTTGTCTGGCTCTCTAAGGAAGGCCAAGTTCAGGCCTCCCCAGGCTGGTCAGGGAAGGGATTGGGGTCTCAAGCCCCCTGAATCACCCCTGTGCTGCCACCATTCCCTGTTCTGCTTGAACAGGGATGTGAGTCTTCCAAGTTGCAGTTACTAGAGCCCAGGCACCATCCAGTAGCACCGTCGGAGACAGAAGCTTTTAAATGTCTTCCATTTGGACAGTGCCCAGCCAAGATGATAAAGGCTTGAATCATAAACTACCTGGCCAGAAACATCCTCTGGTCTAGCAGCCATTTCACCCCTTTATTATCCAGTTCATTAGAGTGCACTGGCCTTTTGGGTAAGCCGATGATGAGTAAAACGTGGGTCTGGCCTCTCAGAATCTAGGGGGAAAAGACAAGTACAAATACAACCAACCAAGACCTACGGCCAGCGGCGCCGGGTGCCATATGTAAAAGGCACAAAAGAAGTGATGCAGGGAAATAGGCAGGAGGGACCTTCTTGACGTAAAGACTCAAGAAAGGGCTTCAAGAGGATGCAGCATTTGAGTCTGGGCTCCAGAGCCCTAAGAAATGGACACAGGGCCTGGAGAACTAGTTCATAAATAAACAAAAGACACCCAAACTCTGCCCCAGCTTACCGCCGGAGGGACCACAGCTGCCAACTGGTGTCTTTCCCAAGCATTTACCTGGAACCTCTGTTTGGGTTTGTCTCCCCCCAGATGACAGGAATTTCTTGCGGCTGCAGAGTGATGGCGGGAGAGAGGGCCAGTACGCGCGGGTCATCAGCCCCCCCGTCCACCTGCCGCGGAGCCCCGTGTGCATGGAGTTCCAGTACCAAGCCACGGGAGGCCGCGGGGTGGCGCTGCAGGTGGTGCGCGAAGCCAGCCAGGAGAGCAAGCTCCTCTGGGTCATCCGCGAGGACCAGGGCGGCGAGTGGAAACACGGGCGGATCATCTTGCCCAGCTATGACATGGAGTACCAGGTGGGGTGGCGACGGGAGACCGTTGCGGAGATCCGAGGGAATCGTTGTGATCTGTGTTTCAATATTTCAAAGGGCCGTGCCCATTCATCTTTAGGGAACGCGCTTAAGCGCCGCTGTTTTCATTGTGTTTCTCACGTTGCCATGGCAACTAAATGACACTCTTATTTGTTATTCAGAATGTGCCTATCTCTACACCCAGACTTGGTTCTTTGTTCCTCCTATTGCCTTTTATATTGCTGAAATCTTCTCCAACAAATGTTTCTTCTCTTCCATTTTATTTTAGATTGCTATCAGGTAGGCTGGCAAAGGGACGCAGAAGCCAGGGAAATAAACACAAACAAACCCTCCACACACAAGGGAAGAAGCCTGTGGAGCCCCTCAGACTCCGAGGAGGAGAGGGAAACAGCCTCCCACCCCTGTCCCAGCAAGTGTGAACACGGGAAGGGGAGGGTCGCTGTTGGTGCTCAGTGGCCGGCAGACCAGAGAGACTCCTAAGTGAGTGGTATCTCTCCCAGCAGCTCCAGGAGTTGAGTTCTATTATCTCTGCCCCACAGAGCAAGAGCCCGAGGCACAGATGGGTATGCACAGCTGGGGCTGGAACTTGGGTAGCAGTAGGCATACTGTGGAAGAGGTGACTGAGAACCAGCCACAGCATTAACCTGGTCTTCCCCAGACGAGAAGCAGCAACAGATGGCTGGTGAGACAGCCAACTGCGCGCTCAGCTTGCCAGAGGACATGTGCTCGTTTGCAGAGAGAACCTGGGGAGGGCGAGAATGAGGGCGGAACGGAGACCACAGAGCAGAGGGGCTCCTGTGAGCAGCCTGCAGTCACTCTCGAGCTTGTTAGGCAGCCTGAGTCCCTCCCCACCCCCCACCTGCCTTCCCACTTATAAACCTCAGAGCATGGTGTTGCCAGTACCTGTTGGCATTTTTGTCTCGCCCACTAAACGGTGAGATTTCCTGGTCAGAGGGTCTTGTCTTATTAGGCTTTGTCACTGTCGTGGTGCCTGGCACGTAGTAGGTGCTCAGTAAACTAGTGCTGAAGGAAAATCACTTCCCTTCTCGTTGTACTAATGGAGCCATATGACAGTGTCACCCCCAAGGCGACACAAACCTGTATACTACATTTCTCACCTTAGCCCCACCTGCTCGTGTCCTCTGAGTTTCCAAATACCTGGATTGGGCATTTGAAAGATTTATGAGAAAAAATATCAAAAATGGCTAGGGAAATTTCAATTCTCCATGAAACGTGCTCTGATTGTGGCCCTTTTAGTCAATACATTCTGGTTACTGGACAACAATATCCATCACTTTGTTATATACGTATTTTTTAATCACCTCAAATATGCATTTGATTTGAACCAACTCTTTTTAAATTAAGATTTCAAGCACCATAGCCATGTGGTCAGCAGATGTGTACCAGGTGCAGTAACGTGCACGCACACACACACACACATACATTTTAAGCTGCAGTTAACAGAAAATTGGAAATCTTTGCACTGTTTGGACGAGGAAGCTCAGTTAACCATGGCTCTTTTTCTTCCGGCTTCTAGATTGTGTTCGAGGGAGTTATAGGAAAAGGACGTTCGGGAGAAATTGCCATTGATGACATTCGGATAAGCACCGATGTCCCGCTGGAGAACTGTATGGGTACGTGAATATCTGTCTCTTTGTGGCTCTTCCAAGGGCTGGGATGTACAAGAAGAGACAGTGCATCGTTTTCAAACACAGCTCTTACCCAGTGGGTGGGGCAGCTCCAGTCTGGGCGGGAGGCGAGGGGTGAGTGCAGTTATAGCTTGGGCTGCATTCAGGACGGGAGAGGGGTGAGATGAGGTGAAGTCTTATATCCCCGTTCCCATTCAGAAATAGACATGCACTAAGTATATGAAGATTCAGGGTGCCAAGACCCCATCATCACACTCCAGCTTTTAGCAAAGAAAATGCTAGAGGACGAGAGCAACTGTCAGTCAGAATTACATGATGGAAAGGTTTGATGGATTTAATGGAAGCCTTCACTGGTGAGCAAAAAATAGTACATATGTTATATCAGAGTGATAACACAATTACCCAAGTAACTCTTTTACATGAATGAATTGCAGGGCAAGCTATGGCATGTGAAGTAAGAGTTTAGATTTTGCTTTGAGGCTAATATCTCTAATGCCCAAGATGCCAAAGTTGTAAGATTAAACATTGCATGCCAGGTGACCAGCATAGGAAGGACACTGTCACCTTGGACAGAAGTGCTGAGCAGCCAGCCCACCTGAGATGCACACATTTTACCTAGTTCACCCCACGGGCCCATCAGAGCCATGGACATTCCCCAAAGCAAGAGGAAATCCTGAGAAGCTACGAGACCTACTTTCAGTCTGCAGAGTAATTATAATAACTCACCAAGTGCTTTTCTTGGCACATGGGTCCCAGGTGTGTGTGTGCCTGATGATGTCAGAGCACCTGGGACCACCCTAGTCTCTTCAGGCAATTCTCGGGGCTCCAGGCATCTAAAAGTAATCCAGGCTCTGAGAAAGTAATCAGTGGTAAGTGACTGATTACAATGCTTCAGGGACCCATTACTCTATAAAGGACTTTTTGTTCCAAAGCAACTTTGAGAATCTTTTCCCCACCTACCCGGCCCCCATGATGATGATGTGTTAGACATGGTCTAGAGCATGTGGAGGACATGGGATACTTTCCGTGGGATAGTATAAAAAAGCTTGATGAAATTCATCTTCATCATACCCTTTTGTTCTCCCTATTTCTTCCGCTTATCTAACTCAAATTTTTTTCTGTTTTTTTTCCAGAACCCATCTCAGCTTTTGCAGGTGAGAATTTTAAAGGTAAAAAAAAGTTCTTTTTAAATTTCTGCATGCCTTTTCCTTCCCCCCATGTGATATGAATTTGGTGGAGGCAATAAGCCTCCAAATTTGACAAAGCTCACAAGAGAAAATAGATGCCACACCTTCTCACCGCTAGATGGCGCCAACAACACCTGTAGATGCAGGGAAAGGGGGATTGAGATCCTCGCTGTCTCTTCTTTAATTAAAGTTTAGAAACCTGTAATAGAGTCAAATAGGTTACAGATAAACCTTTCAGGCTTGCGCTGTCCAACGGAGAGCCATGAGGCTGAAAATGCATGAGTGGTGAGAAAGGAGAGGCTGTGGGGAGACTGAACAACAAAAAAAAGTCAGTAGTAAATTAAAAGTGAAATGAGGTGGCAATGATTTATTTTCGCCTGAAGATGGTTTCTTTCCAGTCACAGGGTACCAAGGCAGCGGTCTCAATTAACCCTCAATGAGGTACACTGGTGGGCAGTTTTGTGAGGGAAGAAAGTTAGGGGAAACACACAAGGAATGATAATCCAAAGGGGGGAAAGTTGCAAAACTCAGGAGCTGGTGTCTGATTAAGGGAAGAAGGAGGCCCATTCGGTGACTGGAGTTAGAGCACTTGAAATACAAGACGGAAGAACAGAAAAGGGCATTTTATCCCTAATAAGGTAAATAGAAAGCAGGGCAAAGAAAGAGGAATGTGGGATGCTTGCCTTATCCAGGGAGGGAAGAAAGACCTCCAAACTTGGGGATGCTAATATCTGTGCTGTTTACTGCAGTGGATTTCACATTTCACCCTCTTTGCAGTCCTCTTGGTTGGCACCGCTAACATTTCCACCCGGGTTCCAATGCTAAGCATTTAGAAGCCACTCTATAAATGCTTTACTTGAGTTGGCTGGGGGGGGAAAGCACACTCAGAGACACTCACCCTCACCTAAGGACGGACCCTGTTTTATGCAAACCGTTGTGAGGGTTTCGGTGCCCTGTTTGTATTGGCTGGCCTTAACCCCACAGGTGACAGCATTTCAGAGGTAAGGGAAGTCATTTTTGTGTCTGAAGTCTAGACTCATTATCTTCAGTCTCAGTAATCTGTCCAGCTCCTGGCTGGAGAGAGATGACTTCCTGGGTTGCCACCTAGATGTGCTCTCTGACTCCAAATCATCTCACCCAGTTTGCCACTCCTCAGCCCTGAGACAGTAGCTGAGGAGGAGGACAGCAGCACGGGGAATGGCAGACCTACCTACGTAGAATATCTTTTCTTTCTTTTTCACCTTTCCTTGCCTCCATCCCCACTCTCCCCGCTGCACATTTTAAAGTATTAAGCGTATTCATGTGCATTTGTTGGTGCTCCTTGGGTGTGAGATTTATGTTAATGTGAATCTAAAAGTATTGGAAGGAAAGCTGAGATCAAAACTGAACGGCTTGGAGTACAGTTGAATTCAAGTTCTAACTTTCGGGACCCAAGGTAACGTTGACGCTCGGGCAGTGAAACTTGCTTATGTTGTTTCACGTGACTTTGACTGATTGTTGAGACTCAAAGCTCCCAGGAGAGGCTGGTTACAGACTTACAGCCCCTGCTGCAGACACTGTGCGGTGTGAGCACACATGTCTGGGTCCATGAATGACACGTACGGTGGCTAAGCACTTTGCTTCTGTAAGAGAATAAACAAACCAGGGCACATGTGCTGTCCCGGAGGCTGTGTTTACCATGAGCGTCACAGACCCGTCATGTTCTCTTGTAAAAAAAATATATATAAATACAACAGCCTCAGAGCCTCAGTGCTCATTTAGCCCAAATAAACACAGGGCTTAGGGACTCGAAGGTAAGAATTTCCAGTGCACTCCCGATGGGCTGCTTTGGGGGTTAAGCAAAGGCAGCCCACGAGTGGCATGGATTGGCCCACGGCTGTTGTCTTGAGAAATAACGAGCATCTTTGGAAGGAGGAAACCAAGCTGTGAGGAGCAGAGACTTGGCTAAGGAGTCAATAGCAGGATAGGAGTTGAGAATGGACAGTTTCAATTACATCGGCAAGTTTTACATGGAACTCTGACTTGGTAGCCAGATGAACCCAGGGCCAGGGAGGCTTCTGTTGGGCTGAGGCCCCTCTGACCTCAGCAGGCACCTCTGGATTTTGACTTGAGCGAAGCCTTCCATTTGGGAGAGGAAAGAGGACCCTTCGCTCTATCTAACCTACTCACCTCTCCTGGTCAGGGCAGCAGCAGCCCTCTCTTGCTGGGGGTGTGGATGCCTTGGGGATTAAACCAGGCTTTCACTCAAAAAGAGAAACAGAGAAATCAGGTTTGGGGCAAGCAGGCTATGGAAAGTCGATGGTGAAACAATATTAACAACAGGCATATATATTGTTAGTATGTTTTTTTGAATTGGGGTTGTTTTTCTTTTCCATTATATATTAACCACGAGACAGAAGCAGTCTTATTCTTTAGGAGAGATCTATGTGTACTAGGTAAATCTTGAAGGAAATGCAACAAAAGTGGCCTCTGGACCGGGCTTATTAGATAGTCTTGATCTTTTATATTTTGAAGTGTCTTTCATTTTCTGCCTCTTACTCATTTCTTGCCATAGAACATTCTCTTTTAAGTCAAATCGCCTTGTGTCTTGTGCTCGGGGTGTATACTTTGATTGCATACCGGGGTATGAGTCAGTAGTGAGCAGAAACAAGCCACAGAGAAAAAGAGAGCCATGTAGAGAAGGGACGAGGAGGAAAGAGTGAATAAGCTGTGTTGTCATGTGATGTTTAAAGAGACTTTTTTGCTGTTGTTCTAAACAATGTAGCCTGGGTGTGCTTTTCTTTTTTCTTTCTTTCTTTTCTTTTTAAAAAGCACTGGCTATAGACAAAGTGTTGTCATGTGTCTTGTTCTAGAATTTGAGCTTTTACAAATGAAAAACTGTGTGTAAGGGTCGGGGGATGGGGGAAACCCGAAAAGGGGTGTAATTAAGGTGATGGATTATTTTTTCTTAACCAACACTTTCTTCTTTCAATAAAAGTAAAAAGAGCAATGAGGAAGCCAGTAAAAATACATAAAGCCCATAATTAGAGTTCTGTAGTTGTTAACCAGCCGGTTATTTTTAGCAGGTCGCAGTGGAAGCAAGAGATCTTATTCATGTTAGAGGCTGTGGGCTTTGAACAAAGCGGGAGCAAAGAGACAGAGTCTGGTACCCTACCCGTCAGAGACCCATGGAAATCCCGGGCACGGGTTGGGGGGGGAGGTAGTGAGAGTGAAGGATTCAGAAGTGCTGCGTCTACCACTGATGGACGCTAAAAGGAACATCAGTAGCTCCTGTTCAAGGCTGTGATCGTGGGTTTTATGCCTCAGACCAGCTCTGAGGGCCATCGGGCCCATCTCTTGGGCCTCACCTTGTGCAGTCGTTGGCAGTTTTCAACCAGGTAAAACCGGGAGAAAGTGGACAGCACAGGCTATCTCCTGGGCATAGAGGGGGCCCATTTGGGGCTAACGACAGAGCTGGCTGGGGTTTGACCCTATGCCTCAGGTTTTCGGTTCTGTTTATTTGGTACCAACTGGCCCATCTCCGCCGTTTCCCGCCCCCATCTCTCTGTCCCCACCCTCGTCCCCCGTCGATCTACCAGTCGGCTGCCTCCCGAGGCTTTGTCCCCCAGTGTGATGACCCACAACCCAGGGCACAGGACGTGGGGTTGGCCTCAAATTCCCTCTTTCTTTGGCGTCCCTCCCTCCCACGGCTCTCTGGCTCTCTCGACTAGAAGCACTTGAGAAACACAGTGAGAGTTCATCGGCCTTCCTGCAGTAATCCTCTGATGAAAGGCGGAGAAGTATTCCTGAACCCTGCCAGGGCTCCAGATAGGCAGCTGTCGGGTGTGACTCCTTCTCCCTGGCCCCCTCCCCCCGACGTGCCCAGCTGCCAGATCAGGGCTAGGTGTTGCTGAGCGGGGAAGCCTGGAGATGGGAAGTGTGTGACCCGCTCGCCCCCTGGCTGTGGCTCCTCGCCTGAGGGGACGCCGAGGCATCCTTTGTGAGGTCCACGTCACAGAGGCCTGACGCCCTCCCTCCCCCCGCACGTTTACCACTCATCTAAACAGCTGCCAACGTCAGTTTCTCTAAGGGGAGAAGGAATTTTCTTTTCGCTGCCTTTTGCTCTCTCCAGGAACAGGAAGGAGAAGCCTTAGTTTAAAAGAAGTAGCCTATGCAGAGCGCAGGGAGATCAGCTCGGTGCTTTGTGACCACCTAGAGGGGTGGGATAGGGAGGGAGGGAGGGAGATGCAAGAGGGAGGGGATATGGGGACGTATGTATACGTATAGCTGATTCACTTTGTTATACAGCAGAAACTAACACGCCATTGTAAAGCGATTCTACTCCAATAAAGATGTTAAAAAAAATAATAAAAATAAATAAAAGAAGTAGCCTAAGTGCCACCAAAGAGAGGACAAGTGTCTGAGACTTCAGCCAACCACAGATCTGAGTTTAGGGGAGTTTAGAAAGATGTGGGAGACCACCAGGTCTCCTGCTAACCTAGTGGAAACCTTCCGGTGATCCCCACACACACCGAGTGCAAGGCAACCCGGAAGAGTCATTTCACAGGGAAATTTGGCACTTCTGCATTCTTCTTCCCAACAGATGAGTGGGCGTGACCATATTCTTCAACTGTCTTCTGTAGACTTTTCTAGAGGAGCCAGCCTTCTCTTTTGTTTGTTTAATCTCACAAATTACATAAATCTTTCATCTGAAATGCCCCTTCTCCAGCTCTTCGTTTTCAACCTATACCTAAAAGACTGCAGACAGGCCAGGCCTGAAACAGTTCTGATTTGCAATGAGCCTTTTTGTTTTTTCCCCTCTGAGAGAGATGATTTACCTTTGGTGTCTTTCGAAACATTTCTTTTGGAAACCTGGGTGACTCCTCCAGGTCCGGAGGACATGTCGTAAACTTAGCTGTAGGAGATGCTGTCTCTTTCCGGTGATTCAGTGAGAACTTGACTGAGACAGTCCTCAGACAGCTTCCGACAGAAGTAAGAGGCAGAAAGGGGGAGGGCTGCTTCGTGTTCCATCCCTACGCGGTTAGAACAGGGGTCTGCACACTTTTTCTCTAAAAGGACAGATCGTAAATACGTTGGGCTTTATGACACTCTGTGTCACCACTACTCGCTGCCACTGTAGCACAAAAGCAGCCAGAAGCCATATGTAATGAGGGTGGCCGTGTTCCAAGACGTGCAGAAATAGGCAGTGAGCCAGATTTGGTTATCTGACCTCTGGGTTCCAGCACGGGCGGAGGATCTGGTCCACGTGGTCCCTGCCACTTCCCAGCGGTGTGTGAGCTTCCTCTGAGGGCTCTGGGCCATCTCTAGGGTTTCACTGTGTGCTGCCCCCCGCCCTCCTCCTCAGTTTTCCTACAGGTAAAACTGGGAGAAAAATCACTTATCCTCTCAGGTTCTCAGCTCTCCCATCTGAGAGTCACGAAGAATAAAGATGATTCACCGTATAGCCCAATGCCCGGCGCCCCAGAAGTGTCCATTCATTATACTTTTAGTTATGGTCACATTTCCCAATTGCTTATTAATTCTGTAACCCTATTTGCACAATAGGAATGGAAGAAAGCTACTGACAGTGTCATTTTTTCCCCTTATTTTCCTTCCATGCATGGCTTCTTAGAATTTGTTTCTCAAAATTCGAATTCTCCACCTTCACATTACCGCTTTCTCCAGGGGGCTCAGAACTTTACAGGTGGAAGCCTGCTCAACCTTGCAAATACACTTGGAGTTACTGACTATTTAAATTTCTGTTTCTCATTATCTCACACGATGAGAAAACTTTATGGAAAATTAGAAGGTGGAAATTAATGAAAAATAGAAGAGACATTGAAAGCATTTTTCAATTGGGGGGAAAACAAGGTATGTGAGTAAGTGGGAGACATTAGAACAATCAGAGGGGACATTCAGGTCCGCACATCACCAGTGCTGGGCAAGATTGAAGTCACCTGCATTCTTTCTGCCATCCTGGGGGACATGGCCCTGGCTCCTGTGTTGTGAAGCAAAGGCCCAGCCATCCCATATGGCTGAGGGGGGCAAGTGGGGCTAAAATGCAGCCACTCACCAACCTGGGTACCTGGTACAGGCAGCATCTGCCCAAAGGGGGCACCTTTTTTGCAGTTTGACATAGAGGCATGGTATGAGCTAACAGAATCTAACATTTTCCAAGAATAATTATTCTATGAAGTACCATTAGGTCATCAACATTTTTTCCAGGGAGTCTGAATGTAGGTCCAAAGTTCATTCCTCCATTCATCTGTCCACTCATTCATCTAATCGCCCATCCATCCACGCATCCACCCATCCATCCATCCATCCGACATTCCTGGGATTGCTGCTGTTATCTGGAAAGGCGCTTTGAAAGGGGATTTAACCCCTATTGATCTATCACCTTCCTTTTCTCTGGCTAGCAAACCACAGCCTCGTTAGCACACAGCCCCTGAAGACTGCCACAGAGCCAGGTTCCAGCCTGTGGGAGCTGAGTCTCTTTAGCTGGAGAATGTCCTAAGAAACTCTGGCCCCCAACTGCAGGTCATCAAAAATTGCCTGAGGGGGGTGAGAGGAGGGCTGTTAGGTGTATCCTCTCTTTTCTGACTCCTTTGACAATAAAAGCACAAATTCATATAGTATGTTTTCTCATTTCTCCAAATAAATGTCCAAGGAAAAAGTTTAAGGAACCAATGTGACGTCCACCAAATTGCTTTTGTCACTAAAGTTTTCTACATGGCAAACATTTCTGGGGAGGGGAGTGTTAGCAGGAAAGGGGAAGAGGGCTTTATAATAAAGTGGAGTTTGTCTTCCAAAGCAGAGCAGAACTTGAGGCGAGGGGTCTATCTCTGATTCTGAATCTGTAATCCACAGAATGCGATTTCTTCTTCTCCAGCAGGTCCCCTAGATCCTCCCCACTGAATGCGATTTCTCCTTCTCCAGCGGGTCCCTAGATCCTCCCCACCGTGCCCCAACTTTGTCTCTATCATAAGCAACACTTCAGGAGTCACATGAAGGCCCCAGCCCCGGCGCGTTGAGCCCTAGGGGATGTATTTAATGTTGAGAACCAGCATTTTGGCTGAGGGAAAGCAAACCTTTGAACTGAGACTATGCGGTGTTGGTAGGAACGTGAGCAGTTGTGACAGTTTTCTGCTTGACAAAAATCTGTGCTCCTGCTTTGTGGTCTAGTCAGGGCTTCAGAGGGGAAAGTTGAACCCTGTGGATTTACCGCCTTCCTTTCCTCTCACGGTGAGCTGCAGCCTTACTAGAGAATGGGTTTCACCGTGGAGCCAAATCGAAATCAGAGGCAGACCCGAGGACACCCTCTGGGGAGAGGCGGTGGCACAGGGGAACTTGGAGCCCATCCCTGCACACTATGTTGTTACTCGCGCATTCTTCTGAGCCCACATGAAAATCCAGTGGCAGGATGGTTGCCAGGCAGCAGATACTCTTGGTGACCTGAATAATGAGTTGACACCAGTTCCTTGTGACTCCCGAGCTGGCCATTTCAAGGAGCCATTTTCAATGCCTTGCTTTCTCTTTCTGTTTCTGTGCATAATTTTCAATATGGTCACAGAGAGAGAGAGGGAAGGAGGGAAGGAGGAAAGGAGGAAGGGAGCTTTCTCAGCTACAGTAATGAAATGATTAAAAGATGGAAATGGTCTGGGAATAAACAAACATAGAGTAGCGGGTAATGAAGAAGACAGTGTAGAAAGGTGATCCTGGGATTCTGGGATCCTTTCCACCCCAGGGGCTGTGCCTGCGGCTGCCAGAGTGTATGCTGGGTGACACATCCTTGTCACAGCTTCTCCAGCCCCGTGGCACTTCTGTTGGGCCAAGAGGCACCAATGAACCCTGTACCTTGGCAGAAGGGGATCCCTAAAACTAGAGGAACCAGTGAGTGATTAAAAGCTGGGAAGGTGGGCAGGCTCTGAAAGATTTTCCAAGAAAAACGCTCTCATTTTTCTAGCGCTTCTGAGAAGACATCAGAAGGTCTGACTCACCCCTCAGCTAGTCCCCAAATCAAAAAGAGGTGCTCTGGGGTTTGGGTTACAGGAGCCGGCAAACGCTGACTCAGAAATAGGAGTCTTCACCTCACTTCAGTCTTTTAATCAGAGCATTTATGGAGAGCCTTCTTGGTGCATACCCTGAGGTAGAAACCAAGATGAAAGCGAGTTCTTCTGCTTGAGAGCTCTGCGTCTCGTGAGGGAGGCATGAAAATATAAATGAGCCTCGTCTGAGTCTAGAGCAGAGATCCACCCACAGAGTAGGACCAACGGTGCACGGAGAGGACAGCAGCACCTCCCGCCCGTGGCTCCCACCTGGGGTATCGCATGGATGGAGAGGATACATCTTTCTGGCCACCCCTACTTGATGTAGGCAGCTAGGGAGGCATTTTTCATAGGTTAAGCATACATCATTTTTCAGAAGTAAAGATCATGTCTGGTTTTGGCAAGCTCAAAAGCTCCTAGTCCCATTCTGGGCCAGATTCTCATCTGATGTAAATGGTTGGGAGAATCAAGTTGTAGCGCTGTTTTGCATCAAATGGGACTCTAGCCAGTCTTTCCCCAGAGTTACCCTGGGCTTAAATCTACAACATCATCTCCATGGCAACAAGAAGCTAGCCAGTGAATGTGGTTGCCTTCTAAATCCTCTGCTAGCTTCTCTTCCGTCCTCTGTCTTTTCTGTGATTAGAATGATCTCCCTCCCTTTGCTCTCACTTACTCTCGCTCTCACATACCTACTATCGTTTTGCACTCAACATTTCTTGGTTGCAGCTTCCTTCCAATCAGCTTTTTAAATCCTCCATTCAATTAAAAAAATGAAGATGCACTACTCATTGCTTGACAGTGGTAATTGACCTGTTTAGACAAGACCAGGCTGATTTTCAGTGGGCATGGAAGCCTTGGCAAACCAAAGTGGAATTCCCCTTCAAGTCTAGCCAGCCTAATTAATACATTGTTTGAGAATGCTGGCCAGCCAGAACAAATATTGTATTTCCGCCCATTCGGAGAATCAGTGATACGGAATCCCAGAAGTCATATCAGCATCACTTACTTGCATGTATTCCTCTGTGTGTGTGTGTGTGTGTGTGTGTGTGTGTGTGTGTGTGTGTGCACGCATGTGTGTGTGATGTGTGTGAATCATAATGCTTCTATATATTATACAGTAATTGTGGTTTAACAGAAAGAAGAAAAGAGTTTTGGAATCACACAGCTCTTGGTTGGTTGAATATCGAACTTCCCACTTGCTGTATAACCATTCATTTAACCTCTCTGAGCCTCTATTTCCTCATCTGTAAAATGGGTCTGACAGTACCTACCTCATAGGGTTGTAAGTAGGAAATAATATCAATCATTGAAAAGTGCTTGGCACACACTAAATACTCAGTACCATCTTATTCCCCTGTCCCCTTCCCTCTCCACTCCAAAGCATGTGTGTGTTTCTTTTCTTTTCTTTTCTTTTTTTTAAATTAATTTTGGATTAGTCTGCATGCTCTCAGCCTAGCAACACTCTTCTGTGTCTCTCCACCAGGGGGCACCCTCCTACCGGGGACCGAGCCCACAGTGGACACGGTGCCCGTGCAGCCCATCCCAGCCTACTGGTATTACGTTATGGCCGCCGGGGGCGCCGTGCTGGTGCTGGTCTCCGTCGCGCTGGCCCTGGTGCTCCACTACCACCGGTTCCGCTATGCGGCCAAGAAGACCGATCACTCCATCACCTACAAAACCTCCCACTACACCAACGGGGCCCCTCTGGCGGTGGAGCCCACCCTAACCATTAAACTAGAGCAAGACCGCAGCTCGCACTGCTGAGGGCCGAAGCAAGGACGGCACCCAAAACAAACAAGAAAGACTGCAAACACGTTGCCTCGATTTTGCACTTTTTTCTCCTCGCCTAGTCTCTGTGTGAACGCTCAGACATCTCTCTCTCGGGGCCCAAACCCTGTGCGCTCGTATCCATCCTGACCATTCTCCTTGGGTTCTTTTGTTTGTTTGTTTTCCTTTTGTTGATTCCAAACCAACCAACCCCAGCTCTAATGCTGCATCTTGGAATACGAGAAGAGATACACCCCTAAGCACTTCACAACTCAAGGCTCAGCTGGTTTCCTTCCAGAGACTGGTTCCCTGTTTCTTCCCCTTGCCTTATCCCATCCCTCCTCTCGGTGGGCAGTCAGTCTGCCAGGAGACTTGAGGGGAGACCTGGATCTGTGTGTCTGTACATGGTATACATTTGCGCGTGTGACTAGCTCTGTGTGTGCGTGGGTGTGAGAGAGAGACTGGCTCGTTGGGGGGGGGGGCGTGTGTGGGTGTGTTCAGAGAGGGCCCCCTTTAACTCTTGTGTTACTTCTCCGGGGGTACATGTTCCAGAAAATAATATACTGTACTAGTTTTGTTTACTTGGAGAAGAGATTGAAGCTTTTTGTTGCCTTATCTAGCTCTGGCTGGGTTTCTGTTGGCTACCACTGTCATCTCCAGGTACCTAAAAAACTAGAGGCCACCTGAAAAGAAGTGTGGCCCCTCTCATTCCAGTCCCCATGCTCAACCCGCCTGACCCAAGAGGAAGGTTCCCCCACTGCACTCCGACATGACCCCTTGTCCTGTCTCGGGCATCTTTGAAGTCACATGATAACAGCCATTGGGTGCGTGTGGGACCATCTCTACTTCCAGCCCTGAAGCAAATCTGTCTCATGTTGCCTTATAAAAGAGAAGCTCATAATGAATGTTTAGGTTTTATTGGTTAAGTCCAATCTTGGAATAAGTCATAGAGAATAATAGATCTGAGACTGATGTAGGAAAAGCAGTAGCCTGTTGAGAGCAGGAGGAGATGGAGGAGAAGGAAGGATGAAATGTTGTCTTTAAAGAACCTCCTCACCCCCTGGGCATTCATTGTGCCCCGCTTAGGATGGGATAGAGGAAGAAGGTTAAAAAACGTATTCTTTGGTATCATATTGATCATTGTAATAGCATTTGTAAAACATGGGGGGAAAGGGGTCATTTGCTTTCCTTTTATGGTGTTAATGGGTGCCTGAATATATAGCCACTAAAATATATGGCTGTTCACCTGACTTATTTGAATATTATGAGAGAATAAAAAGTTATCAGTTTTTTAAAATGTACCAGTGTACTACCCCTTAAAGCGTTCATGGCATCTGGCAAATACACCCTTATAGGCTGGCCTGGCATTTCCAGATGTTGCTGCATCGTCAGGAGAAGGTATAAAGAAGATAAATCCTTTGCTACCCATTCGTCCTCTCTAAACAACGCAGGGAGAGGGATATTAGAGATAAATTGCCTAATGATGTTGTACAAAGGATGGATTCGATAATGAAGTCAATTTCATTGGTAGAAAATGCGTATTTTAACGAGATTCTCGGTGTACTGGGGCTCTGCCTTGGGGGGTGTTTACTTCTCACCTTCCTGCTAGGAATCCACTGAGGAAGTGTAAGATTCTCTCCAAAGATGGTTGCCTGGGCTGAAAGCCTCCAGGTACCTTCTGAGAACAAAATACTAATGATTTTTTTTTTTTTTTTTTTTTTTTGGCTGCTTGGGAGAGAGAGACTCTTAGCATTCTTTCGGAATATCCACATAGGTCCCTCCAACACACACACACACACACTTTTGCATCTGGTTTGTTTCATCCTCCTGAAAGAATGGTGCTCTCCCACTCTTATTCTATTTCAAAGAGCTGGTCTGTCTCAACCACAGCAGCTCTGCCAGGAAAAAAGATGAAAGGCTAGAGCATGAGCTACCTTGAGATTTCAAGAAGTGTCTTACCCCCAGCTGAAGATGGAGAAAGAAAGACGGAGAAGGGGAGGAGGGGTGGCAGGATACCATGGATACCTTATGATGACTTCCATGCCAATCACTAAGGGCTTTTTGTCTCAGGTATCTGTATCCAGTGATGCATCTGGGGTCAGGCATCCCTTGAAATGATTGACATCCCTATAGGCACCCCATGGAGGCGTGGTGTCAGGAAATTACACCTGGAAAGTCTAGCCAGTGTAGGAACTGTCTGAGTTACCATACACCCTTGAGGATTTCCCTTCTTTAAAAGAAGATGACAACAACTTTGTGAAATTTGCTGTATCTTTATCTGATGCCCCATGTGGCATCATCTTTATGTACAAGCTGTCGTTGAGAATATGAGACTGCTCAAATCTCTGTGAATCCCATGATGCACTTCAGCTGGGGATGTCACACTTCTCTCTCTGTCTCTCTCTCTCTCTCTCTTTGCTCTTGCAGCCCAAGCGACTTTCATAGTATTATCCAGGTACTATGCTAAAAGGGAAGCTCTTCTATTAAATGTCATGCCTTGCAGCTTTAAAAAGCAAAATTCTGTATTTCTTGGAGGGAGGGAAGGGTCCCTCTCTTCTAAGAAAAATAGACTGGATAGGTGAATGCATGCATGCATGTTTAGAGTTGCTGCTCAGAAGACAAAGAGGTGAGAGCAGCTATTTAAAAATTACTGAATGAATGAATTGAAGGTCTAGCTCAGGCTGGTACAGTATTTTGCCTTAGTAGAGCTTTCATGTTAACAGCTCCAGGAGGGAAACCCTTACCTCTGGGTTAAAAATCCCTTCCTTGATATTACGCTAGCAATTGCTATCCCCTAATTGCCGGTGAAGACAGAAAAAAGAATAAAAAGGATCATAGCATTGCCACTGACAAAACAGAATGCTCAAAATAAATTGTCTTTTCCTTTGTCCCACATTTTTGGGATTAAAGCCAGAATAGGATAGGAAATCCAGTAATATTTCTGAGGTTGATATACCCCATCTTTAAGAAGACCCTGTCTTTAAAAATGAAACTAGCAGGCAAGTAAACACCTAAATAATCGAAAATTACCAAAGAACAACAACAAAACAAGAAAACTTAAAGATTTTTACTTCCTATTCTTATCCCCTCGCCCTATAACTGTGACATCTCTTGCATTGCTCAGTTGCCTGTGTGTCAAAATAACTTGTGGACGTTGGAAACTATTTGAATGTGTATTGTGTGGAATGTAATAAAGTGATGATATTTTTATACAAACATCTGGGGTTTTTTTTTTCACCTTGGCTTGTGAGAACAAAGTTGAAATGTAGGCTGTGAAAGAACTGATGTTTCCAAAGTTTATACATCGCCTTCTGAGCCACAGGGCATTTCTGTGGGAGGTAGGTTCTCCTTGAGGCTGAATGCCAGCCTCTCCTTCTTTTATTTTTTTATTACTGCTTGTTAGGAGTTTTATCCAATTTGTGCAGCTGAGCCAATTTTTATGATTGGTGTGGGATTTTGCAAAAGTTGCTAAGTGCTAAATTACTCAATGTGATTCCACAAAATTTCTCTTGATGGCAAATCCCCAGAGATTGGACTCTACTTTCAAAGGGCCCCGGGGGGGCAGGTGGGATGAGCGAAGCAGAATCATGTACTCAGCTCTGCAGAGACAGATAGCTTCCTTTGGAGAAGAAGTGGTGACATCTTACCCCTTGCCTACCAAATGATTACTTCCACGGACACGTCGATCTCCAATTTATGAGCACTTTCCCAGACAAAACGGGAACTTGTAGCATGTTCAGGCTCGAAGATATTCCAGACTTTGGAGCAAGTAAGGAAGATAATTATATGAATACTGTGAACCTGGAAATATCATGGTGGAACATTTTATAAAAGGAACAATTCTATAACAACTTTGGGGAGGGGGACTTGGGGAAACTCAAAAGCCAGAGCTTATTGACGAGTAGTTTTCTTTTGGTTCTCTTTCTTGAGTAGTTAGTGATATAGTTATATGAAATATTTCTATCTGAGGGGTATTAGAGGCAAAAAATCCAGGAAAGACAGCCTCCCAGCTATTCAGTGTTTCTAGATGGTGGTCAAAAGAGGCGGTGGAAGAATTTTCCATCACTCCCTATTCGTGGGATGTATTAGAAGCATTCCATCAACCCAGGAGCCTTCCTCAGAGTCTGAGAACATCCCTAAAAGTCCCAAGAAAAGGGGCTTGTCCAGGAGATCCTATTTCTGTCAGAATCCTGCTTTTCTTCCTTTCTAAACCTAGATCCAGGAAGGAGTACTTCTTACAGCTATAAACCTGCCCAAGTGGTGCTAAAGGAAACAGGCTTCTGGGTTTTCAGATCTTACAGGAAGTGTTGTCAGTACAGAGGGCTCAGTATAGATGTCACTGTCTGTCCTCTGCAGGAGAAAAGAGCAGAATGTCCATGTTTAGAGCATTGTTTGCTCCTCTAATGACAAGCATCATTACCCATTTTGTCTACATAACATTTGGCTATTCTTAAAGCCATTTGTTCCCATTAGCAAAAGATGAAATGAAAGCATCTCAAAAGCATTTATTTCCAGCAAAGAGCCAGGCTCAGTCAACATTTTCATGAGCTGGCCTGGGACCAAATTCGCCAGAGTGAATTAAATTAGCCAGTTAGCATTACTGTTTTTGGAGCCACCTTTGAGAATTTCATCATTGCTTCTCCCACCTTGGTTCTGATCCCAAGGCTTATTCTATGTGCACTCTCTCTTCCCCCAAATAGCAGACTGTTACGATTCTGATCTTAGGCGTCAAACACAGCACTGTTATCAGTATGGTATTTCAGACCTAACCCAAGCATAAATGTTACAGAAATTGTATTACCATGGGTCATAAACACCAGATGTCAAGGCCCAGGATCGTCTGTCTTGGCTCCTACCTGGCCCTTATGATAGTTTAAATGTGCGTTCTTGCTGTTGAAGCAAGACTCTGCCCTCCTAGCCCAGATACCCGCAGCCTGGCCAGTCGGCTGTGGCCCTGTGTTTGTCTTCATCACCTCTCTTCACTGACTCTGCAGTTGTTTTGCACAAACATTGTTGGCCTTTCTGTAATCTCTGAGGAAAAGAGCTTCATTTTTAAGTTTTAATTTGTCCGTGTTGTGGGCTCCACATCTGAGCCAAACTGCAGATCTGTAGGTGCGGCTTGTTTTCTCTCTTTGTGTGCGTCACTGGGGCTCTTGCAGCTGTAATTTGCCTTTCATCCACTTCAATGACGGCCCAAAGAAAACACAAAAGAAATCCAACCAGAGGAAAAAGGAGGGGAGAGGGAAACACCAGCCAATGGTCTTATAATCAGCAGGGGAAAGATCGGCTTATATAAATAAATTAACAGCTAGGAACAGTGTAGGATTTAATGAAGCCTGACACAGATCAGGTGCACTGGAGTATGTCTCGAGGTTCGATATAATCAGAAACCTGCGCCTTTAGAAGGCGTCAGGCCACAGGCCTCGGCCAGACTACATTTGCCCTGTGTGGAGGAGTTCCTTTTGGCCCCAAACTTAAGCATGGAAGAGATACAAGATTTGGGGACTTGCCAAAGAGCAAACCCCCTTTTAGCATGGTTTCTGCATGGCACAAGGCAGAATCTTGGTGCTTCAGGGCAAACAGCAGAAACCATTCTTGCCCCAAGCCCAGTGGGCAGGAGACCCAGAATCCTTCTGTTCTCTTTCCAGTAAAGTAATTGTTCTTGGGCTTTGCCGTCACTGACCTCCAAGCTCCCAATAAAACTAAAGTCCCATGGCATCAGACCAAGAAATAGGAAAGGCCACTTGAAGAGTCAGCAACAGATGTGCTGGAGGCAAGACTGGCCCTGGGTGGGGAAAACACCTATTCTTGGAGGCTCATGACCGGATTCATTATGATACTGAAAAAGGTCGTTGGGGGAAATTATAAGATGGTCTCTGGCTAGGTTTCTTTTCATTTCTTTTTAACTTACAAGTTATACGTGACTATGTCCTCAAAAAGTGCAAATAATTTTTCTAAAAAGTTCATTTCATTGTTAACCAGTCCCAAGCCCCTCCCCAGAGGGAACCATGAGAAATTGTTCGAGGTATATATTACCAGGCCTTGTTTTATACCTTTACAAATGTATTTGTTCATGTCTAATTATGCAGTTTGCTTTGGTTGGGGTTAGTTTGGTTTTGTGTAAATAGTATCAACATTTGCTCACTTTGCTGGATAACTGCGCTTCTTTCCATTTGACAAAGCCTTGAGGATACTTTGTTGCACACCGACAGGTTTACCCCATCCTTTTCAGCTATTGTCTAGCATTTTGTATCATGTCGCTGTACCACAGTTTCTTAACTGCTCCCCTACTGGTGGTCATTCAGGTTGCGTCTAGGTTTTCTTTCTATGATAAACAATACTGCAGTGAACATCCTTGAGGTTGCCTCTTTGTGCAAGTTTCTCTGGGATAGAATATCTGGGTCAAATGGTGTGCCTGTTTACATTGTAATAGATGCTTCAGGTGGCTGAGTTTTACCTTTAAAATGAACCTGCCCCCATATGAGAGGGTAACAAACCAGCGGACACCCTGCATCATATCCCCTGTCATGTGCAGAAGCCACATAATCTCTGTGACTCTCTCTCTCTCTTTCTCTAAAGTGGGTGGAGTGCTTGCAAGGGAAGACTGAGGACAATTTTAGTTGAAGGGAATTTTAATCACAGGGACTTTTTTTAATGCTGATTTGCGGAGAATGTGAGCCTGGCTATAAGATGCAGCTCGCTGGAGCTGTGGCCACCGTGGCCTGGGAGTTAATTCTATCCCTGGTTCAGCAGGCAGAGCCCTGTTCTCCATGATTAATGAGTTCCACTTGGTTTCTTCAAAGAGTGACTGTGCTGTGCCTTGCCGTTATTTATTTATGTTTTCTACTAAAAAATTCGTGTCAAAAACATCCTTTAAGGTCAGTGCACATTATTGTGCTGCAGACAAAAATATTCCAACAGCCACAAGTAGGCCCACGTGCCAACAGAAAGTCCCTAATCCTGTGGCCTTGTGCCCAAGGGCCCCATGATGGCCCTGAGAGGGGCAGGTCTGCCTGGCTGAAAGGAGGCACCCAGCTTCTTTCTGAGGAGGTTCAGGGCTAATGTGACCCGAGGAAAGGTAGTAGGAAGTGCGGTGGTTTTCCAGTGGGAGGTTTCAATGTGCAGGCAAAGCTGCTAGCCCCAAGTGGCTCCAGAGAGGAAGGACAAGTAGAAGAGAAGCCAAGGGACCCATTAGTTCAAAACACCATTTCTTCTAAGAGTTGCTACCCTTGTTTCTACTGTGCGTTTAGACCAAGGGGTCAAAGTAATGTGACTGAGCATAATGGATAGTGTGACGGCCATATATGAGCTTTGCCAGCTTTCTCCAACCTGCCAAAAATCCAGGACTGCTGCCTCTAGGGCTTGAGGCTTGGGTATAACTCTTGGTGGCTCAGGGGAAGAAAAAGCAGCACAAGAGTGAGGTGTGGGTGAGCTACACGGGCACGCACACACACACAAGCTTGTTTTGTCTTCTTTGTGTAATTGTGCAAAATTGAACCCTTTTAGTATCATTAACTGACATACCCAAAGGCAAAGGCTCTGATCCAGAGCGGGAATGATAGGGCACCACGTCTTGGCTTTCAGCAGCAGCAGTTTCTTTCTCAGGCGGCAGGACTCATTAACTGGGTGCTGGACTGGAGTTCTCCGGAACTCGCCAGAGAGCAGCCAACTCCAGTAATGAAGGGAATGCGGAGAAAGCTTTGAGCCTGAGGTGGCCTTGACCTAAGTCCTATTCTCAGTCGGCCTGCTGGTTACTGAGGCTCGTTTCAGCACAGTCTGTTATGAATCTTTTCCTCTCTTTGCATCTCCCTACTGCCACCAAGGGGCTGGGAGAAGGGATACAAGGACCCTGAGGGCCATGTGGTCTTCCGTATCGCTTCTCTGGGGCACTTCCAACAGCTGGTACTTAGGTGGGAAGACAGTCACTAGGACGGAGACTGGGGCTGACGTGGGTTGTCAAAGGAGCCCCCAAGGTGCCTCATCAGCCTCGGCCAACTGCAGACCAAGATCGCGAGCTCGGGAATAGCGTCCACGGGAAGCCCTGAGCTCTCACCGCCGTCATCATTTCCTGGCTCTGAACTCCTCACAGGGCCACCGTCCCCTACTCTTTCCCCAAGAAGGACCTGTTTCCACCTATCTATCTACCTCTGGGTCGGGTGTGGTTCATCTTCAACCTCCACCCTCCCATTTCTGCAGCTGCCCCCTCTCTCGGTGGCTAAAGGCCTTTTCTTCTCCTCTGGCATTCCTGCACTTTCTCCACCTCCCTCTACCAAGGCCTCCTGCCAGAAGAGCCCGTCAGATTCCCAACACAGAGGCTTCATTGCTTGCTTCCTCCAAGTAGCTGCATTTTTACAGGAGACCAAACCTAAGGTCGGAGGAATTACTCTCTTATGTTATAACCACAGTTCTCAGCCACCGGCAAACTTTTGGGGGAAATCATCTCTTGAATGGGCAGAGAGAGGTACCTCTTTGGAAGCCCTAAAATCTTATCACAAGGTCATGGATCCTTGTGTTCAGAAGAGCCCAGCTTTTAAGTAAAGCAAACTCTCTTGGTGAGATACATGTGTATAGAGAGTTTTTTCCCAAGGACCTACAACACAGAGGGGCAATTACAACACAGAGGGGCAATCTTTAAGAAGACATTGCTTTTCACGTTGGAAGTGGATGCAGTTTTGTTTCTTCTCCTCCATCCTTTCACTTGTCCCAGGTAACACCAAACCTCTCCACCTGTGCAGTGTTTCCAGTTTATGCACTTCTTGAACCTTGGGACTGGAGGAGAGGAGAAATGTTAAAGCCTATTGGCGAACTCCCTGAAATGTGAAGATATGAGACGTTTTTCCTAACATCTCAGGAAAAAATCAAGAATGCAGTGGAAGGGGGACACTTTTCTCCAAACTTTTCTTTTTCCCACCTTCATACCCTCAGAGAAGGTAGCCAACAAAAGAAGGGCCTCTTTCTTGTGGACATACCCACTTACAGTAATGGAGAATATCTCTGATTTCTTGAAGACCTAGAGCAAAGCAAAGATTCCAGAATTTTCCTCCATCAGCCTTACTGTTTTTTTTCCAGCCTACACAATCATGAAGCCTATGTTTATAACTAAACATTTCTCTGGCGCCTCCTTTTTCTTATTTTCACACCATCATTAGGGCTCAGTGGAGCCATTCTGGCCTCAGCTGCTCATCTGCCTCCACACTTGAAAGTATTATTAGGTCATTTCACAGCCTTCTCCTTTGCAGTCAGTATTTCCAATTCTTTTTAGTGTTTCCTCCTGATTATTCAACTAAAAATAATAGAAAATCATGTTCAAAGTCTTCTGGTATCACAAACCAAGCCCCCTTTTCTTTTCCAGCTTGAAACCATTTGAAAACTTCAAAAAAAAAAATACTTTTTTCCATGACTTTGCGTAGGTTTGGCTATAGCCCAAGAGATAAAAAACCCACGATAAAGGATCTTCTGGTGGTGTTTCTAAACTCAAGCCAAGCCCAGCACGGGATGAATGGCTCTCAAGTAGCCTGACTGTAATGGAGGAGCTTTGGCAAACATTCGATCTACATCTGAACTTTTGGCTCCTTATAGCAACAGGGGATGAACAAACTGAATTAGGGAAATTAAGTGTGGTAGGGAGTAGGAAGCTTCAGCCAATACTAAATATTAAACTGAATTAAACACGTTGGAGGGCCAAGAAATAGCTGCTAGTCCTTCATGATTTCTCATTTATTTAGATCACAGTGTTGTGTCTCCTGCTGGGATCAGAACAAAGTGACTGAGAGAATTTTCTGAAGGCTACTCCCATCTGAAAGGTCCAGTGTGATTTAATTGACTCGGGGGGTTCGGGAACTTGGAATCAAACTCAACAAGGGCTCTAAGTGGCCAAGAGCTAATCCCACATAAATCACAGCCCCAAACAAGGTGTCGAAAATGTTCTACTGCCGAGCTCTTCAATGACTTACTGCATTTTTCTACCCTCCTTCCTCAATTTCTTCCTCCTTGGAGAAGACGCGATGACCCCTGGTACCCTTGAAAATGAATGGTTTCAGTGATTTCCTCTGTAGGCGTCTCTTCAATCCTTGCTTTAAAGGCTGGTTGCAGTTTGGTGGGTTGAGTGGATGTGTGGGTTAACTGGCTTCTCACCAGGTCTTGTCAGCCCTGCCTCAGCTAAGATGGAGGCTTCAAACTTGGGGAAACCATTTACTAGCTCTGTCAGTTCCTCAGTTGCCCCTTAGCAGGACTGGTTCCTAAGCTAAACGAGCAAGTATGGAAAACATGGAACCTCATGGCTTCCTTTCACCTGTCCTTTGCATGGTCTTCTCCTTCCACGGGCACCTTAAGGTGGATGCCTTCAGGTGTGACCACCTCCAGGAGAGGACAGACCCGGGGTGAAGACGGGTGGCGAGCCCTTTTCTGTCGAAGTTGCCTTGTCTACAACCAGCCGCCCTTTTCAGGGAACCCTCAGCAGAAAGGCCATCAGAGCTTTCTCATTTTCTTCCTGTAAAGACGAGTTCCAAGCAGGAAAGAACATCAGTGCTTACTTTACAGGGGAGCAAGCTGAGACCCAGGGAGGGTCAGAGACTCGTCCCGGCTCTCACACCTGGGTGAAGTGGCAGAGCTCAGATGGGAAGGAGGAAGTCTGCTCCCGGGGCAGTGCTCCCGTCTAGTGCTCCTCCACATCCCGTGCTGCCCCCCTCCGGGTACCGTCCTTAGAGTGCATCTGCTACACGTTCTGGATGGCCAGCCTGTCATCAGCTTCCACCAGGCATCTTAAGCCACTGCTCGGAGTTGGCCTGGAAGGGACTCTTCATTGAAAGCCAGCATATGTTGGTGTCCTGGTCAGTGTGCAAGTGATCCGGGGACGGATGGCCTTAAATCATTTTATCTAAACGTAGCCAGTGGTTTCAGGTGGGCTCCTCACTCTCCTAACTATCTTGTGAGGCTCTTTTTTTTTGATGCAGAAAGTAAACAGAACAATGTCAATGAAAATACACTCACAGCAACCACGGCATATGAGATGTGGTGGAAGGGAAGGTCGAAATTTTTCTGTAACTGCAGAAAAGCAAACTAACCCCAAAGGATCCTAATTTCAGAGGAAGAAAAGAAGAAAATAAGGGAGAGAGAAAAGATAAAGTGGGTGCGTGTGTGTGTGTGTGTGTGTGTGTGTGTGTGTGTGTGTGTAAAGAGAGAGAGAGGGTGGGAAGGAAAATCTAAATGAGAGAGGGCGTTCTTGTTTTAGACCTAAACCACACTCAGGGGGGATTTTCTGTTTGCAGGTTGGAGTGTCTGGGGCGTTTCTCTTGCATGGCATGTGTGATCTTACAGTGCCAGGCAGTGTTCCAGACCCCTCTGGGAGAAACACAGCTTTTTCGAGTAGGCAGAGCTCATGGCTGGGGATGGCTATTCCCCGTTTGTGCTGTAGTGTTACAATGTACTGACAAGGATGCTGGAGAATATTTGGCTCTTCCGGGGTGGAAGGGGTTCCTAGACAGTCCAGAGGATGTTTTAGTAACTAGTCACTATGGGGTCTTTTGCTCTGGAAAATCAGGATAATAAGAGATAGGTGAGACCTTGAATCACTCTTCACTGGGTACCTAACCCACCTCTCAGTGACACTAAGGGAAACAAGGGGACCGTTCAGCCTGAGATGTAATGTCAATATGAAAATGACCAGGTTTTGTGTGGTTGTTTTTTTTTTTTTTTAGCCGCACTGCGCGGCATGCGGGACCTTGGTCCCCCGACCAGGGATTGAACCTGTGCCCCCATGCCCCCTGCAGTGGAAGCTCGGAGTCCTAACCACTGGACCGCCAGGGAATTCCCCAGGCGGAGCTGATTTTTTTTTTTTTTTTTTTTGGCATGCGGGATCTTGGTTCCCCGGCCAGGGATCTAACCCGCACCCCCTTCATTGAAAGAGCAGATCTTAACCACTGGACCACCAGGGAAGTCCCAGCCAGGTTTCGTTGAATTGGGTTTTTTGTTTGTTTTTTAACTAGTGGCTACTCTGCTCACTTGATTTCTCGAACTCTGTTAAACTCCTTTCCAGGCGCTCATGAGTTCTTCTTCCTCTCACTCTGCTGGTCTGCAGCAGCCAGCGCAGGGATGTGACTCTCCTTAGGGAAATACGGGGTGGAAGATCTGTGAGCGGGCAGGGCAACCTCTGAATTCCTCAGTGGATCTGATCAAAATGAATACGAGCCCCAAACCAAGAGATCAGTGTACGAGTAGAAAGGCTCAGGTGCCATGTTTGAGACCATCTCTCTCCATCAGACAGAGAAAGGAGCTGGAACTCCACATCCCCACCCCACCCTTGCAGCAGCCTCCATTCCAAAGCCATCTCCTCCTGCCTCCCACATTTTTTCCCTGCCTTGGCGCAGCCTCATCTGCCCAATCCCTGCCCCAGACTCGCCAGCACTTTGAGTCCCCTCCACAGCAACCCACTTTCTTTTATGCTCTTTTGGCATGAGTGAGTCCTTGCTTCCCAATCACACTGGAGGGCCTCGATTGTAGACACCGGGTCCCATACATCTTCCTTTCCCAAGCTCCTCCGTGTGGTTCCCGGGCACGTAGTCAACCCTCTTAATAAGTGAGGGTTGGTTGATCGGTTGGTTAGTCAGTAAGTGAAAACTGCCCTTTGAAGAACAATGTAAATCAGGCTTCCCTGTCTGGGGGAATGCCTATCACAGAAAAATGTGAAGTCCCAAATCTCAGATCACCGCATCCTCACATTCCTGAGAAGTCTCCGTGAGTTCCCATCCAAGTGGTGAGCCAGCAATGCAGGCAAACAGCCAGGGGCTGTGTATCCAGCCCACTAGGATGAAGGCAAGGCGCACCCTTGTTGGAATGGGTTAGGGATGATATAGGGGGTTTGCTTGAGTGCACACCTGGGGGAGTTGAGGGGAGAGGGTGTCCTCTGGCCCTAATACAATACTGAGTGTTGGAATTCAGATTTTGGAGTCAGACTGATCTGCGTTTGAATCCGAACGGGGGCCCAGAAGGAAACAGGGTCATGTGAGCACAAAGGTTGAAAGTGGAAGTCGTGTGGGTGGTAAGGTCCATCCCTGAACTGTGTTCTCTTAAAGGTGGGGCTCATTCCATTCTCCCCCATCTGTCTCCCATTCACAAACACACCCACCTACTAAAACAGAGTCCTGGAAGGTCCTCTCCAAGTTTTTCCTCATTAAAAAAAAAATTTAATTCCACGTCCCTGGTCCCCACAGTCTTTTGCCATCTACCTCACTTCCCCAGCCAGGTCTCCATCCTGTGGCTGTCATGTCCCCTTCCCAGGGAGGTGCTGCCTCCTCCACTCTTTGCCTTGAGCTCCTGGGTCACCTCTTCTCCGTCCAACCTGCCCTTGCCTTTTTTTCACTAGAACTACAGGGACCCGGTGGACATCCACCCTCCCTGCCAGCATCCTGAGGAAACAGGCTGAGGTTTACCTCCTGGGCTCAACAGAAAAGGAAAGTGACCCGTGCAGGGCAAAGAGCCATCTGAGAAAGGAAGCTCTTAATCAAACACAGATATCAAGAATATTAGCAAGGGGACTAGAGAAAATTGCTATCAAAGTAAATTGCTTTTTGTACAAATGTTCCCTTTACTGGGGTTTTCCCCAGTGTGTCATTCTTTCTTTAAGGCTTCGTGAACAGATGCTCTCTTGAAAATGTTGATTAACTTATCCTTTTTTTGACCCCTTCCCACTCACCCAAACTCCTGGGAGCAGTGATTATGCAAAAAGCCAAGTCAAGCCTCTAAAGTGTTCTTCACCTGAAGTAGGCTTTGATCCTCCAGGGGCAGAAATCTCAGCCACATCTGGGCAATCAATTTCATAGAATCTTAAAAATGGACCTATTCCTGGGAGGTCATCTCATCCAGTCCTCTGCCCACAGAGACAAGAGGCTGTGATCTCCTGGGACAAAATGTTCTCATAGTCATTACCATCCTCTTACCCATTTTCCACTGAGATCAATGCCACATCCACTGCTTTCCAGCCCATGATCAATAGTGTCTTAAGAGTTCTTCCCTGAGGGTGTGAGATGGAGCAAGATGGCATTCTAGCCTCCAAGAATTTGTCACATCCTTGGCAAAGACTGAATCCCTAAAAGCAAGAACAGGATGAGGCCCAAAAGTCACAGGCAGGAGCCCCGCAGTTTTCGTCCTGGGCTAATCCACATATTCTTATCCAGTGTTCTGCATCTTCTAACCGTGAAGCTGTTAAGACATATGAGCATCCCATAAAAATGATTAATTGTTGGAAATGTGATGGTTTTCTTCCATGTTTTTTATTTCTCATAAGGTTAAAAAAAAAAAAAGCTCCAGGTTGATTTCCACAAGCCAGATTTGATCCCTATGACAGACACCACCTGCCTCTTGTTGATTCACTTTTACATCTTCATTCCAAGGACACAGCCTGCGTTGCAGAGTCCTGGAGAATAACACAGGGGCTGGGCATTGAGGTGGGGAAGCTGTCGTGGCCTGCAGGTACCAGTTGTTGTGCTATAAACATGCCAGGAACAGGCTGGATTTATGGAGGATTGGTGCCACGTGGCGTCCATCTTTTCAAGTAGGGTCTTAGCAAGTGGTTTTCCGCATCCCTTACTGGCGACCAAAAGGATGAGAATGTGCTTTAGCACTTTGGCCAGGAATGAAGAAGACTTCGAACATGATGAAAACCACTGCCTCCAGGGAAAGACTGAATGTCAGGTATGGCAGTGATGGATTGGTCCTCAGTTCAGGTCATAGTCAAGTAGATCTTCCCCGAGGTGTTGTGCAGATGAGGGAGAAGTTCAGGCTGGTCTGAAGTTCTTGTACTCCTCTTGTTTGATACTCTAGCTGTTTGGAATTTGGGGTTTGTGTTAAGCCTTGATTTTTTTAATATAAATTTATAGTGCTGACATCGAGGTAGTTCACCTGACTTGGGGTTGAAACTCCTGAAGGGCCACATACATTCACTGGAGCCATTTTGACCTGACAGCAGGGACAGGTATAATTAACTTGTGAGACAGGAAGAAATGATAAGACCCTTTTCTTCACCACATATTTGATTCTCTTTTTTAGTGTTTTACCATTTTAGACAGGTAATTTCCATTGGCTCTGATTTCTATAAGATGGACAGCATGGTGAATAGAGACCTGAATTATCCTCCCCATTCCCCAAAAGATTATCATAAAAAAAAGAAAAAGATAGACAGTGATAATCCTGGGGAAAATTCTGAGTAAATTAACTTAGCTCTGTTCAAGCCTGGGCGAGTCAGATTGGATGCCCATGTTTGATCTATTCTAAGCTGTGAAGAAAGCCAATGGGAAAAATAGACTGGGAAGGAAAGAGAAGGGATATTAGCACAGACATGGAGGCGGACAGGCGTTATAACATTCTTTCCAGTTCTAGTTCTACATTAAAACATGTAATGATGAAATGTGATTTCCTTAAATTACTTTACATTTATTTGAAATCCAGAGGAGAAAGACGCATACTCTGTGCCCACTTAGATGCATGCATATGAGATGAGGAGGGGCCGTTTGCTATATCAAATGAACATCGCAGTCATGGCAACTGATGACGGACATGAGAGACCACTGAAGGTGCCTTAGATAAAACTCAGACCTACTTTGGTTGTAAACAACAGTCACTATAAAGACACACGGGAGCATTTACTTGGCGCTAGAGGCCTTTCTTATTGTTTCTGTTCTTCTGGTTATCGTTGGAAGTAAAGGCAAATCATTTGAAGGGGAAAGAATCCAGTAATGTACGTACTAAATGACCTAGAAGCAGAAAGTGACTCTTGAGCTGCCTGCAGTGCTGGGGAGTCATCCTCAGCAAGGAAACATCTCTGCCTTTTAGCCACGGCAATAGAACTTGTTATAACTTGATATTTTTTGGTTTTCTCTTTCGTTATAGTGGACATCCCAGAAATACATGGGAGAGAGGGCTACGAGGATGAAATTGATGGTGAGTATTGCTATGATTTAGAAGATAATCGTGACAGTCAAGTTTGGCTATAAAGACAAAAACAAAAATAACGTCCGGGGTATTGGAGGGCCAGAATTTAGAACTATCGGCCAGAAATATAAGTGAAAAGAATCCAGAGAGGAATGAAGAAACCATCAATTGCTCTCTCAAGGTCAAATTTAGCGATTTAGAAAGCTTATTGAGTTCCCTCTGCCTAATCTGAAACAGGTCTCCTACTTTGGGCAACTTTCGACACTGATGAACTTCAAATCTGAATAAGCCCTTTAGAAGTGAAAGCCGGGCTTCTCTACACATGTCTCTGCTTGAACCCACTGACCTCCTTCCAAAAAGGGCCGAGTGAATGAGCGTCGCTGAATATTCTCTCAGGCCTGCTGTGGTTTCCAATTCCATGGCTTTCAGGGACCCTTCTCACACTCTCCATGACTCCAAGTTGGGGCTTGTTGCAGGATTTAGGTTTCTTGTCCACACTGCCCATCTCATGTTATCATATTTATTCCAAGCTCTATTTTGCTACTTCAAATACACATACTTCATGAGGCTGAAGCAAGAGTCCTGACTGGAGGGGCACTGAGCAAACACGCAGATGTAATATCTTCCCTCGACTCAGAGCAATGCAGGTCTCTCTGGGAGTCTCTGAGTGCCAGAGTTGATCCCCAAGAGAGATCACCAAGGTTCCCCTCAAAGAACAGCTTTAGACCAAGATTGATGCCTTTAAGAAGAGCAGTTTATAGAGCAGCTGTTTTGAACCTGACCTTAATCAAACACTTCAAGTGTAGCTATAGAAACAGAGTGACTAACCCAAACAGCACCTTGTTAACTGAATGCAGACTCTCCCTGCGAAGCCCGGTCTAACGTTCCTTTTATGGGCAAAGCTGCACAACTGGCCTTCACAGAGAGGCTGCAATAGATCAAGCAGCAGAAGCCCTAAGATGGGGTGGAAAGAGTAAGGGATGTGGATGGTGAAAGCCTGATTTATTCTCCTAGTTTAACTGCTTGTTAACTCTGGGAACTTGTGTTACCTAGTCACTTAATCTCTTAAAACCTCTATTTCCTCATCTATTTTTTAAAATTATAATATCACCCTGCCTTCTTCATGGGATTATTAGGAAATCCCACAAAATTCTCCATGAATATGGTCATGCCTTGGCCACACTATAGAAGTATAAGTATATTAGTTTGCTGGGGTGGCCATAACAAAGTACCACAAACTGGGTGACTTAAACATCAGAAATTTATGTCTCCAAATTTCCCTTTTTTATAAGGACACCAGTCATACTGGATTAGGGCCCACGCTAAGGACCTCATTTTAAATTGATTACTTCCATAAAACCCCTATCTCCAAATAAGGTCACATTCTGAGGTACTAGGGATTAGAATTCAACATCTGATTCTGGGGGGTGGGACATATAATACATAGCAGTAAGGTTAAGATTTAGGTCGAGAGGTCTGGTGGCTCAAAAAAATCTGCTGCTTGGATGGCCAGGAATGCTAACTTGGGAAACTCACTGTGTGAAAATAGCCTCAGCCTGTTCTTTGATTTAACCTGAAGCAGTTGGAAGTAGGGATGAGTAGGCAAAGAAAGAAGGGTGCCCAGAACACAGGGCCGTCCCAGGTGCTCCAAAGGCTCCCTGAAGCTTCTGGGAAAATCTGAGCTTACCTAATGTGAATCAGATTCTTTAAGTATCTAATCCTTAGACCATACTTACTCTGTGCTGGTCACCAAGCACTTTGCAAATATTAAGTCATTTAAACCTCCTAACAAGCCAGTGAGGTTATTAGTAACGCCATTTCACAGATGAGAAAACCGAGGCAAAGAGAAGTTAAATAACTTGCCCAAGGTTACAGAGCTAGGATGAGGCAGGCCTGGGCTTTGAAGCCAAGCCATGTAGTTCCAGAGTCTACAGCTTAGTCCTGGGCTCTGAAGAACCTCTGAACTGGGCTGGGGGAGCCTCAGTTATTTCACCCCGAAAGAAGCAGTGCCTGCAGTCTCTCGTGTCCTTTATGTCCTAGACGAGTACGAGGTGGACTGGAGCAACTCTTCTTCCCCGACCTCCGGGTCTGGGGCTCCTCTGGCTGACAAAGAAAAGAGCTGGCTCTACACCCTGGATCCCATCCTCATCACCATCATCGCCATGAGTTCGCTGGGCGTCCTCCTGGGGGCCACGTGTGCAGGGCTGCTGCTCTACTGCACGTGTTCCTACTCAGGCCTGAGCTCCCGCAGCTGCACCACGCTGGAGAACTACAACTTTGAGCTCTATGATGGCCTCAAGCACAAGGTCAAGATGAACCACCAGAAGTGCTGCTCGGAGGCCTGACGGATTGCACCCAAATCGCATCTGACGTTTCATTCCAGCAAGAGGGGCTAGTGAAGATGACAATTTTTTTTCCTTTGGAAACTGAATGCCATAATCTTGATCCAACCGATCCAGAATACTGAAGGTGTGGACAGAACAGACAGGCAAGTCGAGGGAGGAGGGCAGATGCAGCCTTTCAGGGGGTTGTGACCCACCTAGGACCGTGTGGCTGAGTCATTGCTGGGACAAAGACAGGAGCTCATCTCTTTGGGGGTCACAGTTCTATTTTGTTTGTGAGTTTGTTATTATTATATTTCTTTGGTCTATGAGCAACTCAAGAGGCAGAAGAGAATGACTTTTCCAGTATAGAGCAGAGCAGGGATCAATAGTCTCTGCTTTCTCTTTTTAATCAACACTTGGAAAGCAAAGGGTCTTTTCAGACTTTCCATCTTTAGAAAAAAAAATTCCAAAACAAAGCCGTTCAGTTTATCCCATCCTCTGATCGTCTTATGACTTCCGGGATTTGCTGTGGTATAGCTTCTGCCAGCCAACTTGACAAGCTGCCATTTCCAGTCCTAGCATTTCAGTAGGATGTTGTTGCCTTTAACTTTTTTTATCCAGGGGAAAATTGCCATTTTAGGGTCAGCATGAACAGCTCTTTCTTACATGAGATTTGAAACAAACCAGAAAGGAAACTTCACACGTCAAAATCCATAGAAGCGCCTCCGTGTTAGAAGCGGACAAGCCTTAACGTGCTTTGTGAATAGGAGCCATTCATTCAATCTAGACCCAGAATTTGTGGCTGTGAGGCTACTTTGTGGGGCCTCTGGTGGTGGTTTTGCTTTTCCTTTTCCTTCTTCCTTGTTCTTCTAAAACATACACACATGCACACACACACACGCACCATACGCACACACACACAAGCACGCACACATATACACACATGCACTCATTTGTCAGGTCTCTAAGCCCCAGGAAACAGCATTATCTGATATTCTCTGAGATGGGGCTGGGGAAATATAGGCTACTAGTATGTTTCTCCATCAGTGAGATGTAACTGGCGACCACTGGCTGGAAAGCCGAACAGTGGAAAGAGAAAAAGAAGTCCATCCTCTGGGATCATGCAAAGGCTGAGAGGACCGTAAGAGACGTTGTGATAACTCCGTCTCTCCAATAGGCTAGTAAACACTGACTCCTCCTTGGCATGACAGCCGCCACCTTAACCTTTCAGAAGCATCAGAACTAGGATGTCCGTGAGCTGATTCTGACCAGAAGTCTGCAAGCACTGCGGACCAAAATGCTAATTCTGCTTCAACCCCAGAGAGACCTATGTTCTTACACACACACACACACACACACACACACACACATTTATGTATTTTTTTATTAAGTGCCTTGAAAGAAAATGAAGAAAACGTATCTTCCTTCTACGTAGAAATCAGCGAATACCATACAAGCTAAGGCATTCGTCTGTTCCCCTTCCCTGACCCAGCGGCTCCACGCCCAGTTTCCCCCGCGTAGCTGATCCTACCGATGGAGTAAGCCCTGCCACCCGCGTGCTAGTCATAGCCCTAGATGACTCTCAACTGCTCTAGAAGGGGAGGCATCCGGAATTGCATGAAACTGTGTGAAGGATAAGATTGTCCACGTCAGGATCCAAATCTTGATTTTGTAGTAACGCCTAAGGATTGCCTGCGTGCTGGAAGTACATTTGAAACCCAAACAGTACGCCCAGCCTATTGCTTATCAGTGGTTAAACTGTCAGACCATTTTTGCTGCTATGGTCACCCACAATTTCATTTGTCTCATACCCAGGTGTAAGGGGAAGGGTGAATGGGACCGGCTGTTTCCTTTAAATGATAACTTACGGAAATGCTAGTTCAGATGGTAACGTCACAGTGTTCTGTATGCAGAGAGGGAGAGTTCATACCGACGGCTATTTATTCATATGTGTGTGTGTCTTTGCCAGCCTTTGAGTTCTCTGTATCTACTGTGTATGTGAATGGTCACGTGGGACTCAGTGATGTTGTTGTGACTTTGACCTAGGGCCCGAGAGTCACTGCTGACCTCGGCTCTCATTGGCACAGTGGTAGTTAGAGGTGAAAAGTAAAGCTGTCAAGCCCAAGGACTTAGCTTCAGGCCCCCCTGAGCTGGGCGTGCGTGCAGCAGAAGCAAGTTCTTAATTAGCCCACCTTCCTCTTCGGCTTTCCGTGTAACTCAGTGTTCAGGAAGCTAGCAAGTCCAGGGGGTTCCAGAGTTAGCCTGCAGAAGAAGAGAGTTCAAAAGCCAACACGGGGTGGGGTGAGGGGTACTTCCCTGGCGGTCCAGTGGTTAAGACTCGGCACTTCCACAGCAGGGGGCACAGGTTCAACCCCTGGTCGGGGAACTCAGATCCCACATGGGTCGTGGAGCAGTCACACACACACACACACACACACACACACACACACACACACACACACACACGCAAAGCCGACGCCGGAGGTCCTGGCCCTCTCATGTCCCTTGGGCCATTTTACAACTCCCCAAAGACCAGCCCTGCCTCTGGCCTGCAGTTCACCTCTGAGTTATGTACAACTCAACCTGCATCCCTCTAAAGTCCTGTATCTATACTCACCATTGGCTGGTTTGAGGCCCTGCGTGGGCTCTGAATGCTGAACAAAAGCAGGGCATCCAGGGCTACGTGTAGATACCTCACCAGCACTGGAGGCTGGTCTGCTGGAAGACAGAAAGACGGTGGGGCCTGATTATAACCCGACCAGGGGACACCCGGGTGCATTGGTTGTCTCTATCTGCAGGTAGGCTAGCTGACCCCTCTCCTTGAGTCCTTCCCTTTGGGAAACCCTACTCACAGTATTGATCTCCTTTTTTGCCTTGTACTGAATGACACGTTACCTCCACGCTCTCCCGGACTAGGCGGTCAGCAGGGCCACAGGGCTGCTTCCTCTCTTCGGTGGGGATGGGGAGTTGACGGGGTGAGGGTCCGAGGAATGACCATGAATGGCAAGAACACAAGGGAAAAAGTTGAACTGTCACACAGAAGGTTAACTTTTCCAAGGTTTGCAGTTAAAGGTATTTGACCATTCGCTGGCTGAGCCAGATCAAGGGAACTTGAGAGCTTTTACTGTGATTCTTCAATGTAAAAAATAAACAACAATGTCAAACTGTGTTTATATGATTTGTATAAAGCCTTTTTAAGATTACTATTTAAATAAACATTATACCAGAGATATTTTTCTGCGTGTTTCTTTATTGGAGACAAAGAGACTTGGGTTCTGAGTGACCTAATCATCCCAGTTTGCCTGAGACGTTCCTGGGTTTTAGCACTGAAAGTCCCGTGTCCCGGGAAATCCCTCAATCCCAGCCATATCAGGATGGTCGGTCATTCTCTTGGAACAATGTTTCTCAGCACTTTTATGTGAAGTTAGTAGGTAGATTGGCTAGCTGGCTTTTTATAAGGTGAAAATATGATGTAGATGGGTAATGGGCTACCTGGCCAGGTGGGCTTCTTTAGCTCAAAGGCTTGCCTGGTAGATTTCCGAGACTGTGATCCCTACAAACACTCCTCCTCCCTAGACATCGCCAGTCCCTTGCAATTTTTGACTCTTTGCTGCTGCCTTCCTGCTCAAACATTTGCTTGTCAATATCTCTGGTAATTTCAAGGTCTATAACAGTGCTTCTCAAAGTGTGGTCCCTGGACCGGCAGTATCAGCCTCACTTGGGAACTTGTCAGAGGTGTACATTCTCGGACTCCACTCCACATCTACTGAATCACAAACTCTGGGAGGAGGACCTAGAGATTTACATCTTAACAAGCCCTCCAAGGGGTTCTTATGCACCTTCAAGTTTAAGAACCTCTGGTCTAGGAGAAAGGAGAAGTAGCCTGGCTTCACAAAATGATTAGGGATCTTCTCACCTATGGGTTATTGAATTCAAAACAAACTAGACTTTGGCCAGAGAAAACTAAAGGAGGTCAAGTACACTCTTAGGTAGTACAAGTTTCCAGAGGATGAGGAAGGAAAAGCCTTACTATGAACTTCCCACTATCCCACACACGAGAGACTCAAAGCTGTGAACCAGAGCTGAATTTGCCCCCATCCGGAAGCTCTGTTCACATTTGGTTCAATCATTTATTCAAAAAATGTTTTTGAGCACTTCCTGATTTTGTAAGCTCTTGGAGCTTATACTCCAGTGAAATGGACAGAAAGCAGACAGCCAAGCACATAAGATAAGGATTGCTTATGGTAAATTCGATGAAGGCAATAAACACGTAGCTCTGACAGAGAATTACTAGATATTAAAGGTATAATATTTGTGTCACTTGAGTTCCTATTTGCAAAACATGGCTAATTATTACTGATGTTACAGGATTTGGGTTAATATATTAAATACAACTTACCCGTTTTATAGTCGACAACACTTATCATAATGAAACCTAATGAATCTGATATAATATCAATACAATATATCTCTTGGAAACTTTTTTTAAAAAGCATTACCAGGGTCACTCCCTGTAAACGACTGATCAAGGAAGACCTCCCTGAGTAGGTGATATTTAAGCTAAAACCTGAAAAGATAAGGAAGTCAGCTAAGCAAAGGACCTGGGACAACTTTTCCCAATTGAAGGAACAGCATATAGAGATCCTGCTGTGGGAAAGAGTCTGCTGTGTTCCTATGACCACAAAGCAGAGCAATGAAAGAGCGAGTATGATCAACGGGGGGGAAGGGTATCGAGACTGGGGAGCCAGGTAAGATTCTGCAAGGCAGTGAGGAGGTGCTGCCTTGCATCACTCTTTGGCCTTCCTTAATTTACAGAAAAGGCAGCCCTCAAGTGTGCCCCGTCCCCATTCCTCACTGGCCAGTAAGGTCACCCCAGTCATATCTCTGCAGCTTCCCTCTCAGCCCCTCTTGTGATCTTTATGATATCACGTGTCTCCTGAGTTGCCTGCTTCTATCGTTTTACTGACCCTAACGACAATCACAGAGGTTAAAATGAAAGCAAATTCCTACTTCCCTTTAGTTGAGTTTGTGGATATTTTTAAAGCCCTAATAATCGAATATCTCCTGGTCTCTAGCCATCTAGGGTTTACATAAGATCTTTTTTTTCTCCCTTATCTGCATCCTTCTGGAAATGTTTATAGAATCTTCAGGGGAGGCAGTGAAATGAAGCTGGAGCAGGCCCATCCTTGAGGGAAACAGGACCCATCTGGATGCCGAGGCGCTTTTGCCCCTGCAACGTTAGTGGTGGTGATCGGGGTGGGGAGGGGAGCGTGAGGAAGGCATGGAACGGTGAGTCTATTCCAGTCCTCACAGGCTCCAGCATCCAGTCGCAGGCTGAGCTAAACAAAACTCCTAAGCAAATGTTTCCCCTGGGGGATGATCTGTGAGACAAGGGGGTGCTGATCAGAATAGGAAATGTCACCTGTGTGGGTCCTCGAATCTTCCTTCCCTCTGCCCATGGGCTTCACAGTAACTTTAACGCTAGTTTCTATCAACAAAAGGGAAGGTTCCGAAGAAGCCTAAGGACTGAGGCCCAGGCTCGGCTTGCCCCTGGATTCCCACCCCCCAGAAGCCCCAGGCCTGCTCCCCACCCTCCGAGGCCAGTCCTCCTCATCCCTGGCTTCCTGGGGGCCCCTGTGAGGAGGTCCTGGAGGAAGGACACGCCTTCCGTGTTCTCCCTGAAGATGGGGCCAGAGACTTCCGAGGGAGCCACGGGTCAAGTTGTTTCTGCAGCTTATCCAAAGAATGATGCCTGTGTCCTCTCTCTTCCCAGCCAGAAAAACCCCATAGGACAATTTTGTGTGCGGGAGCGCTGTTTCGGTCACAGCCGGCTTCCAAATGCAGCAAGAGAAAGAGACCCTTGGCTGCAGGTGAGAGGTCCCGCATCCCTCCTCCTGCACAGTGGCGCCAGGTGAGCAGGGCCCCTCCCTCCACAGAGGTACCGCCCGAGCCGGCCTTGCCCACGTGCACACAGAGGTGCCCAGAAAAGTCCTGAACCAGCAGAGAGGTAAAGCCCTGGAGTCGGGAGGGGGGCTTGGGGGAGCTCCTTTCCAGGCCCCTCACCAAACCAGTAGGCCCGGGCAGCTGTGGTCAGGCGTGGCCCCTCCTCTACCCTAATTCAAACAAACCTCCCCTGGAAACCCGGGCAGTTCTGTTTGCAAAGGGCAGGCTGCAGCCTCCGCAGCTGCCCAGGCCTCTCAGAACCGTCAAGAGCCAGGTTGCCATAGTTTGGAGCACAGCTCTACTAATAAATCTCCATCCCCAAGCCCTTGACTGCCTCCACTGGGAACTGAAGCCCGGCCTTTCCGAGCCGCCCTGGCAGCCCTGCTGCATTGCCAAGCCTTGACTCCAGGGCCCTGGCAGGCGGCCTTTCTGGATTTGCCTTTTTTCTTCACCTTTCTCCCTCCTCCACCCCCTCATCTCACCTCTCCTTGAGCATTCACATTTCTATTTCCAGCCAACTGTTTTTAAACCCTATGGGAGTTCAAAGAAACCTTTAGAGGGTTTTGCAATCCACCAGTGCTCCTCTCCCCTTGAACTTGGACATGCTGAGGAGGTGGGAGAACACTGGTCCCAGAGCTTGGCACCCAGGGTTCTCAGTTCTGCCTCTAGCTCTGTGACCTTGGGAAAGCCATGCACATCTGGCGTTTTCCAGGTGTAATGACCTATATACACTACCAAAAGTAAAATGGATAGCTAGTGGGAAGCAGCTGCATAGCACAGGGAGATCAGCTCAGTGCTTTGTGACCACCTGGAGGGGTGGGATGGGGCAGGTGGGAGGGAGACGCAAGAGGGAGGAGATATGGGGATATATGTATAGGTATAGCTGATTCACTTTGTTATACAGCAGAAACTAACACAACATCGTAAAGCAATTATACTCCAATAAAAATGTTTAAAAAATAAAAAATAAAAAACCAAATCAACAATAATAATAAGAAAGAGTGAACATTTGAGTTAAATGAATTTTGAGCCCCAAACTCTAACATCCTAGCTGATGGAGTAGTTCTTTTCGGTTGTCTGAATCTGTGCTGTACAAAGCAGTGAGGATAAAGCTTTGCAGATGCCTCCCCCGTGCAGAGAGGCTGGGAGCGCATCTTCGGGCTTGATCCTACCGCGGAGCTGGCTCAAATCCAATCCCTCGCAGCAGAATTGCTCTTTTTCCCATAGCCCTTCACTAATAGCTCTTTACATAGAAACTGACATGCTGACTTGTCTATCTCCCACTAACTCTTATGGGAAGGATACATGCATGCATTTATTCATATAATCAACGTGTTTTTATATTAAATGCCCACTATGTGCCTTGCTATGTGCCAGGAGACAATGCTATGCACGACGGATGTGGTCCTTGCCTTCAGGGAGCTTACAATCTAGAGAGAGAGACATAGGTAAAGCCAATAAGCACACAAATCTGTCATGACAATCACGGCGGGAGCTATAAAGTGAAGTTCAGAGAGCCGTGAGCGTGTGAGAGGCTCCGAGAAGCTGCCCCTGGGCATCGCGACTGATGGGAACTGAAATCCCAGGGTGAGTCAGAGGAGTAGGAAGAACAGAGGGAAGAGCGTGTCAAACAGAAGGGCCAGCAGGTGCAAAGATTCAGAGGCAGAGGGAAATCTGGCTGGAGCAAAAGTGAGGGATAAGGGGAAGCATCTCATTCACCTTTGTATCAGGACCCCCAACTCATACCTGACTCTTACTGTGCGAGCTCAAAAAATGTTTGCTGAACGTATGAATGTGAATGACTTGTATAAACTCCCCTTTCTGACAGACATCAAGCGGCCTATTTTGTACAGACTAAAAGATAAATCATTAGTTCTTCCTTATTGCTGTTGTGCTTTACCATAGTGGAAAATGTGGAAGTAAGTTTCCTGGAGTCTGAACTGAGAGATTATGCCCACAAGTTCCAGTGTGGAGATGGGTACTACTTGTTTAAATGTGATAATTTAGGTTAAATATGTACAGATTAAAATACTGTTGGAAAGTTGGAGAATCGCCGGATTTAACAAATAAAAATATTCCATGAGCCACTGTGGAAAACGGTACGGCAGTTCCTCAAAATGTGAAACATAGAATTACCATGTGATCCAGCAATTCCACATCCAGGCACATAGACTCAAAAGAATTGAAAGCAGGGAATCAAATAGATACTTGCTCACCAACATTCATAGCAGCATTATTCACAGTAGCCAAAAGGTAGAAACAATCCAAATGTCTATCAACAGATGACTGGAAAGACAAAAAGTGGTACATACATACAATGCAATATTATTCAGCCTTAAAAAGGAATGATATTGTGATACATGTTACAACATAGATGAACTTTGAAAATATTATGCTAAGATGAACTAAGCCAAACACAGAAGGAACACTAATATGAGATGCCAAGAGTAGGCAAATTCAAAGAGAAAGTAAATTAGAGGTTATCAAGGGCCGGGGCAGGGGGGTGTTATTATTTAACGGGTACAGAATTTGGCACATTGAATAAGATCTTGAAGTGGATGGTGGTGGTGATGGTCGCACAGCATGTGCATGCACTTAACTCCACTGAATCGTACTTAGGGTTGAAATAGTCAGTTTTATATTATATAAATTTACCACAATTTTTTAAAAGCACTTTTCCTTCAAAGAAAAAACCCCATGTAATACTCGGGACATGCCTAAACTGAAAATGTATTTATTGTTTATCCAAAATTTGAATGTAACTGGGCATCCTGTATTTTCTCTGGCAACCCTAATTGAGAAGCTTCCTGTTCACCATGGGCTTCCTAGAACATTTCCAGGATTCAGGAACCATCCTTTCAAAAGCAAAAATCAGTGCTTGTGGTCTGATAAGAATGAATGTACAAGCCAGGCACGGAAAATCAGGGGGGTGCCTGCCCTAATTATAGACTCAGCCCTAGACACAGGCCATGAAGTGACTCCCTCAGCCCTCACTCACTCCACCAGTGAAGAGGTGAAGATTAGAAATCTTGGTTGGGTTTCCCATCTGTCGTTTAATCACCGTGATCCACAAATGCAGTAAAAGCTGGTTATAAACCCCATCTTACGATTGACCACGTGGCTAGAATTACAGTTGCAGATGGTGACGCTCAGACGATAACCTCGTCCCCCGCCATCAATGCATCTTCACACCAGAGTTGGTAAGAACCCATGGGGTGCCCAGATGCCTAATTGTACAGTCATTTGCACCCATGCCTTCTCAATGAAAGAAACGGCTCACCATGCAGCAAGAAACAACAGGTGTAAAAGGCAAAGGCCACTTTGGAACCATTTGGACCAAAGAACATGGCTCAGTGTAACAAGAGCGCCCACGGACTTGGCACGCCTGCACTCATCTGCCTGCGAGATGGGCCTGAAATGAGACCACAGCCGCGGAGTCTACGGCTGCTGTTCCAGGTGGTCCCACCTACTCCTTCTCTCAACCGAGACTATAGGCAGCTGAGGAGGGCATGGCATGAAGAGATGGGTCGTGTCCAAGTCATTTTTACTAGGTGCTGACAAGTCACCGCGAACGTCTGGAAATGGCGTAGCACGGCAGAAACACACGGGTCACGATGCGCTGGTGAATGATTACCAGAGGAGAAATTCATTACAGGCTGCTCTCAGCTCCCATCACATAAGGAAGTGTTACATTAACAAGATGGAAGGTCCCTGCGGTCCCCTCCCCAACACAGCCCCCCACCGCCACCGCCTGCCACCCCACTATTTCAGTTTGTGTTGCATGGAGGGGGGGGAGCCCAAAGGCGGGGGGAGTTAATTCAGCTACACTCATCAAAAAGGGGGTCACTGTGGCAGCCAAAGCCAACCGAAGCAGATTCGACCTGCATGCCACAAGAAATTCTTTCCCTGCCGCCTGCACCAGCTATGACCACTGCAGTCTGGCGACGATCTATGACATTAAAGCAGAATGTCTTTTTTTTTTTTTTTTAGCTGTTCATGTCACTTGCTTTCCATCCTGGATGTGTGTGTTTCCCCGTCCATGTGCCTGGCCTTGTCTCTGTTGGCCCCCAGGTTGCCTGGTATTTCTAACCTTTCCTGGTGAATGATTACCAGAGGAGAAATTCATTAGAGGCTGCTCTCAGCTAGACACAGACAGATGTAAACACAGACAGATGTAGAAGGTAGTGGGTGCTGGCCTAGAACCCGTACTGGAGACTGCGGAAGACTAGGATGAATAAGACATGCCGGCTTTGGAGCCTCTCTGGATCAACACGATCTGGGGTGATGGGAACAAGAAGTCTCCCTTTTGTGGCAGCCAAGAGGACATTATAGATGGAGTGGCCTTCGAGTCCTTGGTAGTCAGTGTCACAGGCCGTCATTGTCTCGTCCCTCTTTCTAATCTCTTCTCCAATTACCACTTCCCACGTTAAAGAATCACAGGGCACAAACGGAAGGTTAGCAGAGAGTCAAAAGCATGCAGACAGAGGGGTCAATAGTTCTTTTTTAATGAGATTTCTGCTCCTTCAAAATGCCATTCACATGCAGAGGGGCCAGCCAGCCGAATCTGCTTTTAAAGTCAAATGCAAAGCCAGGCCCGGAACAGACAGTCTCTGCCTGGGGGCGGGGGGTCTCCACCGGTGCCTTCCCCAGGAGGCCAGAAAACTCAGCACCTTGGCCTCGCCCCTTTGCCAAGCCCCTCACCACTCAGAGGCCCTGCCAGGTTCCTGTTGCAAACGTTAACCTAAAGCGCGTGAGGAGCCCCAGCACGCCCGCCAGCCAATACGATGTTAAATATTACACCTCCCTGCCTGGGCCTCTCCCAGATGCGCCCCACGGAGACCTGCCCTCAGTCTCCCCAGCGCTGGGCAAACCTTCAAAACTGTTCAGTTTGTCTAAGCCCCATCCATCTTTAATGTCAGAGTCTACATTTTCTCCTCTCCTCCTTTTTCAAAGCAGACAAAAAAGAAAATGTCACTGCATTTGGGGCCAATTCAAAAGTCAGGCTGAGACGGATGTTCTGTTTCATTCTCCCCGTGTCTTTAGCTCCCGTGGAGTCTTTAGGGGCCGCATCTCCACCCCGCTCCATTCCTGTGTTCATTTGGTGTCTTGATGTCTCCCCTCTCTCCTACGCTCCTCACTTGCCTTCTTCTAAAAGCGTCAGCCTTAGAACACAAAACTCTCTGTGACTGCGGCCCCTGCTAAGAGGACATCATGTTGATTTGGGCCGGGGGGGGCCGGGGAGGGAGCTTGCCAGGTGAGGCTGTCACCACCCCTATCAACGTCCTGCCAGGGATTTGGAGGTTGAACAGCTGATGCAGATGTGTCCCCAGGGCTGCCTTTTAGAAACCGGATTCTCCAAATTTGTGCAAAACACATGGAATCATCCGAAGCTGTGACAGTTTGGTCGGGAACGGTGTAGGCACCTCTTCTCCCTGTACGCCTTAGAAAGACTCTTTAAGCCATGAGGGGCAGGCGGCAGTTCTGATGAAGATGCCAGTCGGAATGCATCTCTGACAGCTCCTGGCTCACCCAGGAGTGGGGAGCTGATACGCTGACTGATCCCCGGGGGCGAGGCCGGCAGCTGGGAGGACACAGGAAGGAGATAAGGGACTCAATCAGTGTCAGACCCGTCCTGACACACGTCGCTGTAAATCACTTTGGGGAAACATTCTCACCTGCCAAGAGCGGAGAAGGGCCAGTAGGTAATAAAGAAACAGGGTGAGAAGCAGCTGTGTGGGCTGCCGGCTCTGGGATGGACCCTGGCCTTGGCTCTAGATGGAAATGTACAAAACTCGTAGAACTCCATCCAGCCATCCTCAGCCCAAGCGGAGGTACAGCACTGAGTTCATTGCAGTGGGTTAAAATAGAATGCAGGGTGAATTTTAGAGTATGTGAATTAGGCCTCAGTAACACTGCTATAAATATAGATATTCCAACCAGTAGCCCAGGATGACTGCAGTAAAAATCCTCCGTCCCCACCCCTGCCCCCCCGCCACCGTCCACCCCCTGCAGGAAGGCAGTAGAGACCACTGTTGACTATTCTCACCCTGCCTTTGCCCACTGATAACTGGAGTGAGAAGCAGCCCATGGTGAGCCGTGAGGAAAACAGGCCTTAAAGGTGCAGCGTTTTTTTTGTTTGTTTTTTTTGTTTTTATTTATTTATTTTATTTATGTATTATTTTTGGCTGCGTTGGGTCTTAGTTGCTGCGCGCGGGCCCTCTCCAGCTGCGGCGAGCAGGGGCCACTCTTCGTTGCAGTGCGCGGGCTTCTCATTGCGGTGGCTTCTCTTGTTGCGGAGCACGGGCTCTAGGCACACGGGCTTCTGTAGTTGTGGCTAATGAGCTTCAGTAGTTGTGGCTAGTGGGCGTCAGTAGTTGTGGCTCGTGGGCTCTAGATCGCAGGCTCAGTAGTTGTGGCGCATGGGCTTAGTTGCTCCACGGCATGTGGGATCTTCCCGGACCAGGGATCGAACCCATGTCCCCTGCATTGGCAGGCAGATTCTTAACCACTGCGCCACCAGGGAAGCCCAGGTGCAGCGTTTTGATGAGAAAAGATTCCTCCAATTCCAGAAAGCCCCAAGACTGCACTTCAGCATTCCCCAACCATGTTGCAGATGTGATTAGCACTGGCCAAACCCATTTTAGAGATTGTCTTTCAACATGTTTTAATTAGACATTTAAAAATAATAACCTTATTTTTCTGTCCAGGGGACAGAGTTGAAAATAATGAACGGATTAGTGATTAATTAATTGCTGGCAGGTGTGGGGAGAAACCATCTATGGCTTCTTAGCATTTTCCCCCTTTCTCTCTTAAGATCATTCTTTCTTATTATAATTAATTTTTGCCACCGCAGCACTTCTCTTATCAAATATTCGAATAAACTAAACAATTAGAGTGTACTGAGACCAAAGTACTCAATATGACATTTAATGGGAGTTGCAGCCTTGCTTTCTCCCGGTGGAATCTCAGGGCACCTGGAAGCTTTCCCTGGCAGTGGAATTGGACTCCAAAAGTGCATTGTTAGCATCTAGTTCATCTTCCTTCCAGGTGCCAAGGGCATGGCTTGATTGAAGCAAGGAGCCGTAAGACGTTGGGTGTTTGTGGTACCCTGGTGAGGAACAGAGGCGGGAACTTAACGAGGCTGTGGACCTTCTCCCACCCACCTGCCTCACCATTCACTTCTGTGTGTCTGCGCTGCATGAGTACACACCAGGGGGTGCACCATCCAGCTGTTGGAAGGGTCAAGGCCCAGTGGCAACCACGTGCTTCTGTTTGCAGCATCTCTCTGGGCTCTGCAGGAGGGCTCTCATCATTTATCACTCACACGGGAACAGCTAGGTCTGATGCAACGATGCACATCCATGACCTTGAACCCAAGCCATGGGCAGAGGACGGGTGACAGGCAGGACCTGTGCTTGTGTACAAGGCCCCCAGCATTAGACTCTCAGGGAATGTGGGCTTCACATGGAAGCTCTGTTCTTTCCAAAGGGACAGCTGCTCAGAAAGGCTACGGTGAAGTACACTTCCTACTCTGCAGGGCTGTTTCCTGAAAGAGTGAGCAGGCATCTCTAACTACCAGAGGGGATTTTGGGGATGTAGGCCTGTAATGGAGACCGAGCTATTGGCTGCTTCAAGATAAGTTATGAGTTTCAGGACATTAGTCTGGTGCCTTCTCACCATTGGGAGATTCCTGAGGACCAAGGGCCTAGGCTGTCTTCTCAAAAGCAGGCAAATTGTTGAGCCATGACCATAGATTTATCCAGAAATGATGATTAGTAGGAATAGAGAAGGAATGGAAAGGGAGTTTTAAAAGTGGGTCTCTGGGACTTCCCTGGTGGTGCAGTGGTTAAGAATCCGCCTGCCAATGCAGGGGACACGGGTTCGAGCCCTGGTCCGGGAAGATCCCACATGCCGCGGAGCAACTAAGCCCGTGCGTCACAACTACTGAGTCTGCACTCTAGAGCCCGCGAGCTACAACTACTGAGTCCATGTGCCACAACTACTGAAGCCCACATGCCTAGAGCCTGTGCTCCGCAACAAGAGATGCCACCGCAACGAGAAGCCCGCGCACCGCGACGAAGAGTAGCCCCCCTCGCCCCAACTAAAGGAAGCCCAAGTTCATCAATGAAGACCCAACTCGGCCAAAAAAAAAAAAAAGTGGGTCTCTGATGGCCACTATGTCCTTCAGCCCAAAGTATTGTCTCCAGATAGAGGCAAAGATAGAAGTAGTTTGCTTTGACTGATGGAGCCCAGATGATGCCTTGTCATCAAGCATTTCAGTAACTGGGAGTTGAAAGGTAAAGCAGGGAGGGGGTCACGGGGAAGGAGCCGTGGGGGTGGGGACACTGCTGGCCAGGAAGCTGGTAAAGAAATGAGAGGTGCTTCTGAGGGCTTCTAAACCATGCAGGTAGAGTGAGGGACCCAGCCAGAGGGAAGATTCTCTGGTACTTCTCTCAACAAATCTTTTTCTCTCTCCCAAGTTTGGAAGCATCGAAGAACTGGAAAATTGGGATTGGGATTCCTAAGGGGTTTTCTAAAGTAGCCATGTATATAGTTTTTTAAATCCTCACAGATAGACTACTGGGCAGCCATAAGGAGAAGGAGGAGGAGGAGGAGGAAAATTCTTTATATACAAATGTGAAAAGATCTTTAAGATCTTAGGAATTCCCTGGCAGTTCAGTGGTTAGGACTCTGCACTTTCACTGCCGAGGACCCGGGTTCAATCCCTGGTCAGGGAACTAAGATCTTGCAAGCCGGGGGAAAAAAAAAAAAAGATCTACAGTTAAGCAAAAAAACAAAGTGAAGAACCATGTCTAGCATGTGGGACAGGCTCTATAAGTTGCAGGGTCCAGTGAAAAATGAAATTGAGGGGGTTGAAAAATTAAGAATTTCAAGAGAGCAAGAGCAGAGCATTAGGCAAGCGCAGGGCCCTCCTGACCCTGGGGCCCTGGTGACGGCGGCACATTCGTCCTACACACCCATGAAGCCAGTGGTGCTGGGATGGTACCGTGCAGTAAACCTGAAATGTTGCATAAGAAATAAATAATGAGGTTTACTTATGCGGGTGGTGAGAACTAGGAGGAATGAAGAAGGAGGAAGGAGCATTTCCACTCTATGCCTATTTCTACTTTTTAATGTGTGAGCCGTGTGGATGAGTTACCAAGTCAGAAAAGGAAATAATTTAGAAAAGTCCTCAGGGCTGTAGAGAACTGCACGCAGACTCTAAGCGATACGTGGGTTCCCATTCACATTTCTCAGTGATTCCATGCGGCTCCGTGGAGGTCCTGGGGATGGGAAGAAGCTCAGAGAACAGAGGCATCTGACTGAAGCCACAGCTGTCCTCTTTCTCACCATTCATGCGCTTGCCACTGGACTTAGATTTCTAAGAAGCCAAATAAAGTAAAGAATGTTATCTCACTCTGTGATCTGTGAGGTTCTCTTCAGCCTCCTGAACTTCGCTAGGCCTCAGGCACATGAGCCAGTGCCTGCTTTTACAGCTGCCTTGTAGGGTAATACGTGCTATTCTTGTGAGTAGAGGGACTCCAGATCTCTTTAAATGCATGGGTTGGATGAATGTATCAGTAATAATGGTAGTAATCAGAAATAACAACATGTTCCAAGTTTAAAAAGACACCTTATGTAAAATAGATAGCTAGTGGGAAGCAGCCGCAGAGCACAGAGAGATCAGCTCGGTGCTTTGTGACCACCTAGAGGGGTGGGATAAGGAGGGTGGGAGGCAGACGCAAGAGGGAGGGGATATGGGGATATATGTATAGGTATAGCTGATTCACTTTGTTATACAGCAGAAACTAAACACGACATTGTAAAGCAATTATACTCCAATAAAGATGTTAAAAAGAAAAAAAAAAAAAGACACCTTCATGTGTCTCCAGAATGGCGCAACCCGGAGAAATGGAAGCGGAATGTGGAATACTCCCGAACTACAGATAATCATAATAGTTTGCACGTATTGCGTATCTACAATGTCCTGAAGGAATTATTCATGTAATCCTCATGATTCCCCTCAAGGCAGGTCCTACTATTTTTCTCATTCTATAGATAAGAAAACTGAAGTCCAAAGAGGAAAAGTAACTTGCCCAATATTACCCTGTGAATAAAGGATCGAGCCAGACTGGAACAAAGACATTCTGGCCCCAAAGCCCAAACTCTTCATCATTAACCACATAGGAGGGAAGCCCCAATTTTAATGTAAATGATCTATATAATATTGAACTAAAATGTAATAATTCTTCTCAGCTGTTTTACCAACAGAATCTTCCTCTGTCCAGAACACAATAGAGCTAATTTGGAAGTAAGGGCTACCTACTTTCATTTGTATAGATGTGGCTATGAATTCTTTTGTGCCATCAAGTCAAATGAACACTAGGTTCACCATTGTTTAAGGCCCACAGTAGTGTTCGGTATGGACTGCACCCCCTTTTTCTTGGAAACATTTCTTAAATTTTGACAACTTGACAGCTCTTTGGAGCAACTCTCTCAAGACTTTCCACAAGCTCTCCAAGTGATGTAAGAGGTTGAGGTAGTTAAGAGGAGTGATGAGGAGTTACTTCCAAGAGTACCAATAAATCAATAATCCAGAGTCACAGAAGGTCAAGATCAGAGGCAGATGTTGGCATTCCTTAACTGAGAAAAGAAGACTCCAGGACTCAATTCGAATTGGCTGTAGAAGTACTATGAAAGTCAGACCAAACCCCAACATTCCCTTGGGAACTTTTCCCCTTCTGAATTGCCTAGGACACCAGGAACCAAGTATCTCTGTGAGAGAAGTGTATCGATATATACATATGTACTTTCTATCTTGTTTTGCATTTATCTTCCACTAAATCATGGTGATTACTTTGATGGAAAAGCCAATTTCAGACATATCTTTCTTTCCCAGCACCTAAAACACTACAAAGCAAAATAGATCCTTGATATACGTTTGTTGAAATGATGAGTGAATGAATGAATGACTCATCAGTCAGTTGAGGCACTACCATATTCCTTAATGGCCAGGTTATACAAGTAATATCTCATCATGACAATCCAACCCCTCCCTGCAGCCAACCAAAGATTTCAAAATCATATGAAATATTCAGATGATTTTTATTCTGTTGACACTTTGTGATAATTGCTAGAAATTCTTTTCCCAGTAGGCAGAAGCTGGAGATGAAACAAAACCAATATTAAATTTCTTCATCAAGAATTGGAAAGTGAAAACAAAATGTCTTGAACATAGTAAAAGAGGGACATTTTGCAGAGCAGCTTAATATATTGCCCTGGAATGCCTAAAAGTATTTTGTGTGATATTGTCATGTAACTACTCAATAAATGCTTTAAAGCTTGTTTGGCTTGTTCAAATTTAAAATACTAAGAGACGGACTTCCCTGGTGGTCCAGTGGTTAAGACTCCATGCTCCCAATGCAGGGGGCCTGGGTTCAATCCCTGGTCAGGGAACTATCCCTCGTGCCACAACGAAGATCCCACATGCCGCAACTAAAGACCCAGCACAGCCAAATAAATAAATAAATATTTAAAATACTAAGAGAGAGAAAAGAGGTTTGGTTGATTTTTACAAATTCAATATCCAAAGTAGTATGGAAGGAAATAAAACAGCTGGGATTTGTGTAGTTGCTAATTTAGCTGAAGAATAATCATCCAGCTAAGCAAAAATAATTCCTCTGCCACGTCTGGAGGAAACAGCTGCAGAAGGGAAGGTGTGGTTTGGTTGCCAAAAGGACATTTTCCTTACTGGAAAAAAAATTCTTAATTTTATGCAAATTACTGTTTGGTCTTATCCTTATTTATTTATGTATTTCTTTTTCTGCTTCAAAGTGATGAAACACAAGAAGAGGGAAGGTGGTCTCAGGACTATTATGAGATTAATAAAGGATTTCTTGGGGAAGAGACTGGCTGAATCTTGGCCAGGTGATGAGATACTATAAGGAGGTCAGTGTCCTAAAGTTTTCCAGTAAAAGCTGCAGGATGAGAAAGACTGCCAGTAGCTTGTGAGGAGAGGCCAAGGGATTAGTCTACACTCTAAGAGTAATTGAAAATCGGGAAGTTTTGCTTAAAGGGAAAAAAGGAAAAGTCAAGTTACAAATAAACAATGATTGATAATAATCAAAGTCTAGTGGGACAAAGAACTTAACCCGAACATAGATTTTTTTTTACAGTAGTTCTTTGGATGTTGTTCTAAGTTCTCTACAGAGTATCACTTTCTATGTTGCCTTTACTATTTTAAGAGTTATATTTAGATGTTCTTATTTGCATTTCTGTTTTTCTCAAAACGAGTGATTCTTGAAACTTATCTGCATCGGAATCACCAAGGAAGCTTTTTAAAAATGGAGATTCCTGAACCCAAGGCCCCAAAGAGTCTAATTAGGTGGATATAGGGTTGGGGCTCACGACTCTGTGTTTTAACAAGGAAATAGGTCCTAGGTAATTTGATGCAAGGAATTCACATCTCACTTTTGAGAAACTACTCTTATGATTTATGAAGCAGGTAATGTCCTGGGTCTATGCATCTGGAGCAAGGAATTACCACCAGATGGAAATTTATCAAAATTACAGGCATAATGGAAAGGAGAGCTCTGAGAGGTCAGAGGGTAGTGATTTTATCATTTAAACGTGATGTCAAATAACTACTCAATAAATGTTTCAAAACTTAGTTTATTCAAATTTAAAATATTAAGAGTTTAGAGATTTGGATGAATTTTACAAATTCAATACCAAAAGTAATGTGGAAGAAAAATAAGCAGTGGATTTGTAGAATGGCTAATTTATTAGAGTTTTGAAGTCCAGGACACATAGAAACAGAACCCAGAGAGAAGGCTGGAGAGCTACAGAAACTCGTTTTACCTACTTTTCAATTCTGCCAGCCTCTCCCTAGAAGTAATGACTTGATAATAAACTTCAAACTAATTTTTAATGCCCACAATTTAGAAATCACTATTTGGTTGTGAATCTCCATTTCGCTTTATTTCACCTACCTCTCCAGGTGAGGCATGTCTAAATCTGCCTTACAAGTTCAAAGCATGTTCTTCTGATTTCATTGCAACCCCTCCCTCAACTGAAAAGACAGGGGAAGAAAACTGAATTGAATGAAAAGGAACCTAGCACTGGACAGCATTTTGCCCCCTCCCAAATATGCACATGCCTCCTTCTCTCCCTCCTTTTATGAGTATGAGAGTTCCATGTAAAAGTATAGTCCCAATACCAGGAATCTTTGTAATTTTCCTTTGTGGAATACCTGGGCTACTGTAGGTCAGTAGAAAAGTAGGAAGAATGGCTTCTTACCTAGATTCTGCAGAGGAAGATCTATTTTTCACTGACCCATCAGGATACCCATTCACCCAGAGAAGTAATATGAGCTGAGACATACTAAGACACATCCCTTCTTAGAGAAGCTCAGCCCACACTGGCTCTGTAGAATCAAAGATTTCTCAGAGGGCCCATTTCCTAAAGCTTTTGTCATTTCAGAGGCTCTTCTGGCCCCTCTCTCCAAGGTCTCCACCTTAGTTATGCAGCTGTTAGCACCATGACAGCCATCGAAGAGTACACGCTTTGGGCAATGCAACCTCCTCCAGTGGGGAAGTGTTTGACTCAGAAAGTCACAGTCTTCCATACGGATCTCTCATCTTCCCGTTTGTCAGTGACAGCAGATGGTACAAGGCATCAAACCCTTGCAGGAAGCCGCTGCCCTATAGCATGGTATGAGAAAGCATGGAGCATTGGGCTTCAGACACTAATTGCCTGACCAACAGCAAATCACTTAGCCTCTTCAAGCATCATTTTCCTCCCCTATTAAAGGGGTATTCCTACCTTCTGGGTTTGTGAGAATTTGAGATAACGTATTCAAAATGCCTGGGATATAATAGTTGATCAATAAACGGCAGTTATTATTTTATGCATGAGCCTTAGGCTAATGTATGTGTGAACATTTAGTTATTAATTAGAAGGTAAATGAAAGCTGGCTGGAGGGAATTGCATTTGACCTTTAGCAAATTATTTCATTTAGATGCACTGATGCAAAACTATCACATCTTATGAAGAAAGACATAAATAAATCTGGCTGACAAAAGATATTTTAATAAATACTCAATCTTCCACCAACATCACATCACAGTCTATGGCCACCCCACTGTAATTTGTATGCCATTTGGGGAGGCTTTGTGCCTTTCCCTCTCCTGTCAAAGTCAATCACTGGCTGATCGGGGGCCGGATTCAGCTCGTAAAATCTTTTTTGAGTGCCTGCATCTAGTGACTGCTCCAAAAAAAGGTACTCTCGATGCTTTTTCCCTTCAAATAAGCTTGCCACCAAATCAACTTGAGTGTACTGGGGTTGGTAGAGTCTCTCTAAATTATTCCCACACTGAGATCAGTTCAGCTGGTATAAAGTGATGCAGGAGCCTGATGTACCCATCCTTACGTGCCCCACTTTATTGACAGGCAAAGAGAACCTGCCGCAGTCCACTTAAAGTATTGATACCTTATAACATGGGGGCAATGTTATGAGATTTACTTTGCTTGCAGAACTATGGTCTGTTACAGGGAGAAGAGCATAGCTGTTCCAGCTGATGAGAGAAAGGGAGAAAGAAAAAATGACCAGGGCTTGCTACAGACTGGAAAAAGAAGAGACACAGATGCATCATGACCTTATCTTGGAAATCTAGAGACTAGATTGATGAATGAGAAAAGAAGGAGTGTCCCAGGGAAGGATGAGGACCGATGAAGGCACTTCTGGGGAGGGCAATGCACAAAAGAAGAGGTTGAGAGGGATTAAGAGGCTGGGGCTGCCGTTCTTTGAAGAACAGTCAGGGACAAAGAACTGACTGGCAGCCTTGGGGAAGAATGGAGCTAAGGCTACCAAGCTTTAAAAAAAAAATAGAACTAGAAAAGAAAAGAAAGGGGAGCTGTAAGAGGAATCAATTGCTGATACTGTTTGGTTAGAAAAGATTTCAGATCCCATGGCTAAAGGAAAAGAGATTTGTGTTTTTCACGTGCAATTCTCTCATGCTGAATCACATGTAAATGGTGTTATCAGGGCCTCATCTGGAGTGTCTCTGCCTCTCGACCTACCTACCTGGGATGAAGATGTATTAGAAAGTCCAACCCAGTGAATTCTGCAAAAGGGCTCTGATTAACCTTAGAAAACTCCGACTGTACAAGCAGCCAATATAATAAGCTCGTATGTTGTGACTGATTATGCCCATTACCATTCCTGCATATTTCTGCCTTCTAATGCCCACAGAAGAGCGGGAAGGAGAGTTAGGCAAACATTTTTGGGACTGGTTTTATTAAGCTAATATACCAGGCATTGCCCATTTTGCATCCTGAGAAGCCATCAGTCGCTTTAAACTTAGCATTTTCATTAGAAATCATCTATTTTAAATAATTATACAGTAAATCTTTGAAGTGGTTTTTATCCCAGGACCTCAAAATACATTACTATTGCTGCTGAATCTCAGCATTTGGTAGATAGTATTACATTCATTTTCTAGATGGTTAAACTAAAGCATCTAACGGTGAAATACAAAATCAGCTATAAAGGTAGGAAAGGAGTTCACAGCACTCTGGGCCAAGCGCTTACCATTCACCTATATAACTATGCTTATTGATACACGCTGCTATCCAAATGCACAATTATGATCTAGGGGCAAGTGAAGACTTTGACCGTCCATTTGGAGAGGACATCAGTCATGTTGGTGGCTGCCTGACATGTTTTAGATATGCTTCTTATGTTTGGGGAGCAGCTCACTTTCCTATCTCCCTTGCAGCTGCAGGGAAGACATGTGACCTGGGCTCTGCCAATCAGATGCACTGGTCGAGCAGCAAGTCTAGTTCCTGGTGCAGACGTTCAGCAGAACAGATTATAGTGTCAAGTGCATGGTGGTGGCAGCACTGGCTTCCCCATCAGACCAGTCTGAAGGCACAGCTGTAGGCATGTTTTTGGAAGTTTAGCCTCTAGCCTGGTTCTTTTGTCCTCTCAATGATTGCATGAATTCCCCTGTACACTTTTAACAAACCCCTTTCCTGCATGATAAGCCAGACTCAGTTTCTGTCACTTGCAGCTAAAAACCCTGACAAGAATTCCTTTACATCCTATGGAAAATAGAGGTTTGCAGACTTCCTTTGTACTTTTAGATAGGTTGATAACTAATTATTAATTCTTTTTTGAAATTGAACGTCAATTTACTCAATTGATATTTGGTATTTATAAATACCTAATATTTATTGAGCACTGACTAAGTACAAAACTCTGTGCTAAGTATTACAGGAAAGATTTGCTGAATGCCTACTATGTGCTATATATCACACTAAGGGTTAGGGATATGAGAAAAATAAGCAAAAGCAGATATGGCCACTAATCCTCAAGAGTTGACAGTCTACAGGGAAAGGCAGACAATAATTGAGGCATCACACTCAAAACTGTAAAATTGCTACAGTGATAAGTAATGTGAAGGGCTGAGAAAGCATCCCTGAGGGAAATATATGTTAGCATGAGATATGCCTTTGAAAAGAGCACGCCAGGGTTAGTCAGAAAATGAATGGAAGGGAAGTGAACACAAATGCAGACAGACCAGTTAGGAGGTAGTATTAGTTACTCAGGAGGGAGATAATGGTAGCCTAGACTAGGGTGGCAGGGGTAGAGTTAGAGAAATAAGGACAGACTCAAGAGATAGTAAGGTGGTAAGATCAAGAGGACTTAGCAATGGACTGGATATGGGAAATGAGGTAAGGTCATAGATGACTCCAGGTTTCTGACTTGAGCCACTGGGTAGATGGTGGCATCTGTCCCTGGGAGAACACTGGGAGAAAATCAGGTTTCATAGGGACAACATGAGCTCCATCTCACATGTGTTAAATGAGTTGCCTTTAAATCATCCATTAGGTCTGGAGCTCAGAAGAGAAGACTGAGCTGAAGGCATGAAAGAGTCCTTGTGTAATTGAAGTCATTGTATGAATGGGATTTCTTAGGGAAGAATATGGCCCAAGACCGAAGAGATGGCCTTGGTCCTCATCTTAAGGAGTGTCAAGTATAGGTCTAAAAATTCAGGAAGCCACCCATCAAAGGTTAACAAAAGGTAATGATAGTCTGCCTAGAAAACATCAACAAGGTGAAATGCCTTAATCCAAGAAACACATCTAGATTCTCTAGCTACAAACTCCTCTATGACAGGGATCACACACTCAAGGGCCTGGCCAGTCTACTGCTCAGTTAATGGCCCAAGCAGGGGCTGTGGCATATAGTAGAGGACATGTCCCATCTAAAGTGGGCAGTTGCTTCTGAGCTCAGGCAGGTTATTCCCAGATATGATACCTGTATCCATGAACCTCTGTTGAGTCTCACACTTTTTAAAATACCTATTGTGTTTTACATTAACTTGAAAGGACCTTGACGGAAACAGTATTTAACCAGATTTCTAGAGTCAGAACCCAATTCTCTGCTTCTGACTTGGAAACAATCTTCAATTACTGTAAACTATTTTCCCAACTAAAATCCCCTATCTTTCCCTTTCCAAATAGCATTGATAGCCCCAGAAGACTATTCTCCTACCCCAAACACTTTCCCTGGCTATTAATACTGTTCCTAAAACTATTTTCCACTGTCTAACACTCTACCATAGTTGGTCCTCCCTAAAACCCCCTCTATTATTCAACTCTATCCTGAAGATAAGGGTATCATGGCTATTACAGCCCCATGGTATGGGATGTAGGGATAACTGAGCAGATGAACAAAGACTAATCATCTCCTGCCACTATAGAACAGCTTGGGATCAGGACCAGGAAGGTAGGCTAGCCCAGATGAAGGGACAGTCTGGAAGCCAATGACAGAAGTGAAGACTACAGAGTTCTGGAGTAATCTTGAAGATGACCTAGGACAGAGGGAAAAAAGAGAGAAAAACTAGAAAATAATGGGAGACACTAGCTCTCAAGGTTAATTAGTTCTGGCCTCTGATTATTTATTTATTTATTTATTTATTTATTTTTGCCACTCAGCTCCAGTATATCTACCTGCAGGTCTGGAAGGTATTTTCCATTTATATGCATTCAGATTTTTTTTTTTTTGCCTTCTCAATATTCCTTTGCAGTGATACATTGCATGTGCTAATTATAACTGCCAGCTATTGACTAAATCTGATATGTAGCCGAACTGGATTTATTTCTTAGTTTAGTATTACCACACACACACATAATCGCTCACACAAAATCAAAAACCTTCCTTTCCCATTCCTACATCTCTAGCCCCAAACCATAATTATTAAACAAAGAAACATGAAACAAACAGACCATCATACACGTGTGTAGTAAAGCAACTATTGGGATTTGCTCTGCTTCATAATATTCCAGGTGAGTCAACCACACATCTTGCTTTGTGTTGCAGCTCTCAAGGCGAATCTCCTTTGGGAGACATTACACAGCACCTGAAACAGAACCACTGTTGGTATTTCCTAAGGTATCTTGGTGTAGGTAAGAGCTTCCTCCCAAATTCCCTTTCCGTCAACATTTGGCAGGACTTCTGTCAACAAAAATTACAACAACCAACACCTAACAGAGTGTCTGGCACATAGTCAATACTCACTTTTTTTTTAATCACAAGACAATCAAATGAAAATGAGCCATGTCTAATCTAATAATGAGTGAATATAGTAACGCACTTAGTGCCAAACACATAAGTGCTATATAAATATTAGCTATTAGTGTTATTATTATTATCTAGAGTCACTGTTGCTTCTTGTTCACATTATGGGAACCCAGAAGGGCTTCTCCCACTTCCTTCTCTCACTCCATACCTCTTATTTAAATACTATCAAAACTTCCAAATTGGGCTTCCCTGGTGGCGCAGTGGTTGAGAATCTGTCTGCTAATGCAGGGGACACGGGTTCGAGCCCTGGTCTGGGAAGATCCCACATGCCGTGGTGCAACTAGGCCCGTGAGCCACAATTACTGAGCCTGCGCGTCTGGAGCCTGTGCTCCGCAACAGGAGAGGCCACGATAGTGAGAGGCCCGCGCACCGCAATGAAGAGTGGCCCCCACTTGCTGCAGCTGGAGGAAGCCCTCGCACAGAGACGAAGACCCAACACAGCCAAAAAATAATTAATTAATTAATTAATTAAAGGTGCTAATAATTTTTAAAAATACATAAATAAATAAATAAACTTTCAAATTTAAACCACCCCTCTTTCTCTCCCTCACCCTCTCACTCTTTCTCTCCCTCCCTCCCTCTCTCTCTCACACACACACACACAGTGAGAGAATGTGGTCTCTCGTGCATTGCTGATGGAAGTGTAACCAGCACAGCCCCCATGGAGGGAAATTTGGACACATCTATCAAAATTACAAATACAAATACTTTTCAACCCAGAAGGTCACACTGGAGAATTTATCCTACAGATTAACTCATACCCACGTGATAAACCATACGTAAAATGTTATTCATTTGCAGACTTGTTTGAAATGACAAAATGGGAATCAAACCAAGTGTCCATCAATAGGGAGCTTATTAAATAAACCTTGGTACAAGCATAGACTCTGAATACTACACAGCAATGAAAAATTTAAAATATGGAAGATTTCCATGTACTTTTATGAGATGATCTCCAGGATATATTGATAAGTTTAAAAATAATAAGGCAAAGGAGAACAGTATATAAAACATTCCAGATTTGGCATAAAAGTGAGGGGGGAGGGGATAAGTATATATACTTGTATTTGTTTTACATTAAGAAACTCTGGAAGGGTATGGAGAAAAATAAGAGGAATGATGGTCATGGCAGGGAATGGAGAATTAGGCAGGTAAGGGAGAGAGGAAGCAAGGAATGAAGGGAAAATATTTTACTATAATATTTTTAATTATCTATTCAAAATAGATATAGATAGATGATAGATAAGTGATAGACAGATACATGGATAGATAGATAGATAGATAGATAGATAGATATAGATAGATAACCCACCTTTCTTTTAAATGAAAAGAAAATCTGGTCTTATGACTATCTAAGGAGTAGATTCACCTGCCAGTGCTCTGTAGTTGGAGTGGATGCCCAGGAAGTTCAGCATCTGGAACAGTCTGTCCCCTCTCCTCCAGGCTGCTTCCTCTACCCACTGTGGGATGATGGGGACTTTGAGATGGGTAACTGTGCCTAGAAAGCTGGACACCTGTATTGGTTAACTTAATACAGTCTGCTGTGCTCTGGCCCTGTTCTCACATCTATATATTCCTTCTGGGACATAAGAGTATAAATTAAGAAAAATCTCTAGGGTCACAGACTCAATATTATAACTCTTCATTTCTTTGCTTTCATCAAAAGTTTAAATTCAGACTTTTAATGTGATTTGCAAATAGCTTTGTGTGATATGACATTGGAGGTCAGAGGACTTCTCAATCCATCTGAACATACATAAACACACTGCAGCAAAAATCCATTAAAAGTACAAATAGCTAATCCTTTACATGGGGTGAATAAATAATTCACCTCCAGGCGCTCCCGCCATAAATCAGTTGTGCCGTTATCAGATGCCAACACTGGAATAGGAAAGCAAAGCAGCTGTATTAACCTTTGACAATTAAAAAAAAAAAAGAATGGGTACAGTGGAGATGAACCATTTGTTTTCTTTCCGGGTAGTTGTCTAAACAGACTATGTAATGAACAAGCTGGGGAGAAACCATTGACTTAACGCTCTTCTGATGAAAACCTTTCCTGATTTTTCACCTCAGGTAAAGGATGGATCTGAGCCACACTTTAAGGGCTCCAGCGGTGGCACATGCCAACAACCTGATGTGACTCAGGCACCTACACAGGCTCAGCCCTGCTCCAGTGAGAGGCCCACTGGCAACTTGGCTCCCTCAAGCTCGGCTGGCGGAGGAAGGGAAGGCTCAGGGACAGAATAATGCAGGACTCATTCTACACCGAAAAGGCCTAAGGAAGAGAGGTGCTCCCATACCTCCTGTAGTCAGGAAAAGTCAGGAAGGCTATGGAAGAGCTTTAAGGATGAAGAGGACCCAGGCAGGAAACGAGGCTCAAGTCAAGCCATCCACTTCCATGCAGATGACCCCTTACAGCAAGACTTCTTAAAATTCAGTTAACAAATGTTTACACGGGGCTTGCTTTGTGCCAGGCACAGTTCTAAGTGCTTCAGACATCAACTCCGTAAATCCTCACCACATCCCCTTGAGGTAGGTTCTATTGTTAGCTCCATTTTACTGGGGAGGAGATTAAGGTGCAACATAATGGAGAAACCTGCCCAGTTTTATTCAGCTGTGGATGAGGAAGCCCAAGGAAAACAAATGACTAGAGATATGAGCCTTAAGGTTAACAGAGCCTCCCTGATAATTATCATTAGCAATTCCACTCCAAGGTATATACCCAAAATAGTTGAAAACAATTGTTCAGACAAAACCTGGACACAAATGTGAAGAGCAGCACTATTCACAATAGCTAAAAGGTAGAAACAATCCAAATGTCTATCAGCTGGATAACAAAATATGGTATTTCCATATAATGTAATATTATTCAGCCATACAAAAGAATGAGATGCTACATGTCACAACATAGATGAATCTGAAAACCATTATGCTAAGGGCACATAGTGTGTAATCCCATTTACATGAAACATCCAGAAGAGGCAAATCCAAAGAGATAGAAAGCAGATTCGTGGTTCGCAGGGCCTGGGGAGAGGGAGGAAATGGGAAGTGATGGCTTAATGGGTTTGGGGGTGTCCTTTTGGAGTGATGAAAATGCTGGAAATAGGTAGTGGCGATGGTTGCATAACATTGTGAATGTACTAAATGATACTGAATTACATACTTTAAGATGGTTAAAATGTTGAATCTTAGGTGACTTTTACCTAAAAAAAAACACCTCAGTGGTTTTATAAAATAGTTATTTCTTCTCAGTCACGTATCTGTGGGTCGTCTGGGGGTAACGTGATCTAGTGTGAGCTAGGCGGGGCTTGTTTCTGGGCTACAGGTTGGATCCAGGTCACCTCACATGTCTCTCCTCCCCTCACCAGTAGGCTGGACAGGGCATATTCTCCTCACAGTGACAGCAGAAGCCCCAGAGGGCACCCCAACACTCAGACACATTTAAATGGCTTGTATCCCCTTGGCCAAAACAAGTCACATGGCTGAACTCAAAAACAAAGGGCAGGGAAGCGAACTCCACTACTGGGGAAAGGAACTATTGATACAAAGATGAGTGACAACATGGATGAACCTGGAAGACATTATGCTAAGTGAAATAAGCCAGACACGGAAGACAAATACAATATGATCTCACTTAGATGTGGAATCTACAAAAGTCAGACTCATAGAATCAGAGAATAGAATGATGGTTGCCAGGGGCTGAGGGATGAAGGAAATGGGGAGATGCTGGTCAAAGTGTACAAGCCTTTGGTTATCAGATGAATAAGTTCTGGGAGTCTAATGTATAGCCTGGTGATTACAGTTAATAATGCCATCTTGTATACATGAAATTCACTAAAAGAGTAAATCTTAAGTGTTCTTACCACAAAATAAAAGGTAACTATGTGAGATGATGAATGTGTTAATTAACTTGATTGTGGAAATCATTTCATAATAAATGCGTATATTAAATCATCACATTGTACACCTTTAAAAGTCACATTGTACATCCTAAATATATACAATCTTGATTTGTTAATTACACCTCAATAAAGCTGGAAATAATAAAATAAGAATGATTTTTTAAAACTTGAATGGTAAAACACAAAGATAAAGAAAGGAGTAAGGAATTGGGAACTTGAATGCAATCTACCTCAGTTTTTTCCCTACACAGTTGACCTCTTCACTCTTTACTCCTAAATGGCAAGAATTCCTCTATATCTTTTCCACCAGCTTTCATGATTTTTTAGAGCAAAGGGCCTCCTTCTAAGGAATGTGACCCATTTTCACTCAAGGTACTCTTATTAAATTGTACAAAACACAGATCAAAGTGAGTGTTTATAATTCAGCTGGGCTCTTCTAATGTTTAGCAGATGGAATGGATGAGTTCCAAAGCAGTTACAGGAGCCTTGGTATCAGATAGCACATTTTCAGGTGTGTAGATCTCCCCACCATACTTAGTGGCAGATTTAAAATCCCACCATCAGTCAAGGGGAAGAGAGAGGACATGGAGGATTGTGTAGGAATTCCATGGGCCAGTCCTAGAAGCAGCAAACAACACTTCTACCTACATTCTATGGGCCAGAATTCAGTCATATGGTTGCAAATTTTATAGGTGCAAAGGAGACTGGGAAATGCAATCCAGCTGTATGCCTAAGAGGAGGAGAGAACTGGTAAAGTGAATAGTTAGCTAGTCTCTGCCATATTCTACATTAAGCTGTCTTTATTTGAATGTCAAACCACCTAAAGTTGGCTTCAGAAAAGTGCTAATCTCTTATTTGTGGGAGTTTAGAGGACCACGTCTCCAAGGCTGGAGGAATAAAGGAAAGTCTGGCACCAGGTTTGAGGACATTGAGTAGCTAGAGAAGTAGGGACCACAGTAGCATGAACAAAACTCGGCTTAAAGAAATGTAAAACTGTACCAGAACTTGAAGAAAAAGCATGTGAGGCACCAATGATCTTCAAGATTCCAATGCGTGGAATTCAAACAAGAAAACTAAGTGAGTTCTTAGAGGCAAATACCATCCAAGGACAAAAGCCTTGACTTCATTTCACTCAAGTCTGCCCTGGGGAAGCAAGACTTCCGTATATGTTACAGATTTCACCATTCCATTAATGGCTTGCTCCCTAGACTTATACTGTCGCCCGAAATAAATTGAAGCTTGAACAAGCAATGTAATCAAAATGATTTGGACACAAAAGTCTTTCTTCTCTTTCTTTCCCACTCCTTTTGCCCACCTCCCCCCTCACAAGAGCTGACCTGAAGGAAGTAAAGGAAAAGCTAGGCTGAGGATGTTGTTAACACCTCCAAGGCCAATGAAAGACAAAATGAATTCAAAAATTATACTTCCAAAGTACTCATCATGCTTCCCCAAGCTGGCAAGTTCCTTCTTTCTAGACAATGACCCAGCCCCCCCTGAAATTTCAAGCCGGTTGCTATTTCCACCTCTCTCAACTGGAGGCTTTATTATCTTAAGGTGAGAAAAGTTTCTTCAGCAGAAATCTGCCTGGGAGAGAAATCGGAGTGATTTAAGCAGTGCTGATGTGTACTGGAGATGGAAGAGAATCCCCAGCTGCCACAACAGAAAGAAAAAATGTAAGCTCAGATGCATTTATTAAGGTAGGTTGGATATCTGTTCAGCCAACCCTCTTTTTTTTTTTTTTTTCTTAATTCTCAGATACTATTGTAATGAAAGCCACCACAAGTTCTCAGCAAATCACAACTTCGAAGGAAAATGTCAATCCCTATCAAACCCCAGTGAATTGTTGCAGCTGATGGAAATCTAAATTCATCAGTTGCTTTCCCCATTTCCCCCTCCATCCGCTCCAACCACCCGCCTCCTCCTCCAACTCACCCAAGAGTGCAGGAACAGAGATGCAAATCAACGCCTTCGGGACATGCCATCAGACAATGGGAAGGTCTAAAGAAAGTTTAAAGCAGAAAGGGAACGAAATTTATAGACTTAGCATTAAAATCTTAAAGGACCTTAGGAACAGCAATGAATCTGATGTTAGGAAAGGCAGGAGCTGCCAGAGGCCATGGCAGAAAGGCCTGACACGGGCCATAAATCTAAGCTTAGGAGCAGAAAAAATATAGGCTTCTTTTCAGGCTGAGGCAGCATGATGCAAAGATTCCAACCTGGACTTGAAAAGAGGCAAGGCCACAGAGGCATGATGGGGAAGAAGCGGACCGGGGACTGCAAATAAGGAACGAAAAGAGCAGCAGATTGTGTGGGTGGGAGCGGAGAGCCAGCTCGGGCCTGCAGAGACCGGCAACAAACACACCAGCAACATACATTTGGCTGTAGGGGGAGCTTGAAACTGATCCCCAAAGAAACAGAAAAGCTGTGGTTGCTCCTTGTTGCATCTATGAGATGGAATGCAAACTAACCTTGTAAGCGACCAGAATCAACACGAAAAGCCAGGCAGCTGGGGGCAAAACAAGGTTGTGGAGGGGTCAGAAGATTGGGGGTGGGAGGGTCGGAAGTTTGGGGGTGGGTGGGTCGGAAGATTGGGGGTGGGAGGGTCGGAAGATTGGGGGTGGGGAGCTTGGGAAAGGCAGCAGTATCCAATGGTTATGACACAAGCTGGGCAGCCAAGAACTCCCAGGGTTGTCGTGAATTTTCATTCACTCATTCTATGTATTTTTGGGTTTTGTTTTTGTTTCTTTCAATTATGCCCTCTGGGGCCCAAATATACTACATTAAGACACTAATTAAAATGCATAAAACCATTGCAACTGAAAATAACATACCATGAATTATTACGAAAATGCCAAGCTCAAGTGGCCTTCCCCCTGGGACAGGCTTCACTGGAACCACAAAGTTGGCACCACTTTGATTGCCAGGGCTGACACCAGCTTCACCCATTTCCTAGGGTGAGGCATTCTTTTCTCTGCCTCAGTTTCCCCCAGAGGAAAAGAAGTAAGCAGATCTCTTTCACAGTTCACAATCAGCAGGAAAGGACTGATTGAATTAATATCTTCACAGTACATTTCAAACCTTTGAAATTAAGTTATTGCTAATGTTAAATAAATATATACCCAACTCACTCATGTAATGTAACTCTTTCAGTGTTTTAAAATATAAAAATCAATATAGCTTTTCCATGTCTTACATCCCTCTCCACTCCATTTACTTTCTATATTCTGCATTTCTTCTCTTTGGCTTTCCTAATGGCTTTCCCCTACTTATCAAATTTCTGTCCACTTTTCTTTCCTAGTGTCCATCATCTCTCTCCTTTCTGCCATTCGACTCTCCTCAATTTCTCGCTTCTCCTATTTGTCTTGGAAACTAGAGTGCACCTCATATGCAATGTCATTTCATAGGTGAGTACATATGGTCATTAATATTCATTAGTTTTCTTAATCTCTAGTAAAAATAGAATAAAACATGCTACCTTTCCATGTGTCAGACTAGTTGATTACCAGAATATATATTTAAAGTATAAAACTCTCCTTCTAGAGAGAACCTAGAGGTCAGAAAGCTCTGGGTGGTTGGTGCTTTCCTTGGACCGACCAAGGAAAAGGGAAATCAGCAAAGTTAAGAGATAATCTTGGGGGAGAAATATAAGCCTCAAAGTGATTAGCATAACTATAGCCTTCAGCAGTGAATTCACCTAAGTGTTGATCATCTTTTCACATCCTAGACTCACCAGCAGATCAAAGAGATTTCTGCAAAAAGTTAAGAATCTTAGACTCTAGAACCTAACCTGCAGTGTTTCGTGTTGCCTGTAAAAAGTCAATGTGGATCAGGAAAAAAACTGGCTGTTATGACTCACACCCCGCATGTACTATGTTAAAACCCAGAAACAAGCCAAAATGACTGTGTAAAAGATAAAAGCTGTGTAAAGAGTAAAAAACTAAAATAAAGAGATGGAAAAGTAAACACCATCACAGATGTAAGGATATTCAGATATTTAGGACCTCCCATAAGAAATAACTTCTTTTTTTTCTTAAGTCAATGGAGCCATAAGTAAATGAACTTAATCTGACTTCTAACTAGCTCATTTGGTGAAAAGCTAGTGAACTAGAAGTTTATTTGCAGAACTGGGATCTTTCAGCAGCTCAATAACAGGCTTCCTGTTTGACTTTGGGCAAGTTATTCAACTACTTGATATCTGAAGTTACTCATCTGTAACACGAGTAAAACAATATGATAGCCATGTTATTTTTGGCTCTTGGGCTGCTCCCAACCTTGAATGTGTAACTGAATCTCACAGAGGAATTTCACAAAATTAATGAATATCTACAAATGCTGAAGGGCCTCAGGTCAATATTGACTTCATGGAGTTATAATTATAGAGTATCTGTTAATAGCCCTGGTGCCACCACCCTCTCTCCTAATCATTACTGTTTCTGTCTGGTGTGTCCCTTCTGTTTAAGAATCCATCTGTCCCTCCCCTCCTAGAAGACTTTCTCTCCATTCCACCATCCATCTGAGCCGTTACCACATCTTTCCTCTAGAATGCATAAGAGACTTTGTTGACCTTGAATTGCCTCTGCTTCCTCCCTCTGTAACACCTTATAAGCTGGCTTCTGTCCATCACTCTATATGGTTTTCTTTGTGTCAAACTCAATAGTTCCCCGATGTACAAATTTTCCTACAAAGATGTGTTCTTCTCACCACTTTTTCTGGTGCTGTGAAGGTTGATGTCTAGACTTCAGAGATGCTTCCATGTAGTAGATCACCTCCAACCTTTCCGATGACTCCTTGGCAAATTCTTATTTCTCTTCCTGCCCAATGATCATCCTTTCTAATTCTTTCTAATAAGTGGCTCACCTAATCATGTACTTTTTCTATTAACTGTCTGTATAATCTCCAGCTTCTGTTCTTTATCTCTTTTAGATCTTTAGCATGAATTCTGTTGAAGATATATGTGTCACTTATCCATTGTCACAATAGTAATGCATAACAAACCACCTTAAAACTTAGTGGTCTAGAGGGGAGACCTTCAAAATGACAGAGGAGTAAGACAGGGAGATCACCTTCCTCCCCACAAATACATCAGAAATACATCTACATGTGGAACAACTTCTACAGAACACCTGCTGAACGCTGGCAGAAGACCTCAGACTTCCCAAAAGATATATATTTTTTTTCCTTTTTCTCTTTTTGTGAGTGTGTATGTGTATGCTTCTTGGTGTGATTTTGTCTGTACAGCTTTGCTTTTACCACTTGTCCTAGGGTCCTGTCTGTTCGTTTGTGGGTTTTTTTTAGATAGTTTTTAGCACTTGTTATCATTGGTGGATTTGTTTTTTGGTTTGGTTGTTCTCTTCTTTCTTTCTTTTTTCTAATTACTTTTTAATTTTCTATTTTTAATAATTTTTTTATTTTAATAACTTTATTTCTTTTTATTTTATTTTTTCTTTCTTTCTTTCTTTCTTTCTTTTTTTCTCCCTTTTCTTCTGAGCCGTGTGGCTGACAGGGTCTTGGTGCTCTGGCTGGGTGTCAGGCCTGTGCCTCTGAGGTGGGAGAGTCAAGTTCAGGACATTGATCCACCAGAGAGCTCCCGGTTCCACATAATATCAAATGGAGAAAGCTCTCCCAGAGATCTCCATCTCAACGTTAAGACCCAGCTCCACTCAACGAAGAGCAAGCTACAGTGCTGGACACCCTATGCCAAACAACTAGCAAGACAGGAACGCAGCCCCACCCATTAGCAGAGAGGCTGCCTAAAATCATAATAAGGTTACAGACACACCAAAATACACCACCAGATGCGGTCCTGCCCACCAGAAAGACAAGATCCACCCTCATCCACCAGAACACAGGCACTAGTCCCCTCCACCAGTAAACCTACACAATCCACTGAACCAGCCTTAGCCACTGGGGGCAGACACCAAAAACAATGGGAACTACAAACCTGCAGCCTGCGAAAAGGAGACCCCAAACACAGTAAGTTAAGCAAAATGAGAAGACAGAGAAACACACAGCAGATGAAGGAGCAAAGTAAAACCACATCAGACTAAACAAATGAAGAGGAAATAGGCAGTCTACCTGCATAAGAGTTCAGAGCAATGATAATAAAGTTGATCCAAAATCTTAGAAACAGAATGGAGAAAATACAAGAAACGTTTAACAAAGACCTAGAAGAACTAAAAAGCAAACAAACAATGATGAACAACACAATAAATGAAATTTAAAATTCTCTAGAAGGAATCAATAGCAGCATAACTGAGACAGAAGAACAGATAAGTGACCTGGAAGATAAAATGATGGAAATAACTACTGCAGAGCAGAATAAAGAAAAAAGAATGAAAAGAATTGAGTACAGTCTCAGAGACATCTGGGACAACATTAAACGCACAAACATTCGAATTATAGGGGTCCTAGAAGAGGAAGAGAAAAAGAAAAGGACTGAGAAAATATTTGAAGAGATTATAGTGGAAAACTTCCCTGATATGGAAAAGGAAATAGTAAATTAAGTCCAGGAAGTGCAAAGAGTCCCACACAGGATAAATCCAAGGAGAAACATGCCAAGACACATATAAATCAAACTATCAAAAATTAAATACAAAGAAAAAATATTAAAAGCAGCAAGGGAAAAACAACAAATAACATACAAGGGAATCCCCATAAGGTTAACAGCTGATCTTTCAGCAGAAACTCTGCAAGCCAGAAGAGAGTGGCAAGACATATTTAAAGTGATGAATGGGGAAAACCTAACACCACAATTACTTTTCCCAGCAAGGATCTCATTCAGATTCAATGATGAAATTAAAATCTTTACAAACAAGTAAAAGCTAAGAGAATTCCGCACCACCAAACCAGCTTTACAACAAACGCTAAAGGAACTTCTCTAGGCAGGAAACACAAGAGAAGGAAAAGACCTACAATAACAAACCCAATACAATTAAGAAAATGGTAATAGGAACATACATATCGATAATTACCTTAAATGTAAATAGATTAACTGCTCCCACCAAAAGATATAGACTGGCTGAATGGATACAAAAACAAGACCCATATATATGCTGTCTACAAGAGACCCACTTCAGACCTAGGGACACACACAGACTGAAAGTGAGGGGATGGAAAAAGATATTCCATACAAATGGAAAACAAAAGAAAGCTGGAGTAGCAATTCTCATATCAGACAAAACAGACTTTAAAATAAAGTCTATTACAAGAGACAAAGAAAGACACTACATAATGATCAAGGGATCAATCCAAGAAGAAGATATAACAATTGTAAATATTTATGCACCCAACATAGGAGCACCTTGATACATAAGGCAAATGCTAACAGCCATAAAAGGGAAAATCGACAGTGACACAATCATAGTAGGGGACTTTAACACCCCACTTTCACCAATGGACAGATCATCCAAAATGAAAATAAATAAGGAAACACAAGCTTTAAATGATACATTAAGCAAGATGGACTTAATTGATATTTATGGGACATTCCATTCTAAAACAACAGAATACACTTTCTTGTCAAGTGCTCATGGAACATTCTCCAGGATAGATCATATCTTGGGTCACAAATCAAGCCTTGGTAAATTTAAGAAAATTGAAATCATATCAAGTATCTTTTCCGACCACAACACTATGAGACTAGATATCAATTACAGGAAAAAATCTGTTAAAAATACAAACACATGGAGGCTAAACAATACGTTACTTAATAACCAAGAGATCACTGAAGAAATCAAAGAGGAAATCAAAAAATATCTAGAAACAAATGACAGTGAAAACACGACCACCAAAACCTATGGGATGAAACAAAAGCAGTTCTAAGAGGGAAGTTTATAGCAATATAATCCTACCTCAAGAAACAAGAAACAACTCAAATAAACAACCTAACCTTACACCTAAAGCAATTACAGAAAGAAGAACAAAAAAAACCCCAAAGTTACCAGAAGGAAAGAAATCATAAATATCAGACCAGAAATAAATGAAAAAGAAATAAAGGAAACAGTAGCAAAGATCAATAAAACTAAAAGCTGGTTCTTTGAGAATATAAATAAAATTCATAAACCATTAGCCAGACTCATCAAGAAAAAAAGGGAGAAGACTCAAATCAATAGAATTAGACATGAAAAAGGAGAAGTAACCACTGACGCTGCAGAAATACAAAGGATCATGACAGGTTACTACAAGCAACTATATGCCAATAAAATGGACAACCTGGAAGAAATGGACAAATTCTAAGAGAAGCACAACCTTCCAAGACTGAACCAGGAAGAAATAGAAAATATAAACAGACCAATCACAAGCACTGAAATTGAAACTGTGATTAAAAATCTTCCAACAAGCAAAAACCCAGGACCAGATGGCTTCACAGGTGAATTCTATCAAACATTTAGAGAAGAGCTAACACCTATCCTTCTCAAACTCTTCCAAAATATAGCAGAGGGAGGAACACTCCCAAACTCATTCTACGAGGCCACCATCACCCTGATACCAAAACCAGACAAAGATGTCACAAAGAAAGAAAACTACAGGCCAATATGACTGATGGACATAGATGCAAACATCCTCAACAAAATGCTAGCAAACAGAATCCAACAGCACATTAAAAGTATCACACACCATGATCAAGTGGGGTTTATCCCAGGAATGCAAGGATTCTTCAATATACGCAAATCAATCAATGTGATAAAACATATTAACAGATTGAAGGAGAAAAACCATATGGTCATCTCAATAGGTGCAGAAAAAGCTTTCAGCATAATTCAACACCCATTTATGATAAAAACCCTCCAGAAAGTAGGCATAGAGGGAACTTACCTCAACATAATAAAGGCTATATACGGCAAACCCACAGCCAACATCGTTCTCAATGGGGAAAAACTGAAACCATTTCTTCTAAGATTAGGAACAAGACAAAGTTGTCCACTCTCACCACTATTATTCAACATAGTTTTGGAAGTTTTAGCTATGGCAATCAGAGAAGAAAAAGAAATAAAAGGAATCCAAATTGGAAAAGAAGAAGTATATCTGTCACTGTTTGCAGATGACATGGTACTATACATAGAGAATCCTAAAGATGCTACCAGAAAGCTACTAGACCTAATCAATGAATCTGGTAAAGTAGCAGGATACAAAATTAATGCACAGAAATCTCTTGCATTCCTATACACTAACGATGAAAAATCTGGAAGAGAAATTAAGGAAACACTCCCATTTACCATTGCAACAAAAAGAATAAAATACCTAAGAATAAACCTACCTAGGGAGACAAAAGACCTGTAGGCAGAAAACTATAATACACTGATGAAAGAAATTAAAGATGATACCAACAGATGGAGAGATATACCATGTTTTTGGATTGGAAGAATCAACACTGTGAAAATGACTATACTACCCAAAGCAATCTACAGATTCAATGCAATCCCTATCAAACTACCAATGACATTTTTCACAGAACTAGAACAAAAAATTTCACAATTTGTATGGAAACACAAAAGACCCCAAATAGCCAAAGCAATCTTGAGAAAGAAAAAACAGAACTGGAGGAATCAGGCTCCCTGACTTCAGACTATACTACAAAGCTACCGTAATCAAGACAGTATGGTACTGGCACAAAAACAGAAATATAGATCAATGGAACAAGATAGAAAGCCCAGAGATAAACCCATGCACATATGGCCACCTTATCTTTGATAAAGGAGGCAAGAATATACAATGGAGAAAAGACAGCCTCTTTAACAAGTGGTGCTGGGAAAACTGGACAGCTACATGTAAAAGAATGAAATTAGAACACTCCCTAACACCATACACAAAAATAAACTCAAAATGGATTAAAGACCTAAATGTAAGGCCAGACACTATCAAACTCTTAGAGGAAAACATAGGCAGAACACTTTATGGCATAAATCACAGCAAGATCCTTTTTGATCTGCCTCCTAGAGAAATGGAAATAAAAACAAAAATAAACAAATGGGACCTAATGAAACTTAAAAGCTTTTGCACAGCAAAGGAAACCATAAACAAGATGAAAAGACAACCCTCAGAATGGGAGAAAATATTTGCAAATGAAGCGACTGACAAAGGATTAATCTCCAAAATTTACAAGCAGCTCATGCTGCTCAATATCAAAAAAACAGGGGGTGGTGGTGTGATGAATTCGGTGATTGGGATTGACATGTATACACTGATGTGTATAAAATTGATGACTAATAAGAACCTGCCGTATAAAAAAATAAATAAAATAAAATTCAAAAATTCAAAAAAAGAAGTTATATTATCCAAAAAAAAAAAATAGACATTTCTCCAAAGAAGATATACAGATTGCCAACAAACACATGAAAGGATGCTCAACATCACTAATCATTAGAGAAATGCAAATCAAAACTACAATGAGGGTGGTAGAGGTGTAGAATTGGTGGGGTGGGATAAACCACGCTCCTGGTGGAAGCAGAGGAGCCGAGCAGGAACCATCGCCAGTACAGTGGTAGCAGTTGGACTGACCATTGCTGCTGCAGGATTTGCAGCCCGTTACGCTTTGCAAGACCTGAAGCATATGGAGCCTCAAGTAAAACAAGTTTTTCAGAGTCTACCGAAATCTGCCTTCAGTGGTGGCTATTACAGAGGTGGGTTTGAACCCAAAATGACAAAACGGGAAGCAGCATTAATACTGCTATTAGGTGTAAGCCCTACTGCCAATAAGGGAAAAATAGATACGCTCATTGACGTATTATGCTTTTAAATCACCCAGACAAGGGAGAATCTCCTTATATAGCAGCCAAAATCAATGAAGCTAAAGATTTACTAGAAGGTCAAGCTAACAAATGAAGTAAATGCATGATTAATTTTAAGTTCTTACTCATTTATGTATATGAGTACCAGCTTTTTATAATAAAATGCCTCAAAGCTACACATTTTAAAAATTGGCATAAGCTAAATCGAAGCCTTCATATAAATTTCAGGATTTAAAATCAGATTATAGAATATTTGTAGGTTAATACTCAATAATTATGGATAAATGCATGCCATTTGAAGTGTTGTTCATTAAAAAAAAAAAAACTACAATGAGGTATCACCTCACACCAGTCAGAATGGCCATTATCAAAAAATCTACAAACAATAAATGCTGGAGAGGGTGTGGAGTAAAGGGAACCCTCTTGCATTATTGGTGGGAATGTAAATTGATACAGCCACTATGGAGAACAGTATGGAGGTTCCTTAAAAAACTAAAAATAGAACCACCATATGACCCAGCAATCCCACTACTGGGCATATACCCTGAGAAAACCATAATTCAAAGAGAGTCATGTACCACAATGTTCATTGTAGCTCTATTTACAATAGCCAGGACATGGAAGCAACCTACGTGTCCATCGATAGATGAATGGATAAGGAAGTTGTGACACATATATACAATGGAATATTACTCAGCCATAAAAAGAAATGAAATTGAGTTATTTGTAGTGAGGTGGATGGACCTAGAGTCTGTCATACAGAGTGAAGTAAGTCAGAAAGAGAAAAACAAATACTGTATGCTAACACATATATATGGAATCTAAAAAAAAAAGGTTCTGAAGAACCTAGGGGCAGGACAGGAGTAAAGACGCAGAGGTAGAGAATGGACTTGAGGACACGGGGAGTGGGAAGGGTAAGCTGGGACGAAGTGAGAGAGTGGCATGGACATATACACACTACCAAATGTAAAATAGATAGCTAGTGGGAAGCAGTCACATAGCACAGGGAGATCAGCTCGGTGCTTTGTGACCACCTAGAGGGGCAGGATAGGGAGGGTGGGAGGGAGATGCAAGAGGGAGGAGATATGGTGATATATGTTTATGTACAGCTGATTCACTTTATAAAGCAGAAACTAACACACCATTGTAAAGCACTTATACTCCAATAAAGATGTTAAAAAGAATCTATATAAAAAAAAACCTTAGTGATCTAAAATACTAACCAATTTTTATTGCTTGTGAGTATATGAGTGCTCTGAGTAGTTTTGTGATGTGGCCTGACTTGACTGATCTCAGTTAGGTGTGTTCATACATCTGCCATCTTCCTAATCATTCTACCACAACACCTCAGCATAAATGTCCTGCTGTCAGATAAGGCCAAGCAAAGAAAAAGATAATCTTTTTGCCTGGTCTTTTGGGCAACACTGTCATAATTCCAAGACCCTAAGCTCCCTACACTTTAGAAATTTAAAATCATCATTCAGCCTATCTCAAAATTTCAGCATTATCTCAATTTTTGTTTTCTCCTCATCACATCCTGCCCAGGCTCTTGGAATCGTTTCTTTACAAACCTCCACATTTCCAGGGATCCATCATCCCTACATTCCCCTCCTGTGAGAGTCACTTTGACCCTCTTAGTCTCTTGTAAAAATCTCTGCTCTTGCTCCTGGCCCTCCACAAACATTTGCATATATATGCACATGTTGGGGTACCACATCTTAAAGTTAGAAGGAAAAGGGAATCAATAGCAGAATGTTTTAAAAGATGAAAAATAAACAAAAAAATAAAAATTAAATTAAATGACACAATAGTTAAAATCCATTTTATCTATTTCTTCCAATTGAGCCAAGTCCTGGAAAACTCTGAAAATGACATATTTACCATCTTCAATCCATTCACTCATGCTATATATCCATCGCTGACTACTTATAATAAACATACATGATTGTTGGAAAACTCATAAATCCAGACCTTGTTGATATGGCTACTGTCAAAATTAATCATCTCTTCTCAAGCAACATAGTTTTCCCTTTGTTAACTTCATTAGAGCCCTTGAGTAAAATAAAATGTGCCTGGATTTTCAAAAGTATGTCTGGAAATTATAACAAGACCCAAAGTCAGTCAGTAATTTCTGGATCTAAAGCCTGTAGTTGAGGTATAATGTCCTATTTGGCTAAAAAAGGAACCATTTTTCATGAATTTGCTCACATTTATTTTCAACACTTGCTTGCTGTTTTGCCAAAAATGGCTGCATCTCTAACCTTATCTCTTTTTAAGCCCATTTCTAGAAGGCAAGGGCTTAGTCCTCACCACACTTCTCTTCTCCAAGCTTCCCCACAATGCGTGGCATGTAGTTGGAACTTAATAGGTATTTACTCTTTATAATGATAGTGTGGAGCTCATTTCAAACAGACCACCCCTTTGTCAGTGGACTTCACAAAAGCAGAAGCTTATAATAGAAAAGTGCGGTCTTTTGAACATCTGGAATAAATGCCAAGACACTGGTCTAAACACTCTTCTCTGGAGACTCAGATTTGTCTTTCTTTTAAGTTTGTATGTGTGTGGTTATAGCTATTGTTCTTGAAAAACCAATGTCTGGTGCTTTGTCTTTGGATTTGTTTATACTCATAGCCTTAAACTAAATTTAAGACGTTAACAGCTGCTCCCTATTCTTTTTTTGAAACTTCAGTTCCCTTTACACTTTAAACTTCTTCACCCTGTGTCTTTTAGAGCTTCATCTCCCAGGTCTCAGGGCCAACACTGAAGATCCTTGGAGGGAGGACCCCTCATCCCACTGATTTTGTTTAGCATAAGACTAGCTCTTTTCCCTCTTTGTTTTCCACGGCTCAGTCATTGTAAACCATCATATGTCATCATAAACACTGCTTCCATCTATATACTTTCAGGTACCCTGTGCCCACTCTTGGGGGACCACTCAATCCTCTTTGGTTTTCTTCAGTTACTGAATCCGGCCATTGATATCTAGTTTTCTCTCCTGTTGTCAGTATGGAGACAATCAGACCAGAGAATCATATTATCCAAACAAGAGGGTAGCACCAGGGTTAGAAAGGGCTAAAGTTCTCAGGTTGGTTTCCTTTTATATCTCCCCATTCGTAAGGTATAATTCCTAGTAAGTGGACTTCAAGTGCCATATTTTACAAAGTTCCCTCTGACACAGTTCACCTCAGCCCTCTCCTCTCCTCTTTCCCACAAACTCTTGAGGCCCTAGAAAGTCTTCTTTCAATCCATACAGACAAGCAATTCCACTTATTAGTTTGATCCAATGCCAAGTTACTTTTCTGAAACACTTTCAGTCTGCATTATAAGCCAACACTCCCATGAGAGCTGGCTTGCTTCCTTCCCACACTGATGGTGTGAGGGGGGGAAAGAACACCCCACACATCAGAGAACAATCCCACTCAGGTCTGGGACTGGTTGAGAGGTAAGGCAGGGTGTGGTTCTGAGTCAGCTGCTCAACTCTTCTACCTATCCTTTTTACACTACAAAGTGGAATAAATGATGAACAGAAAAATTAAGCAAATCGAACAAAATGAATGAAATGAGCTTGTCTGTCCACATGCTAATCCGCATGGTGATAGGGAGCAATTTCAAATCAGATGTGAGCAGTAGCCAAAACTATTAGTAGGTTGGGAAATGGAGTGCATCAAGGGTCAGATTTATAAAACAGTACTCTTTCGCCAAACCTCTGAAATTCTAAACAAAAATAACACTCAGATACATTGAAAAGACCAACCCAAAGCATCTGGTTTCCTTAGATGGTGTACATAGCAGGAGAAATGTTGGCAGAACATTTGATTACCATAAAAGAGACAGTTATGCAGAAACCACATTAGAGTAAACTCAACCAAAACAAAGTCAAATGTTTGAACTGTTTTGAATAAATTACGGTAGAGACTTTAAAAAGGGTCTAGCCTGGATTAATGAGAAATGCAAATGAACTGGCTCAGAAGCAAACCGGCTTCCCCTGTGTTGTGACCCTTTGCCCCTCAGATTTGGGGGTGAAATAAATACCTGTCATCTATAGAACTGCTCAGAGGCACATCACATCCACATGACGGGTGGCTTGAGCCAAGCATGTTAACCGTTTCCAGAGAAGTGATAAGTCAGCCTGATGCTGAAGTGTGTCTGCTGACCCCCTTAACTGTCAACTCCACGCCCCCTTTTCCTTTCAATGAAGAACTACATGGTCCAGCTGGTTTTGATCATTTCATACATGGCAAAGACTGTGAGAAACACATTTACTTTGGTAACACAACATATATACATTTACACATATATATTTGCACACGTTTTTTCTCTGGGTCGTATATATGCCTATTTATTGTCTAGGGTTGGCCATAGCCTTCAGTCAGTATTTCAGAGTGTCCTCTTATGAAAACAAAACCTTCCCTAATTTGGATTCTCGGCAGCTGAATCAAACCACCATTGGAAACGAAAATGCTGGGCTTTGAAAAGCCCAGCTCATCCATCTGGGCTTTCCAATTATCAGGTCATGGAAAATGATCTAGCCAATTTTCTAAGGGACTCTGATGATCCCTGGAGACCTTCCCCTTTAAGTCCCTCTTAGCATTACTCTGCTAAAAGAGATGGTCGAGAAACTAATACTATTTTGAGAATATGTGAGTGGTTCTCATCACACTCTCCAGATCCTGTCTAGAGTAGGAGCAAAGACTCAATGATTTGTGGGCTTGGAGTTTCAATGAATCAGAAGAATCTTCCCTAAACTGATGTTAATGAAAAGAATAAAGGAGAAGTATGAAATGAGGTTGACAAGATGACTGACAGTCTTGGTTATGGTTCTGCTTTGTGGTCAGGGGAACAAGCTCTGAGTCATAACTTTGCTGATAGGGAGTTGTTTTCATAAGGGCACTTTAAGTGAGCTACTCCCTCTCCCCAGATAGCCAGACTGCCTCATGCCAGGGAGCCAGCACCACCCCCGCTACTTCTGCTGTCCAGTGCCTGAGGTTGAAAAATGTGAGGCAGCTGGGGGAGATGAGAGCCAGGCATCCTTCTACTTATTTGTTTAACTACTCTGCTGGCCTGGGTGCAATCACACAGTTTTCCATTTACATGATCTGCTAATTGGAAAACCATACCTGCCCAGCATTGGTCCATGCTTAGAGGCCCTAAATGCTGGTCCTGGCTATTTCATTCCAAATATGCCCTGGATGCCAAGAGTGATCAGGAAAAACATTTGAGAACAGTGTTGTCAGACTTCAGCATGCAAAAGTCTGGTAAAATGGATAAAACACACATTCTCAGGCCAACCCCAAAAGATTCTGATTTAATAAGTCTGGGGTAAGGTCTGAGAATCTGCATTTCTGAAAAGAATTTTCATCTCTAACAACAAAGTAATGCTGATGTTGTTGGTCTGCAGATTTACTTTGAGTAATGTACTGCCTTTGCGAGAGTTGCTATAAGAAGTCAAGTCATTACTTTCTTTTCAATCAAGTCAATAATAGATGTTAATTGGAAACTAACTTCCCCAGGTAAGAAGAAAGGAATCTGTGGTCCTTCACACTGAGATATTTTTCTTTCCCTCTCACTAATTATCAATCAAGGCCTGGGTTGAGTGCCTCTGGACCCTCAACCAGATGCTCCAACCTACACTAACACCTTCCTTATCTGAACTTCTGTTACACTTCAACACAGGATTGCCTACTTTTGTTCCTAATTTTTCACTAATTGTTCCTTGCATGTGAATTTTGTCATAGATCTAAACTCTAATGCAATTGGGCAAAGGTCCTCTCAACACTCACAGAGCAAGGAGAAGACATAATGTTCTTTAAAATGAATTTCAAAGGTCAAAGCAGAACTAAATTAGTGTGCCTGTGAATGTAAGAACAGGTAACATTGGAGAGCTGTGATCATAAAGAAGTTATCAGATCAATTCATCACCATGTCATTTTGGCTGTGGTTCTAAATTATTTCTGTTCAAAGTGTCTGACACAAGATAAAGAGAGACTCTGCTGTGTGGAACAGTAAATGACTTACATTTTCTGGTATTTTTTTCTAGACAGGAATTAGTTTAAACTGTGCCCAAGATGTGCCCAGATTGGATGTTGCTGCATGAAACAGATTAAAAAGTAATATGGTGGGGTCTATGGAATGGCCATGTGAGGAGTGCCAAAGACCCTCTCCCCAGGGAAATACCATTTAACTACTAAAAATTATAAAAGAACAGCCATTTAAAGTTTCTGAAAATTTTCCTAAGGACACACATCAAATGGAGAGACAGCCATTTAAGAAAATCTACTAAATCTTAATATAATATAATATGTATATTGTAAGTCCTAGAACAACCACTAGGAAAATAATTCCAAAACTATAGTTAAAAATCATTAAAGGAATTAAAATGTTACACTAGAAAAGATTCATTTAATACAAAAGAAGGTAGCAAAGGAGAAACAGGGGAACAAAAATATGTGAGACATAAAGAAAGAAAAAAGCAAAATGACATAAATCCAAACATAGCAATAGAAACACTAAGTATGAATAGACTCTACAATCCAATCAAAAGGCAGAGATTATCAGACTGTATAAGAAACAAGAGTCAACTATATGGTGTCCACAGGAAACACATATTAGATTCAAAGATACAAATATGTTGAAAGTAAAAGAATGGAAATACAGTGGATGTATCATGCAAACAGCAACCATGAAAGAACTGGAGTGGCTCTACCAATATCAGACAAAATAGACATTAAAACAGATAATGTCACTAGGTTATAAGATTTTTTTTTTTTTTTTTTAAGATTTCTGTTTTTTTTTTTTTTTTTAATACTTTATTTATTTATTTTATTTATTTATTTATGACTGTGTTGGGTCTCTTAGTTTTCGTGTGAGGGCTTTCTCTAGTTGCGGCAAGTGGGGGCCACTCTTCATCGCGGTGCGGGGGCCGCTCTTCATCGCGGTGCGCGGGCCGCTCTTCATCACGGTGCGCGGGCCTTTCGCTATCGCGGCCCCTCCCGTTGCGGGGCACAGGCTCCAGACGCGCAGGCTCAGTAGTTGTGGCTCACGGGGCCTAGTGCTCCGCGGCATGTGGGATCTTCCCAGACCAGGGCTCGAACCCGTGTCCCCTGCATTAGCAGGCAGACTCTCAACCACTGCGCCACCAGGGAAGCCCACTAGGTTATAAGATTAAAGATGTATTTTATAATATGTATCTTTGATAATATAAAAGGGTAAATTTTATAATGATAAACTTATCAATTCATCAAGAAGATATGGCAATTATAAACCTATATGCAACTAAAAACAATGCCTCAAAATACAGAAGCAAAAGTTAACAGAATTGGAGGGAGAAAGATCATTCAACAATAATAATTGGAAATTTCAACACCCCAAATTCAATAATGGATATAACAACCAGAGAGAATATTGACAAGGATATACAAGACTTGAACAACACTGTAAACCAACTAGACCTAACAGACATCTAAATAACACTCCACCCAATCACAGAAGAATATATATTCTTCTCTAGCACACAAGGAATAGTCTCCAGGATAGAATATATGTTGGGCCATAAATTAAAGCTTAATAAATTTAAGGGGATTGAAATCATACAAATTGCCAAACAAAATGGAATTAAATTAGAAACCAATAATATAAGGAAATTTGGAAAAAATTTATGAATATGTGGAAATTAAATATACACTGCAAAATAATCAATTAGTCAAAGAAGAAATCATAAGAGAAATAAGGAAATACTTTGAAATGAGTGAAAATGAAAACACAACATTCCAAAACTTATGAGAGGCAGCTAAAGCAGTGTTTAGAGGTAAATTTATAGCTGTAAAATGCCAATGTTAAAAAAGAAGAAAGAGCTCAAATCAATAACCTGGCTTTCTATCTCTAGAAACTGGAAGGAAAGACAAAACTAAACCCAAAGCAAGAAGAAGTAAGGGTATGATAAAGAATAGAAAAAAAATTAACAAACCCAAAGGTTAGTTCTTTGAAAAGAACAATAAATTTGACAAACCTTTAGCTAGACTGACCAAGAAAAGGGGTGAAGACTTAAATTACTAAAATCAGGATTTAAAGAGAGACATCACTACTAAGCTTAAAAAATAAAAATAATTATGAAAGAATTTATGTTACACCATTAGTAATGTATCACAATTCTTAGACATTCTGTTCCCATTTTTTCCATTCATTTTTATCTTTACTTTCCATTTTTGGAAGTTTCTATCTTCTAGCTCACTGGTTCTTTCCTCAGCAATACCCAGTTTACTGATGAGTCCATTAAAGGCATTCTTCATTTCTGGTATTTTTTTTTTTTTTTTTTAGTATTTTTTAAATTTATTCTTAGAGTATCCATTTTCTCTGCTTACATTACCCATCTGTTCTTGCATGTTATCCACTTTTCCATTAAATCCCATATGAATCAGTTATTTTAATTCCCAGTCTGATAATTCCAAAATCTTGGCCATGTCTAAGTCTGTTTCTGATGCCTGCTTTGTCTCTTCAAGCGGTGTTTTTTGCCTTTTAGAATATCTGATAATTTACTTTTTGGAAACCATACATGACATACTGGGTAAAAGGAACTGAAGTAAATAAGCCTTTAGTATGAGGCTTTATGTTTATCCTGCTAGAAGTTAGGCTGTGTTTACTCTTTGTTATGACAATAGGTACAAAAGGCCAAAATTTCCTTTAGTGTCTTTGTTTTTGTTCCCCTGCTGTCTCGAGGTTTTCCTAGACAATGCTTATTAGAGTCTGAGCCTTGAAGTTCTTTTACCTACAATCCACTGTTGTTACACAGGAGCCTGATTCATATAGTGCTAAGGTGTGGTGGGAGGGGAAGCATTCTATAATGCCATGATTAGGTCCCAGTCTTTTAGTGAGTCTGTGCCCCTGGGCTGTGGGGTTCACAAGTTCTTCTCAGGTTTTTCCTTACCTATAGGTAACACAAGAAGGCTAGTGATGGCTGGAGTTAGCTATTTCCCTTCCTCCACATCAAGGGCTAAGGAGGCTAGAGTTGGGTATTTCTCTTTCCTCAAGTTGACTAGACTCTGGCAAAAATAGTTTCCTTTGAGGACAAACTTTTATAAAGGAGCACAGAATGCTCTGGGCATATTTCAAAATGGTTACTTTTTCCCTCTCCCTGCTAGAAGTACAAGGAAATTTTCTAATATTCACCTCTGAAAACCTGGTGAGGTTCCTGAAGGTAAAACTCATAACAGTGTGGAGACCTCCATAAGAAGGGGCCCCTGGAGTTTCTAACTCTCAAGCTAGTCCACACTGAGCTTACAGAAATTCATCAATTACTGTTTCAGTTTTCCCTCCTGTACTGGCTCCAGTGGCTGACTTCTGCTTCTGAGCTGCTTCTCCTGGTAAGCTGTGATTCTTGGTATTTGTCTCTCTCTCCAGTTTTGTGGCCAGTGGTTTCTTCTGTGACCTCAATTCTCTGAAGGATGAAAGAAGAGTTGCTGGTTTTCAGTTTGTTCAGCTTGTTTGCTTTTGTGAGGATGGCAGTGATGACTTCCAAGCTTTCTACATGTTGGACTAGAAACTGAATCATAAGGAAAAATTATAAACAATTGTTTGCCAACAAAATGAGATAAGTTAGACAAAATGGACAAATTCCAAGAAAGACGTAAACTATCAAAACTGACTCAAAAAGAAGTAGATACTCTGAATAAACCTATAACAAAGAGATTGAATTAGTCATTTTTAAACCTCCCACAAAGAAAATCCCAGCTCAGATGGCTTCACTGTTGAATTCTACAAAACATTTAAAGAAGAATCAATACAATTCTTCACAACCTCTTCCGAAAAGTAGAAAAGTAGAGAACCCTTCCCAACTCATTCTATGAAGCCAGTATTAACCTGATACCAAAACCGGACAAAGATATCACAAGAAAATAAAACTATAGACCAATACCCCTTATAAATATAGATGTATAATTCCTCAACAAAATACTAGCAAACCAAATCCAGCATAAAATAAAAAGAACTACATACTATGACCAATTGGGATTTATCCTAGGAACACAAAGTTTGTTTAACATCTGAAAATCAATCAGTGTAATATACCATATTAATAACAGAATCCACATGAGCATCTCGGAAGCATGTGGCAAAACCCAAGAGCTTTCATGATAAAAACATTCAGCAAACTAGGAATAGAAGGGAACTTCTGCAACCTAATAAAAGTATCTATGAAAAACCACAACTAACATCATATTTAACGACAAAAGATTTAATACTTTTCCATTAAGATTAAGAATAAGACAAGAATGTCCACACTTGCCATTTCTGTTCAACATCATACTGGAGGTTCCAGCTTACTCTTGTATATAGAAAAGCCTAAAGAATCCAAGAAGAACTATTAGGACTAATAAACAAGTTCAATAAAGTTGTGGAATATTAGATCAATATGCATTCATAAATATCAGTTGTAGTTCTGTACACTAGCAAGAAGCAATAAAAAATAAAAATTAAGAAAACAATTCCATTTAGAATAGCATTGAAAAGAATAAAATACTTAGAAATAAAAAGCAAAAGATGTAGACACTCAAAAGTATCTAGAAAACATCATTGAAAGAAATTTTAAAATATGAAAGTAATTGGGAAGACATCTCATATTCATGGATTGGAAGACTTGATATTTTTAAGATGGCAATATACCACAAATTGATCTAAACTCGATATAATCCCTATCAAAATCCAAGTTGGCTTTTTTTTGGGCAAAAATTTAAATTGGTAGAATTTTGGCTAAGATTCATATGTACTCAGAATAGCCAAAACAACCTTGAAAACAAAGAACAAATTTGGAGGACTCAACTCTTCCTAATTTCAAACTTACTATAAAGCTACAGTAATCAAGACTATGATATTGGCACAAGAATAGACCTATAGGTCAACAGAATAGAATTAAGAGTTGAGAAATAAACCTTACATTTATGGCCAATTTGTTTTCAACAGGGGTACCAAGACAATGAAATGGGGATAGAATAGTCTTTTCAACAAATGATCCTGGGACAACTGGATATCCATACAAAAAAGAATGAGCTTGACCCCCTTCTTTACATCATACATAGTAATTAACTCAGAACGTATCATAAACCTAAATATAAGGGCTAAAACTATAAAACTCTTGGAAAAAACATAGGAATAAATCCTCATGACCTTCGATTGGACAGTAGTTTCTTAGATATCACAACAAAAGCACAGCAACAAAAGAAAAATAGATAAATAGATTTAAAATATCAAAGCTAAACACTTTCATGCTACAAATGATTCCATCAAGAAAGTGAAAAGAAAATCAACAGAATGGGTGAAATATAGTCAAATAATAGATCTGATAAAGGACTTGTCCTTAAAAAATAAAAAAAGAAGGAACACTTACAAATCAATAAAAAGCCCAGTTTTTAAAATAGCCAAAGGATCTGAAGAGACAGTTCTCCAAAGAAGATATATACAAATGGTTAACAAGCACATGAAAATGCAAATCAAAACCACAAAAATACTTGCCGTAATGGCTACAGTCAAAAATACCAACAATAATAAGTGTCAGTGAGAATGTGGAGAAATTGGAACCTACAATGCATTGTTGGTGGGAATGTAAAATGATGCAGCCACTTTGGAAAACAGTTTGGCAACTTTTCAAAAAGTTATTAAACAGAGAGAGTTACCACATGACCTAGAAATCTCCTTATATACACTCCTAGCTCTATACCCAAGAGAATGTATACCCTGTAGCATGGCTGGATTCAAGTGCTCCCACCACGTCATCAGGAATTTCAATAGATGGATATATGATTGATGATAGATAGATAGATAGATATAGATAGATAGATAAATTGGATTTATCCCAGTTCCGCTTTCCTTTGTGTTGACCGTGCTCTCTGCCCTGTCAAGATGACCACCAGCCACTCTAGGCCTACAGTCTTACAGTCTACCCCTTTACCCACTCCAGTGGAAAGGGCACCTTTCTCAATACTTACAGACAAGGCCACCAGACTGCTTCTCAATGGCCTGCTTGGGACACTTGTCCATCACTCAGTCAATCACAGTGGCATGGACACCAGACTCTGATTGATCTGACCTGGCTGTCATGCTCATCTCTAGGTGTGCAATGGGGAAACTCAGCTGAAACATGGACTGACATGCACTGTTGGTCCCCCTAAGGAACTATAAGATGCTGATAACAAAGTGGGTATGGGCGTTGGGATCCACCACAGTAGTAGAAAGTATAATTTAGAAGCAAGTTGTTGTTAAACCTTCTGAGCTTAGGAAAGAAAAGACCTATTATCATCACTGGAAATGATTTTTAAACCTATCTGAAAAAAAAGGATGTGCCCAAATTTGAATAACGAACTGTAATTAAAATACCCTACTGCACAGATGGTGCCTCTGGAAAGAAATTTTAAATGATAGCAAACTTTAGAAGCCCTTTATGGTTTCAGTAAATCTAGTCTTCATGATTGTATGGCTGGACTTGATACAATTTTGACATATAGTATCTATTGGAATCTTTCCATTTCATCATACTATACACATAAGCTTGACTTCAATGGCAGAAAGGGAGAGGTGGAGCAGTCCAATCTCTTCCCTAAATAGAATGGGGGATTGGGGGAGGGAGGAGGACTGCAAATACAAGCGTGTTTAAGGATATTGTGTTACAATGTTTCCTGGTGTATAAACCGCAGAGCAAAGCAGGCTCATGTCTCTGCCTGCTTCACACTGAAAAGTTGCAGCTTGGGACCAGTCCCAGAGTCATTTTCAGGGTGGTTGAGTTTCAATCTGGCTTCTGTGATCTTAGCATCTGTAATCTTTGTCATCTTGGTATAAGACTTCCAGGAAAGTTTTTTAATTAACATTTTATCAAAAACATACACATAGGGGACTTCCCTGGCGGCACAGTTGTTACGAATCCGCCTGCGAATGCAGGGGACACGGGTTCAAGCCCTGGTCCGGAAAGGGCCTACATGCTGCGGAGCAACTAAGCCAGTGCGCCACAACTACTGAGCCTGTGCTCTAGAGCCCACAAGCCATAACTACTGAAGCCCCTGCACCTAGAGCCCATGCTCCACAACAAGAGAAGCCACCTCAATGAGAAGCCCGTGCACCGCAACAAAGAGCAGCTACTGCTTGCTACAACTAGAGAAAACCCGTGCACAGCAACAAAGACCCAACTGACCAAAAATAAATAAATTTATACATTAAAAAAAACATACACATAGGTTCCTTAAGTAGCCTACTACTGATCAACTGTTTGGGACTTTTCCATAGCTTAGCTTTTTTTTTTTAACATCTTTATTGGAGTATAATTGCTTTACAATGTTGTGTTAGTTTCTGCTGTATAACAAAGTGAATCAGATATACGTATACTTGTATTCCCATATCCTCTCCCTCTTGCATCTCCCTCCCACCCTCCCTATCCCACCCTCTAGGTGGTCACAAAGCACCGAGCTGATCTCCCTGTGCTATGTGATTGCTTCCCACTAGCTACCTATTTTACATTTGGTAGTGTATATATGTCAATGCTGCTCTCTTACTTCATCCCAACTTACCCTTCCCCTCTCTGTGTCTTCAAGGCCATTCTCTACATCTGCATCTTTATTCCTGCCCTGCCCCTAAATTCATCAGAACTTTTTTTTTTTAGATTCCATATATGTGTTAGCATATGGTATCTGTTTTTCTCTTTCTGACTCACTTCACTCTGTATGACAGACTCTAGGTCCATCCACCTCACTACAAAGAGCTCAGTTTCATTTCTTTTTATGGCTGAGTAATATTCCATTGTATATATGTGCCACATCTTCTTTACCTGTTCATCTGTCAATGGACATTTAGGTTGCTTCCATTACCTGGCTATTGTAACTGCTACAATGAACATTGTGGTACATGACTCTTTTTGAATTATGGTTTTCTCAGGGTATATGCCCAGTAGTGGGATTGCTGGGTCATATGGTAGTTCTATTTTTAGTTTTTTAAGTAACCTCCATACTGTTCTCCACAGTGGCTGTATCATTTAGATTCCCACCAACAGTGCAAGAGAGTTTCCTTTTCTCCACACCCTCTAAAGCATTTATTGTTTGTAGATATTTTTGATGATGGCCATTCTGACTGGTGTGAGGTGATACCTCATTGTAGTTTTTTTTTTTTTTTTTTTTTTTTTTTTATAAATTTATTTATTTAGTTATTTATTTATTTTTGGCTATGTTGGGTCTTCGTTTCTGTGCGAGGGCTTTCTCCAGTTGCGCGAGCGGGGGCCACTCTTCATGGCGGTGCGCGGGCCTCTCACCGTCGCGGCCTCTCCCATTGCGGAGCACAGGCTCCAGACGCGCAGGCCCAGCAGTTGTGGCTCACAGGCCTAGCCGCTCCGCGGCATGTGGGATCCTCCCGGACCGGGGCACGAACCCGTGTCCCCTGCATTGGAAGGCGGACTCCCAACCACTGCGCCACCAGGGAAGCCCCCTCATTGTAGTTTTGATTTGCATTTCTCTAATGATTTATGATGTTGAGCATTCTTTCATGTGTTTGTTGGCAATCTGTATATCTTCTTTGGGGAAATGTCTACTTAGGTCTTCTGCCCATTTTTGGATTGGGTTGTTTGTTTTTTTTGATATTGAGCTGCATGAGCTGCTTGTATATTTCAGAGATTAATTCTTTGTTGGTTGCTTTGTTTCCAAATATTTTCTCCCATTCTGAGGGTTGTCTTTTCATCTTGTTGATATATATTTTTTATTTCAGATAATATAACTTTTTTTTTGAATTTTTGAATTTTATTTTATTTATTTTTATACACATCAGTGTATACATGTCAATCCCAATCGCCCAATTCATCACACCACCACCCCCTGTTTTTTGATATTGAGTGGCAAGAGCTGCTTGTAAATTTTGGAGATTAATCCTTTGTCAGTTGCTTCATTTGCAAATATTTTCTCCCATTCTGAGGGTTGCTTTTCGTCTTGTTTATGGTTTCCTTTGCTGTGTAAAAGCTTTTAAGTTTCATTAGGTCCCATTTGTTTATTTTTGTTTTTATTTCCATTTCTCTAGGAGGCGGATCAAAAAGGATCTTGCTGTGATTTATGTCATAGAGTGTTCTGCCTATGTTTTCCTCTAAGAGTTTGTTAGTGTCTGGCCTTACATTTAGGTCTTTAATCCATTTTGAGTTTATTTTTGTGTATGGTGTTAAGGAGTGTTCTAATTTCATTCTTTTACGTGTAGCTGTCCAGTTTTCCCAGCACCACTTGTTAAAGAGGCTGTCTTTTCTCCATTGTATATTCTTGCCTCCTTTATCAAAGATAAGGTGGCCATATTCTGTGGGTTTATCTCTGGGCTTTCTATCCTGTTCCATTGATCTATATTTCTGTTTTTGTGCCAGTACCATACTGTCTTGATTACGGTAGCTTTGTAGTATAGTCTGAAGTCAGGGAGCCTGATTCCTCCAGTTCTGTTTTTTCTTTCTCAAGATTGCTTTGGCTATTTGGGGTCTTTTGTGTTTCCATACAAATTGTGAAATTTTTTGTTCTAGTTCTGTGAAAAATGTCATTGGTAATTTGATAGGGATTGCATTGAATCTGTAGATTGCTTTGGGTAGTATAGTCATTTTCACAGTGTTGATTCTTCCAATCCAAGAACATGGTATATCTCTCCATCTGTTGGTATCATCTTTAATTTCTTTCATCAGTGTCTTATAGTTTTCTGCATACAGGTCTTTTATCTCCTTAGGTAGATTTATTCTTAGGTATTTTATTCTTTTTGTTGCAATGGTAAATGTGAGTGTTTCCTTAATTTCTCTTTCAGATTTTTCATCCTTAGTGTATAGGAATGCAAGAGATTTCTGTGCATTAATTTTGTATCCTGCTACTCTACCAGATTCATTGATTAGGTCTAGTAGCTTTCTGGTAGCATCTTTAGGATTCTCTATGTATAGTACCATGTCATCTGCAAACAGTGACAGATTTATTTCTTCTTTTCCAATTTGGATTCCTTTTATTTCTTTTTCTTCTCTGATTGCCATAGCTAAAACTTCCAAAACTATGTTGAATAATAGTGGTGAGAGTGGGCAACCTTGTCTTGTTCCTGATCTTAAAGGAAATGTTTTCAGTTTCTCACCATTGAGAACGATGTTGGCTGTGGGCTTGTCATATATGGCCTTTACTATGTTGAGTCTGGTTCCCTCTATGCCCACTTTCTGGAATGTTTTTTTTATCATAAATGGGTGTTGAATTTTGTCAAAAGCTTTTTCTGCATCTATTAAGATTTATCATATGGTGTTTGTCCTTCAGTTTGTTAATGTGGTGTATCACATTGATTGATTTGCGTATATTGAAGAATCCTTGCATTCCTGGGATAAACCCCACTTGATCATGGTGTATGATCCTTTTAATGTGCTGTTGGATTCTGTTTGCTAGTATTTTGTTGAGGATTTTTGCATCTATGTTCATCAGTGATATTGACCTGTAGTTTTCTTTTTTTGTGACATCTTTATCTGGTTTTGGTATTTTAGAGTGATGGTGGCCTCGTAGAATGAGTTTGGGAGTGTTCCTCCCTCTGCTGTATTTTGGAAGAGTTTGAGAAGGATAAGTGTTCATAACTTAGCATTTTATACGTATTAACTTTTCTTTGCAAATAGAGGTCAGATCCTGCCTTGCATTTTTTGTAGCTTCAATAGCAGCTCTGCAGAGTAGATGTAAAAGAACATTTTTTAACTAATACCAGTTCGATTATTGAGAACGTTACCTTGCATGGGAATATTACTACTGCTGCTACTACTAAGAATAATAATAACAGCATTTCTTATGTTATTAAATACAATCCATTTATTAAGCACTTACATGAACTAATTTAATTTTCACAAGGCTTTAAGAGGATGGTACCATTTCAACAATGAGAAAACTCAGAGAAGTAAAGTAACTTACCCGACATCACACAGCTAGTAAGGGATGAAGCCAAAACTTAAACTCCTATTCTGATCAGTGCTTTTCACCACCTTGCTGGCATCTGAGGGGAGTCTCTAAGTTACTATATTTATCAGGAACCCTCGTGACTCTATCGTGAGGCCTAGTTACTGCAATGACTAGAAAGCACACATGTGAAACAATACACACACATACACACATCCCATGTGTGTCCACAATGCTCTCACACACATACGCTGCTTCTTCCCTGGCCAGTCTTACCTCTCTCTCTCTCACCTCTTCACTTCCTCAGAAAGGCAGTCAATGGTGTCAGGTGTAGAGTCAGAACTCCGTGCCATTTACTTCTCAGGCGACCGTTGGTAAATCACGTCAGCACTCAACTTTCAGTATTTGTGAAATATCCTGCCTCCTTCACAGTATCCTGTGAGCATCAAATAAGCTTATGTTGGGGCAGGAGTCTTGGATGTGCAGTTGCAGAACTTGTATCTGAGGAAGATGTGACATTCTTTTGCCTTTCTTGGAGTGACTAAAGAAACCAGGCCCCTCAGCCCTGCTCATAGCCCTCAGGAGCCCTTGATACCCAGGGGGCTAGCCACATCATTCATTCATTCATCCTCCCCATCTCTGAGGAGAATGTAAAGGGGCTAAAAAAATAAAGTCCAGAACTAGGTCCCCATACTCCCCTCTACACCAGCCTAAAGGGGCACATCCCAGGCTCTTCCTGCTCCTTGATGGGTATTCTGTATCTAAAATCTAAAAATTCAATCACTGAGACTCCACAGCAGCCAGCTTTCTGAAAGGAATATTGTCCCCTCTACCAAGCTGGTGTGAGGAACTGGAAGGGATCTTCTCCTGACCTTTGAGGTCATGGAAATGACACTAGACACAGAGCAATCCCTGTTGAAAGGGAAGGTCCCACATTTCCCAGGGCTGGATTCAAAGAAGGCTCCAGTACTCAGGGGAGAACCATAGACCTGGCTACCAGGCCTTCATCAGGAAGAGATGAAAGACAAGGCGTGGGAACTCAGAGAGACTGTGAGTTAGAAGACAGAGGGTTTCCCTCTCAAGGCCGAGGAAGTGGATGCCCCCCAGAGATTCATTCATCACATTTTGGGGCGTCTGCAAGAAAGGGAGGCTGGCATTTTGGTTGGTTGGTTTCTTAGCCCTTGGGCTTCCTGAGCTTCCCAGGTAGCAGGAACTGAGGACAAATGGCCAGACTGAGAGTGCCAGTTTCCAGAAGAACTAAAGATGGACCTAGCTCTGCCTGCGGGCCCAGCAATGAGGCCCTGGAGTGTAGAGACCAGGCTGCAGGCTTCCCTGACACCACTGAGGCACAGGCCAAACTGGAGAGACATCAGCAGAAATGGTACCAGGCCACCAGCTGGTGGTGGGAGGGGGGGAAAGTCTGAAAGATGTGGTCAAGCTTGCAAAGCTCAGAAGCTGCTCAGGCCCCAGCCAGAGGCCTGGGGACTTTTGGGGTTTCCACCCCTCCATGCCAAGGCCCAGATCAACAAGCTGCACCAATGTAATGACCTCCTGAAAGGAGGCAAACAAGGTCCCCGCTGGCAATCAGGTAGGAATAGCCTCCCCTCCTGCCCCACCTCTCACCACAGAGGGAAAAACAGGGGGAAGGGAGGGTGTACAGAAGGCAGGCCACGTCTTTACCTCCTCTCCAAGCCACTGGGGCCGTGAACACAACCAGTCCAGGAGGAAGGCAAAGAGCGTTGCATGGAATCTGAGATTGAAGCTGAAATTGCAGAATGAATGAGAGTAAATTCCAATAACTAGAAAGAGACTGTTCTAATAAGCAGAAGTGGGTGAAAAATTATGGAATCCAACTGAGAGGTTGCTAAGGGAACCTGCTGCCCCAGCAGGAGGGGAGGGATCGTGGTCGACAGAGCACAGCTGGTAGGGGTTATTGGAAAACTACGCTGTTTCATGTTTATTCACCAATAGTGTGAGACCTCTCTGTCTAACCCCTGATACACCAACAGTGAGTTTAAAGCACATCCATCGTCACCCATACGGGCCAAGGGTCAAGGCTGCGAGGGTAGTGATTAGGTGTATAGTGTCTGGAGTCAGTGAGAACTGGTGTGAGACCCAGCTCCACTGCTTGCTAGCTGTGTGATCTTGGATAAGTTTAACTACTCTATGCCTCAGTTTCTTCATTCATAGATGGAGATATTATAGAGTTCTTAGGAAGAGAGCTCATATAACGCATTTAGCCCACTGTCTGGTAAATGGTGAGTCCTTAAATATTAATTATTGTCCTTATTATTTTTCTATTTTAAACAGCTTCATTGAAGTATAATTTACATACTATAAAATTCACCATCATAAGTGTACAGTTTGATAATTAAAGTAACTTTAAATGGTCATACGATCACCACAATTTTCATAAAATCCAGTTTTAGAACACTTCCATTGCACAAAAAAGTTCCCTCCTTTCTTCTTTTTTTAATTGAAGTATAGTTGGTTTACAATATTGTGTTAATTACTGCTATACTGCAAAGTGATTCAGTTATACATATATATACATTTTAAAAATTCTTTTCCATTATGGTTTATCATAGGATATTGAATATAGTTCTCTGTACTGTACAGAGTATAGCGTCTTATTGTTTATCCAAACTATAGCTAGAAGCTTACGTCCACTAACCCCAACCTCCCACTCCATCCCTCCCCCAAGCCCCTCCCCCTTGGCAACCACCAGTCTGTTCTCTATGTCTGTGATTCTGTTTCTGTTTCATAGATAGGTTCACTTGGGTCATATTTTAGATTCCACATGTAAGTGATATCATATGGTATTTGCCTTTCTCTTTATGTATTGTCCTTATTATTGATTTCTGCTCAGAAACCCACAGAATGTTCCATAAGCTGCCATCTTCCTCCTCATTTAGCACTCCTTCTGCTCTTTGTTCTCTTGGCTTTCTTGCCACCATCCTCTCTGACCTCTCCTTCTTTTGTCTGACCGCACCACAGGGGATATGGGATCTTGGTTCCCCGACCAGGGATCAAACCCGCGCCCCCTGCAGTGGAAGCTTGGAATCTTAACCACTGGACCGCCTAACCCTTTCATTCTTAATCTCCTTGTCAGCATCTCGGCATCTACCAACATCTTTGGGCTCAGTCCTGGCCCTCTCCCCTCTCCCCTCCACAGTCCAATTGTATTCTCACCACTTTAAATACCACCTACAGGCACCCAGCCCCCCAAATCACAGCTCAGACCCAGGTCATTTCCCTGAGCCTTGGGCTTCCAGACCCACTGCTGACTTGACAGCTTCCCTAGATGTCTCATGAGCACCTCAAACCTAAAATATCCAAGTAGGAGCTCTGGGCCTGCCCTCTCCCACCACTCCCTACACCTGGTCTTCCCACCTGACCCCCCCCCCCGCCTTGAGCCCAGCTGCTTGCTCAAACCAGAAACCAAGGAGTAATCCTCTAAACCTCTCTCTCCATCACCCTTCACCACCAATCCATCACCAAGTACTCTTAGTTCTACATCCAAAATATATCCTTAATCCATTCACTTCTCTCCATGTCCACTCCCACCACCACAGTGCTTAGCTCTCACAAAGGCAACAGCAAGAGATTCCTAACTGGTCTCCTTGCTTTCACTTTTTTTTACTTTATTTTATGGTAAAATACATGTGACAGAAAATTTATCATGTTAACCATTGTAACATGTACAATTCAGCAGCATTTAGTACATGCATAATGCAACCATCACCACAATCGTTCCAAAACATTTTCATCACCCCAAAAGGAAACCTCATATCCATTAAGCAGTCACTCCCATCCTCCCCACCCCCAGCCCCAGGCAACCGCTATTCTCCTTTCTGTCTCCACAGATTTTTCGGGTAATTGGAATCACACAATAGGTGACATTTTGTGTCTGGCTCTTTTTGTTTAGCATCATGTTTTCAAGGTTCGTCCATGTTGCAACATGTATCAATACTTCACTCCTTTTTATTCCTTGCTTTCTTTCGCTCTCACCCTCTATTTATTTTCACAAAGATGCCAAAGTAATCTCATAAAAATATACTATTCTCTTGCTTAAAACTTTTCATCAGCTGTCCATCGTACTTAGGTTAAAGCACAGATTTCTAACCTGACCTTCGAGGACTTGTGTCACCTGGCCTTTGCCTATCACTTTGCCATCATCTCCCCCCAGCTCCCTTTTTCTAGCTGCATTGATCTCGGCTCTTTTGAAGCTTTTCCCTGGGCACGTATTTCTTCCACCTGAGATGCTCTTCCCTCCCTTCTTTGCCTTCCTCAGAGAAATCTTCCCTGACCCTTTAATCTAAATTACTTTGCCCCACTTCTTCTCAGAGTACCCTATCTTGCTTTATAGCACACATCACAATTTGTCGTTAAGCAGTTGAGTTTAACAGTCACCTGTTTGATATTCACCTTCCCTCCTAGACTGTACGCTCCATGAAGTCAGGAACCAAATCTCTCTTCCTTACCAGTGTTATCTCACAGTCTAGAACTGTGCCTACCACATAGTAGCTGCTCAAAAAATATTGGTGACTGAGTAAATGAATGAGTGGGTTTTCCAGAGCAGAAAGAATGGGAAACAGTAACTCGAGCACTTCTGCTATTAGAGAGCCTAATGGAACATTGCTGAGATGGGCCTCAGCACTCACTTACCCTTATCATCACCGCTGTCATCAACAGCAACCTCCTGCCGACCTAGAAGTGGCTGCACTGTGGCAGCCTCAGAACAAAAGCACACTTTCTGGGTAATTCCAGGTCTCCTCCTACAATTTTCACTCCAGGCAGCTAGACGCTAGAGACCAGCAGCCAGCCCATGAAGAATGGCTGCCGGGGAACAGAGAGAAACTGTGGGATGATTTCCTGGCTTCTATCCTTTGGTTGGCCAAGTCACTCTTAGAGCCACGGTCCTCAAACTTCCCTGCTCGCAGTGCTCTTCCATGAGACCGAGACGCTTCCCTCGCAGCTCCTGCTTACCCTCTTGAAAGAAACAGAGAATTCAGGAGAAGAATGGCCTTGCTTTAACAGAGACACCAAATGAGGCCCGTCATAAAGTAATCACTAATTTACACCAGCGACAAAACTTAACTTTCACGTTAACCCTGCAGGAGACCAGCCTAGCAGACCACCAGGGAGCCTGGACCACACTTCGAGAACATCTCTCTAAAAGAATGTGGGAATTTCCTGCTAACCTCCCTGACTCTATTATTGTGGTCCCTGATGAACACCAACCCAGTTAAGCTAGAATCGTTTTTAACAAAGAGCAAAGCCAGCCCTGCTCTGGGCAGCTCACCATGCTCTTTACTGTCAGCCGAGCATCCCTGCCCTTAGTGCCTCTGTCAGCTGGCATCATCTTCCTCCTCTTTTGACGTGGTTCCCCATCTGCACATGTCATGGCTGAGTACATCTGGAATTAACAAACTAGGTCATTACTTCTAGTTATTCACTGGGGCTTAAAAACAATCAGTGGCCACAAGTGGGCTTTAAAAACAATAAAAGACCACAGCATTTAGACCAGAGCTTTTAGCATTCCTCACCCTGGCTCACCCCTGCAAAGGAGCCCCAAGTCCCATAGAACACTGGGTAATACATTCAGCTAGTCCATCAGCAAACATTTGCTGAGCCTTAGCAAGTGCCAGGCACTGGGTTGGAGACCAAGGACACAATGGTGAACATGACACATACAGTCTTTGTCCTGATGGAGTTTACAGCCTAGTTGAGAATAAATAAGTAAATCACTATTCAATTAGTAATTGCTATGATAGGGAGATAAAGGATCCTTGAGAGCTCATAGGAGGGACCAGTCATCAAGACTTGGGGAAGGAAGTCAGAGAAGGCTGCCTGGGAGAAGTGACATCTAAGCAGAAGGGTGAAGGATAAGTAGGAACAACAAATGAAGTGGATGAGGTAGAGTAAAAAATGTGCAAGATAGAGGGAACACACGTTCAGGGGATCAGCTGTAAAAGAATTTAAGGAACTAAAATGGAGGTTAGGCTGGATGGTGGGGAGAAGAGTTAGGAGAAATGATGCTGGAAAGATAAGAAGCAGACAGATCTTGCAGGGTCTTGTAAGTTACTTCAAAGAGTTTGACATTTATTCTAAGGGTACTGAGGAACCAGAACAGGATTTGAAACAAGGGAGGGGAAAATTCGCATTTTCCAAAGTTCTCTTTGACTGCAAGGTGACCAATGTGTTAGCGAGGAGCAATAAGGGCGGTGGAGACCAGCTCAAGGCTCTTCCAAAGCCAGGTGGGTGATAATCGATAACTGCCTTTGCTAGGATAGTGAATGTCAGCTGATATGGAGGAAAGAGGACAGAGTTATTTTGGAGCGAGACGACTTGGTGATAGGATGGATGGGGGTGGGGGGTTGGTTGGAGGAAAGAGGAATCATGATGACACTCTGGCCCTAGCAAATAAGTGAATGATCATGTAATTAACGGACATAGAGAACTCCAGAAGAGGAGCTGGTTTGGAAGGAAGAGAAGTTCAGTTTCGCACATGTTGGTTTGTAGGTGTCAGAAGGACATTCATGTATGGTTGTCATGTAGGTAGTTGGGTCCAGAGCTCAAGAGAGAAATCGTTTGGCTCTATGGCCACATTTGGGAGTCAGCAGCATGAATGTGCTTTTTGAAGCCATGGTAGTTAACAAATCCCCTCAGGGAAACCACTTCCTAATGTTAGTTACAATGAAGCAGAACCTGAAGGGTAAGTGGGATGAACAAGTGCAGTAGAGGAGTAGGAAGCAAAAGTGTTCCAGACAAAGGGAGCAGCCCATGCAAATGACCAGAACTGAGAGAATTTGGGGAACTAAAATCAGTTTAGTACTGTAAAAAGATAAGAGGACCCCTAGGACAGAACTCCTAGGAGCACCAACGCTTAAAGGCTGGGCAGAAGAAAAGTCTGAAAAGGAGACTAAAGACTAAGAAATAGGAGCAAAACATAAAAGTCAGGGAAATCAATAATTCAAGATAACAGTCAACAGGGTCGACTGGTGCCAGGAGGCTGCATCCCCAGTGCCTGGAACAGTATTCCATAAATAGTTGTTACATGAAAAAAATGTGCACTGAATTTAGCAACAGAACTCGTTGGTGACCTAGAAAAAGGACTTTCACTAGGGTGGGAACCAGGCATGGTGGAGTGAAGAGTGAATATGGGGTAAGGAAGTGAGTGTTGACAACCCCTCCAAGAGTTTGGGCTAAATCCCAAGTTCTCACCATGACCTAAGAGGCCCCTGCCCACACCTCTAACTTCAAACACAAGCTGACCTGGTGCCATCACCTTCTTGCTCAGTAGGACTCAGCCACATGGTCCCTCTTTCAGGTCCACTTCCAAACTCCGAGTCCTCACCCACACTGTTCCTTCTGCTGGAGTTCACTCTTCCCTCCACCCCATCCCAACCCACAGCCCAACCAACTTCTACTCATCCTTCAAGGCTCAGCTGTCCTCAGTGAAGGCTTCCTGACTCCCCATCTGCTCCCCCAATCCCATGATGCTAAGTTCCATCATTACACCATCCTGTTGCACACTGAGCTTCCCCTCTGTATCACTTAACCCGAGTGCAGTGAATTATTTGTGCAGATATTTAAGATTTATCTCCCCAACTAGACCATAAGCTCCCCATCTAGGCTAGTCCCTAAGGGCAGGGACTGAACCCCAGGCCTGAAACAGTGGCTGACACATAGTAGGCACTCAATAAATATTGAATGAATAAATTAATAAATGAGCAAATAAAGGGATAAAATAGTAGTTTGAAGGAGCCGAGAGATCAAGGAAGGGCTTTTTTTTTAATGGGAGAGACTAAGGTTCGTTGAAATGTCCATGAGAAGGGGCCAGGGGAGAGGGAGAGGAGATAACCAAGAAAGCAAAATACCTGAGGAGGCATAAAAGGATGACAGTGGGTGGAACAGGTGGAGGGATGGTCCTTAGATGGGAGGAGAGCCACCTTTTTCACTGAAGAAGGAAAGGAGGGAGGATGGGTGAGGATACAGTCTTAGTGGCAGGAAGTGGAGGGGGTACCTATCTAAGGGCTTGTTCTTTCTGTGAAATCAAAGTTTAAACCTTGGTTTCTCTTGATCCTAAATAATCACATGCTTATATGAATAGTCCCTTCAAACTTTACTTTGAAATAGACAAAAATTAAAAGAGCCACATAAGCAAAGGAGATGGAAGAAGAGGATGGATTTGAGGTACATTCTGGAGCTATCTTGTGATGGATTGGATGAGAAGATAATAGAGAAAAAAAGTGTACTATTTATCTTTTTAATTTAGTTTTTGCCAAGGTTACATAGATACATAAAGACTCAAATCATTCTATAAGACTTGTTGCTGCAAGTAGCTGTCTCTGCCCCCTTTATCTTTTCCCCAGAGGCAACTAATTTCAATTCTTTCTGTGAGTTCTTTTGGTATTTATATCTATATCAATAAATAACATGTTTGTTTTTCTAATTCCTGATTATCCTTCCCACTATGGAAGATGAGAATTTAGCTCTTTTTTGCCAAATTTCTTCACCCCTGCCACACACATGCACTCTTTCTGCTCCCCAATTCTCTATCTCAGTTTTTAGATAGATGGATGTTCTGTGTTTATATCTATGACTAAGTAAATGCAGTTTACAGATAAGCCATGGACTATCCTGTGATTACTTTCCTTTTCCTTGCCTGCACACATTTTTTATTTTGTCTGAAGTTAATAGTTATCTCATTTTCCTTTCTTGTTATTAACGTTGTTACCATTAATTCAGCTCCAAGCTCTCCTCTTCTCCATATATATATACAACAGAGAGACTCTTAATTTCACCTTATTGAATAAATCTCTCCTGGGTCCTCCTGACCTGCTCCAGTTGCCCTCAACAACTTCTGGGTACATGGCTGTCACCATGGTCCTGGCAGTTCCCTTTTCCTCTCTCCTTTGTTGAATCTTCTGTTTCCTGTCTCCCATGTCTTCCTGTCTCTTGGTTTACACCCTCAGTTTGGTGGAGCATATCCTCCAGTAGCTTCCTGAGAAAGGGTGCATAGGAAGTAAAATGATTGAGACCCCACCTGACTTAAAATGTCATTCACCAGCATAGAAGAAAATATATACACAGGATCAATTTAATAGATGCAAACAGGCATTTATAAAATTCAACATAAATTCATGATTTAAAAAGAAACCCTTCGGACTTCCCTGGTGGCACAATGGTTAAGAATCCGCCTGCCAATGCAGGGGACACAGGTTCTAGCCCTGGTCTGGGAAGATCCCACATGCCACGGGGCAACTAAGCCCGTGTGCCACAACTACTGAGCCTGTGCTCTAGAGCCCACGAGCCACAACTACTGAGCCTGTGTGCCACAACTACTGAAGCCCACGAGCCTAGAGCTTGTGCTCCACAACAAGAGAAGCCAATGCAATGAGAAGCCTGCACACCACAAACAAGAGTAGCCCCCGCTCGCCGCAACTAGAGAAAGCCTGTGCACAGCAACGAAGACCCAAAAATAAATACATATAAAAAGAAACCCTTGTTGAATAATGATTCGCAGTAGCCAAAAGGTGGAAACAACCCAGGTGTCCATCAACAGATGAATGGATTAACAAAAGGTGGTCTATACATACCATGGAATATTATTCATCTACAAAAGGGAATGAAATTCTGATACATACTACAACATGTATAAATCTTGAAAACATTATGCTAAGTAAAAGAATCTATATACAAAAGAACAAATATTATATGAACATTTGTATGAAATATCTAGAATAAGCAAATTTATAGAAACAAAGTAGATTAGAGGTTACAAGAGCCTGGAGGAAATGGGAGTGGGGTGTGGTTACAGAGTTTCTTTTGGGGGTGATGAAAACGTTTTGGAAAAACATAGTTGTGATGATGACACAACAGTGTGAACGTAATTAATGTCACTGAATTGTACCCTTAAAATAGTTAAAATGACAAATTTTGTATTATATATATTTTACCATTAAAAAATTCCAAAAAATGCCTAGCAAATTAAGAATAAAGAAAACTTCCTGATAAGAAGTACCTATAAAAGGAGTCTAGGGTTTCCCTGGTGGCACAGTGGTTGAGAATCTGCCTGCTAATGCTGGGAACACGGGTTCGAGCCCTGGTCCGGGAAGATCCCACATGCCGCGGAGCAACTAGGCCTGTGAGCCACAATTACTGAGCCTGCACGTCTGGAGCCTGTGCTCCGCAACAAGAGAGGCCGCGATAGTGAGAGGCCCGCGCACCGCGATGAAGAGTGGCCCCCACTTACCGCAACTAGAGAAAGCCCTCGCACAGAAACGAAGACCCAACACAGCCAAAAATAAATAAATAAATAAATAAATAAATAAATAAATAAATAAACCCAAAGTTTAAAAAAAAAAAAAGGAGTCTGATAAGGAGTACCTATAAAATAATAACATTAAAAGATCTTCCTAAATGGGAAAACATTAGAATAATTCACTTTAAATAAGAAATGGGACAAGATAGTCGTCTTTCTATTTCTATTCAGCATAGTATTAAAGGCCCAGCCAGCACAAAAAGAGAAGAAAATGAAAGAAGGAATGGAAAGGAAAAAAATAGAACTGTCATTATTTTCAGATGATATAACTGTTTGCACAAGACAGCAAAAAAGATCTATGAGCAAATTATTAGAAATAATAAGCAAGTTTAGCAAAAGTCAAATGCATGCTCTTGTATTCTTGGAATAAACAAATAGAAAACGTACTTAAAGAAAAGACAAAATTCACAGTAGTTTCAAAGGACACCAAGAACCTAGAAATAAGTCTAAAAATACATGTAATACTACAGAGAGAATTATAAAACTTTATGAGTAGCCAGTAAGATGACCCAAATAAATGAAAGGATATATCACATTGTGAATAGGAAAACAATAGCATAATGTTGTCCATCTCCCCAGTTCAATAAAGTTCCAATCAATATGTTAGCATGTATTTCTATAGAACTTGATAAGCTGATTATAAAATTTAAATAAAAGAGTAAAAGGGGGAAAATTGCCAAAATTTTTATGAAGAAGATGAGCATGGAGGGAAAAATAGAAGAATTGCCCCACTAGATACGATGCTTTTTTTTTGGTGAAACTACAGTAATTAAGACAAGATGCTATAGGCACTGGAACAGACAAATATAGAGTATGGTATTGAATACAGAGCTCAGATATAGACCCATACATATATGAGTCTTTGGTATACAACAGGGGTGGCCTGCCAAATCAGTAAGAAAATAAATAGAGCGGGATAAAAAAAAAAGGTCATCCATATGGAAAAATATGAAATTAAATCCCTATTCCACATCATGTACTGAAATTAATTCCAGATGGATTGAGGCTTAACTATAAAAAAATTAAAACTCTTAACAAAATTCATACGCAAATATCTTTTAGACTTTGAGGTAGCAAAGAATTTCTTAAATAATATTCAAAAAGTGCTAACAATTTAAAATTTTTTACAAATTCAGCCATACTAAAATTAAGAACTTCTTTTTGTCAAAAGAAAATGAAAGCAAGTTACAAATGGGGGAAACATGGGGGAATATATAATAATTATTCCTGGGCAGCAGGTATAACTGGTATTGTCCTGGGAAAATCAGGATGCAGGTCACCCTAACTCAGGCCCAGTAATTCTTCTCCTGGTATAAAGCTACAAGAGACTTTTATCCATAAACACATGGAGGCATCTACAAGAATGTTCATAGGAACGCTGTTCACGATAGCAAACCCTGGTGTTATGGACTGAATGTTTGTGTCCATGCAAAATTCATATGTTGGAGCCCTAACCCCCAATGTGATGGTATTTGGAGGTAATTGCGTTTATATGAGGTCATGAGGGTGGGGCCCCCATGATAGGATTAGTGTCCTTACAATAAGAAGAAAAGGAATCAGAGCTCTCTCTTTCTCTGCCTTGTGAGGATAAGGCAAGAAGGCAGCTGTCTGCATGCCAGGAGGAAGGACCTCACCAGGAACTGAACTGGCCAGCACCTTGATCTTGGACTTCTCAGTTTCTAGAACCGTGAGTAATAAATATATATTGTTTAAACCCCTCAGTCAATGGTTATAGCAGCAATTTTGTTATAGCAGCCTGAGCTAATTAAAACGCCTGGAAACAAAGCAAATACCCATCAACAAGAGAGTAGATGAGTAAAATATGGTATATTCACACAGTGGAATATAATATAGTGGTCAACAGGAATGAGTTACAGCTATACACATCAGTATGAATAAATCCTAAAAATATAATGTTAAGTTTAAAAAGTAAGACCTAAGTGGATACATACAGAATGATATGCTTTTTATCAAATTAAAAACACTTAAAAAAAAAAACTTACTTTGCAGGAATACGATTGAATGAGTATGGTTGGGTTTATGATATGTCAACTTAGCTAAACTGGAACTACATTTCCCAGAATTCCCTCTGGGTTAGCAAGGGTCTCAAATGAAAGTTAAACGACTTTTGGAAGATGGACCTTCTTTATTTCAGAAGGTGGGCATGGGGGTACCAGGCCCTATTGTAGCTCATGAGCATCGTCACTGACCTGCTGCCTCATCACATTGGCATGGAGAACTGGTGGTTCCATGGTAACTCCACCTTCTCCTTCAGCTTCAGATCTTTCAGTGAATCCTGGCCCAGTGAGTACAGCTGCACGCCTCCTCAGCTCCTGCTGGGTCTCCTCCTTCAGCTTCTCCAACTCCTGGGCTAGACCCATCACCAGATACAGAAACAACCATGCAACAATGGTTTAACTAGCTCTGGCAACTACATGGAGTCAAATCTCTTTCATAAATTCTGTATTCTATATCATTCTTATGGTTCTGCTTCTATGATCTAAATCCTGACTGACACAATGAGATACACCAATCTAAAAAGGAAAGTAAAAGGAATGGTAAATATAGGATTCAGGACACTGGTTACTTGGGTTAGGAAGAAACAGGAGGTTAGACCAGGGAAGGACTGTAAATGTAACTTATTGTCATATTTCTAGTTTTTGTGTTGAATGGTGAGTTCATAATTGCCTATTACATAAAAAATAAATATAGTTACATGAATGAATGGATGGGTGGCCATGTATGGACAAATGAAGAATTATGAATATTCTAATTATATGAAACTATGGCAAGAGAAAGGGAGAGAGAGTAATAAGTAATTTCTTTTGAAAGAACATACCCTTGAAATAACATCATCATTTTAACTTACCTCCCTTTGATTCAAACTTGGTCCCCTGGCCACATCTAATTGAAAAGACAGCTGGGAAATGTCTTTAGTTGGGCAGATCATATTAACTGGATGAATTGCAAGGTGACTTACGTCTAATGGGAAGAAAAAGACAAGGGCTACTGGGAGAAAATGAACAGTCTTTGCCCCAGGTGAGGACTATAGAAACAAAAGATTCATGAGGTATTTTGAAAAAAGAATTAGCTCTTTAATGAACACAGATGTCAAAAAGCACTCTATGAACCGATGTATGAAACCAAGTGGTTGGTGGGCTAGTGTTGCAGACGTTTGTTTTGAAGTCCCCCCTAAGACATCTTCCTGAAGGCGAAGTGAATCATTTTTTAGGAGAATCATTTCCTCCCCATTGGATACTGTCTCGTGGGACTATCATCATGTACCATGTTTTCCTCTAGCCAAGGTGCTAGCAAGACACCTGTCTTAATTTAGATGTCCCAAAAGTAGACCATAAAAGATTTAAGAGTAAGCATTTTATTTGTGAGGCAAACCCAGGAAACTACGTGAAGAAGAGGAAGTGAGAGAAGAAAGGAGGGAAGTGTAGGCTAATGAGCACATGACTGCTGTGGGCAACTGAGGCTCATTCCCATCTGAACCCTCTGAGAGACTGTGTGGAACACTCCTCAGGTCGTCTCCCCAAGGGGAGCAGAGGCTGGGGTGTATATACATCATTGGTGAGGATGGCTCTAGGGGATTTGAGTTCCCAGCACTTCTGGCCTCTCCTGCCATAGGCCGATCGTGCCTCTGTGGACAGAGTGCCCTCAAGCTGTCAGCACGTAAGGGAACTGTAATCAGGTGACCTCCAAGGGAACATCGGTGCATCCACAGCACTTGTTCCACAGCCAAGGTAAGCCCAGTAGATGCTCACTCCCAGGAAACTGAAAAGTCAGCAGAGTTACATGGAGACTGAAAAGTGGAGGTCCATCTTGCCTTAGCCAGACTGCTCCTAATAGCAGACCCTCCTTAGGTGGCCCCCTTCCTAGCCTTCCAGAGATGCCTTGTTTCTGATTCATTTCCAAATCTGATTCTCCAGGTTCTCTGCCATTTCTGGAAGCTTCCAACATCCTTTCAGAACTTCCAGTAAACTCCCAGAGTTGGTCTCTGTTGTTTGTAACCAGAAGACATAACTGGTATACCTGGAAACCCAGTACACCTGGAGACCCCATACACCTAGATACCTGATACACCTGGAGATCACTGCCACTGATCTGAGTCTTTAAGAATGTAAGTCATCTCTCTGCACTTTGGTTACCTCATCTATAAAATAAAAAGATTGAAATTGATTATTTCCAAGTTTCCACTCAGTGGTAAGATTCTAGGATTCAGTTAAGCCGAATTGATGGTCAAACAAGGGAACCCCATACAACTCATTACTACAGCCTGACTTCCAAACTCCACTCTCTGCCAGTGTTGCAGCCTCCTTCCTAGAAATAGTAATGGGCTCCAGAATCATTGCAGGTTGACTCTGTACAAAAATGAGAAAAACAACAATAAAGTCAAACGACTAATTTTATCCCGAACCTACCAGCTAACTGACCAAAAAGAGTGATTCAGGAAAAAGAAAACGTGTTTTGCTTTTATCCAAAGGAATTCTGGGCAGAAAATACTAGGCTGCCCACAGAATTCCTATCACGTCGAATTCCTAGTCTGTACATAATTGGATTTCTCTCTCTCACTCCCATCACCACCACTTCTGGAAGGCATGTCTGAGGCATGGAGAGAGGTGACACATATAGCCCATTGTTCTCCTACATGGATTCAATAAACAAATGCCCAAGTTGGAAAAAGGATGGAGCTGCAGTCTGTGATCATCTGCCAGCTAATGATACAGTTGAACAAAGGTAGCAATGTTGTGGAAAAGGAACACATTTAGGACTCTGACTCTCTACTAAGTTATGATGATTTCCCAAGACATCCAAGGTGGAGCAGACATGCGGCTGATAAAATACATGGCATGGATTGAACAGCACGAAGAGAGCAACTGACTGCAGCTGTCTGTGCGATTTGGCAGCCTCGACGATGCAGACAAATCTAAACAAATCACCATCCCTGGCTTCCTGATGCCTCCAGGAAAGTTCTGTAATGACTGTTCTGAGCTGGCCTCCCAGGTAGGGGTGAGGAAAATATGCAGAATCCACAACTTTAGGGCTTTCCTAGGGCTTCTACTCAATGTAACAGCTGCCACCTTTCCACAGATTTGGCTGTTTTCTGCAAAATTCAAGTTTTCATTAACTAATCATATGTTTGCAGCCCTTCCCACTGTGCCTACAGCTAGCATGGTGGACACCAAAGCCCCATTCCCCCCATAGCCCAGCCTTATGGAAACCCAACACGTAGCCCAGATTAGGAGAAGCTGAGATTTGTCCTCTGCCCACCTAGCCATGTCTTTCTAACTCCATTTCCAAAGCTTAAGTGGGAGCATTAGTAACTGGGTTTGTGCACACAGCCATCACCTGGAGGCTCATCTCCAACCCTGAGTCCTGGCAGCTGCCTTCCTCCCACCTCTCCTGAAACTGCCAGGATAGTTGCAGCTCTGCTTGGCAGCTGTGGTCATCTAGTTAGACACATTCACTTGGGGGGGAAAGGGGTGGATCTGCCCTGACCAGTCTGGACCATGATGTGGAATGGGTGGGTGGAAAAGAAGTCCTGCGCCTTGAAGCTCCCTCCCCTGGAAAAAAAAAAAAGAAGGGTTAGAAAAACTTGCTCTTTTTGTCCTAGCAGCACTTCAGTGAAGCAGTCCTGAAGAAGGCAGTGACAAAAAAAAGTCTGATCGGCCACTGACAGAGACTGCTGGGTCTCTACAGAGAGAGTTGTGGCCCTGTCAGAATGCCATGGCTTAGGAACACTGGGGAGGGGAAGAGGAGGGCAAACCCTGTCCCTCCACTCAGCATGCTTGGGGAAGGGCAGTGAAAGAGCTTCTGACTGACAGTAGGATGGGAAGGTTCCTCCAGGAAGTCAGCATCCCTAGATGAAAAATGGGGAGGGAGGGAGAGAGTGGAAGAGGGAAAGAGAGAGAGAGAGGGAGAGAGAGAGACAACAGAGCTTCTCTCTATGGTGATTATGTCAACATAATCACAAAAGAAACACTTGAGTGCCTAGTTTGTTGCCAGGTACACAGCAGGTGCTCAGTAAAAACTTGCTGGTGATGGAGTTAAATGTAACTTCCTAGACAAAGCCTGCTTTACTGTAAGTGAAATAAGGATCTGTTGGATTGAATTGAATTGAAACAGGCAGCAGGTTAGTGTTGTAATTTGAGGAGCAATGGAAAAATGGTCCCCTGCCCCAAATCTCTCTCCAACTAGAGCTGCCAGAGTGTTGGAAATTTCCAGATTCCTCTTTTGGGTTAATGGAATAATGAAAACTGTGTGTTGAAAGGCAAATATTGTCTGAGAGAGATAACCCATGAAGCCATTATGATCTACCATTCATCTAGGATGGCAAGTCCAATTCAATTCAAGAGCCAGCACCAATAGATTCATAGGAGCTGCCCGGAGTTCTATCCTGAGAGGCCCCACCTGGCTCAACAGAAAGCAGTACTCTGGGAAATCACTGATATCTGTGTGGATATGGAAAGTGGTTTAGTATGAAGGGTGCCACGTATATGGCATCCTGCCTCTTAGCCTGAATCCTTTGGTCATATCAGCTCCATCAGTGAGCAGGCTCCTAAGGGAATATAAGCTGAGATGGACATTCACAAGTTAGGAAGGGTCCAGAGCATGAAGGTTTTGCCTGAAAAACAGACCAGGGCACAGAATTCTGATGGACAGTATGAGCCATGCAAGTCTGGGGGTAAGGGACCAAAGAAAGGTCATCTAAAATCTAACTTTGCCTACTTCAGTCTTGCCTTGAGTGAGCACTTACTACAGACTCTACAGTCTAGAGGATGACCACAGCTTTTCCTCTCCCATGACATGAGTTTGCCTAGTCCTTGTCAAACTTTTCCATCAAGTTCCCCCAACAGCAGAGGAGAACGAATGGCTCAGTCTTTCGGCACCCAGGGATAGTGCCAGCAGCCTGCTGTGAGCAAACTATGTCTTTGAAATCTCAGTCTTAACTTAAGAATTTATGTAAATCTACATGATATCATATTACTGTTTGCTTTCATGTAGAAATATTTACTTACCGGTTCTATCAGAGTAATGCTCTCTGCTCTATCAGATCAAGCCCAAACCCTCAGTGATTTAACACTTTAGAAATGTATTTTTCGCTCACCTGAAATCCATGTGGATGTGGCTTGCGGGTGGACAGTCTGCCCCTTGGTCTTGCGACTCTACCCTCTTTCAGGGCCTCTGAGTCGTCTCCATTTTGATGGAGAAAGAGACCACTTCTTAATTACCTGAGTTCAGAATTGACACCCATTCTCCCCCACATTCCAGGAGCAAGAATTCATCATGTGGCCCCATTTAAATGCAAGAGGAGCTGGGAAATATAGTCCCTGATTACCCAGCAACAACTCTGGGTAGACTAGTAAGTCTTTACCTCAATAACTAATGTCTTGGGCTTCCCTGGTGGTGCAGTGGTTAAGAATCCACCTGCCAATGCAGGGGACGCGGGTCCGGAAAGATCCCACATGCCACGGAGCAACTAAGCCCGTGCACCACAACTACTGAGCCTGTGCTCTAGAGCCCATGAGCCACAACTACTGAAGCCCGTGCGCTTAAAGCCCATGCTCCACAACAAGAGAAGCCACCACAATGAGAAGCCTGCGTGCAGCCTAAATAAATAAATAAATAAATTTATTTTTTTAAAAAAATAATGCCTTAACTTCTCCATCTCTCCCAAAATTGGAGAGAAAATTAACCTTCCAGAAAGATGTGCTGAGTTTTATCCCATACTTTATTCAGCCCAAGCACGTTGCCACATATTCCCAGAAGGGTATCTACCCCCATTTAAGAAACACATAAGTAATCCATTTTCAGTAAGATTCCATTTGCAGCTCCAATGAAAACCAAATTGAATGGACTATCCCATTTCACCTCCTCTTCTCTCTGCTCGCTCTTTCCCTTCCTCTCAGTCTAGTTAGGTATCATCAGGATTTTGAAAGTGGGCCCAAAGCCATGTTGAATATTACCAGGAAATGGCTGGCTGGCTATCTACCAAGAGCCCTTCCAAAGTGGTATTATCTTAATGAATTTTTCACAATCCAAAGTCTGGCCAGAAGACTTACAGATCCAAAAATTCAATCTTGTTAGTGTTCCAGGATTTGCCTGACTTGAGAGGGCTGGCTTATGTGAACTAAATTCACAAAACACCAAAACTTCACACCAAAATGTCAATACCTCTGTTGACAAGGGGATGTGCAGCTGTCAGAAAGATCAAATGTTCACACTCTTCTCTCCAGCACTTTTTCTCCCTGTAGAAAATCTACCCAGGAAGTCAATTACAATCCGAAAGTTCCTTAGTGAGCCTGGAATCAGAGCAAGGACAGTTTAGTTAGATGACTTGAAAGTTTAATAGTATCAGGTGGCTGTGGCCTGATGAAGCCGTCACCACTGGAATATTCATACCAGCTTCTCAGAGATCCCTCTGGTCTATCCTCTAAGCCCTATGATCACCAACTCCCTTTCCGATGGACACTTTCTTTCTCTAGACACATCCATACTCTCCATAGGGTAATGGCCACATTCATCTTCTGCCTTCTTCTGACTTGGCAGATGTTTTGTCTCTAAGGTACATTTATGTATGGCTGGCCTCATCCATTGTGTTAATTTTATAATCTAGTGCTCAGAGCTTAGAAGTGGAGAAAATGGGAAAGGACAGGAAGTTCACTCATCTCTGCCTACACCAGCCGATGTTTTTCTAAAAGGGAATTTAAAAACTTATTTGAAACATGGAGAGACTGGATATTTGTAGATCTTTGACTGAAAAAAAAAAAAAAAAAAGCAACGCTTCTCTCCTCTTTTGCAGCAGTCTTCCCAGTCAAGGTTGTAACCCAGAGCTGCTGGCAGCAAATACACACTGAAAGATTAGTCCCAATTAAAGCCAGGAAAGGTGGCCAAGTTCAGTGCCAGGGAAGAGTATTGAGTTTCAGTTGCCCTGAGTGAGAACGAGACAGTGGATAGGAGATCAGGTAAAGATCACTAGCCATGGTGCAAGAAACAGGTCTGCAAACAAATAGCAGGGAGGGGTCAGGTGAGCAGGGTGGAAGCTTGAAAACAACAAGGCACCAGGAGGCTCTTCCTTATTGGGCATAGGCCTGTTTAAGGCACCAGACTGAGCCAGACACCAGGCAATCTGGGAAAGTAATCTTCTTTAACTGAGTCTGCAACATCAGCAGGCAATCACATAGGGTGGTAAAGAAAGGGACTCAAGCAGAGAGAACCATGAAGGACCGTCCACAGCCAGATTGCCCTCACATCTAACCAGAATGTACAAAAGAGACAAGACCTGCTTTGCCATTTCAGCTCTGACAATAATTGAACTTCTGCAACTCATTTTACTCTCTGAGCCTTTCTGCACCTCAGTTTACCTCCTCTGTTAAACGAGGCATTTGAAATCAGTGCTCTCCTTCCCCAATGTACAATGATACTGTGCCTGCAAAGGTAATGCAGCCCTCTAACCACACATCTATTTCTATCCTACGCTGAAAAGATTACCTGCTGCTTTTTTCTTTTAACTTTTGAAGTTATAACATACATACAGAAAAGGCTGCAAAACAGCCCTGTAACCAGCTCCAGATTAAGAAACAGAACAATTTATCAACGTCTCAAAAGCTTCCCTATGTCCCTTCCCTGTCACCACCTACCACCCCCCATCCTCAAACAACCACCATCCTAAGCTTCAGACAGAATGATAGATCAGTTTTGCCTGTTTTACAGTTTTATGTAATTGAATCATGCAGTGTGTACTCTTTTGTGTCTGGCTTTTTCACTCAATTATTTGTGAGACTCACCCATGGGGTTGCATGTGGCTAGGTCTGGGTTTTTTTTGTCACTTACAGTGGTCCACTCTCTGGACGTACACAATGTACTTATCCATCTTATTGCCCATGGACTTTTTTTTTCCCCTTGTATTATTTATTTATTTATAATTTATTATTATTATTATTATTTTGAGCAGAGAAAGGTTTATCGCAGGGCCAAGCAAGGAGAACAGGTGGCTCATGCTCAAAAAAACCCAAACTCCCCCATGGTTTTTGGGGAGAAGTTTTTTTTTTTTTTTTAATAAATTTATTTATATATTTTATTTTATTTATTTGGCTGCATTGGGTCTTCGTTGCTGCGTGCAGGCTTTCTCTAGTTGTGGCGAGCAGGGGCCACTCTTCGTTGTATTGTGCATGCTTGTCATTGCGGTGTCTTCTCTTGTTGCGTAGCACAGGCTCTAGGCGCACGGGCTTCAGTAGTTGTGGCACGTGGGTTCAGTAGTTGTGGCTCACGGGCTCTAGAGCACAGGCTCAGTAGTTGTGGTACACAGGCTTAGTTACTCTGCGGCATGTGGGATCTTCCCAGACCAGGGATCGAACCCATGTCCCCTGCATTGGCAGGCGGATTCTTAACCTCTGCGCCATCAGGGAAGTCCCTGGTGAGAAGTTTTTAATAGGCAAAATTTGGGGTGAGGGATGCAGAGTGTTTTACTTTCTTCTGATAGGTTGGTGGTGAGGTAACAGGGCAGTGCTCCAGGGATCTTGTGCTCAGCCTGAAGTTCCTTGTATTATTTAAATCATAATGTGTAGAATTTTCTGTTATTTGCAATTGAAACATATAAGCATTATAGCCCTCTTCACTATTCTCCCTTTATAATTTATATCTCATTGTTCTCACCCGTTCCAGTAGCTTCCATGATCACATCTATGTGGATGATTCTTCTACACTCCTACCTAACACCTGTCTCCTCATCTCCAACTCCAGCACTACTAGCTTTTTGCTAGGTGGCTGTATGTGGTCTATGAAGCTTTACTCTTGCCCATGGACCTTTGTGTTGTTTCCTACTTTGGTATTATGAAGAATGCTACTATGAAAACACTTATGCATGTCCTTGGGGGCACATTTTTAAGCATTTCTGTATTTGTTATCTCTTAATGTATAACTAATTACCAAAAAATTCAAACAACACACATTATCTTACAATTTCTGGGGTCAGGAGTCTGAAGAGCTTAGCTAGGTCCTCTGTTTCAGGGGCTTTCACAAGGCTGCAATCAAGGTGTCAGCCAGGGCTGGGGTCTCATCTGAAGTCTCAACTGGGAAAGGATTTGCTTCCAAGCTCCCATTGTGGTTGGCAGAATTCAGTTTCTGGAAGAGTGCTGGACTCAGTTCCTAGCTGGCTATTGGCCAAAGGCTACATTTAGTTCCTTGCCATGGAGACCTCTCCAATATCAAAGCATGCAAGCCAAGAAGGTAATAGAGTCTGCTAGCAAGACAGAAATTACAATTTTATGTATTATAATTATGGAAGTCATATCCTATCACAGTTGTGGTATTCTATTGGTTAGAAGAAGGTCACAGGTCCCATCCACCCTCAGGAAGAGGGGATTATACAAGGCAATGAATCCCAGGAGGTGGGGGTCACCAGGGGCCATATTGGTGTCTGCTTACCACAATTCCTGTTGGGATTATAACTGAGAATGGAATTGTCTGGTCATAGGTCCAGCTTCAGTTATGGAAATCCACTAGCTTTCCAAAGTTATACCAACTGACACCCTCACCAACATTTGTTCCACATCTGGGATTGGTTTTTACCCAGGTTTCCTTCTGGTGTGAGTTATCAAATTGTTTCTGACAAAAGAAAAAAATAGCTTTCTGCACCATGGGCTGTGTTACATTTAGCAGTGTGCCTTACTCCCTAATTGAATTGAGAGGCAGAATTCTGAAGTCTCTGCCTCAGACCTACTCACCCCTTTTCTCCGCTGTCCTCCCTGTAAATGCAAAGTCAAAGAAGGTACCAACTCCAGCAGCATCATTAGTGTTATATGATCACCAAGATATGGGATGAGGGATCTGGAGAAAGAGTGCCACCACCTCATTTACTGGAGTCCCCTGGTAATTAGTCATCCTTCATCAAGCCTGGGATGAGCCACTAGGAGTGACACTGATTGGGTCCTGAGCTGCCAACCAATCTTAAAAGGGCATTGATTCCCAGTAGCATGAAATTTTCCTGTTGTCATTCCTCTTTTCCACAGCAATGCAGACTGTGGACATACAATAATTGATTGAAATACAGTAGGAGTAATAACATCCTACCCCAAGAAGTGCTCTCTAGATTTCTCTATTTCAAATACAGCAAAGGCACCAGATATAAGAGAATTCTGGGGAAAATGCAATGGGCCAAACAAATTTTTAGGGTGTACATGAATGTAATTAATATTTCTGCCCATGCATGTCTAGCAGGGTAGACTCCTGAAAGCCATGAAATAGTGGTAATATGGGCAGAAGACCTAAATAGACATTTCTCTGAAGAAGATATACAGATTGCCAACAAATTCATGAAAGGATGCTCAACATCACTAATCGTTAGAGAAATGCAAATCAAAACTACAATGAGGTATCACCACACACCACACAATGGCCATCATCAAAAAATCTACAAACAATCAATGCTGGAGAGGGTGTGGAGAAAAGGGAACTCTCTTGCAGTCTTGGTGGGAATGTAAATTGATACAGCCACTATGGAGAATGGTACGGAGGTTCCTTAAAAAACTAAAAATAGAACTACCCTACGACCCAGCAATCCCACTACTGGGCATATACCCTGAGAAAACCATAATTCAAAAAGACTCATGTACCACAATGTTCATTGCAGCACTATTTACAATAGCCAGGTCATGGAAGCAACCTAAGTGTCCATCAACAGATGAATGGATAAAGAAGATGTGGCACATATATACAATGGAATATTACTCAGCCATAAAAAGAAATGAAATTGAGTTATTTGTAGTGAGGTGGATGGACCTAGAGTCTGTCATACAGAGTGAAGTAAGTCAGAAAGAAAAACTAATACCATATGCTGACACATATATATGGAATCTAAAAAAAAAAAAATGGTTCTGAAGAACCTAGGGGCAGGACAGGAATAAAGATGCAGGTGTAGGTGTAGAGAATGGATTTGAGGACACGGCGAGGGGGAAGGGTAAGCTGGGACGAAGTGAGAGAGTGGCATGGACATATATACACTACCAAATGTAAAACCGATAGCTAGTGGGAAGCAGCCGCATAGCACAGGGAGATCAGCTCAGTGCTTTGTGACCACCTAGAGCGGTGGGATAGGGAGGGTGGGAGGGAGACGCAAGAGGGAGGAGATATGGTGATATATGTATATGTATAGCTGGTTCACTTTGTTATACAGCAGAAACTAACACAACATTGTAAAGCAATTATACTCCAATAAAGATGTTAAAAAAAAAAAAGAAATAGTGGTAATAACAGTACTGGGATAGTAATATGAGTGAGCTACCTGAATTTGAAAAACTTCAAAATGTTTTCAAAGAACTTCTTAAGGGACAATTGACTCGAGTAGGCTCTGCATAAAATACCCTCCTGTGGACACCTGTGAAATGTTGAGGCTAATTGAGGCTTCTGATGCTGATTATGGACAAGTTTGCGGGTTGCTGTTTTTCCTCCACTGAATTCCATCTCGTTTTCTACTACTGCCTTTCAGTGGGGCTGTGAGTGTATCCGATGTAAAGAGTACTAAATGGAAGCGTGCTTTTGTGTGGAAGTCATTACAGTGAACACCTGTTCACTGTTGAGTTTAATTGGACTACAGCTGGTGCTGATTGTGTGCGAAAGGGGGCTGCTCCTCTCGCCCGCGGAGGAGCTCTCTGTCAGTCTAACAGCGGGGAAGTCGGCGCTCTGAAGTTCAGCTTGCACATTGCAGTCAAGTGCTCTCCGCCCTGTATGGCTAGCTGCCTCTGAGGTGCACTGTGGTCAATTTAGCCAGGCAAGAAGAAAAGGGTGCCTGCGTCTTTGGTCTATTTTATTAAATCAGCTCAGTTCCACGTATGGAAATTCGGGGAAATATGGGGGAGATAGTTGGTACAAATTTAACATTATTATTTACAAAGGAAACAAAAGAAATGGAAGCTTCGCTCAGAGTGATATTCTTAGCAATATTAGCTGTTCACCTGTGTCCAGAGATGATAGGCATTGAATACATGTGTAAATAGGAAACCAATAATGTAGCTCAGCGATCATCAGATAGTGACAAATTAAGATTACATTCTTGTGCTCACTTCGGCAGCACATATACTAAAATTGGAACGATACAGAGTTTAACATGGCCCCTGCGCAAGGATGACACGCAAATTCATGAAGTGTTCCATATTTTTGCACATGAAAGGATGCTCAACATCACTAATCATTAGAGAAATGCAAATCAAAACTACAATGAGGTATCACCTCACACCAGTCAGAGGAGGAGATATGGGGATATATGTATATGTACAGCTGATTCACTTTGTTATACAGCAGAAACTAACACAACATTGTAAAGCAATTATACTCCAATAAAGATGTTAAAAAAATTTTTTTTAAAAAGATTACTTTCCTGATTGAAGAAATGACTGTGGAAAAAGACTATGTCTGTAGCCTTTAACAATAATAGTATTAATAATAAGCTCGAGTTGTTGACTTAAAAAGAACAGATGCCGACTTGCATATTTCAGTCGTTTAGATGTAATTCACATTACTTATTCATTTAATATCAAAATGCATTGAAACAATGAAACATTGAGGCTACAAAGGCCCTTGCTTCATATTCATATGAATATTATTAACTTGCATGATTCTGAGGATGACCTTGTGTCCCAGGGGTGGCAACAATCGCCCAGAAACCAGGAAACATCCTTGCTGAAGCAAATCTGCTGATACTCGATTTTGGCTGTTCAGCGGGGGTCATCCCTCCTTGTGGGGGGCTAACAGGTGTTGTGGACATGACCCACCTTCGGGGGAGGTGAAACTGACTTGCTTCTGAGAGTAAAGGGTCAGATGAGTGGTTGTATCTAAAAACTATTCCAGGACTCCATTTTTTGTTGTTTTGATATTTGCACAGTCCCTTTGTACAAAGGATAAGAAAGCTCACTTTACCATTTTTGTTTGCTGAGATAGGTCTGGTTCACCACCCTCAGCCCAGGAGGGGAAACGAGGCTGAGAGTTTCCCTAGAGTCAAAGTGCAGGGCAAGATGTAAACTATGGGCCTCTCCTACATCAAGTTCAGCAGCCTCTCCACTACCACGGCAGCCTTGGTCTTAGAGCTTCAGCTGCCACCCAAACTGAACAAGGACTCCTCTGAGGTGGAATCCAGCTCCACTGTGCCATTTTCTAGCTGTGCAGCCCTGGGTTAGCCACTCCTCCCCTGTGGGTAGGATCAAATGAGAAAACTTTGCAAAAATGCTTTGTCAACTGTGAAGAGCCTTACAAATATAGAGACATTTATGACTCAAGGGGCAGCTTTTCAGTCCAACTGAAAACAGATTTTTCTGCATGAGAAACTGTTCCTGTGAAAGGCAACAGTGAGAGATTCAAGGGTGCAAAGTGTATGCTCTCTCCTCTGTTCTCTTTTTGGTGACTTACGATTAATGATTCCTTTCAAGCAGGTACCAAATGCAGCATCACTATTGATCAGTAGGTGTTCTTCCCCAGTCGTTTGTGTTAGCTCTCTACTTTTCAACCGAAGACTACAGCTGTGCTCTTTGAGGAAACATACACTTGCACACGTACACACATGCTCTCTTTCCCAGCACAGATGGAAAGCAGTCTGAGTTTATATGAGGGCGGTCACAGGTACCTCCTGTGTGCTGGCGTGGTCTTTGTATAGCTAGGCTCAACCTCACCACCACCCCAAGTGGATGGAAACCGTGAGCTGCCCCTGATGAGATGATGTGAGCAGATCTCAGTGTTTGGTAGAAAGGCCCTGGGGAATTGTATGTCTGGAGGCCTTCCCCTCTGTGCCCCCAGAAGTCACTTTGACATCCAAAGACCATCCATGGCCTGTGCTGGGTTGACTAATTTGCCCTTACGTGATCAGACCATAGGGTCAGGCCAGAAAAAAATAACTGATGATCATTTTTCTGAATTAAGAAATAGAGGCACACATGGAGCATCTCCAAACTGGAACTCAAACTGTACCATGTGCAGTAACTCAGGCTTTAATGAAAACGGATGCTGGACCAACTGCTAATCTGGGCAAAATCAGAAACGCAGCTTGCTGCGTGCCATCCATGCAAAAGGGATGCTGGTATCTATTGAGGGCAATGCAATAAGGCCCCCGCCTGCTTTTGGTTTGGGGGCACAAACTTACACCACCTCAAGGAGACTGTTCCAAATAGGGAAATAAACAAAAGCTGAGTCTACCACTGGGACCAGGGTCATCATTCAATGGCAGCGTCCCAAAAAAATGCCGCAAGAATCTTGGGCGTGTGTGTCTGGTCAATTCAGAAACCATGCAATTCAGAAGCTGTGCACTATGGGAAACACCAACTCTCCAGGTTGGCATGTCATTTAGGGGGTCAGCCCTATCTGGAGAAAGATAAGCACATCTCAATTTTGGCCACTGGCTGTCACAAGCCTGGGGCAATTCCTGGGACCCCACACTGGACTATTTCAGGTTTATAACTCCTCTGTCCCAGAGCCACAGCTTGCATTAGCCCTGCCATTCCTGCTTGTGGCATGCCCAAGCCACTCCCACACAGCTGGTCCAAGCCTGGCCCAGTTTACACGGTGCAGTCTGGACGTTCCCCTGAGTTGGCAGAGCAGCCTGATGATACCTCAGCTGCTGCTGCCTCTCTCCATCTCTCCATCTCATCCATCCTGACCCGCGTAGCCATCCTCCTAGACAGGCTGGCTGGTCCACCATGCACAATGGTCAGGTTGTGCACAGAGAATTGGTGGGCGCTCGCACCCCTCACGACTCCATCGCTGAGCAGAGCCACATGTTCCCCCTCCCCAGCGTTGCTTGGCTTCACTCAACTAATTTGAAACAGCGATCTGGACGCCAGAAAATGCTCTAATCCCGCTCTGTGGCCCAGGCTGCTCCACCCGTAGCAGGGACCTACCCCACTGCAGCATAAAATGATCTACCCGGTTGGCTCATTCGTCACAGCCTGCCCTTGGTTCAGTGGCTTTGTCTGGGTCCTGCAGGAGGTGACATTCTGTCAAGAAGACCTGCAGAGTTCTGTCATCTCCCTTCTCCAGCCGATCCATCAACCCAGTCTCGCACATTCCATCCGGGGCCCTTCTTGTTGCCTTCTGAGCAGAAGGGAACTTTTGCTCATTTCCATTAGATCAGCTGTGCTCACATGTAACGTGCATGGGGGAATTTTATCGGAAATGCAGATCTCTGTACCTAGGGATTCTGGTTCAGTAGTAGGGAGGGCGAGTCCCACGAATCTGCTTTTTTTTTAATTTTTGGCTGTGTTGGGTCTTCGTTTCTGTGCGAGGGCTTTCTCCAGTTGTGGCAAGCGGGGGCCACTCTTCATCGCGGTGCGCGGGCCTCTCACTATCGCGGCCTCCCTTGTTGCGGAGCACAGGCTCCAGGCACTCAGGCTCAGTAGTTGTGGCTCACGGGCCCAGCTGCTCCGCGGCATGTGGGATCTTCCCAGACCAGGGCTCGAACCCGTGTCCCCTGCATCGGCAGGCAGACTCTCAACCACTGCGCCACCAGGGAAGCCCAGGAATCTGAATTTTTGATAAGTACCCACCCCAGGGGATTCCAGTGTGGTGCTCCAGGACCGTAGCTCGAGAAACCACTGCAGGGGGCAGAGCACAACAAGGCCAGGGACGAGGGCCTGCCTCTTGTTTGCCACCCTTCCCCCAGCTTCGACGTGATGCTTGCTCACAGTAGTCGCTCAGCAAACACCTGTACTGGGTGAATGATTGAACGATGACAGCAAGAGAGGTATCCTGGTTCCCCAAGGGCAGTGAGTAATGGGCTCATCCTTCTGGAATTATTTGGGAACGTCTAAATAGAGCGGCAGAGTTCAAACGCTTTAACTTGGCAATTTCTTCTGGGAGGAATATACATAACAAGTGTGATAAGAAAGGTTAGAAAATTGTTCTTTACATCAAAGGAAATTTGGGATCCCCTGGACATCAGGCAATGGAAGGATGCCCAGGGTGCCTGTGATGTTTTCTCATGAAAGAATCCTACCTGGGCAGTTAGAGTGCAAGCCAGGTGTATGTGAAATGATGCAAACGAATGAAGAAGCACCCCACACGGTCTGTTCCCACCGAGGAAGCGTGTGCACAGATGAAGCTCGAACATGCAAGTGGCAGGTTACGAGTGGTTAGCAGTTAATGTTCGTTTGGTTCTTTTTATGTACAAAACAGCGCAAATCCATACAAACTAAATAAAAACAAACGAGGCTGCTGCCACGTGGCTGGCCTAGAGCTCCTGGTAAACATCTGAAGAAAATAATGGCAAGAGGCAGAGAGCTGGGCTCAGAGAAAAAAACATCAGAGACACGCATTGGTTTTGACAGAGGAAATCACTCCCAGATGCTGGATGTGGTCTTTCCAGGTTCCTCCCTCTCGCTTCCCGAGTGGCAGGCTCAGGGCTGGTTCAGGGTCCTTTCTCTCCACCCTTCCTCTTGCCTGGATCCTCTGGCCAACCCAGGGTCCCCCTGGGCTGGTCCCAGTGGATCAACACAAGACCTGTGTCCTCAAGAGGTGCTCATGTGCCCAGCCCCTCCCAGCCTGGCCCTTCACAGGGCCCCTCAGATGTGCAGCTAGAGACACAGTGCAGGTCTTAAAGGAACCAAAGAAGAGCATATTCCTGAGGGTGTGCCTGAACTGACCAGTCTCACTCTTCACGTTCCAGGCCGTTCTCTCTCCTAGCACCTCCATTTTGGAGATTCTTCCCCAAGGGTTTGTGGGTTAAACAGGGAGGCATTGCCAGAGCCAAGCTGTCAGTAGGCTGCCTTGCAGCTGACCGCAGAGAAAGTCTGGCCCATAGGTGCCTTTGGGGAGGTGAAGCAGGGAAAGCAAAGAGAACACAGTTTCTAAAAGACTAGCCAGCCTGATCAGGCCAAACAGCATTAGCGGTAACATCTTTCTCCACCACCAAAGAAACAGCGTATTAATTGCCCTGGCTTTGGCTCTAGTGCTTTGGAAAACAAAAACAAAATGTCACAAGGTCCCAAAGCCAATGGCTTGCTAAGAGCATTAGGATCGTCACCGTGGGAATGAGGTACCAGCTTTCTCTTTTAAATGAGGAGAGGGTGTAAAGTGTTTAATGCTATCCCACAGCTCTCGCCGGGATTGCCTTTAGCCGTTCCTGGAGCAGAACAGCGAGGTAGCACAGAGGCGCTGAACACAGGGACCTGGCAGGTGGGGGCATAGACTGTGGCAGCTGCTGGAAGGACGAAGACACAGAGCACTGTCACTCGCCCCTGGGCCACCGGCCTCAACTGTACTTCCCCAAGGGCAGCGCATGCTGGAAACAGGCATGGAGACTCCAGACCTTCTGTAATGGACAGGGCTGTTCTGCTCAACAAATTCCTGCCCAACATTTGACTGTCCCACCAGACAATCCTGGAGGAGAAACACCTATTGATAATTTATCTGAGCCTGGACCCTAACTTGTATTTACATACAAAACCTCAAGCATTACTTGCATGGTTTTAATATGCACTGAACTCTGAAAATGCACTTAACCTGTAAATCAAGGGAAGATTGTACTTTGTTTTTTATTGCAGTGAAATTCACATAACAGAAATTAACAATTCATGCTGTCTTAAAGTGAATAATTCAATGCGCTAAAGGCATGAATATATGTTCACACTGTTGTGCATTCACCACCCCTATCTAGTTTCAAAACCTTTCATTTCCCCAGAAGAGAATCCTGTACCCATTAAGCAGTCCCTTCCTACCTGCCACCCACCCACCTCCAGCCCCTGGCAACCAGCCATCTGCTTTGTGTCTGGATGGATTTACTCGTTCTGAATGTTTTATCTCATGTAAATGGAATCGTACAATATGTAACCTTTTGTGTCTGGTTTCTGTTTTCAAGGTTCATCCATGCTGTAGCAGGCACCAGTACTTCATTCCTTTGTAAGGCTGAATAATATTCCGTTGTACATATATTCCACATTTTGCTTATCTGTTCATCCACTGATGGATATATGTGTTGTGTCCACCAATTGCTGTTGTAAATAGTGCTACTATGAACATTCCTGTACAGGTGTTTGGTTGAGTAGCTGTTTTCCATCCTTTTGGATATATATCTAGGAGTGGGATTGCTGGGTCATACAGTAATTCTGTGCTGAGCTTTTTGAGGAATCCGTAGTTTGTTTTGTATGAAACTCTAACAAAAGTTGCTCGTTATTTCTGAAAATCACCCTGCTGATGACCATGCCTAGATCAAGTCTACATCTGTGGCTCTGGCACTCATGATGATTGACAAGCAGGAGCTATCACCTGACTATGTTAATTATTACAGCCAAGCATTTACACACTGGAAAATATTATTTCCTTTTGTGCTGTAGCCAGGTCATTATATTAATTATTATTAATGATTTGTGTAGGTAGGTTATCTTATCTATAAAGGATATAGGATAAGGAGCATTATAAGCATTTTTAAAAAGAGGAGTTACATCTGGTAGAGTTAAGAATCACTACGACAGTGTCTTAGTCTGTTTGAGTTGCTGTAACAGAATCCCATAGACTGGGTGACTTATAAACAACAGAAATTGATTCCTCACAGTTTTGGAGTCTGGGAAGTCCAAGATCAAGGCACGAGAAGATTCAGTGTCCAGTGAAGCCTTGCTTCCTGGTTCATAGACAGCTGTCTTCTCACTGCGTCCTCACATGAGAGAGCTTTCTGGGGTCTCTTTTACAAGAGCACTAATCCCATTCATGAGAGCTCCACCCTCATGACCTAATCACTTCCCAAAGTCCCTAACTCCAAATACCATCACATTGTGGGTTAGGTTTCAACAAGGAATTTGGAGGTGGGAGGGACACAAACATTCAGTCTATAGCACAGAGGGTGTTGAACTGCATGCCAGCACTTTGTATCTGTAGAAACAAGGTGACATTGATACTGGAATTGCCGGCCAGGCCAGTGTTGACACATTTTGTCTGACAAAACGCTGTGGTTTCCATAACTATAGCTCAAAAGTTACAGGTGTGGCAGCCTCGAAACACATAACTACTGGAGTGCTGGATGATAACATTTGTGGTGAGGATGTTGGACGATATACAATAGAATGAGCATAACATTGTTTCCGCTCAGACAGGGGGATATTTACAGAGTGCCTCTTCCTAGAAGTAGTTCTTTCCACCAAAGCCTGGATAATATCCCCTCACTTGCATGCTGTATAGAAAGGGAAGCTAATCACAAATAATAAAGCAGTGGGGAATTTTGAGAGGGTCAGCCTCCTTAAATTTCAGCTGCACTTCTTCAGGGCAGTAAATTAGAAACAGGGAAAGATGGAGCTGTAAAATAGTTGACAAAAACACTATACTTAAAATATCATCCTACTTAGTAAATTCATGACTGGTTGCTTCTGGGACAGGGGGGAGGGAAATTTGATCAAAAGATACTTCAAATTTCTCTGTAATATTTTATTTCTTTTAGTAAAAAAAAACCCTTTCAGAAAATAGATTAGCACGTTGATATTTGTAAATTCTTGGAAGTGAGAATATGGATGTTGTTTATATATTCTCTGTAAACTTCTGAATTTTTTCCCTCAAAATCAGATAGACAGATGATAGATAGATAGATAATCTTAGAGCAATTCTAGACAGAAACTGAGCATTTTCAGTAGTTTATATAAAACCTCTAAATATAGGTTATCACAGAATATTGAGTAAAGTTCCCTGTGCTACACAGTAAGTCCTTGTTGGTTATCTATCTTATATATAGTAGTGTGTGTATGTTCATCCCAAGCTCCTGATGAGATAAGAATCTTAAAAAAGAATGAATATGTGTATATGTATAACTGAATCACTTTGCTGTACACCGGAAACTAACACAACATTGTAAATCAACTATACTCCAATAAAATTAAAATTAAAGAAAAACCATAATGTGACAAATCTAACGCAAACTAATGAGGATCACAGAAAAGTAGCCAGCATGGGAGCAGGATGTTGAAAGGAGAGGAGAACAAGAGAGGACCGTTTCCCATGACCCCTTTTGCAGTCTGGAGAAATGTTCCAACAGTTCATCCTTCATACACGATGACGGGCATTAATACAAGAGCCACATGCAAGAGTAATTTTGTTTGTTGTGTTTATAGGCATTTAAATTACTGTTTTGTACTCTGTGTCTAGAGGGATTGGTCATCTCAATTAATCTTTTATGTTCTCCAAATGGCATCCCACGCTAAAAGAACTTTTCCAGGCATTGCTTCAGGTAAACCTGAGGCCAGGTGGGACCCAACTGACATTTCAGATGACATTAAGCATCTCAAGTCTGATGCTTAAGAGAGCCAACCAGTAAGATGCCTGTGGTGGATTAAAGATGACCACAAATTCTTTGTTTCTCCTCCTGTCAAAAAGGTGGAATGTATTTCCCATCCCCTGGAACTTGAGCTGGCCATGTCTTACTTGACCAATAGAATTCAGAAGCAGTGATATTCTAGAACTTCTAAGGCTAAGTCACAGAAGCCTTGCAGCCTCTGCCATGATTCTTAGAATGCTCAATCTGGAAGAAGCCAATGACCATGCAAGTCTGACTACTCTGAGACTGCCATCCTGTGAGGTAGCCTAAGCTAGGTGAGCAAAGATGCCACGTGGATAGAGAACAATGACCTGCCAGCCCAAGCTTCTCTGGCCATTCCAACCCAGGCACCAGACATGGAAGTGAAGAGGCCATCTTGGACATTTCAGTCCCACCAGACATGACATGGAGAAAAACTGAGAAACCCAACTGACAGCTGAGATCACAGCCTCAGATATATGGCCCCAGTTAAAACATCCCAACCATCTCTTGCCATTTAAGTCACCCAATCATCATGGAACAGTGATAAGCTATTCTCAGCCTCATCCCAATTCCTGACACACAAAATCCTAAGCACGATAAATGTTGTTTAATGCCACTTAGTTTTAGGGTTGTTTGTTCCTCGGAAATTGATCACTGGAATACTTCCCTTACCTGAACAGTGCCTAAAGATTTGATTGCTGCCTGGATGGGCAAGAATTCACATATACCTTAATTATCCAACCCACCTCCAACGTGAAAATAGATGTTTTCTTGACTTGCAGATGATTATATACTTTTGCTGTTTATTTATATCTTGTTTTCTTGTTTTTATTTTTTTATTTATATATCTGAGGATAAAGACCAAAGTTTGTTCCAAGGACAGGTGGTCCTTGGGGATGGGAGGAGGGCAAGAAAACTCCATGGTTTAAAAAAAAAAAAAAGGTGGGAAATGCTGGTAAAAAGTAAAAAGTAAATAGGTTTCACTCTTGCAAGATTTCCCAAAGCTATGAGTATATAAATGTGCATTGTGAATCATCAAGAAGAAAACAGAAGATGAAACATTTCCCCAAGTCTATTAGATCATGAAAAAGGTATTTCAGTCCCAAGTACCATCTTGCAGGATTAGCACTCACAGAGCATCCGAGCCACTTGCTCACACTGGTGTTTCTGTCTTGGTTTACAACTGTTCAGTAGGCAGCTGTGTGCACATTGTTCTGGAAGCACAGCACACAGCAGTGCACTCTGGGAGTTGCACACATGAAATGAGCCTTTGAAAGAAGCCAAAGAGCAATGCAGAAATGACACTCAGAGGGTGCACTGAGTGTCCTTAAACCTCGCATCTCTTCTGATTGGTTAGTGCAATTGCCATATTGATGGTTAAATATTTTTACCAACATCCTTGGAATTATAAAGATTGGGAGAGGAAAGGAAACCAACGATGGTGGAAATGATCACATAGCCCCTCTTGTCATTGTCAAAAAAATCATTTTGCTTTTGATTCTGGGAAGCATGCGCCTGGGAACATTAGCCAGCCTTCTCACTTGACCCCAGTAGAACTGTCCATTTCATGTTACCAAATGAGCTTCGTGATCAGTCATGCCAATTTCAGCTGGCCAAGTGCCCAAGCAGTGCTCAAGGCTGGTCCAAGTGTTTCTTCCCCCAATTTGAGCTGTCAAATTCACTCATTCTCCTAGGTTAGAATGTCATCCCCAAAAGAGACATTTCCTGAAGGCCAAAGCTCATGTGTTCCTAGGAACACATCCAAGCTGGGCTCAGCACTGCTCTGACATAGGCAGGAACCGCACGATGAGGAATTCAGAGAAGCAAATACAGCCTCCCCACACTCGGACCTTTCCCACTCTCAATGCTTATTCCCAGTCCCCAGGGACTGGGTGACCATGTTTTTCTAGGTTCCCCATGCCCAGGATTCAGATAAGCATGAGGACTGTGCCTGCCCTGGTCATTGACTCCATAGTTTGGGGGGTATCCTCTAAGTTTGGGGTGCTTGTTTTTTCATGGTTCAAGCTAGTCTCATATTTTACATCCCTCCCTCTCCCTATTATAGGACTCAGGATATTGGATTGTGATTGTCCACCTGTATGTTTATATGCTCCAGTGAATGTTGTAAGGCTAGGAATCCTCCTGTTTACCCCGCATCCCCAATGCCTAGCAGAGTGCTACCTGTTAGCTGCCTCACCCTGGGTATCTCATCTGGTTCTCTAGCAGGAAGAAGGAGAAAGGAGAAAAGATGAAGAAAAAAAAATAAGTGCCAGCTAAATCCACCTCATTTTATCAAGAAAAAAACATATATCTATCCATTCTAAAAATCCACCCAGTAGGCTATTTTTACAGCTCATGGTCCAAGACTGAGTCACTTAGTCACCCCCTGAATAAAGGAATCCATGCCAGGAATGGGGTGATTTTTAACAAGGCATTTGATCGCCCTAAACAAAATAGGGTTCCTTAGTAAGGAAGAAGGGCAGAATAGATGCTGGATCAGCAACCCGTGTCTGACGATCAAAATGAAAAGACCAGGCCTGTTTTTATTCATAAAAATAAATCAATAAAGTTTTTACAAGGTGTGCTTGGGCATTTATTTCTATCTACAGGTAAAGATGACAATTTTATTTACCTAAGAGTCCACTGAGAAATTCTTATACTCCTCTGGCTGGCGGAAGTATCCAATTGGGGCCAGGGTGGCAGGTGTCTTTTCTTTTTAAATAAATCACTGGGCTGTCAGAAATTGAGCACAGCCCCTCCTAGTTTGGGTTCCTTCGTGAATCACCAGACCACATCCCCTTCCATTTATTTGCCTGTGTTGTGTTGCAAATGAACGTTTAAAAGACATTTTTTTCCCAAAGAAAATGTAAAGAATAGAGTTCCCCCACAGCTACCACCCAGGATAATGAACTATAGCTGCTGTCATGCCAGGAGGGCTTAATGACAGTGTTGGATGTGTGTGTGGACAGCCGAGGCTCCTTTCAAAGTTGTCTCTCTGAATGGGCTTCAATATGTTTTGACAATTATCTGTTACAAAGAAATTCACTATTAATTGCATATTGTCATAGCTCTTAATCCAACGTAACTGTTAGGCCAACAAAGCATTCTATCCTCAGGAGAAGGGGACGCAGACACGGCCAAATCTTTTCCCACTGGGTAAGTGGTTTCTCTAAATCCCTCTCAGCTCCCTGCCTTCAATTTTCATGGATAAAATCAAGGGAAAGCTCCACTCTCTGTGCATGACTTCAGGACTTTGCCAGCCAGGAGTTAGAATGACTCATCCCAGGATCTGTCAGGAAAATGCAACCACAGGAGCAGCATTTCTCATTAAGGTTCATGGAGGACACCAGGGACCCAGAGGCATTAAGGCTGCAGAGGCCCCGAGAAGCTCAGACAATGCTGGTGATGTTCCCTGGCACGTTCCCATATCCCTTCCACCCCTCTGCGTGATTTGATGCTGGAGAAAATGTGCTTTAGTGGGAGGTTGCTGGGTAAGGTGGTCAAGGAGAGGAGAAGCAAAAGTAGGATGGAAATGTCAAAAAGTCTTAATTGGAGGAGTATTAATTATTCCTTAAATCTGAGAAGAAAGAACCATATCATTATTGTCCTAGGTCCAGGAGCCTAACTCCACCTCAGACAAAGTCAGGGAGTTGAATCATCTGGAACCCTAATCCATTCCCTACATCCCTATGGATTGATCTTCTGAAAACACAGATTCAGTCACATCCTTCTCCTTCTTATTCACCTCCAAAGACTCCCATTGCCTGCTAGATAAAGCCCATACCTCTCAGCCTGGCCTGCAAGTTCTTACACAGATGGGCCCAGCCTACTCTTCTAAGCTTGTCTCCTACCACCCTCCCCCAGCCACACGGGGACCACAAAAGACTACTCACCGTTCCCACAATCAGTGCACTTTCATGCTTTCGGACCTTGGTTCATGCTGTTCCCTCTTCCTAGGACACTTCCTCTTCCTTCTTGCCTGAGAATTCTTGTTATCCTTCAGACCCAATTTAAATGTCACCTCTTATGTAATGCCTGTCCCAAGCCCTCTGGCAGAATTTAACTTACCTCCTCTGGACTCTCTGCGCTCTGCTTCTACTCAACTATGCCACTTATCATACTGTAACATCATCATGTTTCTGTCTCCTGTTTAGTTGGAAGGTGATTTTCTTCTCAGCAGGAGTTGTATCAAATTGGCTGGTATAGTTCAAGCAACGAGTATAGGTAAAAGGAGATGTAGAGTATGTTAGAGGATGGGAAGAAAATGGAAGGATGGATGGATAGATGGATAGATAATTTGTATTATATTAGGTATCTTGGGCAGTTAAAGAGGATCTCCCAAGCCTATGAACTGAAAGAAATCTGTAAATAAAGAGTCATCGAACTGAGACTCAGATGATCCCAGTCCTATTAGCTTTATAGGTCCCAATGTCCCTACCTAATAAATCAGCAAGGCATTTCCTGTTCTAATATTGCATGAGTCAGTAATAGCCTAAACCATTGCCATCCACTTGCACTTTCTATGGGAATGGAAGTGTTCTAAAATTTGTTCTGCCCAGTAGAGTAGCCATTAGTCACATGTCACTATTGTATACTTGAAATGTGACTAGTGCAACTGAAGAACTGATTTGTAACTTTAATTGATTTTAATTTTATATTTAAATAGCTACATATGGCTAGTGGCTACCATATTGGACAATACAGGTGTAATCCATTACTCACAATGTTATACCTCAGTATACTGCTACTTAATACCATCAAAGGCATCGCTAGGTAGGCTCAAACTGCACAGACTCTTCTTGTCCAGGTAATAAAGACACCTATGTTGGGTGAAATGAGTGGTGGTCTACCGTCTCTCATTTCTCAGCTAAACATAACTCCTCCACTGACCTTGCCCTAACCTATCACACCTACCTGGCCTGAATTCACTCAGAATGATAAGGAGCAGCCCAAAGATGCCCAATCGAGAGATCCAAATCTACTGATGAATCTCAAAGTTTGAACGGATACATCTCCAATCCCCTTGCCCTGGTGCTCAAAGTTGTCACCCCCTGAGGGCAGGAATAATGTCTTGTTCATCACCATATCTCTCAGGACATCTAGAATCCTGCCTGGCACTTAGCAAATGCTCATTAACATTAACTTAATTAATTTACCAGAATTGCCAATAGGGAAGAGTATTCTAGTTATAGACTTGAACTCTCAAGACCAACAATTTCACTCCCAAAAGCCTATCTGCCCATTCAAGGTGGTCAATCATAAAAGCTCACTCAACGTGCAACAACAGACAGGTCTTAAACACCTGCTGTACGTCTAATCCTAGGCCTTTGGCCATTTACTCAGGACCCTGTATACAGAACACCTAAGACAAAGTCCCTCCCCTCCAAGAGTTCACAGTTTAGTAGGAAACAGAGAAACACAATCAATTCTAATTCTAGAAGCCAGTTAATTCCAATAGAAGTGCATGTAAGAAGGCATACAATAGTTCTCCATTTTTAAAAGTTTAAGAATCTCCGTTCTCATCACAAGAAAAATATTTTTGTAACTACGATGGTGACGGATGTCAACTAAGCTTGTTGTGGTGATCATTTCACAGTGCATACAAATATCAAATCATTATGTTATACACCTAAAACTAATATAATGTTATATGTCAATTATACTTCAATTTAGAAAAAGAATCTCAGGATTGGACATCATGGTGGACATTGGCTTGCATCACCCAGATAGTCCTTCAGTGAAGGAACTGTTGTCCCAGCACTTCGAAGTGCTGTTGGCCGACAGACTCCAAACACAAGTTTCTTCTGATAGCCCTCATCAAATGCCTGGACAATGCAGGAGTATAAAGGCCCAGTCATCTTGCACCACTTCTAGATAAATCTGAAAAGCCTTTTAGCTCCAGAGATCACAAGAATTCAGCTGAGACTGTTCTTAGACCTGCATCCAAGCTTGATTTCTTCCTCTGAACACGTCTGCTTCCTTTCCTTCCCTTCCCAACAGCCTTTCTTAATAAACCTCCTACATGCTAAACTCCTTCTCAGAGTCTGCTTCCCAGAGAGCCCAACCTACAACAATTAGTAGCACAAGTGTTAAAAGAAAGCAGAGGAATAGATAGGGGTTTTGGAGCTTCATCACTTCCCATCTGTCTGGCAGAGACCCCATCACACTGATGGAAGCTGGAGCACTTCTAGCCCATGGCACAACGTAGCAGTCAAGTCCAGTCAAACAACAGCCACTGGTGCTGTATTGTGATGAATACCAGTGGAAGGGGATATATTAGCTATTGCAGTGTATCAGGCGTTTGAGAAATATGGCGGCCGTAGTAATTACAAGACCAATGTTGGCTATTATTAAGCTTCATTGATACTCTGAAAAAATATAAGAAAAAGCTGAGAGGATTAATCCCAACTGAGAGTTAGGTGTGAAAGCCAGAAGACCTTCTTGGTAGCGTACAAAGAAGCTCTCATTTCCTGCAGTGTGAGGGCAGGGAAAGCTGAAGACCAGGACCAAGATATAATTGTCAGAATAGCTGAGCCCAAAGTTTGGTTAGGATAAAATGGGACCCTGACGCAAGAAATGGGAAAAGCTGGGTTAACCCCCGTTCCCAAATTTTGAATCCACAGACTCCCCTGAGCTTTCTGAGACTGCTGAAGAGGCCCACCCTCCCTATTAAGAAGTTGCATTCCACCATTGACTGGAGATTATGAGAGTCTTCTCCGCTGCAAGGCCACAAGTGCCCCACCCAAGATCTGCCCTCACGTCCCTTCCTGGTCACTTGTAACTAGGTTTAGTTAAGTCACAACATAACCCAACTGGGGACAAGCTGACAAGGGGAAAAAAAAAAGGAACTATACCCTTAAGGAGTTTCAAGATCTAGCCAGGGGGCTTCCCTGGTGGCGCAGTGGTTGAGAGTCTGCCTGCCAATGCAGGGGGCACGGGTTCGAGCTCTGGTCTGGGAAGATCCCACATGCCACGGAGCAACTGGGCCCGTGAGCCACAACTACTGAGCCTGCGCGTCTGAAGCCTGTGCTCCACAACAAGAGAGGCCGCGATGGTGAGAGGCCCGCGCACCGCGATGAAGAGTGGTCCCCACTTGCCGCAACTAGAGAAAGCCCTCGCACAGAAACGAAGACTCAACACAGTCATAAATAAATAAATAAATAAATAAATAAAAGAACGTGAATTTCTTAAAAAAAAAAAAAAAAAATCTAGCCAGCATGTACCAGCAAGAGCTGGGAGGGTACACTCAGAATTGTCTTCTGGAGGTGCTTAATCAAGGAAGTTGGACTATAAGGTTGGATAAGTAAGAGTTTGTCGACTTGAGAGCCCTCTCCCAGGATAAAAGATTTAACACCTTGGCAAGACTGCTAGAACAGGGGTCCCCAGCCCCTGGGCCACGGACGAGTACCGGTCCGCGGCCTGTTAGGAACTAGGCCACACAGCAGGAGGTGAGCCGCAGGCGAGCGAGCAAAGTTTCATCTGTATTTATAGCCGCTCCCCATCGCTCTCATTACCACCTGAGCCCCGCCTCCTGTCAGCATTATGGTGAGTTGTATAACCCTTACATTATATATTACAATGTAATAGTAATAGAAATAAAGTGCACAGTAAATGTAATGCACTTGAATCATCCCAAAACCATCCCCCTCCCCCACCCCAGTCCGTGGAAAAATTGTCTTCCATGAAACCGGTCCCTGGTGCCAAAGAGGTTGGGGATTGCTGCCCTAGAAGCTGGTATAAGCCTACCACTAGACGGCTGCTGCAAAAATGGGAAAAGCAATGCTCACGCTGAGTGAGGTTGAAACGCCAGAATTGCCATGGTTGATGGTGGAGGAAGGGATTAAAAGTTTCAGAGAAGTGGAGATGCTAGAGTGGATATACTAAGAAAGACCAGAAAATCTACATGGTGATTTTGTTCCAAGGGAGGACCCTAAAGAATGGCTAGTGAGAGGGGCACCAGCATCACTGAGAAATGCAGTGGTGGGTCTCTTCTCTAGGCCAAGGCTGACAGCAGCAAAGGCCATTACAGGCTCACTGATAGTAATGGGATGAAAGGACTCTGCAACATAGAGGCAAGTTGGCAAAGCATAACCATTAGGAGCTAGGTGGATTCAGTTACCGTAATGAGTGGCAAGATTGGAGGGAGGCAGCGAGAGTGGGTTGACCTGCATAGAGTTTATGCAGTTGGTTCATAAAACATGAAGCACCTAAAGGCAAAATAGGTGGGCCGCCAACAAGGGTAACTACTCAGTTTGTACCAGCTAAGGTAATGACACAGGGATGGTCAGGAGATTAAGGGTGGTTATTCCAATATCATAATCCCTTGCCCGTTTTTACGACCCAGAGCCCGTTGGATGAAGAAGAGGCCAGATCCCCAGGGAAAAGGACCCTACAAAACCACAGAAAGTATTCACACTTCTGATTCCCACAGTTCTTCTCCAAAAGGATCCTTGAACATTTATTCAGGTAACCAAATTGAGGAGAGGGGCTACCCAAAGATTTTGAGGACTGTTGGACCCAGGATCCAGGTTGACATTGTGAGTAGGGGTCAATGGGAGCTAGAGAATGAATGGAATCTTAGCCAAAGTCTAAGTCACAATGGGTCCACTGAGTCTGCTGACCCATCTGGTGGTCATTTCCTCAACCCCTGAATGTATATCAGAACAGACATACTCAGTGGTTAGCACAACCCCTACATTGCATCTCTGGACTGCAGAGTAAGAGCTACAAAAGTGTGGAAACTTCTACCTGCCACATCCCTGACAGCATCATAAAAAATAAAATCATACCAAGGGAGTGTGCCAGAAAACAGGGCCTCTTTCAAAGATCTAAAAGTGCACTGTCCAATTGGTAGCCCTAACCACATGCGGTTATGGAGGACTTGAAATGTTATTCGTGCAACTGAGGGATTGAATTTTTTTATTTTAATTAATAAAATTTTTAAACATACGCAAGTTAGTTATTTGAAAACTTTTCAGTATGTTTGGAACAACTTGAGTACGTGAGTCTACTATTTCAATTGTAAATTTTATGAAACTTAAATATAGATCAGGTATTTCTGATGAAATTTTGACATCTGAGTTGGAATGTACTGTAAGTATAAAATATACTTAGTACTCCCAAAAAAGAGTGTAAAATATCTCATTAATAGTGTTTTATGTTCATTACATATGAAAATATTGTTAATAGATTGAGTTAAATAAAATATATTGCTAAACTCAATTTCACTGCTTTTTTACTTTTTTAATGTGGCTATTAAACATTTTTAAATTACATTTGTGGCTCACATTATATATACAGTAGAAAGCACTGGTCTAAAGGATGCAGAAGCTGTGGTTCCAATCATATCTCCATTTAATTCAGCAGTCTGGCCCCTGCAAAAGCCAGGCAGATCCTAGAGAATAACCATTGACTACCACAAACTCAGCAGGTGGAGACCCCAAGTGCAATCATCATGTCAGGTGTGATATCTTTCCTAGAGTTGATTAATGGTGTCGTAGGTTCGTGTTATGTGGCGCTTGATTTGACAAATGTGTTCTTTTCTATCCCTATCAGAAAAGAGGCTCAGAGACAGATTGCTTTCACATGGAATGTACAACGGTACACTTTTACAGTTTTGTTTCAATGGACTCAGACCTGGGTTCAAATTCCACATCTCTCCCCCCTTCCCCACTCCACGACTTTAGCATTACCAAGCCTTGAATTCTTTTCCAAGCATAAAGTTAAATTAATTATATCCACCTCATAGGATTGCTATGAAGACCAACATGAGCTAATATGTACATGGTGCCTGGCATAGAGTAAGCAATCAGAAAATATAGGTCTCTCTTCTCCTTAGCGGCCAGAGAGAAAAACCTTAAATGGTAAGTCTTCTAGGGCACTTAAGTTAGGGTAAATTGGATATTACCTTTATTTTGTTGTGATACATACTGGTAAGTGCAGGGAAGGCTGGTGCTTAGGCCACCTGCAGGATGTATATATTAGTGGTTCTCAACCCTGGCTGCAACCGAGGTTACATAATAGAATTAATTTGGAGAGTTTTTGAAAGATATGGTTGATTAAGCCCCAATTCCAGGGATTCTGGATTAATTTAAATTTTAAAAATTATATTTAATTCAGTTATTGGAAAACTTTTAAATATGTTCAAGAATAACTGGTCTGGGGTAATACCCAGGTATTTTTTAAAAGTTCTCCCAGGAGATTCTAATATGCAACCAGGGCTTAGAGCCACTTTCCTACCTGGTCACCTTGTCCTCAGTCTTGGATACATGTTCTCCCCTCCTGGCAGCTCTTCTCAATGAAAACTCAATGCTCATCAGCCACAGATAAAGATTAATAAGATAATGGCATCTGGTACGCTTGAGATCCTTCCTAGGGGAGAGAGGTCATTGCCATTATTAGCACTTCAAGTTGAAAGTAAGGAATTAGAAGAGGAAGGCAGATCCCTTCTCTCCCTGCTCTGCCTCCCCCACTTCTGGATTTATTATTCTGAATGTGTTGTGGAGTCCAGGGCCTGAGGAAGGTCCTGGAGCATCTTAACATGGAGGCCAGCCCAGCCAAGCCCAGGTGTGAATTGGCGGCTAACGCTGTTTGCTATGAAACACAAGAATCCAAGTGTCAGCGTATTTGCAACCCATTTCAAGATTGGGTCAGGAGGCCAGGAGATGATGATGAGCTTTTTATTTATTTATATACTTACTTTGCTTACTGGCAAATTTGAGATGGGCAGGGCTCTCAAGCAGCTGCCGGAAAATCGTCAGGTTACAGAGAACAGGCCCCAATGGAGAGGGAAGAAGATAGGTTCTGGTTGTGACATTCTGTGTGGTCAGCTCATCCTCTCTGATTCCCTGTCCCGTGGTGGAGTGAGGCACCAAGGGACGAGGGACAAGGTGTTTGTCATTGGCCTGCTGACTGGGACGCTGGCAAGGGGCCACCTCGGCACCGAGCAGCAAATCAACTTTCCATTTTGTGTTCATTGTTCAGCTGAGTTATCACAGCTGCCTGGCACCCCAGATGGGTGTGGTCACTTGGAGTAAGTGTCATCCAGAGCCTGGATGACAGAGTGCATTCTACCTCATGCCAGGTCCCCTCATGAAGCCCACTGGGAGGGCTCAGGAAGGGAGCAGGTTCTTCAAGGGCGGGAACCAACTTCACACTGTTGACTTATGGTTAACATATGTTGCCCCCCACTTTGGGGAAATGTGTAAGTCACGTTGCTTCTAATTTATACATGTTTTCACTGAAAATAGAAAATGCTACTAATTCTCACTAGAACCAGAAAACCTTAGCTTTGGAAGGACCTGAGAGGTAAACTAGTCCAACATCCCATTTAATGCCCTTCAAGCCACCCTTTCCCCAGTGAGTCATCTACCTGTCTCTACTTGATGGTCTTATGTGATGGGGAACTCACCTGGGACAGATATCACTTGATTATCCAATGCCCATCCCCAAACCACCTCAAATGAGTCTTTATTGTGACTTCAGAAGACAGTGCACCAAAAACCATTCGTGCTCCTGAGGCAATAAAGGCATACGTTGAGTTACCTGGCTCCATGCAGGGGGAGCACGGTGGCAAACAGATCCAATTATATCATCCACAGGGCACTGGACACCTGGGGCCATTCATCACACTCACACTTACTTCCCAGTAGCCTGGGAAGTTGCCCTGAGCACAGTAGCCTGGCATTTTTTTTTTCCTCTTTTCTTTTTAACATTTTCAAATCCTTTTTTCTCCCACTCATCTGGCAGCCACTGTCAGCCCAAAGGCATTAAAGCCTTTGAAGACCCCCTGAACTCACCATCCATCCTGCAGAAGCACCTCCTCCGAGCCCTAAAATGACAGTACTTGCCCTTCACTAAAGGGCATGTACTTCATGTGCTGGGTTATAAAGAGCACGAGGTTTAGGGTGTCTCGGGCTCGACCCAAAATCTAAACCTACCACTCACAGCTCTGTGCCCTGGGGGAAATGACTTAACCTCTGCATGTCAATTTTCTCATCTGCAAAATGAGCTTAATACCAATCTTCAAAAAGATGGGAAAATGAAGGAAAACGTATGTATAGAAAACAATGCAACACAGTAACATTAACAAATCCAAGGGGTAAAAGCATATAACCACCTAAATAACGACAGAAGTTTTTTTTTGATAAAATTTAACACACATTCATGATTTAAAAAAAAACAAATAGAGGCAAACTAGGAATACAGATGGACTTCTTTAACTGACAGAATGTATCCACAAAACATCTACAGTAAACTTCATGCTCAAGGGTGAAATGGTGAAATATTGCCATGGTTATCCAACATTGTATTGGAAGTCCTAGCCAGAGCACTAAGTCAAGAAAAAGAATAAACAGTACTACAGTGGGAAAGGAACAAATTCAACTGTCACTATTCAGAGCTGACATCATGGTCTAAATGAAAACTAAAAGATTTTACCAATAAATTATTAAAACTTATTTATTAAAATAATTTATTCAAATTATTAAAACAAGAAAATCTAGCAAGATTGCTGGAGGCACAAATCAAAATGCAAAAATCGTTGTATTTCTATTGATAAATACCAAAAACAAAAAGAATTTTTAACTTTAAATACTATTTAAAAATAGAATCAAATCTATAAAGTATTTAGAAAAACATGTAAGCGTTCTGAATCCTCATCCTGGGCTTGTTCATCGCCCCACCCACCTTATTCTGCAGCAGCAAGTCACAAAAAGCTCTTCCTGACCCTAGCTACACACACACACACACACACACACACACACTCTACTTTGCTAATCATGGCCAAGGGCTATGCCTGAGAAGGGACCAAAAAAATAACATATTCACCACTTCTTTCCTGGCTCCATTCCCCTGTCATTCAGCTCTCTCCTCGCTCAGGCTGATGTTATTTGAACCCAACACAAGGTACAGGACTCTCAGGCCGGGTGAGCTCTAGGAGAGAGGCAGGCAGGCAAGAGGGTGAAGAATAAGAATCAAACACCCAAGGAAATTGGGTGCAGGTTGAAAAAATAAAAAAGAATATGAGTCAGGACTTTAGCATCAGACAAGTGTGGGTTCAATTTTCAGATTTGTCTTTTACTACCTCTGTAACGTAGGGCAATTTATAAGAAATTTATAAGAAATAAGCAATACATGCGAGTGTTTGGTACAAAGTAAAGTTCAATAAATATTAGCAATGAGGATGGTGTGGGCTAGGGGTTGAAGATGGTGTGGAGACTACTTAGAAATAGATGCAATTTTATAATCTAAAAATCAAAACTGAACCAATGAGATGCTATTTTTTGCCAAACTGCTACTGACAAGTACTAATAAATGTCTAATTCCTAGTATTGGTGAGACTGTGGGGAAAGGGGCTCTTTCATGCAATGACAGGAGTTGATGCAAATTTTCTGGAGCAAATTATGGCAACACCTACCAATTACCTTAAAAGTGTACAAACCCTTTTACTTAGACGAATTTACCTAATGAAATAATTATGGATATGTACCAAGACATACACCCAAGTATGTTAACTGCAACGTTGTAAATAATTAGCGAAAATCAAGGAGAGGGGACATCTAAATATCCAACAGTGGGAATTAAAGAAATGATGATCGAATACCTGCAGTCATTGGCAGTTGTATTAGAAGGACATATTTAACGCCATGAGAAAATGCTCACAACATATTCTAAAGTTTAAGAAGCTGGTTTCAGAACAGAGGAGAATTTTTAATATTCTATATGAAAAAGATGCTACAGATTCACTAAAATATTATGAGCAGGCGTCTCTGGGCAGTGGGAGTTACAGCTACGATAAGCCCTTGGTTAATCACTTTGATTTACATATTTTGAAAGGTGCCTTGAAAGAACTTATGTCATTTTGCACAACTGCTGAGCAACTTTTAGGACCAATGAAGAGGATAGGAAGCCCTCCCTTAGCACCTTGTGGCCAGCCTGCTACCCTGGGGCCGCCCCCTCCAGGCTGCTCCCTACCCCAGGGCCCAGCTCAGCGTCACACCCACCCTTCCTTCTCTGCCTGGATCCCAGGCCACCCAGGAGTAAGGTCGTCTCTTCGTGAAGACAGATTAGGGGAATGCCTATGCAACAACTCGTGAAAATGCCTATAAAAAGAGATTTTTTAAAAATTTGGATGTGATTGTCCTTTACCAAGTACAGCAAAGCAGGAAGACATTATGTTTGGAAACAAACGGAATATAACAAAACAAAAATGCCGAGTGTGGTGGTAGATCGAGTGATACTTCCATCTTTGTGCCCCTGTGCTTCTCTCTCCCCAACCACAGCGTTTGCCAATAAGCGAATCATTTTTCAAATCTCAGAAAATGTCATTGGTGGGGCAAAAACGATGGCTCTACAGGGCAGGCCTGAGTGAGAGACTCAGCTCCAAGCCCCAGGTCTGCGCTATCTCCAGAATTAGAGAGCAGGGGCTGGGGGTGATTTTGTTATGTTAATAGCCCTTTTAGCTAATTGCCTTCTTGCTGCTCTCTCTGTTTTGGAGAAATAAATTGAAGGTGTTAAGCGGAAAAGAGTCGTAATTTATTTCCTTCATGCTTTTCTGTGTTTTCCAAATTTTCTAGGATGGATATGAATTACTTGTGGAACCAGGTTGTTATTATGGTTATTATTATTATTATTATTATTAAAGAGAATTGTGACGTGACAGCTACAGCTACCTCCATGGCATCATTTCAAGTGCCCTGGAAAGATCTCCCTTGCCTCCTGCAACTGCCGAAAATACTTTGAACGGAGAATAAGGAATTTCACTTCCATGAGCTAAAGCTTAAAGTTCAAAGGGCTTGACCAGAGGTGTGGGAGGACTGGTCTCTACATCACACAAATGGTTAACATCTCGCTGGGCTGCACCCTTTTCGTCTAGGGGTCCACTACTTAGTAGCTTAGGCCTCCTCTCTTAACTCTTGCCCCGTGGACCACCCTCTGGGCCATGTGGGTTGATTCCCCTCTCCCATTTCCCTGACGGAAAGCCAGCACCCAGCGATGGGTCATGGCATGGGAGGGGCAGTGCAGTTGTAGAAAACTGCTGTCTTGGCTCCAACGAAGCCATGAATCTGGACTCTCTCTCCACAGCCTTAGAAAGGAAAGGCAGTCTCACACTCACCTGGGTGAGGAAACTTAATGGCCCAGAGGGGTCACCCCACATCTCCTTTGGGGAGCCGGGCGTTACAGCGTCCTAGCCCTCTCTGATGCACGCAGGACATCCAATCACACCCCCAGTCCTGGGAAGGGAGGGGGAGGCATGGCTGGGTCAGCAGCTGGACTTAAGGTCAAGTTGGACTCAGGAAATCAGGATTCCCCAGGTGTGCAAACAACTTCAGAGCCAGCCTTTTTTCCTTACGTTGCTCCAGTCGGCAGGGGGCTCCCAGGCCTCCCAGTATAGCCTCCTGGGTTGTTACTGGAGCAGCTGAAGGACAGAGCTGGAAGCCACCGAATCCTGGCACCGACCTCCAGCTGCATCCTCCTCATCATCCAGGCTGCCTTGGCCAAGTCCTCTTAACTCACGGAGCCTCCTTCAGGCTCCTTCCTGGCACTCGGAGGACCACGTACTTCGCTGGATGCATCAGAGCCATGATCTGTGAATTATTCTGCTGCCTCATTTCCACCCCACATGCAGATTTGTTTACATCCCTGAACATAAAGGACTCAAGGATCAAGAACCTAAATGACTATTAGGTGTATGTCTCATCGGTTTTCTCCTCAGGGCCACTGAGCTGCAAAAAAAGAAATACAGAAATAGCAAGCAACAGGGAGGAAAACCTTAATCTTGGTTTTGTGGGTTTCTGTTTATATAGGAAAATTAATAAAGGAACACAAAAAGATCAACTTTTCTACTTTTTAAGTTTTAGAAGTGTACCTAAAACCTTATTAAACACACAGATAAGAATAAATATACATCACTCTTTATTACAGCTGGTTAAGGATGAGAGGGAAAAAAAATCCACAGGAAGGAGAGACACGTGGAATGATGAGAAGGAACAGGCCAGGGCTGACTGTGGGGCATCCAAAAGATGCCCAAGGAGAAGCTGGGAGGGGTGGTGGGATAGTCAGTGAGAGAGAGCAGAGGCTCTGAGAACGACAGGAAAGACGATGGCCCCCTCTGACCCTTTCCCTGCCCTATGTCTGGGCTCCCCTCCCTGGCCAGTAACTCAGGAGCCCCGCCGCAGGCCCTTTGCGATGGAGCAACAGCGCCATCTTGTGGGCAGTTTAGTTGTCGGCGCTGCAGATCTTTTGAATCCCGTTGCCTTTTCACTACAGTGGACACACTTTTCAGCAATTAAGAAAGAGGAGCGTGAAGCATCTTCGTTTTAGAAAACTTAGTGAGGTTCAAACACAATGAAAGGAAGGCCTGGCGATTTCCCTCACCATCATTCACCTCCGGCAAGTATCTGACTCTGTTTCTCTTCCAAATGTCCGACTTCAGGGGCGCGCTCTCCAACTGGGAGGGTTCCCTGCAGCCAGCCCAACCGCGCGCCCCCCAGAGGACACTGTGGCAGGGGCAGGGGTCTGCCGGCGTGAAAGTGCAGCCGGGGGTTTGGGGGGGGGGGGGCAAGGGGGAGGAACGCCACAGAGATGGGAAGCGGCTTGACTTGGCTTTGGATTAAAAGTGTTCAAACTTGGGCAGGAAGCAGTTGGGGCAGCAGCTGGATTCAGGCCGCAGAAGATGTGTTCTTTCCAAGGATAGTGTGGAATTCAGACCTATGGATTCCTCCATGGTTTCTGGCGTTGCTGAAAATAGTCCTAGACATGTTTCTTTGTTGCTATTTTATTGATAATACTGAACAGTTGGTAACAGACTAAAGAGCCACATCGCCAATCAGTGGACCGGTTTGGATCCATTAAAAACAATACTGGGGACTTCCCTGGTGGCGCAGTGGTTAAGAATCCACCTGTCAACGCAGGGGACATGGGTTCGAGCCCTGGTCCGGGAAGATCCCACATGCCGCGGAGCAACTAAACCCATGCGCCACAACTACTGAGCCTACGTGCCATAAGCACTGAAGCCCACAAGCCTAGAGCCCGTGCCTCGCAACAAGAGAAGCCACCGCAATGAGAAGCCCGCACACCGCAACTAAGAGCAGCCCCGGCTCGCGGCAACTAGAGAAAGCCCACACGCAGCAACGAAGACCCAACGCAGCCAAAAGTAAATAAATAAATTTATTTTTTTAAAAATGCTGTATGGAGTCATTGGCTTCTAATCTGTGTACTTTTCTGTGTTTGTATGTTTTACTTCCATAAAAAGGATTACATTGAAAAATGATGCTGTAGAATATTTAATGGCATGGGTAAATACCCTCAATGCAATGTTAGATTTTAAAAATTCCAGTATGCCCTGTGTTATGTACTCGAATGTTGCTGAGAAAGCAAATCTTAAATTTTCTCACCACAAAAAATAAATGGTGATTATGTGACGGGGATGGAGGTGTTAGCTAATGCTATGTTGGTAATCATTTCGCAATATATAAAAGGATTGAATCAAAATGTTGTATACAATCTTATATGTCAACTATAGCTCCATAAAGCTGGGAAAAAATCCGAATGTCATCATGGTTTGGACTTTTCTTTCTTACCCTCACTTTTCGTTTGTGCTATCATATCATATTTTATGTGTCCTTGTAAACCATGTGAAATTCATTCTGGAATAAAATAGAGAATTAATAAGTAAGGAAAATAATGTTTATAATAGATGCCCCACTCCAAAATTTATACATGCATGTGGAGAGAGAGAGAGAGGAAAGAGGAACAAGACCATACAACAATCATCGACATTGCTGTCGTCTCCAGTTAGGGATTGCTGGTCATTTTAATTTTATTTATTTAATTTTGTTTACATTTCCTGTGTTTTCTACACTGAATAGGTATTACTTCTTAAATCAGAAAAACAGTCAATGTTTTAAAGGAAATGAGCTTCTGCACTAGCCCTGCCATCCCCCATCCCATCACTTGTCTCACAGGCCAGGTGGGCCAGGCCGACCCTCTTCAATCAAATCAGAGACATCGTGGGACGTTCAGCTGGTTGCAGAAAGTATCCCTCGCTTCCAGTGGCCTCCAGTACCAGCGTTAGAGCAACTGCCTAATGAACCAGCTGGGTCCAGCAGAGAAGGTAACCTCTGAAGCCGTTATGATCGCTTATCGACTAATACAAGTGGGTTTATGGGTGCAGTGTGACGCTTCTGAGCTGGGCCTGCAGTCAGGACCCCCAACATAGATCCTCGCTCTGTCTTTGACTAACTCTCGACTTGGAGCGAGTGACCTAACTTCTCAATTCCCTCATCTGAAAAGTGGAGCTATAATCATCAGACTTCTCAAGATGGCTGAGAAAGGAAACGTGTTAGACTGCAGCGTCTGAAATTGCTGTGTTTACAGGTCAAAGATGAGCAAATATGGCAGTTCTCGTGGTTCACCCTCCACACGGCCAGGGCTTAGCACGGTGCCGGCTCGTGGCCAGAGCTCCCCATCATTGGGGTGATCTTACCCCCATTTCACAGATTGGGTTGTAAGGGTGGGAAGTGGGAAGAAAGGGGAGCTGCAGGGGGGTTATTGGGGAGGAACGAGGTGAATGGGGGGTGAAAGCTCTGGAAACACAGCATTGCCAAAAGCTGGTCCCAGCCTCCCGCTTGTCATCTCAAAGCCACCTCCCAACCCCCCCCACAGACACACCCCTTACCCTCCTGACCTCGTTAAAGTTACTTCCACATGGCAGAACTCCCCCATCCAATCTGAGCCCCAAGGGACCCACCTCTTGACCCCAGAGGGCTGGCGTCAGGACAGGAACCCTGAACCCTCCACCTCCATCTCCCTTTGGACACAGGGGGCCAAGGTGGCGGTATATGCTTCTTCGCAACGGGAGAAGATGCAGAGGCTGTGATTTAAGCAGCCTGGGTGTGGTTCTCCCCTCGGCCCTAATTAGCTCAGGTGCTGTGAGTTCCATTGCACTGGGCGCTGAGAGACCAAGTCCGAGGAGTGGGGAGCCACTGGAGGCATTGCTGGGGCGCAGGGAAGGAGGAAGCCACCACTAGTCAAACAGTTAGGGCCGTTTGTTGCCAGGGGGTAATACAAAGTTGGGTGTTTCCTTTAGATATCAGATTCTGAATCAACGTTCTTTTCTAACACAAGGTCTGCAGGCTCCAGCCAGAGCTGCCGATGTCCCCGCCCCTCTGATAAGGACTCTAGGTTTCTCAGTGCCATCCTTCAAACTCCCATCTAAATGGAGCACACAGCTGGTGCGCTGGGCGTTACAGGAGAAGGAAGATGGGGGTCAGGAGGAGGAGTGAGGGTGTCAGAGGCTCTTTCCTCCTTGGGTTAGTTCCTCCAAGAATAGCACCTTCAATTCACATTAAAAAGAAGATTTACGTGGCTTGTTTCATTTAATGCTCCAAACAGCGCTGTATGTAAGAGCGGTAAGTGAACATATGGGGTCAGAAAAGCTGAGGGCCATTCCCAAGTTCAAGGAAATAGGTGAGAGAGCCAGGACCCAAACCCACATCCACTGTTGCAAAAATCCATTCTCAAAAAGAAGTGGTTCTGAAGAACCTAGGGGCAGAACAGGAATAAAGACGCAGACGTAGAGAATGGACTTGAGGACACGGGGAGGGGGAAGGGTAAGCTGGGACGAAGTGAGAGAGTGGCATGGACATATACACACTACCAAACGTAAAACAGATAGCTAGTGGGAAGCAGCCACATAGCACAGGGAGATCAGCTCGGTGCTTTGTGACCACCTAGAGGGGTGGGATAGGGAGGGTGGGAGGGAGACGCAAGAGAGAGGAGATATGGGGATATATGTGTTTGTATAGCTGATTCACTTTGTTATATGCAGAAACTAACACACCATTGTAAAGCATCCAGTAAAGATGTTTAAAAAAAAAAAAATCCATTCTCTTTCCAAATTGCCACAAATCTGAAGGAGAATAATTGTTCTAGATTGGAGATTCCCAAACTAGGGTGTCAGAGACCAAATGATGGCAAGGACTACTTCCAAGTTATGGCAAGGACTCTTCTCGTTCAGAGGGGACATCAAATGTGGGCCATTAATTTGAAAAGACAGAAGTATGACTGATGTGCCTAATCAACCATTCATTCATCAATCCAACTGCTATGTCCCACTATTTTTCAAACATCTGTGGATGTTATGATGATTAAGATACAATTTGTTGTTTCCGGGCGGCGGGTGGGGAGGGAGGGTGAGCGGCCTGCTGGGTTCGCGTGGCCTCGAGGCCGGAGCCCGGGTCCCCGCCCGCCCCAGCGGCCGCCGCCGGCCGAGCCCCGCCCTCCGCGTCTCCATCGTGGGTCGCGATGGTCGGGTGTGCGCCCGGGTCCGCGGGACAGGCGGGCGCAGAGCTCCTTTGTATTGGCGCGGGTGGGTGCGGCGAGGTTCCGGCGCCTCCGAGGAGCATCGTGGGTCTGGGGCTGGGGGCGCCGCGGATTGCTATCCTCTCCGCACTTTCCTGGCTCTGAAGCCTCGAGACCACGGTTAGGCAGCAGTAGTTTAATGGGGAGTTTGCCTGCTGGGAACTAGGGGCCTGCTGGGGTCTCAGTTCTTGGCTGGCCCCGGAACACGAGGTTGCCAGGTGTGTGACGGCAGCAGGTAGGAGTGACCCGCTGGTGCATTGATGAGCAAGAAAGGAAGGACAGCGGCTGTTGGCCTGTGAAGCTAGGCAAGAATGACCAGCCGACACAGTCCAGACCAAGGTCCGTGGGCCCAGCTCGGTCCTGTGCGTCTGGTCAGTGGAATAGACCTGCAGGTGTGGCTCTTGTCACTCTAGGACTGGCTTCAGGACAGAAGCAGTTGCTCTGCTGAGGAGGCTTGACTGTGGTCCAGTCCATCCAGCACGGGGAGGCGCGGCTAGTGGGTCATCTCGGTTCTCTGTCTGCAAATCCTGCGGATGCGCCCAAGGCACCGCCCTCAGTTCTCCAGGAGAGCGCGCCGGAGGGGAGCCAGGGGGTGTGCCCGACTCGGCACGGTGGCCACGCACATCCAGTCTGCTGGCGAGGGCAGTGGGCAGCCGGAGGAAGTCATGGCCTTGGGAGTCTCCTGTGATGAAAAAGAACCTGCGGGCTTATGAAATAACTTTGGTGTGGAACATTGGTGTGCTGAAAAGCAGTTCTGTGTGCTTTTCCCCCCTAGTGTGAATCAGCAGTGCTGAGGCAGCAGGCGAGATACAGAAGTGTGAGCAGAGACCGTCTGGAAGCCCCAGACTCCAGGGAAACTAAAGGTGACAGCCAGCCTAATGAAGAGGACAGGAGTTGGGGGCCGGTGGCGGTGGGGCAGGAAGGCGCCCAACGGCAGCGTGGCCCATCTGCGGTGGCAGCAGCCCAGCAGGCGCCCCTCGTCTCAGGGCCCTAATCCTGGCTCCAGCCGGCTGGTCAGGGGAGCTGCAAGGTCTTCTGGGCGAGCAGAGCCCACAGTCCTGAGCTGTTCTTCTCTGTGTTTGGGTCATCTCCCCCCATCCAAGGGGAGAAATCTAGATGAGGTTTAAGAATCAGTGCTTTAAGACTGTGGATCTCCGGGTTGAAACCTCGGAAGACATGTTTTCAGCACAGGGTGTTAAAGTGAACGGAAGGATTCAACCCCTTTTCAAGGAGGGTGTCTCCATGCGGGCAGAACTAGAGAATAAATGGGTCTTGAATAAAAAAAAAAAGATACAATTTGTTGTACTGTTGCTTGCTATTGTCGCCTGGTTACTGTGGTAACAAGCAAGCCCCAAATTTCAGTGGCTTACAACGGCCAACATTTATTTCTAGCCCAGATCACATGGAGCCTGCAGGTTGGTTGAAGCTGGGTTCTGCTCTGCTCTGTGTGTCTCCCCGTTCTGGGACTCGTCCTGAAGGAGCAGCCCCTACTGTGACATGCTGCAGGAGACCTGGCCACACCAGGCAGTTGTATCCGAAGCTGCTGTCCATGTTGTGTCCCCACCACAGAGTGCGGCCACGTCACCTACAGGGGACACAGGAAGCCTCTTAGGAGAGGGAACAAAGAATCATGAACAGTAATGCAACCTACAACTTTGTAGATTTTCTCAATCAGCAAATACTAAAGGTAGAACTACAATGAGGAAGACTTCCTAGTCAAAAAATTGGGAGGCTCCCTCTGGAGGGGATAATTTCAAGTCTGCTTCTAAATATACCAACTGCCCCGCTGCCCAAGTTCTATCAGTAACTTGTTTTTTGTTTGTTTGTTTGTTTTTTATAAATTTATTTATTTTATTTATTTATTTTTGGCTGCGTTGGGTCTTCATTGCTGCACTCGAGCTTTGTCTAGTTTCAGCAGGGGCTACTCTTCGTTGCGGTGCACGGGCTTCTCATTGCGGTGGCTTCTCTTGTTGCGGAGCACGGGCTCTAGGCGCGCGGGCTTCAGCAGTTGTGGCTCGTGGGCTCTAGAGCGCAGGCTCAGTAGTTGTGGTGCACGGGCTTAAGTGCTCCGCGGCATGTGGGATCTTCCTGGACCAGGGCTCAAACCCACGTCCCCTGCATTGGCAGGCGGATTCTTAACCACTGAGCTACCAGGGAAGCCGTCTATCAGTAATTTGTTACATGAACCAGGAAGGAAGGCAGAGTTTCCAAGATGGAATTCAATATTTAAATATTGGTTTTAAGGTTCTAAGGTCAACCTTAAGCTGTCCCCACGTGCACCTGCCCTGAGGAACCTCTGAAGCAGCTTCAGGTGATGTAGGTCCATGGGAAATGCCATTCACTGGCCTCCCCAAAAGGATGCTACAGAATGACTTCTGTTGGCCAAATCTAGGCCAAGAGTCTTACAAAATGGGACAGAACCTTAAGAAGACCGCCATTCAAGAAATACTTATATCATGCAATGCGAGACACGGAGATGAATAAGAAACAGTGCTCATCTCCAGAGACTTTGCAGGAGAGAAGAGTCCATCACCCAGCCTCAGCTGATGAGCAGCACAGGCTCCAAGGTCCAGGAGTTGGCCAGAGTTGCGCACACCAAGTCAGTGACCACAGAGGCCTAGCCATCTTGCCTCCCAATCTCTTTCTCTTACCATATGCTTCCTTGATTAATGGACCTTCCATTCTAATTCCTTCACTTCATTCTGCATTACCTTTTCCTTCCCTACCACAAGGCAATGTGGTCCCCCTCCTTGGAAACAAAAGAGAAGTTGTGAGAAGAAACAACATGCACCCAGAAAGCAGGTGTCAGCTGTACATAACCCAGAGGCATCAAACAAGGAAAGAGAATCCAGGAATTTTTTAAAAATTATGTAAATGATGAAAGCCGCCTTTTGCTACATCCTTTCCATCAGAACTCTTGGAGCATTTGTGGCTTTGATTAATGAGGCTATATCCGAGAGTGATATTCATGTTACCCAATAAAGACACCATGGGGTTGTTCCCGGCTCAATTTTGGCAACTTGCTCAATATTCAAACTGAGCTTTTTTTTTTCCCTTCTATCTTATCGACCAGGTACAAAAGGATGTTGTTTAAATGAGAAAATCTCTTCGTTCCTGTACTGTTCTAAACTCAGTGGGTTCTCTTTTCAGCCAGGTGAGAAAAAGTTGCAATTTCAATGCAGAGAGCCCATCTGAATGCCCGCAGCCTGGGAGGTATAATGAACAAGCTTCAGTCTTGGATTGGTTCCCAGACCCGCAAGGCGAGAATGCTGTGGTGTCTAAACAGAAGTCCCTGGCTTTCTTTCAGTCCCTAGTCTTATTAGGTTTGACGCTCCTTTATTATGTTTTGTTCTGCATTTCTAAATCCCCCTTCTGAAGCATAATGCTGCAAACATGGGGTCTGCACGCCCAAGAGCATTGTCCCTCAGTCGCCATGGTAACCCAAGCGCATCCACCAAGCACTTTCCTCCAAATGAAATAGCCAGCTGGGGCTCTGAGCTCGCACCTTGCACTCACCCACCCCAGTCAGTGACTATCCCCACGGGGGTTTCGATTTATGAGCGAGCGTTGGCAACAGCCAAAGGGGCCAGCACAACTCTGTTTTATCGACTTTATTAAAATACCTGGGATACACATTCAATTTCTATTTATTGTTGTTTCACCTGTGACGAGAGGGGAATTGCCAGAACTTGACAAATAGGCTGAGAGGCTGTCGAGTTTCACTCGGGTGTCGGTGGGTAACCGATGCCGAAATGTGGTTTCGTAATAGCGTAATAAGACTTTGTACTTTTACAGCGCCTTTCATCAGGGAATCTCCAAGTCCCTCATTAGTCCCTGCAGCCCCCCGGGAAGGAGGTAGGTGGTGAACGCGTCCCCCTGACATGGCAAGCTCAAGGCAAGGGGAGGCCTCCAGCTAGCTGCCTAGACATAAACAGGACACGGATCCACAAATAGGCCATTGGAGCCCCTGTCTGATGGAGCTGCTCTAATCATGTAATTATCCCACCATCGTGCCCATCATTTGCATTTTTAATTCCACTCATTAAACTTACGGCTTCTGTTTAGGGAGACTTGTCTCCACACATCCCAACCGTCTGAATGCCTGTGGCCGGCCCTCTTATGCATCAACCAGGCATCCTGATAGAAAAATTGAGGAAGACATTTGCTTGGTTCCTCTGTAAAACAGCACATGACCTATCCAAGCAGAATGGCATGGGAAATGGCAACGTCTATGGAAACACAAAACAAGAAGTTCTGAACAGCCCCACGTCCACGAGAGAGAAACCTTCGGTAATCTCTCAGTCATCTAAAAACTTCCTCCCAGGGAACCCTCCTACACTATCGGTGGGAATGTAAATTGGTACAGCCACTATGGACAACAGTATGGAGGTTCCTTAAAAAACTAAAATTAGAGTTACCATGTGATTCAGCAATCCCACTCCTCGGCATACATCCAGAGAAAACCATAATTGAAAAAGGTACATGCACCCCAATGTTCATTGCAGCATTGTTTACAACAGCCAAGACATGGAAGCAACTTAAGTGTCCATCAACGGAAGAATGGATAAAGAAGATGTGGTACATGCATACAATGGAATATTCCTCACCATAAAAAAGAATGAAATAATGCCATCTGCAGCAACATGGATGGACCTAGAGATTGTCATACTGAGTGAAGAAAGTCACACAGAGAAAGAGGAATACCATATGATATCGCTTATGTGGAATCTAAAAAAATGGTACAAATGAACCTATTTACAAAACAGAAACAGAGTCACAGATGTAGAAAACAAACTTATGGTTACCAAGGGGGAAGGGGGGGAAATCAATAAATTGGGAGATTGGGATTGACATATACACACTAGTATATATAAAATAGATAACTAATAAGAAGCTACTGTAGAGCACAGGGAACTCTACTCAGTACTCTGTAAAGACCTATATGGGAATAGAATCTAAAAAAGAGGGGATATATGTATATGTATAACTGAATCACTTTGCTGTACAGCAGAGACTAACACAACATTGTAAATCAACTATACTCTAATAAAAATTAATTTTAAAACAATAAAAACTTCCTCCCCACCCCAAATCACATGTCAGTCTCTATTAAAAGTGGGTGGGCCTTAGATGGTGTCTAACTCCAACACCTCCACCTTCAGATGTGGGAACTGAACCCCAGAGAGATTTCCCAATTAACTCCAAGCCCCACAGCTAGTCAGTGGCAGAGGGGAGCTCAGAGACCAAATGTTCCACCCAACTGGTTCACAACCCCCATCGATGTTAACTGGACAATCCTAAACAAAAACTCATGTGGAAAGACTTGTACAAAGTGTGTTGCCTTTGAATAATAGCCATATAAGCACCATGCTAACAGGGATTTTGTCTGTTTTGTTCCCAGCTGTATCCCAGAGAAGAGGACCTAGTGTATAATGAACTCTCCCTAAATTTTTACTGATGATCAAACATCTGCATTCATCCTACTCGACAGGGTTCAGGGAAAAGAACAATGGGCAAGGAATCAGAAAATCCAGTTGAGCCTCCGTCTCTCCTTCTGTGAGATGAGGTCACCATCTGCTTCCTGCTTGGTTCGTGGGGCTCAGGACCCTGCCATGCCCTTTGCCTGGACAGATTTTTCCCATTTAGAATTCAGCTCAAATGTCACCTCCTCAGAGAGGCCTTTCTCGGCCTGCATGTTTATAGTTGACCACTTTCATCCCAGCCATTCCTTTTCACTTTATTCCTTTTTATTCCCGTTTTATTTTCGTTGTGGTCATTATGAATATTGCTCGTTCTACAGCTCCCTCCCCCACTATGATATAAGCTCCATGGGGTCAAGGGTTTTTGTCTGTCTGGTTCACTACACTATTCCCAGGACCTAGACCAGTGCCTGAGATGCTCAATACATATTTGTTGAAGTAATAAGTATAGAATGAAAAAATACTGAAAGAGAAAGTGCTAAACATCATAAAAACAAAAGTATTTGTTTCAAAACTAAAAATGTTTACTATTATTGTATTACTCATATTTATCAACATTAGCAGCAAATTGGAGCTTCTTACACCCTCTTTGGACTTAAACAAATTTCCAGAGTTGATATGTGTGTACAAAACACATCCCTAAAATATATCATTATCTTCCTTGTTCCAAGTGATCTCGCAGTTGGTGTTCTCAGTGTTTGTCTTGGCCTCTGGGCTTTATTAATGTAATTATAGACTCAAGTCACCAGTTGGGTGTATAATTGGGTGGATGGGATTATCTATATAGAACTAATCGCTGAAAAGTAGGGCAGAGCCAGAGATGCCCAAGAAATCAGCTGGCCCAACTGGTCCATTTTATAGACGTGGAAACTGAGGTCCTGGCAAGTTAAGGGATCTGCCCTAAGCCACCACATGGCTGATCTGGGGAGATATCGGAGGACTTCAAAGGAACAAGTCTACCCCTTTGATATAGGTGGAATTTAAGTTCAATGAATGTCAATTAAACTGACTTCAGTTAAACATGTTGTCAAGGAGAGCTCCTCTCCCTTCAAACTATAAGAATCGGCACCCACAGCAAAACCATTCTCAAGGGGGACCTGTCACTCAGTGTCATCCAAAAGGAACACAGGTACAGTAGCAAACGTGGCACTAAACATCCCATGCATACTCTCAGAACCCTTCCCACTCTTTCACACAGGAAGTACTATCCTACAATAGTCCTTCACCAATAGTCTCCTCTTATTGTAAACAAACAAACAATAAGAGTTCTCCCAGTGCTAAGAACATAGTCGCTAAGCAGATGCACTGAGCCCTTTGCTAGACACTGGGAATACATAGATGAAAAGACGTGCCCATTGCCTGTGAGGGGCTTAAAGGCCAGAGAAGAGATGGGTGCTTATTCTAATTCCCCATGCTGCAAGGCAAACTTCACAAGGGCAGGGATATTTGTCAGGTTTTCCACTACCGTATCCTCAGTACTTCAGACAGTGCCTGGCACATGGTACGCATTTTTAAAATATTTGTTGAGATAAATGCTGGAGAGGGTGTGGAGAAAAGGAACCCTCCTGCACTGTTGATGGGAATGTAAATTGATACAGCCACTTTGGAGAACAGTATGGAGGTTCCTTAAAAAACTAAAAATAGAACTACCATATGACCCAGCAATCCCACTACTGGGCATATACCCTGAGAAAACCATTATTCAAAAAGAGACATGTACCACAATGTTCATTGCAGCACTATTTACAATAACCAGGACATGGAAGCAACCTAAGTGTCCATCGACAGATGAATGGATAAAGAAGATGTGGCACATATATACAATGGAATATTCCTCAGCCATAAAAAGGAACAAAACTGAGTTATTTGTAATGAGGTGGATGGACCTAGAGTCTGTCATACAGAGTGAAGTAAGTCAGAAAGAGAAAAACAAATACCGTATGCTAACACATATATATGGAATCCAAAAAAAAAAACCCAAAAGGTTCTGCTGAACCTAGTGGCAGGGCAGGAATAAAGATGCAGACGTAGAGAATGGACTTGAGGACACAGAGGGGGAAGGGTAAGCTGGGACGAAGTGAGAAAGTAGCACTGACATATATACACTACCAAATGTAAAATGGATGGCTAGTGGGAAGCTGTTGCATAGCAGAGGGAGGTCAGCTCGGGGCTCTGTGACCACCTAGAGGGGTGGGTTAGGGAGGATGGGAGGGAGGCTCAAGCGGGAGGGGATATGGGGATATATGTATACTTATAGCAGATTCACTTTGTTGTACAATAGAAACCAACACAGCATCGTAAAGCAATTATACTCCAATAAAGATATTAAATAAATAAATAAATAAAATATTTGTTGAATGAATAAATAATGAAAATCTTGCTGAGGAAGTTGGAGACAGCTTTACAGAAGACATTAGATTGAGCTGAGTCTTAAAGAAATTCTTTCTTGAAAGAAGAGTCCAAACATCCCAGTGGTAGAAGAGAGCCTTCTGGAACGCTGGGGGCCCACGCAGGTGGTGTGATTGGATGCTGGGAGAGAAGGACACGTAGGTCGAGGCTGGGTGGTGCAGGAACTTGTACCCCATCTTAAGGAATCTAGAGTTTGAATTTTTATCTCATAGGTGAAAAATTTTGAGCAAAATGTTTGCATTTTGGAAAAGCCCAGATAAGCAGCACTTAGCACAGCTCACCAGCCCCACCACTCCCCAGGCCTTTAATCCTGAAGCCTTTAATCACGTGGTATCTACAGCAAACACCGCCCCCTCCCATCCAGTCTGCATCGTCCCTGCTGAGAAGCTCTCCTGAGCCATGTCCCTCTCGTGGGGAAGAAAAACCTGTATGAGCCCACCTGCGGCATTAGTCTCTGGCTGGCTTTTAACTTTCTGTCCACCAGTTCCTAGTCTGGATTCTCCTGGAAGCAGGCACTGGGACAAGGACTTGAGAATAAACGGGCTGCTGGGAATGAGACCGGAAAGAATAAGCCAGCCCCTGGGGAGAGCGAGACACAGAAGGGAAAAACAAACAACAAAGGGTGATCTGCGCATGAGCTACCACGGTGAGGCGCTGCAGCTCAGCTCCACGAGAACCTTGTAGACTGAATCTCGGAATTGTCCCCAGAAGGCCAAGAAAGCCCATCAACTCCTAACCCTTTGGCAAAGAATTATTGGAGGGGGCGGGGGGGGGCATTAAATTCCAGGCACCTGGTGTCTGCCCTGCGCTCTGACTGGCAGAGCCCTCAGACAGAGAAGCAGAGAGACGTGGGCATCTGCAGGAGGGAGCTGTCCGCGTGCACAGGGGCCGCCTCTGTGGCTGCAGGCGAGCTAAGAGGTGGCAAGGGGATGAGGGCAGCAGCAGCGGCCTCTGTACCACCTGCACCACCAGGCGTTTGTGTCCTTTTAAAAAGACGGTGGCAGGGGCTTCCCTGGTGGCGCAGTGGTTGAGAATCTGCCTGCCAATGCAGGGGACACGGGTTTGAGCCCTGGTCTGGGAAGATCCCACATGCCGCGGGGCAACTGGGCCCGTGAGACACAACTACTGAGCCTGCGCGTCTGGAGCCTGTGCTCCGCAACAAGAGAGGCCACGATAGTGAGAGGCCCGCACACCGCGATGAAGAGTGGCCCCCGCTTGCCACAACTAGAGAAAGCCCTCGCACAGAAACGAAGACCCAACACAGCCATAAATAAATAAGTAAATAAATTTATTTTAAAAAAAAGACGGTGGCAGAGACAATACAGTACTATGCGTTCACAATTCTATTTCTTCTTGGGCACCCAGGAAGCCCACATGTCACAGGCTCCCTTGTAGTTAAGCCACCTCATCTGCCCCGTATAAGATGGACAGAAGTGATATAAAGTCACTTCCAGGTCTGCCCCTTAAGAACATCCCCTGTGAACCTCCGGTTTGCTTTCCCTTCCGTGACTAACTGGAAGGCCATGTGTTTAAAATGGTATGTTATGACTTTGTTAAATTAACATGTGTTAAGTGGAGCACGGGGCGCCGGATGGTGAGACAAGGTTCAGCAACAGACCACAAGAGACATTGAAATAGACAAGTTTATCACTCACAGGTCCCAAGGGACCACACAGGGAGGTCAAGGCAGAGCGCAGAGAGCACCTGCTGCAGGACCTGGGGTACATGCCTTTATTAGGGTGCATGGGTAGAATAGGTTGAGGCTCCCAGGTTAGGGCTGGATTAATCAATTCAACCTAAAAGAGTGCGGGCTTGGTAAGCATAAGGCACACAGATGTTGGGAGGGGAGGGAGACTGTTGATCACAAGGGCTATTGGAGAAGACATACCAAGAAACTTACATTTGCCTGTGACTCTGCAGGCTGCAATCTAAGGCATGTGCTTGCATGAAGGGGCTGGTGTCAGTTTAAGGCCCTTGCAGGCTGACGGATGCAGAGGCAGGAATAACATGAAGTGAAATTAGCTAAACTCTCGATACGGTAGGAACACAAGTCAGAAGGAGTATTTATCCCTGAGTCCCCACGTGGAGGAGCCCACCAAGGAAAGCCACTCAGATCGCACCAGACCGTGGTGTGAATGAGAAATAAACAGTTGAACCGGGCCCCTTAGATGTGCAGGCTTATTTGTTCCCCCAGTACAGCCCAGCCTATCCTGACTAATACGGCACCTACTTGGGCTCTGCTGAGAATCTCTGCATGTCCCACCAACATGTTCCTTTTCCCCTCTTCTCTTCATAACTTGAAAAGTATAGTTGAAGGCAATATTAGGACTTGGAACGGTGTCCTTAAGTTTCAAGGAATAAATATGCTTTGCTGAGTGATGTTCTCGCAGTTTGCAATGAATTCATGAAGCCCAGATGGTATAATAGCCTTGATAGCATCTCCCAAGGGCCCCTGCCCACTTTAAGACATCAGTTTGGGCGGTAAGGTTCAGCTGCCCACCCCCTCCACGTAACAGATCTAGAGAAACTACCAATTACTGCTCAACTGCCTTGCACGCAGAAGCCCTCAGGGTCAGAGGATGCCATCCTGAAGGCCCATTTGCAATGATTATGTAATTAATATTATCATGATGTATAACTGCGTGTAATGGTTTTCATAGACAGAGACCTTTTCGTCCCAGGCTATTCGTCAAAGCAAGGTGGCTTCTGGCTCTTCCTGAGTGACATTCAGGGGCATCCTTTGGCAACATTGTTTCTAGTTTTTATTGCGCATCTTTAAGTCTTTTCTTTGAAATCCATGGGTCCTGGAAGTTTTTGAACTACGTTTTGTGGCTCTATGTCCCCTTCGTGGTTTTTAAAACCATCAGTTTACACAAATGCTTGATCATGGGCATTGACTCCTCCCAAAGTCAACTCAGATTTATTGACTGAGAAGGACATAACTGACCGAAACTTCACCCAGCTCAGTATTTGCCTAGAGACAATAAACCTCAACACCGACCCAAACCGAAAGTCGATGGATACGTATTGTTACATACTTTCTTTTGACAAGAGTAGTCAATTGGGTATGGATTTTGAAATAATTTTATTTTGATCGGAGTGTGGGACTAGCTTGACAGTGCTGGCTGGAAATAAAGGCTGGAAAGTATGATAGGAACAGTTGCCCCTTGTAATCCCATAGTTAAATGTGGTACTGTGAACAGCACTTAAAAAAGAAAAAAGACCCTGTCATCTATCAGGCATCCAGAAGGGCTGCTTTATGTGAGATGATGTCATCATAATGGCAGAGTGTGTTAAGCCGTCTGCGAATCCCCACCGGGTGTTTGTCCTGCATGAGAATCAATTACAGAAAAGATAAATGGTGCATTAGAAGTGTCTTTTGGCATAGCTTTCACTTCTGATATATGTTGTTCTGCTGAGCAACAAACGATTTAGATAAACCTCAAGGTCATGTTTGGACCAGAGAGATGTTTTTCATTAGCCAGAGAGTGACCATCCTGATAAGAGAAACAGCAGCTTGTGGAAAACTGTAAGACAGCCGCATCCTCGGGGGCAGCCTGAGCAGCCTACCTGGGCCGCCTGGATTAGGCTGAAAGCCCTGGATATTACAGGAAGACACGTCAGCATCCAGACCGAGGGCGAGCGATGTCCCTGCCATCATCTCCCAGCTACAGCCCCTCTGAGTCCACTGGGCAGTTATTGCTATGAACTGTAGTTACACCCCAAGGAGGAACCCTGGAGAGTGCACCTCCCCAGCGCAAATCTGGAAACCAGCTGAGTTGTGATATTTCCCCCCTGGGTCTGTGTTACCAGTTGATGGCCTGTCTTGGCCACACCTCTTGTTTTCCCTGAGACGTCTTCACAATTCCACTTGTGAGAAGGGAGAGCGTGTTCATTCACGCCTCCTTTGGGTCACCTCGACATCCACTTCCTTGTCACTGGGTCCTCAGACCCATTGCCCTGGGATTGTCACCACCCCAGGCGGTGCAGCGCAGCCGGGCCTGCGTGCACTGCAGCAATGTCATCTTTCTGTCATCCAATCAATGTCAACCTTCTGTCATTCAATCCAGTGCCTGCAGTGGGCTCTCATTTAGGGCCCTGTCCTTTTAGGACCTCATCGCAGCCTCAGAGGCCTGTGAAATTCATGTTTTTATTCCAGGATCTTCACTGTATTTAGGGGACTCGATTGCCTTCCTTGGAAAAGGTTATCCTCCATATTTTCATAAAGAGAAATTCAAGTATCGTCTTTTTATACTGGGAAGCTTTCCCACCACTCCAACCTGGGGCCTCTTCTTCATTCTTACATAGATGCTGTAGATACAGAGAGCTCACATCATAATCACCCGGTGATTTGTCATCTCTGTAGCCTGAAACAGTAAGAGCTATGAGAGATGATTTTCATCTTATTACCAATTATAAGCATGGCTCTTATTACCAGTTACAAGTATACATTCAACAAGTGCTTTAGGAATAAATGAAAAAGTCTTAGGATATTAAATGTCTATGCCCATATTTTTCTACCAGGGTCTATTACAGTTGGATTAAGAACTTCAGAGATTATCTTCTGTTTTCCCCCATTTCTCAGAGTATGAGCCACAGAAACTCAGCAAAATGTAAGGACCACTTTAGGGGCCCAGAGTCTCAGGCCTGGTTGCCATCTCTGGAGTATGTAGGGTGTGGGTGTGGACCAACCAGATAGAAGGGAACGGACCATAAGGGTGACGGATTCCAGGCTAATAAACACTGCTTTCTTGCTTGTGAATTTCTTCCTTCTTTCCAGAAGGTGGACCTGACCAAGAACAATGAAGTCAGCAAGAAGGTGGAGACCACTGTAAATCAGAGGCACCTGGCCTGCGTATCCTGGCCCTGCATCCCCACCAAGCTGCGTCCAAGTCCCCTCTCCGCTCACAGTTGCTCTGTCCCAGCACTGCCCACACTGCATTCTGACACCTGATTATTTCCCTGCATGTGCATTTACCCATGTTTAACCAGCTGATGTTCTAAAGCTAAGGTTGGGGTTTTTTTTAATAGCTTTATTGAGTTACAATAGACATATAATATTGCACATATTTTAAGTGTACAATTTGGTAAGTTTTATATGTGTGTGTGTGTGTGTTCATAAAACCACTACCACAATCAATATAGTGGGCATACTCGTCACCTCCCAAGGTTTCCCCATGTCCCTTTGTTACCCACCCTCTTCCCAGCTTCTCTATTCTCAGGCATCCACTGATCTGCTCTATTATTATCGATTAGTTTGCATTTTCTTGAGTTATATATAAATAGAATGATACAGTATGTGATCTTGTTGACTGCCTTCTTTCACTCCACATAATTATTTTGAGCTCCATCCATGTTGTTGCACATATTAATGGTTTTTTGTGTTTTTTTTAATTTATTTATTTTTGACTGTGTTGGGTCTTCGTTTCTGTGTGAGGGCTTTCTCTAGTTGCGGCAAGCTGGGGCCACTCTTCATCGCGGTGCGTGGGCCTCTCACTATCGCGGCCTCTCTTGTTGCGGAGCACAGGCTCCAGACACGCAGGCTCAGTAGTTGTGGCTCACGGGCCTAGTTGCTCCACGGCATGTGGGATCTTCCCAGACCAGGGCTCGAACCCGTGTCCCCTGCATTGGCAGGCAGATTCTCAACCACTGCGCCACCAGGGAAGCCCTAATAGTTTATTTTTAAATAAGGTTTTTATAAAACTAACCTGAAAGTTTAGGGGCCTCCTAAAAATTGGAAAAGATTGGGTTCCTCAGATATTTTATATCATAAACTGCCTGGATTTGTTCCAGAAGTAGCAATCCTGATATCAGCAGGAAACCAACAAAAAGGAAAGACTCAGAACGGGAAAGGGGCAAATTACAAATGGAGATGAACAGTTAAGAAAGCCGAGAGAAGGAGCTGGAAACATCTCCTGAATTTCCTTCTGTCTGTAACTCTCTCCCCCGCAGTACTCCCCTGCGATCCACTGTCACCAATTCATCCTAATCTTTCACTGAAAGTATCTCCACTTCCCTCTTCTTCCAAATATCCCACCTCCGCTATAAATAAAGCCTTTTGTTTTTATCACCCACCTTTAGCTGAACAAGAGAAAAAGTGAAATTTCCTCCTACTCCATCTCACTGGAAACCCCACTGATGCTGTGTTTAGAATTTTGAATCCATGGTGACTTGAGACAAATCTTTCCTTTTCAAATCCCCATGTAATGATGCCAGAGCCTGGCTTCATCTGCCTTCCCCACCACATCTCGGAGACCTCAGCCCAACTCGGGAACATTACCCATTGGTTAGAAAGCACGCTAATCCCAATATATTATCCAGGGAGCCAAGGATAGATGCCTTGTCAAATGGAGGCTTCTTTTGTGTTTTACTCTCTATAAAGAAATATTGGGTTGGCCAAATAGTTCATTCGGGTTTTGTAACATCTTACGGAAAAACCCAAATGAACTTTTTGGCCAGCCCAATACCTGTAAAAGTATACTTCCCTTCGTCATAACAAGCCAGCTCTGGGCACCATGTCCACTCATAGGCTGCTACTCTTCCAGCCTCAATCCTATCAGCCTAGAAGAGTTGTTTCTCATGCCCCAACTGCCTTTTGAAACCCTTCAATGTTACACATTGAAGCCCTCCCTTCTTGACTTCTGCTGTACAGGCCCCTAAATCCCAGAAGACTGACTGCAGTGAGAATTCCAACTTTCAGCAAGCTATGCGAGAGACACTGGGTTTGCTATTTGTTTTGTGAAAAGTCCATTTATCCTCTGTGTTTGTTCCAGGCCGGCTAACATAACTTACCTATTTAATGGGCATACTTTAATGCACTAAATAGCTCAGATTCCAAAACTATGGTTGAAGGCAGAGCAAAATGATTCCCTTGTAGATAGAGAAGGCACCACTCCAATTACCGTAAAACCTGGACATGCATTGCCAGGCCCAAAGCAATCCTTCATCCCGACTAGCGGTGAGAGTCTGGCCATTCCTTCACCCCACTCCTCACAAGTGGAGGACTCTTTTTCCCTCCCACTCCCCTAAGCGTCCTGTGTCAAGAATTTACTCAGGCTCCTAGCAGGAGGTCTAATTACCTGTGACTTAACTGGTCATGCTGTAGCTGTGCAGAGTGGCAAATATTCTGACGAGTCTTCAAGAACCCTTCTCTACCAGGTCCTGACCTGTCTTATCTAACTTATCTTCTGCATCCCTCAAGCCCTCCTTCCGGACCATGAAAACCCCATGGGCTTTTCTTCCCTTGGTTCATTTTTTACACTGTCTCTTTTACCTGGATCGTCTCCTTGGTCTTCACCTCACCACCTCACCTACTGAAAACCTGTCCATCCTCGAAGTCCTGGACCTGAGTGCTCCCTGGTCCCTCATGCTCTCATAAACCCCCCAGCCCAAAGTGATTTCTTTCCCTTTTCTTCTTAAAGCACTTAGTTCATTCCATAAATATGGAAGTTGTCAGATTCTGCCTTGATTGTAGCCGGAGCAGCCTAGATGTCTATCACCTTGGGGCGGACGTGTCAGAGGACCTCTGGGCAGGCACCATGCTTTCACATGGATTAGTGCACTTAATCCTCAAAGAACTGTCTACGTTCCAAAAACGTTATTTAACTTGTCTAAGATCATAGAGCTAATAAGTCATAGATTTGAACCTAAGGCAGTCTGAGTCTTGCACTTAACCAAGGGACTAGACCGTAAGCTCTTAAGAAGAACAGCTCTACAGACCTTACAACGTGCCTTCCCTATTTGTAACAGTCACATACACAACACACACACACACACAAAATCCAACTTTTATAAATATTTATTTTATATTTACATGTAACTAGATATAGATATATCTCACATAAATAAAATTAATGAGTAGAATAACTATTAGTTTCCTGTGGCTACCATAACAAATTACCGAAAGCTTGGTGGCTTAAACAACAGAAATTTTTTCTCTTGCACTTCTGGAGGCCAGAAACCTGACATAGCTATCACTGAGCCAAAATCAAGGGGTTGGCAAGGCCATGCTCCCTCTGCAGGCTCTGGAGAAGAATCCGTGCTTTGCCTCTTCAGGCTGCTGAGCATTGCCTGGTGTGTGACAACATCACTCCCATCTCTGTCACATGGCCTTCATTTCTGCTTGCTTCGCTCATGTAAGGACACTTGTGACTGCATTTAGGGCCCGCCCAGATAATCCAGGGTAATGTCATCATCTCAAGATCCTTCACTTAATCACATCTACAAAGATCCTTTTTTCCAAAAAAGGTGGCGTTTATAGGTTCCAGAGATTAGAACATGTTAACTTTGGGAGCCATTGTTCATCCAAGTATAATACCCAACCTTGGTTCTTATTCCTAAGTCACAGGTGTCCATTGGCAGCTGATCTTACAGATTAACATGCTCCAAACTGAAATTAGACTTTGTAGGAATCACCTCCTCTGTCCCTGAAGTACAGAGAAGCACTAAAAACAACCAGAATTTCACAAAGGACTTTAGGAGAAGCTGGATTTCAATCATGAAAACTATAGTCTTCGACAGAAAACAGAAACAGAGCTCATTCCCCTCAGCAAACATATTGTAGGTCACATTTTTATGGCTGAATCAACAAAATGCTCTCCATAAACTACACTTATGTGCAACACAAACTGTTTAAGAAACACTCCTGCTGCCAAGATGAGAAGTAAACATGGCCCGTTCCTTACCCTAGTGTCTCAGAAAATTCTTTCCCATGTAGCTCAAGGTTGCCTGTGCTAACAGCAGGGATAGCATATCATACTCCAGTGACCAGCTGGCTCCACCTCTGTTAGGGGCCCAGAGAATCTCAGAGCAGAGAGCATGAAGCACATCAGGGCTCTGTGGAAGAAACCCCAGACAGCTGTTGTCGGAGGGGGTTACAGAAGCATCTTAACGAGGGCCAATCTGAAATCGCACGCTTACGTGGAGCCCACCGGCCTCTGACAACCTCGATGCGTGAGTCTTTGCTAACAAACCCTCCTTTTGGGAAACAACTTCACTAGGAGATGTTCAGACACGGACAATGCCCAGTAGGCCTTTGGTCAATATGATTTTATGGTTTATTTAAAAACGGTTAAATAGCTATTAAGCTTCCCTCTCTCTGGCCAGCATCCCTGCCTTCCCACCTTCATCTAAGTCACGCGTGCATTCGCTCCCTCCTTCTAAAACTCTCGGACACATAAACACACACACTCTCTGTGGTTTCATTGCTCCATTATGGAGAGGAAACATCAGGATTTTTCCACCTCTGCTGAGCGTTAAGAATTCAGTTGCAACCACGAACGTGAGCTGACCGGCCCCCAGTGACAAGACTCCGGCCCTTATGAGCCAAACCAGCTCTCTCTGCACTGAGATGCAGCCAGGGGCGCGGCGGAGGGGGGCGTGGAGGGGGTCCTTTCCGATCCATTCTCTGTTTCAAACAGCTCGATAAAACTGATAGAATTAGAAAGCTTTCTTTTCTTGGTGACGGTTCAACCTACTCTGTTTTATTTCTGCTGGCTTGGCACTAACTGGCCAGCCAGGCCGTTAACCACGTTTATTACTCTCGGTCCAGGAAGTCTAAGTAAACGCAGCCAGAGCTGCAGTACCTGCTCCCTGCGGACCCTCTGGGCGAGGCAGGAAGTCCCCTCCAGGAGCAGATTTCAGTGGTTGCTGGCTGGATGGCCATTTTGATCAGGAGCCAGCCCCGGCTTCTCTTCCAATGTCACGCTTGGAGGAAACTCGGCAGCCGTGACACCTCTCCTGGGACACTGTCATCCAACTGTTACACAGAACATGGATTTGCCTGACAAGCCTGAAACAGCAAAAGGTTTTTCTCCCAAATCCTTTATCTATGCATCCCAAGAAGGTTTCGGTTAGGATAGAGCTATATTTTATACCACTTGGCATGTTGGCAATTCTCTCCTTCTCTAACCTGTGATTTCGAATAACAGTATGTAAGGACGTGAAGTTAACACAATAACCAAATTCCGTCTTAGTATGAGCAAGAGAGAAAGCAGAGATCTTCACAGCCCACTCCATTAAAACTCAGAAACTCAAGGATGTTAACTTTTTCCCTTTTGAGTCACAGAACAAATCTCTATTAGCTGAAAGAATAAAGATGATGTCCTCAGCAGTTTAATTAATTACTTTTTTTTTTTTTAATACTTTATTTATTTATTTTATTTATTTATTTATGACTGTGTTGGGTCTCTTAGTTTTCGTGTGAGGGCTTTCTCTAGTTGCGGCAAGTGGGGGCCACTCTTCATCGCGGTGCGGGGGCCACTCTTCATCGCGGTGCGCGGGCCTTTCGGTATCACAGCCCCTCCCGTTGCGGGGCACAGGCTCCAGACGCGCAGGCTCAGTAGTTGTGGCTCACGGGCCTAGTTGCTCCACGGCATGTGGGATCTTCCCAGACCAGGGCTCGAACCCGTGTCCCCTGCATTAGCAGGCAGATTCTCAACCACTGCGCCACCAGGGAAGCCCTCCTCAGCAGTTTAAAAGTAAGATCTGAAATTCAGAATCTGATTCATTAACATTAATTTCTTCACTCACTGGAATAGAGGAAATAGAGGGTTTCATCCATCTCTTAGAGAACATGAAACTCTTTAGTTCCTTCTTGGTCACATCTATTTATCATGCAAATAAAGGAGTCTTCCATTTCACCAAAAGCGGAAAATGTCAGTGCTTACCCTGCATGCTGTATTCCTGCAGGGACTCACAGGAAAGAAGAGAGGGGAGAGAGAGATGGGAAGTAGCAGAAGGTGTGGGGAGAAGAAAAGATCCAAAGTCTCAAGGAAGCTGCTGACTAAATACATTGGCCTTTGTTAGATAATTCTTCTCATCCCAAATATTTGCACATTTATACAGAGAACACACCCTATTAAGTCCAGCAGACAGACCTGGTCTTCTATAAACAATCTAGTGGCTTTTTAAAAACGCAGAAAAGGAAGAGCTGATCCTTCCTGCCACCTCCCCCCTCCCCAGAAAAACCCTCCCCCATGATGCCTGATGATCCTTCATCCGGTTTATTTCTGTGTATTGAGAATGGCCTTCTCCTGGGCATTCTCTTAAAATACACAGTCCTTCCAGCAGAAGTCATATGTCAAATCCCTTGCTTGTTAGTATGCACGATACTTTCAAATTTTTCAGCAAAGGAGAAATCAAGAAGATTTAAGGCCATGAAGTGGAGTAAGGGCAACAGAAATGGAGGTCAGGGGTGGGACCCCCTGTTGGCCTGTATGGAGGCTCTACCCAAAATTGGACAGGTGTTCAGGATCCAGTCCAGTGAGCGAGGCTGGGAGAGTAGAAGATGCTTTCGTGGGAGGGGGGAACATCCCCCTTCCTCCTGGCTGACTCAGTGCCGCAGCAGGGCACACGGCTTGGGGATCAGCTCCCACTTTTCCCCTCAGCCAGGAGCCTTTGTGGGGTACACAGACTGCACAGCCAGGTGCAGTGGCTTTGGCAAGAAGACACAACCTCAACAAGTTCACTTAGGGACTGGCCCTGAGGAAACAACTTTCATCATAAAACAAAAGAGAAAAAGACCTTTGGGCCTATTGACATTCCTCGTGTTTACTAGGAGGTGCATTCATGCTCCTAGGAAGCTTCCTTTGTTTTCGCTCTCAGTAAACCAGATGTCTTCTACCCTCTAATGGCTGAGATGCCAGGGTGTGCACTCACTGTAACCATCTCAGAATATTCTCCACGCCTTTTCTCTCTCTGAAGCCAGAATCTCCCATGTCCCCCAACCCTATCTCCCCCTTGTCTCTCCATTCCCCCGGACATAAATAAGGGGGGGGATGGTGGAAGGGTTCATGGCGTTTGCATTGCTGGGTTACTGTTCAAGAAATAACTGATGAGCCGAGACCATTCTAGACCTAGAGAAGACTCTCTGCCTACACCTTCAAAACTCCAGCAATCCCAGGGAATCCAGCCTCATCTAGAAATCTTCACACTGACTTCCATGCCACAAGGGCAGAATCAAATACGTCTAGCTCTCTTGCCCAGGGATGCACAGGCAGAAAGTGGAGGAGCTGGGATTCGAACCCAGGAAGTGTGACCACAGAGCCCCAGGGTTCATGACCACCAGGCCTGCACAGCCTCCCAGAGAGGGTGCAGTGAAGACGGGGGGCGTTCTGGGAATCCTCTTCCAGGTTCAGATTCTGTCTTTCAGGTTTGGCCTCTGATTTCTTGCTCTGCACCCCAGGAACCTGCCTTCCAAGTGGAGATCATGCCAGTGAGCAACCTGGCAGGGTCAAGGTAATAAGCCCCTGGGTCCCATAAGAGCAGCCACTGCCATTCAAGCAGAACCAAATGTTACTGAACAAATAGGCTTAACTATGGGTAACTAGGATGGCCAGAGGCTCCTTCAGGCTTAGCCTTCACATGTCATGGCCAAAAAGATAAGCCTTCAGGCTAAGGAGGACAAACGTAAGCAGTCTACTGGGCTGCCTTGCTAAACATGATAACTACAGACTAGGAGAATGAGCAAGCAGTGTCTTATGCTTTCTCCATTGTCAGTAGGGGCTACCTAGTAAGCATTTCCTATTGATTAAAGCATAGAAATTGAACCTCAAACCATCATTACTACACTTGGATGTATTGTTCTTGTGTAAGAAATACTCGGAAAATTCTTACAGGTTTAAAGAAATTTCTCTTAATTTTCAGCTAAATTTCTAAATAAAGAGGCAGGTCGCTGGAATGACCAACATATTTCCCCTCTAAATCATGGTCTCATGTTTGATTTTCCTCTTGCACGTCATTAAATTAATACCCCAAATCTATATTGTTTAAATAGCTGTAAAAGACACATTTTCCAATATATTAGATGTATGCTTTAAATATATTTTTATCATAATCTTGGAGCTAAAGGTTTAGCTCCAATGTGTGGAAAAATGTCTCCCACATAACCTATTTGGAAAATAAAGTTTGAAAAAAGAACAAACCTTATTATCGAAACAACTACCAGATCAAACTTCCTTGCAGTCAGAAGAGGTCTAATTTTACCTCAAACAAATGTATTAATAAAAGCGCTCGTGAAAATTCCCTTTGTTCTGTATTCTAATTCTAAAATGGATGAGTGGAAGGATGGATGGACAGATAGATGGATGGATGGACAGACAGATGGACGGATGGATGGATCAGAGTGCCATCATGAGCTTGCCACCTGGATGACACAAGTTATCATCTCCTTCAAAATCTTTTAAATTGTGGCTAGAAACAATGAACTGTACAAATAAAATTTACCATTTAACATTTCTATGTGTACAGTTCAGTCGTGTTAACTACATTCAATATTATCCAGTCCCTAAGAATGTATAACATATATACCTACACTCTCATTCCACATCTCCCCCAAAAAAGATAAGTAAAGAGATTAGCATATGATCTGGTAACAGGTGTAATGAAAAATTAAAATATACCAAGCTGAAGGAATGAAATTTTTAACACCCCCCAGCAGGGCCGGGGTTCATTCCCTGCCCCTTGCATGCCTTATTAATGATAATGACCATTTAATCACGTCCCCCGGTAGTGGGGGAAACATCTTGTTCCCATTCATTAGGTCACAATAACTTTTTTGTTTGCCCAAAGTGCTTGGGATAAGGTTCAGTGCATAGTGTCACTGACAACCCTGCTAATTGAAATCCCATCTGAAGCCCTGCACCTACATAATGGAGACCAGCCGAACAATCTCATGCCTTTCCTAACATCTTCCTCCTGCTCCCATCCTGAGCTCTTGTACGTAATCCAGCAGCAAGCCCATGTTCTGAAGGGTTTAGACAACTCAGCAATTGAGTGCCACTGTGACCCAATATTTACAGGAGAAAATTAAATGTTTGTTGAATGAACACATATGGGCATGCAGGAATGAATAGAGCAGGGAACAAATGGATAAAGAATGGAAGGCAACAAAAAGAGTTTGGGTCCCTGGTGCCAAAGAAAGTCAGAATGACACTCAAGTGTTTTCATCTTTCTTGTTAAGCACAGCTATGACTTGGTCAACGCTAATTAAGTCCTCAAAAATAGCTAATGAATTGTTCAATACAGCTAACTAACCTTACATCCTGACCTCAGAAAAGATCAAACCATTCAATGACCCAACTCCACAGCCAGGTAGAAAGTCTCGAGAACTTTTCCTCAGATATCCTTCAACAGAATGGGCACCCAGCGCCCTCTACACTTCAGACCCAGAAATTGTTTAGATTCGCGTTTTCCTGCCCTGTGGATGGACATGTGCATCTATCCTCCAACCAAATGCTTCATGCTGTACCCAGCGAGTCTGCTCTGCCCAGCCTTCACCGAGGGGGCTTCCGCTCACCCAGCCTCCCCCTCTGCTCAAAGAAACACCCAATTACCCCACACTCTGACCTACTTGCAATGCTACGATTCACTGATTTTGACAATTAATCACATCCTTAAAAATGAGGAGGCACTAAGCAGATGCCAGGGAGAAATTAACATGACAAAACTTTCTACAAATTGTGGGGAATTCTCTTAGAAAGAAGGTTTTGTCTGTGCCACCTCTGTCCCTGCATCATTTCATACCTGTATCTCAGGTTACAACCTAAGTAAGTCAGTCGTGTTGCAGTCAACCAAATTTCAGCCGACTTTGAAGTGCTGATTGCGTCTGGAGGTTGCCTGAGTTTAGTTATTTTTTAGCACCTTGGCCTATCATAAAAACACCCTCTCAAATCCCAGTATTTTTCCTCTCCTCGAATAATGACTTCAGAATGTATTATTGTTGAGAAACTCCATTCTCTCTGCCAACAAGTCCCCAGAGGGAAGCTCGAACAGAAGAAGTTTTTACAGTCACTTCGTGAGATAGTCGCTCATCCACTGGACCTAATCAAGTGTTCCAAGACATGGCCCATAGCTGACACCCTGAGCTGCCCTATTTGTATGTGTGCTTTTGCTCTTCCTTCCCTTTAAAAAGATATGGGAAAAACCTGTGCTTTTTCTTTCACAGCAAAATAAAATGGGCAAAATGAAGGGACTGTTTTTGTGGGAGTGCTAATAGAGATTCTGGCCTGTAAGTAAAAAGACTTTACGGGGACCAGAGGACTAATTAACAGGTCAGCCAGATAATGCACTAATGCAGGAGGCTATGTGTATTTAAAAACCAGGGCTGAGCGTGTACTGCGGGCTGCTGCTGATTTTACAGCTGCCCTTTTGGCCCCATGGAAGAGCATTAGCGTGGGGTGGGGAGTGGAGATGACCTCAGTCCCAGCCCCAATTAATGCTTCCCCTTCTCCTCCATAAATCAAGAGATATATATTTAAGTGAAGACCTTTCAGAAGCCTGCCTTTGGAAGCCATGATCTTCTTGATAGTTTGATGAACAGTTCAAGAAGCATATCTGCCACTTAGCACAGCCTGAGAGACACACAAGATGATGATGGTCTTGCCTTCTCAGAGTTTACATTCCATGGAAAGGGGCCCGATGTCCACTTTCTCTGTGTGTTAGTATCTCTCGTGTGGAAGGTTGAATCTGTGTGCGCACGTGCATCTGGCCTCCCTTCAAACAGAAACTTCTGTGAGCTGGCAGGCTTGCCCACTGGCTATCAATGTCCCTAATGGGGATCCAGGGACATCTACGGTCCGCCAATGCCTTCCAAATGAGCAAAGAAATATTACCTGTGGGGTTGTTTTCGAGTTATGTGTTTCATTAAAGCTTAAAACATCTGAGCATCAGCCCCATTTTTCAATGAAAGCAGTGAAGACTTTACAGAAAGTGTGTATGTAAATAACTGACGTCAGCATTCTCAGGGATGGCCCTGAGCAAAACGGTGAGCTCACCAAAATGTGTGTAACAAGTTACCACAAATATAGTGCTTTAAATCAATACAAATTTATCATCTTACAGCTCTGGAGATCAGAAGTCTGAAATGGGTCTCACTGGACTAAAATTAAGGTTGTCAGGAAGGGCTGCATTTCTTTCCAGAGGCTCTGGGGAAGAATCCATTTCCTTGCCTTTTTCAGCTTCGAGAGGCTTCCTGCATTCCTTGGCTCATGGCCCCATCCTCCATCTTCAAAGCCAGCAGCAGAGCAATCTCTCTCTTACTCTGATCTTCATCCTCTCTCTTCTACACTGAAAAGACCTTTGTGATTACCTGGGGCCCATCTGGATAATCGAGGATAATCTCCCAATTTTAAGGCCAGCTGATTCCAACTTGAATTCCCCATCAGTTCCAGGAATTAGGACTTGGACATCTCTGAGGGGCCATTATTCTGCCAACCACAGAGGGTCTGCAATGCCCCCTTTCTTCACTCTAGTCCCTCCTCAGGAGTATTTCCTCCTGCACTCAAGAGTACTAGTTATCTTCATTTGGAGAGGACAATAGTTTACTTTACTTGATGGTTACACAGGGCTCCTGGCTTCACCAGTATTTCCTCTTTGTCTTTAACGGAGATTCAATTTATCATATTTGTTTGCCTTTTCATTATACCATCCGTTTCCATCAATTTTATCAGCCGAACTGTTCCTTAGTCTCTTTTCTACTCCTAACTCCATGACTTCTTTCATGGAATCCATGGAGCACCAAACTGAACTGTACTTAGAAAAAGGACCCTCTAGACAATATCCAAAATATATAAAGAACTCATACAATCCAACTTCAAAAAACCAACGTGATTAAAAATGAGCAGAGGATCTGAATAGACGTTTTTCAAAAAAAAGACATACAGATGGCCAGCAGGCTCATGAAAAGATGTTCAAAATTACTAATTATTAGGGAAAGGCAAATCAGAACTTTGATGAGATATTACCTCACACCCATTAGAATGGCTGTTATCAAAGCAACAATAAATTTCAAGTGTTGGCAAGGATATGGAGAAAAGGGAACCCTCACACATTGCTGGTAGAAATGTAAATTGGTGCAGCCACTATGAAAACAGTGTGGAGTTTCCTCAAAAAATTAAAAGTAGAACTACCGTATGACCCAGCAATTTCACTTCTGAGCATTGATCTGAAGAATATGAAAACACTAATTCAAAAAGATACTTGCACCGTTATGTTCATGACAGCATTATTTACCAACAGTCAAGATATGGAAACAACCTAAGTGCCCATCAGTGAATGAATGAATAAAGAAAATGTGATACACACACACACACACACACACACACACACACACACACTGGAATATTAGCCATAAAAAAGATGAAATCTTATTATTTTTGACAACATGGATGGACCTTGGGAGTATTATGCTAAGTGAAGTAAGTCAGATGGAAAGAGAAAAACACCATATGATTTCACTCATATGTGGAATAGTTTTAAAATAAATAAAATAAACAATTCACACAAAACAAAAATAAACCTATAGATACAGAGAACAGAGTAGTGATTACCAGAGGGGAAGGGGTATGGGGGGAGAGCAAAATGGATAAAGAGGGTCAACTATATGGTGACCAATGGAAATTAAACTTTTGGTGGTGAGCTATAGGGTATACAGAAGTTGAAATATAAGTTTGTACACATGAAACTTATATAATGTTATAAACCAATGCTACCTCAATCAAAAAAAGAGAAAGGACCCTCAAAAGAAAGGTCCCAGGAGGTGGGTGAAACGGGGGAAGGAAATCAAAAGGTACAAGCTTCCAGTTATAAAATAAATAAGTCACAAGGATGTAACATACAGCATTGGTGATGTTAGTTAATAATACTGTATTGCATATTTCAAAGTTGCTAAGAGAGTAGATCTTAGAAGTTCTCATCACAAGAAAAACATTTTTGTAACAGGGTGTATGGTGACAGATGTTAAACTAAACTTATTGTGATGATCATTTCACAATAAAGACAAATACCAAATCATTATGTTGTACACCTGAAACTAATATAATGTTATAGGTCAATTATGCCTCAATTTTTTAAATAAATAAATAAGTTGGGAGGGAGAGGGAAGGAAAAAGAAGAGAGCAGTCCCCTCGCACCCTAAGCTGTGCTCCTCGGCTCAGTGGGAAGGGCTCACCTGCCTGAAATCGTGGGTTAGGACGTTTCGCTGATTCTGCCTGCAGAGGGAATCTGCTCATTCCCAGCACAGATTCACGTCTATTTCTAATTTATCTCTTTACTTTCTCCAAAAAGCCTGTCCTGGATTCATGAAATACTGATACTTATCATCGCCAAGCATTTTGTTGAAGCTTGAATAGTGAAATGCATTGTACGTCTACAGGAATTGCTGGTGTGGTGTTAGGATCGCTTAACTGGCTGAAATAATACCTCCTCCACTGGATAGGGTCTATGATTCACTTATTAGGGAATCATTCCTCTAACTTGAGGCTTCCTTCAGATGTTAAAATGAAAATTCCTGTGGAAGGGCTGATGCATTTAACATGGTCAGTTGTTCGTTACCTCCATCGGAACAAGTCTGGTATTTCCTCAGCCAAGTCGGAGAGGTGGCGGAGATTGAGAGCACGAACGTAGAGACTTTCCTTTCTGACTTCTAGCCAGCTGAACCCACTTCCGCAGGGAGTTCAAGTCACAGGTCCACATTTCACCAGGACTCTGGTCCGCAGTCAGTTTACGTAAGCCAAGCATCTTCCGCAGAAAACGGTGGTACCGTCTAGAGCATCTTCTTCAGACCTTCTGCCCCCCGCCTGCCCTCAAAGTGCTTATAACTCTCAAGGCTCATCTGCCAAAATCCAGTAGTTGGGGTGTCTTGGAATCATGGGGCACGGTGGAGATGACCCTCAGGACGTTACTGCATACGAGTCAAGGCCGCTTTCCTCATCTCCCCCACCTCCCAGGATGGTGGTGAGGACTAAATGTGACAAGTGCTGCTGTCGTTCAGCCTCTTTCCGGGAGAAAAAGAGGAAGTGAAGAGAGTTAAGAGAAGGAATGAACACTTGATTTCACAGCTTTTCCTTAGTGGTTGAAATGGAGAGCCCACGAAGTACCAAGCACAGAATCACCTGCTCCTACAGACGTTGCCTCATTGAATCCCTACAACCACCACTTGCTAAGTGAGGAAACAGGCTGAAGATGTGATGTAACTTGCCAAGAGGGAGAGGGAGGTAAGGGACAGAGCTGGGGCTCCTGACTCTTCCTTCAGAATCTCTCTCCCCTTAAATAATAGCAACCCAATCCCAGAATGGTCAGTAGACACCTCTATAGGCCTGCCTATTGTTACCGTTTTTATAGTAAGTTGATATCTAATTAAATAGATATTAAGAAGTGTCCTTGCAATGGGCCAAGCTCTCTGCTAAGCATGTGACATGCAATGTCACATTAAAACTCACAACCACCCAGTGAAATAATATCAACCCCACGTTGCCCCCTTCATTCACAAGGTGAAAAGCTTGATGCTCAGGGAAGTTAAGTAAGTGTCTCAAGGTCACAAGGCCAGTAAAAAGGAAGAGTTCTCGGATTCCAACCTAGGTCAGTCTGATTTCAAGTAATTTCAAGTTAGATCGACTGGGGTAGAGATAAAAGGAACACCCCCATAGGTTTGCTTTTACTAGATTCACCATAGTGCACCATGGAAAAGAGAAGAGCACTTTTGGAAAGAGACCTAAAATTGCAGAAGACCCTGAGTTTAGAGGAAAATCAAGAGAAGAGACTCGAAAGGGTTACTTAGGAATGAGTCAGCTATTGCTCACGGCAATTCAGTTTACTTAATTTTTGAAAAGAGAAAAAAAGAGAGAGGAAGTTAAGGTCTTTTCTTCTTTTTTTTTTGAAAAGTAAAATACCCAACCAGGGAATGCTCTCCGCCCCACACAGCATCCATCATACGATGCTGCAGACTTTCTGAAACCATCAGCCGTGTATGTGTGTGGAATTATTCCCACATGGAAAGTGGCCGAAACTCTGGCGCATAAGGCTCGTATAACTGCTGAACAGAGAGGAGGAAAGACACTCTGGGGAATTCGCTGCCTGGTGGGAGGGGAGACCAGATGACCCAAGAGCGCTGAGCCCTCCAGACACACAGCAGCACAGAGGAGAAACATCTCACACCCAGCAGGTGCACAGAGAAGGCCGAGCTACCGTGGGCCGTGGGGACCGGGCATCATTACGATAACCATCCTTAGCTTCTCCCCAGCCCGACGGGCCCTGCTGTCCGAGGCCTGGTGAGGCGACACAGGCTGCTGCCGGGCACAGCCAAGCCCACCCTGGCCCCCATCATGCTCAGAACCCCCGCCTCGGCAGGCTGCCCAAGCTGATGGATTGCATCCTGTCAGGATATTGATCCTAGTGAACTAGGGGACCCTTGGCTGTGATTAAAAGAATCTGAGCATAAAGAAAAGTCTTGAACTATAGATGATACCAAGCCACTTGGGAGACATTGCCAGAAGATCAACTCCAAACGGTTTTAATGGAATGTGATCCCGACGTTAAGCATCTACCGAGTGGGGCGAGAGGAGGTCCCCCACAGCCAGCAGCTGGCTCCCACCGGCAGGAGATGCCAGGAAGTTGTCCTACAAATGTTGAGTCCTTGGGCCTCGTGTGGAGGTCATTCAGGCACCAACCCTTTTGCAAGATGACCCCGCATCACATCCCTTTAGTGAGAACGACCCGGCCCCCATATAGCAAAGGCCCAAGAGGGCAATAAGCCTGTGGCCACTGTGTAGCCCCCATCACCCAGACTCCCAGCACCTCTTCCCTCCTGAGTCCACGGTGAATAGAAAAGGCCCCTGCAGGTCCAGGTCTCTCCACATCTCCCCCATCCCCAGCTTCAGAGTCTCCCAGGAGTTAATGATCCTTCTTCCCCCCTCCTGTGCTCCCTTCTCCTGCCGAAGTCATCTGCCCGCCGCGCTTGGTGTCCTTGAGCAAGGCAATCGGGCCATTTCAGGTAAGTGAGGCGCTCGTGTCCTTTGAGACCCAGGCTGATCCCTGAGAAACAGAGGGCCCCTTGGTGGCTTCCGGGCATGAAAACGACTTGAGCAGAGGTAAATGGGGAAGCAGGTAACATGACATGGCTCTTCAATGGGATCTGAAAACCTGAATGAGAGCCGTGTCAACGGTTCATTGCATTCTGTGATGGTTTTCAAAATGCGTTTCCACGGAGGCCAGTTCCGTGTCTAATTCATCTTTCTCTCTCCCACCACAGGTGCTCCACGTAACAACAACACGCTTCCATTTACACTGCATTTCACCGTCGGCAGGGTCTCTCCCCATCAGTCGTTTGTCCCCGACACCCTCTGAGCACCTAGTGTGTGCCAGGCACTGTGCTGGGTCACAGGAGTGAAGGACATTGGTGCCCCTGCCCCACAGAGCTCCGTGCTGGGAGGAGGAAACTTAGAACACAGCGCGACAGACACATGACAGAGAAGCCCCCATGCACGCCCAGACCGGCAGGGGGTCAGCTGAGGAAGCTTTGTGGTGGTGACCCTCAGCCCAGTCCTGGGGCCGGCTGTGATTCTAGACAGCAAGGAGAGGTGAGCACAGAGCAGCGCGGGGCCGGCTAAGTGGGGGCTGCGAGCGTCACCGTCACAGCCTGGGGAGGGCGCAGGTGGAGGGACAAGGCCAGCAGGGGTCTGAGTTCACGGGGCTTGTGCCCCGGGCAAAACGTCTGGCTTCTGTCACAAAAATCACGGCAGGATTCGAAGCAGAGGGATGACACCACCGCATCCACATTTGGGAAAGGTCTTTCTGGCTGCAGGTGGGAAGGGATGAAGCGCGGCTGGGTGTGAGGAGGCTGGAGGTGGGGAAGCAGGTCGGAGAGGAGGGGAGCCACTCCCTGGGTGGCTGTAGGGAGAAGGGACACAGATGGAGAAACAGTTTGGAAAAGCAACGGCTCTCTGTGACCCCTGGACCAGGGTGAGTGCAGGAGGTCAGGCTGATTCCTAGGGTCTGCCTTAGAAGCCTGATAGAAACTGGGGTCATTTGTGAGGCCAGGAATTCGGGAGCAGGGAGGGGGTCAGAGAAGGAATTGGCCATCAAGTCAGGTAGGGGTTCGCATAACACCCCGGGCAGGTCTGTGCGGAAACTCCTCTGGGCTCTGAGCCCTGGACACGAGCTGGACGTGGAGCTGTGGACCCGGGAAACCGCAGGGCGAGCCGAATCCTGGTGGGTAATGTTGCCCAGGGAAAGCACACAGGATTACTTAAACAACAACCACAGCAAAAGAATCAAGGGTGTGGAGAGAACCCAGGAGACACCTATATTTAAGAAACTATAGAAAAGGGGGAAAATCCACAAACAAGGCTTCTTAAAAACCTGAAAAAGAAAAAAAAAAATCAGGAGAATGGTGCCATGAAAACAGTGAAGGGAGGGAGGGGGCCTCAAGTACTCTGAGTCTGATTCGTTCTCATAGCAACATCATTGTTCCCATTTCACAGAGAAGAAAACTGAGGTTCAGAGAGTCAGGGAGGTAAGCAACCTGTCCGAGGCTCTTCATTTAGAGAATAGGCTCCAACCCAAGTCTTCAGTGTCAGCCCAGCTCAGGCCTCATTCCCCAGGGCCACCTCCTACAGAGCAGATCTTAGGTTCATTCATTCATTCATTCATTCACTCGTTTATTCATGAAAACCGTAACTACTTCTTATGGTCAGAATAAGTCACTGCAGGAGGAGGGAGTGTTCCACACGAATGGGCTGGGGAACCAACTGAACTGAAGAGGGGTTCTGCAGGTGTGGAGGCCAGACCCACGTTTGTTAAAACGCTCCCCACCTGCTCCGGCTCGTGCCCTCCACAAGCCCGGAGGGTCCCTGCCAGGTTCACACAAGTCAGAGTCTGAGCCACAGCGGTGGCGGCCCCTGAGGCTCCCAGACAGTGAGAGCGGGGCTGGCTGCGCAGGTGTCGGGTCGGAGCTGGGCGTCTTCCCTGGACCCTGGCACCGCTGCCGCCTCCCTGCTCCGCGGGGCGCCCTCCCTTCCGTGCGCGAGCCTGCAGCGCCCCCTGGTGCTCGGCGCCGGCACCAACACATCCCGGCGAGGGCAGCTGGCGCCCAGAGGCGATGGATTTCTGCCCGCCAGACGCGGGAGCATTCTCAGACCCTTGTTTCTCTCAAATCTTCAGTCCCACGTGGCCAGTTCCGATGATCTGAAAGATTTTCCAAAGGGGTCTTCGGTGGCCTGAACACGTTCACCGGGAATGAGGACGACAGAGAGCAAAATGACTGCAAGAGTTATCAAAACCCTTAAGAGGCAGAGACAGATGGACAGCCCTCGGGGAGAAACCCGGTGTTTCAGGAAGAGATAGGCAAAGGAGGTAAAGAGAGAAAAACAGAAACCTTGGAATTCAGCTGCCCTGAGCACACCATTAAAACTAGCCACTGCTGAATGACAGATCCAATGAACAAAATTATTTTCCCATGGAAATAACAAAAAAGAAGGGAGAGGAGAGGAAAGAAAAAAAGATACATATGTGCCCAGGAGAGATTTTTTAAATGGTAATAACAATATGGGAAAGAGAAAAATGAAGGGTCCTGTGTAGAAATGAGGAGGAGGCCACTTGATTCGGGATTCACTTGAGGTGGGAATGATGGAATTTCCCTCTGCACCCAGCTTAAGAGTAAATCAGTCTTGAAATGTACCAGAGAAACCAACAAACAAAATACTCCCTTCTCCCACATCTCTCATGCAAAGTGTCCCAAAGAGGCTCAGCAGAATGGAATTGAGCCGAGCTCTGCAATGAGAAAGCATATACGCTATAAAGGAACATTCTCTGTAGAAGCAATCAATCCAAGGTGATTCATGCAATGTCAGAGGTGTAAATCCCTCAGGACGCATGAGGTATGTGGCTGGTCTGGATGCCTATTTTCTGGGGGCAGTGAATGAATGGATTTCTCCCTCCTTTCCAGGCTCCAATGCTTTTAGCAATTGGCACTGTGGCAGGATTTATACCACGGTTCTTGTAAATCGTACCTTCTCTCTCTCCTTTCCAAAGGTTTCTTTCAATAAAATGCAGATGGAATTGTTGAGAGTTGCTTCTCATGTGTTTATAGGTTACTTCTGCTGGGCTGCTTGTGCAGGTGCACGTCTCTAGGCCTCTTTGTTTTTTATTTTCTCTGCCTATTAGGGAAATGGAAACATATGGATTCCTTGTCTGGGCCCAGCAGACCTTATAGAATCGTATCCCTGTTGCCTTCCTCACACATCTTCCTGTAATCACATGGCTCTGAATTAGCCTCTTAATCTCCAATGGAAAAGCCATAATATGAGGAAATTCAATAAAATGTATATGCAGTCTGAATGCCAAAGCACTTACAAAAATAGATGGGAACGTGGTCATTTATACAACTGAGAAAGGAGAGTCTTAGCTGGCATTGGTGATGAGTCGCCGTTGCAGAAAGAAACAGACATTCAACATGGCAGGCCTGAGCCTGGTGTTCAGGCAAACTAAGATTTTTAAAGTCTAGTTGGGAAAAAAGTAGTACTTGAGTGTAAAGAAATTGCAGGCTTGAATTTGGATCTGCACCACCGATGCAAACATTTCCAGGTTACATGAGCAGTTTGATGCAGAGATTCCTTGACCATTCTTTGCCTGGAAGATGAAGTCTAGAGACATATGCAGAGTGTTCCCAGAAACGAATGGCAAAACCCTGCTATAGGTAATATTCCCATGTTATAATTTTCATTGTGAATAAATAACTCATCTACTGAAGGCTGCATATGTTTTATTCAAATACCCCACTACATTCCTGTAGGAAGAGGAAATAAGTGAATGTTCACCCAGGAGTCTGTCCACCATGCCCAGCAGAGTGCTCAATAAGACTAATAGGAACACATAGTGTCTACGTTGCTCCAGTTTTCAGAAAAAGAGCATTCCTCAGGTAAAGATTATCATTTTGCTGTTCTTCTTCCATGCCAGTCCAGGGACAGCCTAGGAAGAGGTGAAACATACAGACATCCGTCCCCAAGCACATCTGGACGAAAAGACGAATGCATCCTCTGAGGTATCAAGCTTGCAACGTTCTGCAGTTGGGGGTCTCAAAATGATTTGCAGAGGTTCAGACTAAAATATGGGGGGATTTCATGTACTTCCCTGAGCCTTTTGGGAACTTTGCCAAAGTTGCAGTCTAGAGGGAGTCACACTGTTGAGCCTTGACAACCAGGGCCCCTGAGCATCTCCGTGACACAATGAGTGGGAAACCTGCTCCTCTGTCTGGATAGATTCCACTTGGATGAGGTGGAGACTCAAACCTTCACAAGCTTTTCCCTGGACCCACTAAGGTGCCCAAGGAAGGATAAGGCTCCAGGCGCCCCCTGGTGGAGAATCATTGTATGTATGAATGATATTAGTGATGCTTCGTGAACATAGTGAAAGCAGAAAGAGGGATCACTAATAAATTTATCAAAAAAAAAAAAAAAAAAGAAAGAGGAATCACTGATAAGGGTCTGCTTGGAAAACTCTTACAATGACCCTCATGACTTGAACTTGGTTTTTCCCTTCCCAAATTCATGAGTCCAGTTCTATACTAGCTCCTTCTCCAAAGAAAGTAGAACAAGGGCTAGCAGTGGGATCCCTGACCTGGGGTTTGACACACCCCTGTTGTGGTCCCAGTTTTGCCTTGAACATATAGCCTCAGGCAGATTGTGTGACATCTGGAGGCTCAGTTTCCAAATCTGCAAAAAAAGAAGTTTTGACGGATGATTTCTAAAGTGGTTTCCAGCATTAACTTCTAGGACTCTACATTTTAAATGTTAAAAATAAACTATAGGGCTTCCCTGGTGGCGCAGTGGTTGAGAGTCTGCCTGCCAATGCAGGGGACACGGGTTCGAGCCCTGGTCTGGGAGGATCCCACATGCCGCGGAGCAACTGGGCCCGTGAGCCACAACTACTGAGCCTGCGTGTCTGGAGCCTGTGCCCCGCAACGAGAGAGGCCACGACAGTGAGGGGCCCGCGCACCGCGATGAAGAGTGGCCCCCGCTTGCCACAACTAGAGAAAGCCCTCGCATAGAAACGAAGACCCAACACAGCCAAAAGAATAAGTAAAATAAATGTCAGGAGCTCTTTAAAAAATTTTTAAAAAATAAAAAAAGTAAACAGGTAAAATAATTTATGCAGCTATTTTAAAAAATAAATAAATAAAAAATAAATAAACTATAAAGATGTGCTGCCCATACCATGCAAACACAATGCTCATGGCTCAGGTAAGCCCAGAAGAGGTTTCCCAACAGGGCAAGATTGGTCCCTCCCCCCTTGTATGGACTCCGCTTCTGACCATCAGCCGTCATCCAAGAGAAAGCTGGGCAGAAAAAAAAGGATTGCCCGTGTTTTGTCATGGAAGCATTTTCTCACTTGGTTTTTTATCGCCGGTAGGAAGACGTAATAAATACTAATTAAAATAACCTGATGCAGCATCTTTCATCTTGACAAATAGCTCGTCCCCCATCTTTACATAAACAAATTAGAAAAACCAAATGAGGATATATGGATCTAGGGAGAGCAAAAGAACAGGAGTTACACCCTGCACGGAGGAGACGCCACCTGTGATCGCAGCTAGTTCAAATGTAATTACCTCAGTCACCTCCCACTGGGCAGGGACTCTTAAGGTCTGCTCAGCTTCTAGTGCATGACTTGTGCTCAATAAATGACAAATGCAATTATAATAATTAATAATTCATATATGAATAATGCAATCCCTTTCCCCACGCTCAGTAATTGCCCGCCAACATGCCACGCATACACAGGAACAGGAGCTGCCAGGCGCCCCGGAATTTCTCTACACTTCCATAAAGCTGTGTTCAAAGGTCACCCTGAAGAGGTGATCACAGCCTCCCGTTAGTCTGACAAAGATGGCTGGCTGACGTGCTTCATTTTCTCTCTCTCTCCTTCCCATGGCAAATATTGGAACTGTCTTTGAGAACCAGCCCCGAGAAATAAATGCCATGAAGACACAGTTGACATCTGTCTAGAACCCTCACTGTGCTTCTCAGAGGCCCAGCAGTCAGGATACCTCACTCGTCCCTGGCACCTCCTTCCTTATCCAAAACCTGCAAAGAGCTTAAGCAACTGAAATGTCCATCCGGACCCTCCCCCGGCAGGGCCCACCCTGGCAGCAGAGAGCCTTTGAGGCTTGTGGAGCCGCTTATCTGGGGTGAATTGGTGAACTCGGTTTGGCAAATCCTCATCCCACAGTGAACAGATTGTTCATTTCAGAGGCAGTCATGAAAATCAAAAGCTCAAGCAGGTTATTAATATCCTAGCAAGCCTCCCCAGAAGAGAGCTAATGTTGATCTCTTTATCTCATCTGTGTTTTCTTTTTTCCTGGCATTCTTTGATTTTTCACAATGCAGGTAATTCTACTCTGTTTGATCAGAGCTCACTCAAGTTGTCTAATGAATCTCAATTGCCAGTTTATTTAGGTTTCCAACTGGCCTCCCCTCCCCGGACATTCCAAGCGATTTCCAAACTGGGATTAAAACTCAGTGTTTCAACCTCCCACTCCTCCCCCCGCCTCCCACCCCCTCTGCCAGCTCTTCCCCACCTCAACCACCACCGTCCCATTTGCTGTAATATTAGGGCCGTGGTCAGCAGGAAGCACAGAGGCTGATGTCATCAGACAACTCTCTAATCCTTCTGGAGCCCAGAAATGACTGACCTTTTGTTATACATAACATCCACTCCTACACCCTAACTCTGAGGGACCAGAAGGCAAAAGAGTCCTTTAAACTGATCATCTTGCTTCTTACAAATTGCTTTCTCACATTGTTTTTTTTAGCTTTACTTTTTTTCAGGCTCCAAGTAAAACCAACTAAAATAAAGCTTTTGGTTTCACCTTCAGAGGATAAAGTATACACGGAACTAACTTTCAGAATTAATTTTCTGTGTGTTGATTAGATCACTTTCATCAAGATAATGTTTGATTGGAGAGCTCTGCCAAGCATACCACTGGCACCGCACCACCCTAAATAACTACTTCAAATAAGACCACGATCCCAGTTTCCACATCGCGGGAATGTCTCCCTTCTGTCTCCAGTCCCCCTGACGGAAGTGCTCTGTGTGTGTGTTTGGTACACTTTATGCCTCACAGGGGGCTGAGAATGAAACCCTTGAAAGATCAGGTTTTCTCTCTCCCATGCTTCTGGTTCAGAACCAGTGTCAAAAGTATCTGTATTCATGTTAACACCCTCCCTCCAGGCTGTTAAAAAAAAATATCGGTGCCTTCAGTTCAGTTCTTTGTTTTTCTGAATTCCAGATTTCTCATTAAATAAAAACATTGCTCATCTGTAGATATACCCATAAAAGAAGCCCAATATCACAAACCCATCATCTTTCGCTATAAATCTGGTCTTCCTCTCATAGTCTTTATACTAACTCAAAGACACCGCCATTGCCTAGTCCAAGGGTTAGGAAACTCTGTAAAGGGCCAGATAATAAATATTTTAGGCTTTGGAGCCATATGGTCTCTGTCACAACTACTCAATTTCACTGCTGTAGTGTGAAAGCAGCCACAGATAATACATCAATGAATGGTGTGTCAGTGTTCCAATTAAACTTTATTTACAAAAACAGGTAGTTGTCCAGGTGGGGCCCTAGGGTCATAATTTGTCCACCCTTTTGACCAGAAACTTGGGAATCACCATCTTTCCTCTCTCTTTAACCCCATACATCCAATCAATAGATGAGTCTGCCAATTTTACCTCTTAAATATTTCTGAAATCCACTCTTCTTCACCATCTTTAAGTTCTTACTCCACTTTAAAGATATTGCAACTGAAAATTATAGAAGATGCAAGAAAGACAATGGGGTACAACTGATGTTCAAAGAAAATTGCCCACGTGTCAAGATTGGAGGATGAATTTATGCTTACTGTGTTTCATCAAATCTAAGATCCCATTGACTGTAAGATGTACATTATTTTATGCATGCTGCTAAGAAAGAAAAAATACAGCCAAAACCATAATCAAAACTTTCTTATCGCTCAGAATTTTTGTATTACACTTCTTGAAAAAATCATTTTAGACATAGAAGACATTGTTCTTCATCAGTTTTGTGCGTGCATTAAATATACATATATATGCAAAATAAATTGGTTAATGCATGCCTAAAACCTGACATGAAGAGTCTGATTTATACATCATTTTCCTTCTAGAGTCATGAAAGTCTGTATCTTTTAGCTCAATAGACCATCAGGGTGATGGTAACGCAGGATTTCTTAAAAGAGGGCTCCGTAATTGTTTCCAAGAATTCTCCCCATCCCCTGACACACATTCAACAAGTTTTCATGCTGTCCCTTTTTTGATCTTACTAAAAGGTGTCATGGGAATGCTTGCCAACAACAGCCAGTTCTCGTGTTCCCTCCTCAAGGAGTCCCTTAGATGCTTTGTGGCTTAAAACATGGAGGATCTGCAGTTGTCTAGTTGTGCCATCAAGAGTAGCAAACTAACATGCTCATGCTAGCAATGACAGCTACATCTTGAATTTTGCCTGGCGCACACTGATTAGAAAACAATCCCAATTTCAGAGATGTCAATGTAAAAAAAAAAAAAAGTGCATCCATGAAATATGGTATACGCTTTAAGTTAGAACAAATGTTTATGGCACGTATGTAACATTTTTTATGATTCCCCCACTTGAACCAGTTTTCTTTTGATTAACTAGCCAACTGCCAGTCATTGTTACCTATAAAATAATAAGAGTGCTTCTGCTGTACATGCCAGACAGGAATTCGACAAGCTCAGTCTTTGTCGGAGGTGAGATTTGGAGCTTAAAACGCCTCTTTTTAGATGAGTATATGTCACAAGCAGCTAGACTGTCTCACTGGCACTACCTTTGACAATCAGAAAAAAAAAGAAACTAGTTTTTTCCCCAAAATTTCTCCCAAAGGACTTGAATGGTTCTTATTCCCCTACTGACTTGGCTTGAAAAGACTCAACCATAGTGGCAGGACGAGCACTGAGATATTTAGAACCTTCTAGTCCAAGGATCATACCGTAGCCTCAAATAAATGAAGTCTTGTGGGACCCACAAGATACAAAAGGAAAGAGTTGAATTTCACAAGGAATGCCTTCTGAACCTGAGAGGTTAGAACATTCTTCCAAATTCACCCTAGGAGGGCACATGTGCCCACAGAGGAAAAGCCTCTGGGACCCTGGGACCCTATAGGCTAGCTCCCCATCAGACCCTGGGGCTGGCTCCACCTTCCTCCTAGAATGAGCTGCTAGTTCAGCTACTGATTACAGAAAGAGTGCCACTTATATAATGTTAGAGCAGGAGAGACCTCAGAAAGCCAACCTCATAAAGCTCCAGCTGGGAAGACTGGAGAAAGTGGGCTGGCCCATGGGACCACTCCAGGTCAAGGGCAGAGTGTCTAGATCCTTAAGCCAGTGTTTTGCCCCCCACCCCTGAGGCCCTTGGTAGCAAAATCCCTATATTCTTCAGAGAAGCTACCCTGTGAGACCATTTTTTTAGTCATTAAAATAAAATGCCACCCACTTCAAACTCTAGAATAGGAAATCATCTTTCCCCCACCCTCCTTGAAATGTGGCTGAGAACAGTGCTGGCTAAAATTCCATAAGACCTCTTCTTTTAAGCTTTAAATGGAATTCATTAAAGCACTTGGGGAAAAAGACTACTGTTTATTTTCTTGTGTTTCTAAAATACATTGCTGGGACTTCCCTGGTGGCGCACTGGTTAAGAATCCCACTGCTAATGCAGGGGACACGGGTTCGAGCCCTGGTCCGGGAAGATCCCACATGCCGCGGAGCAACTAAGCCCGTGCTCCACAACTACTGAGCCTGCGCTCTAGAGCCCGCGAGCCACAACCACTGAGCCTGCACGCCACAACTACTGAGCCCGCATGCCTAGAGCCCGTGCTCCACAACAAGAGAAGCCACTGCAATGAGAAGCCTGCGCGCCGCAACAAAGACTAGCCCCTGTTTGCCGCAACTAGAGAAAGCCCGCGTGCAGCAACGAAGACCCAGCACAGCCAAAAATAAATGAATAAATAAACTTAAAAAATAAAATAAAATAAAACAAAATACATTGCTGAGGTTTTCAAGAGAAAGACAGCATTGCTAGGAGAAGGAGGCCAGGAGATGGCTGGATAAAGCCACCGAGCTTCCAACTCCATCCCTCAGCGTCAGATGGCTCCTGAGAAAACAAACAAAGTGAAGCATGAGCCCATATGACCCTTTTCCGATGTGCCTATGTAATCCTGAGCTGACCCACTGTTGTGTGCCCAGGAGAGCCCAGAGGTGGAAAGTGATGCGGAAGCCATAGGCAAGAGGTAGGCGGGTCACTTTGCTCTGTCTTACTTCAGCTGTAAATTTTCTGGGCTATACGAGCGTGACAATTGATTTATTTTTCATTTAATACAGATTTATCCTGTGACGCTTTGAACACTCACTGACTCAGAATGGAGAATTTTCAGTTTAGCAAAGCAAACGCTCAGTAAATATTATTGGATATGAAATTTGTTAATCCGCACTTCCCTTGTTTGGAGAGAACCATATTTTCTGCTACCCCATTGGACAGATCTCCAACTTCCAGCATTTCAACGTTAATCTGAAACGATAAGTTATCAAGGCTCAGAACCTATTTTCTTTTCAGACAAGACTGACATTATTTTTTTTTAAAATCACATTCTTAAAATCGCCCCAAAGAACAAGTCAGGAATCCCCAGGGAATCTAATCAGATCTATTAGGCTAACTATAAAGACACTACTGACCCAAGCCCTCAAGAAAAGATCTTAAGGAAGGAGAAATTAAATTGCCAAGTCTAATGGATTCCCTGTGTGACTAAATCATTGTATTATTTCTCATGTTTGAGGAGATACACAAATTTCATGGACAGGCCCACTCCCAGCTTTAACAGCTGTTGCCTTGCCCCTGTGTCTAAGGTCAGGTTCATCAGTGATGGAGCCCAGCGGTTCTTACTCAAGTGGGCTGAATGCATGAAAGAGTTTTCTGTTGACATTATTCCAATCCTTTCAGGAGACCCCTCCCCATCGGGTCCCAGGGAAGATTCCGCCTGGCCTCTTCATGATGGGAGGTGGAGACCATTAAAGCCATGGGATAGATGAAAGCTTTTTCATCCAAGAGTCTGAATAGCATAGGATGGTTCGGGTCACCCAGCTGAATTAAATAGGCTCTCCCCCCTCACAGCTTCCAACCTTCACCTTTATTTTCAACTATTTGCTTCTTCTGGTTCCCCATTTCTCATGCAAACTCCAGAGAGAAAACTAAATTAACCATCTGAAATCCTTTTGGGGAAAGGGTGGCATAAACACAGTCCATAAAGCATAATAACAAAATAGTGACCTTCCCCTTTTCTTTCCTTGAACTCTCACATTGATCATCCTTGTCTTCCAACTGCAACCTCAGTAGCATAATCTAAAATAGCCCCAAGGCTATGGGTATAATGTTTAGTTCTTACTCTCAACTCCACTTACTACCTTTTAATACGGTTTATGTGTATATACATATATCCTTGTTTAGAAATAATTATTTAAAATATATTGAATTATGAGACAAATATAATCATCATACAGTTGCATAGCAGTACATATTATGTTCATATGCATAATCTGAATAGTACAGTGCAGAATTTCATTTTTTTTCAAGTGGGTTATAAATAGGGTTAATATATTTTTTAGCTCTATAGTGGGCCTCTTTATCTGAACTCAGACAGGGGCCATTTCTTCTCCTTCTTTTTATGAATTCTTTGCCCAGTGAACACTGAAAATAATGCGATGCCTAAAGTTTAAAGTTAGCCCCTCAGGGAGTCCTTTGCTCTGATAATTTTTATCAGTTGCTAATGAATTATTTCCATCTCCAGCATCAGTTTTAGCAATGGGTTGGGTTTTTTTTGACTTTTTAAGGATTCAGTTTTTTTAAACTTTTTATTGGCGTATAGTTGATTTACAATGCTGTGTTAGTTTCCAGTGTAAAGCAAAGTGAATCAGTTGCATATATACATTATCCACTCGTTTTTAGATTCTTTTCCCACATAGGTCTTTACAGAGTATTGAGTAGAGTTCCTGTGCTATACAGTAGGTCCTTATTAGTTACCTATTTTATACATAGTAGTGTGTATGTGTCAATCCCAATCTCTCAATTTATCCCTCCCCCACCTTTCCCCTCTGGTAACCATAAGTTTGTTTTCTATATCTGTGACTCTATTTCTGTTCTGTAAATAAGTTCATTTGTACCATTTTTTTTTAGTTTCTACATATAAGCGATATCATATGATATTTGTCTTTCTCTTTCTGACTTACCTCGCTCAGTATGACAACCTCTAGGTCCATCTAGGTATATTTAAATAGGAGCTTCCCCCCAAAACTGTATCTACCTGCTAGAGAAAGAAATCAGAAAACACTACGATTACATCTCAAACTCTTTTTCTATCAAGTTGTCATTTGAAATGGGCAAAGGAAAAAAAAAAAAAGGATGGTTCTGAGTTGAAAGTAAGGTGTGCAGTAGCTTGGGAGGGAGGGCTGGTTACACCTGGCAATGAGAGTGATGGTCAGAAGGCAGGAAGCCCCTCCTCGGCAGAGCAGGGAGGTCTGGCCCGTGTACCGATGCCCGGCTGGTGTGCACGGGCCCTGACCTCAGCCCAGAGCCCACGAACAAGGAACGGGCACTAAATGCAGAACTTGGAAGGAGAAGGGAAGAGAGAACTTCCAAACTCTCACACTTGCACGCGCTCATAAAAAGGAGTCTTAAATAGGATACAAGTGAACTTATTTACAAAACAGAAACAGACTCACAAACGTAGAAAACAAACTTACGGTTACCAAAGGGGAAAGGGGGTGGAGGAGGGAGAAATTAGGAGTTTGGGATTAGCAGACACAGACTACTATGTATAAAATAGATGAACAATAAGGTCTTACCGTATAGTACAGGGAACTATATTCAATATCCTGTAATAAACCATAATGGAAAAGAATATGAAAAAGAATATATATATAAATATATATATATATAAAACTGAATCACTGTTGTAGTACACCAGAAACTAACACAACATTGTAAATCAACTATATTTCAAGTTAAAAAAAAAAAAGGATTAGAGGGTGGGCAGAAAGAGCTACAGACTCACGTAAGTTACCGAGGACCCAGGCCTCCCTCTGCCGCTACACGAGCGCTCCGTTCCTACCTGCCTCAGTCCGCTCCGGCTGCCGTAACAAAACACCCCAGGCTGGGTAGCTTAAACAACAGACATCTATTTCTTCCCAGTTCTGGAGGCTGGAAGTCCAGGATCAGAGTGCCAGCCTGGCCAGCTGCTGGTGAGAACTGTCTTCCTGGCTTGTAGACGGCCGCCTTCTCCCTGTGTCCTCGCATGGCCTTTCCCCGGTGTGTGAGGGGGAGGGAGAGAGGCTCTCTGGTATCTCTTCTATAAGGGCACAAATCCCACCAGACCAGGGCACCGCTCTGAAGGCCTCATCTAACCCTAAGCACCTCCCAAATGCCATTAATATGTGCTATATTTAGCTGTTTAATACACGTAATTAAATAAATACCATCACGTTGGGGGGTTATGGCTTCGACATGTGAATCATGGTGCAGGACACAAACATTCAGTCCATTATACAAGGACACACCATAAAACAACAAGCCACGGAGCCTCAGTGCCATTCAATAACAGCTTATTTCTCAAAATCTATGAGGTTCATTGATTTCATCTGGACTCTTTATGCATTTGGGATCCGACTGGGGGTCAGCTGATCTGGACTGGATCCCCTGGGGCAGCTCTGTGGCCCACGCCTCTCTCCTCCAGCAGGCTGGCCCGGCCGCATGCTCATGGGGTTGGCAGAGGGGTGAGTGAGAGAGCAAGCCTTTTCCATCGTCTGGTTGTGTCACATTTGTTACCATCCCATTGACCAAAGCCAGTTCACATGTCTGAGCCAAGGCAGCTTGGAGGGCACCATAAAGTTACATCCTCAGTGGGGCGCAGAAGGGGAAGCCCTGGGGCCAGCCTTTAGTCCCCACACAATAGTTGCACAGATATCTTACCTCTCTGCAGACATTTCCCTTTTTTTCTTCTGAGGGGCATCAGAAAATGTATGTAAGACCCTTTCCAGCATTATGATTCTGTGACAATCGCCCTAATATAATATTGCATTATAACTTCATCCTACTGATGAAATACTTAAGGAGTATATTAACCCTAGTTAAATGGTATTTTAAGCAGTATTTTGACATATTGGGGGGCAGGGGTGATTTTAAGTTTATAGTGTTCAATTAAACCAAGACCTCTTGAAAGATTTAGCCAGAAAGTGAGACTGCTCGGGTCTGGCCCTCTCTTCTGCCATCCCCTGCCAGTCTTTTTCTCTGAAGAGAACTGGGGCTGGGTTAGGTAAAGTGAAGTATCCAATGGGGCCTATTTGTAGCAAATTCCGGTTTATGTGAGAAAGATAACATCACATCCTGAAAAGTTACAAGGTGCAGGGGAAAGAAAAAGACAAAAGAGCTATTATACAGACATCCTGACGAATTTTTAAAAAAAAAGAAAGAAAAAGAAAACCTAGATGGAGATTTAAGCAGACAACCTAGGACTATGCGCTTGCGAGCTGTCAGGATAATTGAGGACAGGCCATCCCCTGAGTGATAACGAACTAATGTAGAAGAAACGCGTTTTTTCAGCACTGGAAACAGGTCGTGGCGAAATATCAAATTTAGGGAGCTCCAGAGGGACAGCGTGAGACGCGTGTTCTGGGAGTGATGACGGCACACCCAGCCGACAAAGCCAAGCGCGCTCCTACCTTCACGGGGCTGCGGTGCCCACCTCCCCAGGGAGGTGGAAGCCTGCAGCAGATTCCAGCTGTGTCCCCAGCCCTCCCTTTCTGCAGGGGGGCAGAGTCAGCCCAGAAGGGGCCGCTGTGGCATAAAGCAGGCAAACTCTTGCCCAAAGAGCAGCCAAGGGTGTGGAGCTTTGTCTCTGGGGAAGATGTACTTCCCTGCTCCTTCCTGAGTCCCCTGAGGTGACTCCGCTAGACCCTAGGACCTCCACTTCTCCGTCTGCGGGACAGAGCCATTCAACTCAGGCCGGCTGAGGGCAGGCTGTTTGGAGCAGAAATCACTGCCTGGACGTGTCCCCCAGCACCACGCCCCGTGTCGGGCGCCGTGCTAGCCCCTCCACACCCGCCAGCTGTCAGGATCACACATCACGTCCTGTGAGCAGCAGCTCCCTAAGTGCAGACAAACCAGCCCTGGAGGACTCACAGGGCAGAGCGCCACAGCAAAGAAGATGAAATGCGATCAGCAGGCAGCGCTGGGTGCTTTGTGGGAGGAGCTGGTGTCCTGCCGAGTCCTGGTTGCCCCGTGCCCTCCCAGCCCTCCTCTGTCAGGACAAGGCGCACGGCCCTGCCATTGACGTGTGTGGATGTGGAACTCCACGCTCAGCCCACAGAGTGACTCCGAGACGCCCATGAGCAGAAGCTGTCACACTCGTCACCAGCGCTCAGTGATCTGGTGAAACGCCTCCTGGCACTTGTGGTGACCGTGGCTATGCCCACAGTGTAAAGTGCTTAAAAAGAGGGCAGCGAGAGACTCGGGAAAGTCTGGGGCGAGGAGGTAAGGCAACTGCTGGAAAATCTCTTTCCACTGAACTAGGACGTGAAAAACTTGATCAGCTGACGCGTATTCACAATTTGATTCCACAGCTGGATTTCTGAGTAAAACTATGAGGAAATGAATGTTTTATCCAAAAGGAACCAAACAAACCGCTTTGATGGTATGTCCCTTCTGTGCTTTCTTTTTTCTTTTTTGTCATTTATTTGATTAATAAACAGAGGTGATTCAAAACAATTTTTTAAGTGAAATTTAGAAGGCACCCTTAAGCCATGTCAGAAAATCACCCAACCCTATAGAAAAACACAAATACAGAAAGGAAACAGAATGGAAAAGGAGAGATGCAGGTGTGGCCCTGGCCCAGAAGGTAGCGATGTCTCTGTCTCCCCCAGGGCTGCAGCCTCTCCCTTATCTGCCTTCCGCCTCTCAGCTCTCACTCAGTGCATTCTATCTGCAGACAGACACGGGACTGGATACTACAAAATAGGCTACTTTTATACTAAAAGGAATTCAGTAAAAGAGAAATACGTAAAAGCTGGGGCTTATATATTTTTGTTATGATTCTTTTCAGCCAGGCTTTTAAAAATCCTGTATGTTGGGAGAAGTGTAACCAGTGTATCTTGCAGGAAGAGAAATAAGAAAACAAAGCTGGTGTGTGTACACAAAGACAATCCCCGCCCAAAATAAAAGCCTCACCTTTCACAGGAACCCAAGTTCAAGCTCCACCCTCCTCGTCCCCATGTGCATTGGGACAACTTGCTTTATGCCGGTCCTCTTGATGGTTTTAGGTGCCAAGGAGGTGGTCCCCACAAACTGCATCTTTCTATGAATCTTTCATAAAAGCACTTTTTTCCCCTTAAGCAGTGGTAATCTGATGTTCATAGAGATTGATGAGAGCCCTGGGTGTCAGCAGAGACTCAGACAGATGGCAATTGTGACAATAAATAATCGTAATGCTTTTCACTCTCTTGACCTCAACAATTCGAGGGTCTCAAAACACAGCAGAAACTTAGAATTATAGGGCAGGAAGAGACCTTGGGAAAGGGCATCTCATTCATCCTTCCAGCTTCTCATCCAGCGCTCAGGCTAAACGAGACGCTCTCATTGGCACTTGGCCTCTGACTGCAGTGGGGCGGCTGTGTTCCTGGTGAGAACACCGGTGCAGCCCATGAGTTATGGGGCATGCCTCCTCCTTGCCCCAGGGGGAATCGAAGCTTCCAGACTCAAGGGCAGAGGACGCAATAGCTCCAGAGCCCTCCCAGTGAGATGGGGAAGCTGAAGAGAAGCTGGTGCCCAGGGCTGGCCAAGAGCACCATCCTGGCAAGAAATGGGCGCTCTGGCCACCAGGAAGGAGCAGATGCTGGGGAACTTGGCTATGCCACAAACGATGTTAACACAGACCTACCACACCACGGATACACATTCTAAATGACTCGCCTCTCGGAGCGCAGGCCAGGACTTCTTATGTGTGGATTCCTCTTCATTTGCTGTTAATCAGAGGCTAAGGGGGACCTTGGCATGAGCTGATAAATAGCCACTCACCTCACCTCTCAACTCCCAGCCGTCATGACAGGGCGCTTAGCGAATGGCAGTGTACTTGTATTTCCAGATGGGGGTGGAGACAGACAGAGGACTGCAGTTCCCAAATCTTGGTGCCAGGCAGAGAGGATGGAGGGCAAGTGAGGAGAGGAAATGAAACTTTGCTTTAGTTACCCTTGTCCTCCCATTTCCCATCTTCAAGAACCAGTTTGAGGTGAATGTCTGGCAAACTGATTGTAAACAGCCTTATATTTAATTTTTCCTCATTTCATAGGATTCAAGGCCTCTTGAGAACGCCCTCCCCCTTCATGGGTTCCATAATCATAAGTATTCCAGCCAAACCACTCAGAGTTCTCTTGTTTTCTGTCCCGGGATCCCTTCCTTTCTTCAGCGGCCCCATCTCTCCTGAATCTTATGTGTTTCAATTCTCATCTCCCTTGAAAAAGATCATCTTTGACTAGAAAAGCAGAAACTCTCCTGTATCCATAATCACACCCTTGTTCTTCAGATGCAAATAAAAGAAGTAGTGGTGTTTTCAAGCCCTTCAGGCCTTCTTTGCGGTGCCTAAAAGGAGCAACGTGAATTGAAGGAATTTTAAAACTTGACAAATTTCTTAATTTTTCCAGTTAAAAAAATATAGTTGTTACGTTACCAGAAAATTCATCTTGAAGCAACAAATGCCCACAATTAAATAGTGCAGGTGACAAATTATTAAGAAAAAATGAAGCCCTTTTTGTGAGTCCTATTTATAGCTCAGTTATCCTGTCCTAAGTACCCACATAGAAATAAATTCAAGCATCACTAAAACAACATAGAATCTAATGTTCAAAATGTTCTAGAAATAAACTCTTCCTCAAAGGCACACAGCTACTCTTCTCCCAGCCAGAAGCACAGACATTCCCGAGAAAATCCAAGCATCATAGCACGACAGTGCTCTGCCATCTGGTGGCCAAAAGTGAAATGACCCTCAATACTCAACCAAAAGACTGCAGATAGTCATGTAAATTCATACAAATCATGAACAACACAGTTTTCTCAAGTCCTCTACCAATGAACAGAGAAATGGGATTCTGAAAAAACAAACCCAATTTTGAAGAATCTTCTCTAAGCCGCACAGGCTCTTAGTTGCTTGCTTGGATGAGCCTGACTGGTTACCACACATGTACAGAAAAACTGCAGTTATTTAAGTCTGCAAACCTCTTTGGTCAGATGTCTACAGTGACCAACCATTGTGCCATGCACATGTCTATCGGTAGCCAAGTGGAGGAAATAAGTAGCTCATTCTGATAATACAATTACAAGACGGGGACCTGGTACATTCTGAGAGCCACTCGTGAATGTATTTACAGAGTTCTGGTCCGCATGAGCATTTCCCAGAGTCTGGTCTATGAAACACCAGTTCCGGAGATAACTTACAAAAGTGGTCAGAGGGCTTCCTTGGTGGTGCAGTGGTTAAGAATCCGCCTGCCAATGCAGGGGACACAGGTTGGAGCCCTGGTCCGGGAAGATCCCACATGCCACGGAGCAACTAAGCCCGTGCACCACAACTACTGAACCCGTGTGCCACAACTACTGAAGCCCACACGCCTAGAGCCTGTGCTCTGCAACAAGAGAGGCCACCACAATGAGAAGCCCACGCACTGCAACAAAGGGTAGCCCCCGCTCACCACAAACAGAGAAAGCCCTTGTGCAGAAACAAAGACCCAACACAGCAAAATAATAATAATAATAATAAATATCTGATGAATAAGTAAATGAATAAATTATTTAAAAAGGAAGGGGGATGAAATCAATGTAAGGAACAAAATAAAACCTCAAAGAGGTATTAATTAATATTCTCAGAGAGGAGTGTAGTGTCCACCCAACAAGAGTTGGAAGCTATTGGGATAGTGGGGCTGACAAAAATAACCAGGGAGTAAGAAAGAGATTTACAAAGTAAATATGTGGTAGCTGAAATTTTAAAAATTCAATAGAAGGCTTATTAGATTAAGCTGACAAAACCTTCTAAAAAACTAAACCAAAAGAAAATGAGATGGAAAATGACAGGGGGGAGGGGGGGAAAGGAGGGGGCAGGGAGAAAATTAGGGGATAGATCAAGGCGATCTCACATCTAATACAAGTTCCAGAAAATAAGAACAGAGAAAGTGGAACACAGCTGAGCAGTAAAGGGAAATCACAGGAAGTCATGTGTGCACCAAGCCAGAAAACCCCAACCAACTGGAGCAGACCGCAGAGGGCGGGGACTCAAGGAAACACAGGACTGATGGACTGTGTGATTTGTCTGAGAATTTGGAGAAAGCATTATAAAGTACTTTGTTGGAAAGGTCTGTTGAAGTATTTAGGGAAAAAGTTTGTGTAGTGGTAGATCCACAGAAAATGACAAAACTGAAATATTAAGATAATGAATGACTCCAGGAAAAGCAAAACATTATACAATTGTGTCAACGAAAAATTAATCAGTCGATGCAAGAAAGAAATGGAAAAATTTTTTTTGAATTTTATTTTATTTTTTTATACAGCATGTTCTTATTAGTTATCCATTTTATACATATTAGTGTATATATGTCAATCCCAATCTCCCAATTCATCACACCACCACCACCCCCGCCCTGCCACTTTCCCCCCTTGGTGTCCATACATTTGTTCTCTACATCTGTGTCTCAATTCTGCCCTGCAAACCAGTTCATCTGTACCATTTTTCTAGGTTCCACATATATGCATTAATATACGATATTTGTTTTTCTCTTTCTGACTTACTTCACTCTGTATGACAGTCTCTAGATCCATCCACGTCTCTGCAAATGACCCAATTTCGTTCCTTTTTATGGCTGAGTAATATTCCATTGTATATATGGACCATGTCTTCTCTATCCATTCGTCTCTTTTTTTTTTTTAACATCTTTATTGGAGTATAATTGCTTAACAGTGGTGTGTTAGTTTCTGCTTTATAACAAAGTGAATCAGTTATACATATACATATGTTCCCATATCTCCTCCCTCTTGCATCTCCCCCCCTCCCCCCCTCCCTATCCCACCCCTCTAGGTGATCACAAAGCACTGAGCTGATCTCCCTGTGCTATGCGGCTGCTTCCCACTAGCTACCTATTTTACATTTGGTAGTGTATATATGTCCATGCCAGTCTCTCACTTTGTCCCAGCTTACCCTTCCCCCTCCCCATATCCTCAAGTCCATTCTCTACTAGGTCTGTGTCTTTATTCCCGTCTTGCCCCTAAGTTCTTCATGACCTTTTTTTTTTCTTAGATTCCATATATATGTGTTAACATATGGTATTTGTTTTTCTCTTTCTGACTTACTTCACTCTGTATGACAGACTCTAGGTCCATCCACCTTACTACAAATAACTCAATTTCATTTCTTTTTATGGCTGAGTAATATTCCATTGTATATATGTGCCACATCTTCTTTATTCATTCATCTGTTGATGGACACTTAGGTTGCTTCTATGTCTTGGCTATTGTAAATAGAGCTGCAATGAACATTTTGGTACATGACTCTTTTTGAATTATGGTTTTCTCAGGGTATATGCCCAATAGTGGGATTGCTGGGTCGTATGGTAGTTCTATTTTTAGTTTTTTAAGGAACCTCCATACTGTTCTCCATAGTGGCTGTATCAATTTACTTTCCTATCAACAGCGTAAGAGGGTTCCCTTTTCTCCACACCCTCCCCAGCATTTGTTGTTTGTACATTTCCTGGTGATGCCCATTCTAACTGGTGTGAGGTGATATACCTCATTGTAGTTTTGATTTGCATTTCTCTAATAATTAGTGATTTTGAGCAGCTTTTCATGTGCTTCTTGGCCATCTATATGTCTTCTTTGGAGAAATGTCTATTTAGGTCTTCTGCCCATTTTTAGATTGGGTTGTTTGCTTTTTTAATATTGAGCTGCATGAGCTGTTTATATATTTTGGAGATTAATCCTTTGTCCATTGATTTGTTTGCAAATATTTTCTCCCATTCTGAGGGTTGTCTTTTCATCTTGTTTGTAGTTTCCTTTGCTTTGCAAAAGCTTTTAAGTTTCATTAGGTCCCATTTATTTATTTTTGTTTTTATTTCCATTACTCTAGGAGGTGGATCAAAAAAGATCTTGCTGTGATTTATGTCAAAGAGTGTTCTTCCTATGTTTTCCACTAAGAGTTTTATAGTGTCCGGTCTTACATTTAGGTCTCTAATCCATTTTGAGTTTATTTTTGTGTATGGTGTTAGGGAGTGTTTTAATTTCATTCTTTTACCTGTAGCTGTCCAGTTTTCCCAGCACCACTTACTGAAGAGACTGTCTTTTCTCCATTGTATATTCTTGCCTCCTTTGTCATAGATTAGTTGACCATAGGTGCGTGGGTTTGTCTCTGGGCTTTCTATCCTGTTCCATTGATCTATATTTCTGTTTTTGTGCCAGTACCATACTGTCTTGATTACTGTAGCTTTGTAGTACAGTCTGAAGTCAGGGAGTCTGATTCCTCCAGCTCCATTTTTGTCCCTCAAGACTGCTTTGGCTATTCAGGGTCTTTTGTGTCTCCATACAAATTTTAAGATTTTTTTTTCTAGTTCTGTAAAAAATGTCATTGGTAATTTGATAGGGATTGCATTGAATCTGTAGATTGCTTTGAGTAGTATAGTCATTTTCACAATATTGATTCTTCCAATCCAAGAATATGGTATATCTCTCCATCTGTTTGTATCATCTTTAATTTCTTTCATCAGTGTCTTACAGTTTTCTGCATGCAGGTCTTTTATCTCCCTAGGTAGGTTTATTCCTAGGTATTTTATTCATTTTGTTGCAGTGGTAAGTGGGAGTGTTTCCTTAATTTCTCTTTCAGATTTTTCATCATTAGTGTATAGGTATGCAAGAGATTTCTGGGCATTAATTTTGTATCCTGCAACTTTACCAAATTCATTGATTAGCTCTAGTAGTTTCCTGGTGGCATCTTTAGGATTCTCTATGTATAGTATCATGTCATCTGCAAACAGTGACAGTTTTACTTCTTCTTTTCCAATTTGTATTCCTTTTATTTCTTTTTCTTCTCTGATTGCCGTGGCTAGGACTTCCAAAACTATGTTGAATAATAGTGGTGAGAGTGGACATCCTTGTCTCGTTCCTGATGTTAGAGGAAATGCTTTCAGTTTTTCACCATTGCGAATGATGTTTGCTGTGGGTTTGTCATATATGGCCTTTATTATGTTGAGGTAGTTTCCCTCTATGCCCACTTTCTGGAGAGTTTTTATCATAAATGGGTGTTGAATTTTGTCAAAAGCCTTTTCTGCATCTATTGAGATGATCATATGGTTTTTCTTCTTCAGTTTGTTAATATGGTGTATCACATTCATTGATTTGCGTCTATTGAAGAATCCTTGCATCCCTGGGATAAATCCCACTTGATCATGGTGTCTGATCCTTTTAATATGTTGTTGGATTCTGTTTGCTAGTATTTTGTTGAGGATTTTTGCATCTATATTCATCAGTGATATTGGTCTGTAATTTTCTTTTTTTGTAGTATCTTTGTCTGCTTTTGGTATCAGGGTGATGGTGGCCTCATAGAATGAGTTTGGGAGTGTTCCTTCCTCTGCAATTTTTTGGAAGAGTTTGAGAAGGATGGGTGTTAACTCTTCTCTAAATGTTTGATAGAATTCACCTGTGAAGCCATCTGGTCCTGGACTTTTGTTTGTTGGAAGATTTTTAATCACAGTTTCAATTTCATTACTTGTGATTGTTCTGTTCATATTTTCTATTTCTTCCTGGTTCAGTCTTGGAAGGTTATACCTTTCTAAGAATTTGTCCATTTCTTCCAGGTTGTCCATTTTATTGGCATAGAGTTGCTTGTAGTAGTCTCTTAGGATGCTTTGTATTTCTGCAGTGTCTGTTGTAACTTCTCCTTTTTCATTTCTAATTTTATTGATTTGAGTCCTCTCCCTCTTTTTCTTGATGAGTCTGGCTAATGGTTTATCAATTTTGTTTACCTTCTCAAAGAACCAGCTTTTAGTTTTATTGATGTTTGCTATTGTTTTCTTTGTTCTATTTCATTTATTTCTGCTCTGATCTTTATTATTTCTTTCCTTCTGCTAACTTTGGGTTTTGTTTGTTCTTCTTTCTCTAGTTCCTTTAGGTATAAGGTTGGATTGTTTACTTGAGATCTTTATTGTTTTTTGAGGTAAGCTTGTATTGCTATAAACTTCCCTCTTAGAACTGCTTTTGCTGCATCCCATAGGTTTTGGATCATCGTGTTTTCATTGTCATTTGTCTCTAGGTATTTTTTTATTTCCTCTTTGATTTCTCCAGTCATCTCTTGGTTATTTAGTAACGTATTGTTTAGCCTCCATGTGTTTGCATTTTTTATGTTTTTTTCCCTGTAATTGATTTCGAATCTCATGGTGTTGTGGTCAGAAAAGATGCTTGATATGATTTCAACTTTCTTAAATTTACTGAGGCTTGATTTGTGACCCGAGATGTGATCTATCCTGGAGAATGTTCTGTGTGCACTTGAGAAGAAAATGTAATCTGCTGTTTTTGGATGGAATGTCCTATAAATATCAATTAAATCTCTCTGGTCTATTGTGTCATTTAAAGCTTGTGTTTCCTCATTAATTTTCTGTTTGGATGATCTGTCCGTTGGTGTAATTGAGGTGTTAAAGTCCCCCACTATTATTGTGTTACTGTCGGTTTCCTCTTTTAGAGCTGTTAGCAGTTGCTTTATGTATTGAGGTGCTCCTATGTTGGTGCATATATATTTACAATTGTTATATCTTCTTCCTGGATTGATCCCTTGATCATTACGTAGTGTCCTTCCTTGTCTCTTGTAACATTCTTTATTTTAAAGTCTATCTTATCTGATATGAGTATTGCTACTCCAGCTTTCTTTTGATTCCCATTTGCGTGGAATATCTTTTTCCATCCCCTCACTTTCAGTCTGTATGTGTCCCTAGGTCTGAAGTTGGTCTCTTGTAGACAGTATATATATATGGTTCTTGTTTTTGTATCCATTCAGCGAGCCTGTGTCTTTTGGTTGGAGCATTTAATCCATTCACGTTTAAGGTAATTATCGATATGTATGTTCCTATTACCTATTTTCTTAATTGTTATGGGTTTGTTTTTGTAGGTCCTTTTCTTCTCTTGTGTTTCCCACTTAGAGAAGTTCCTTTAACGTTTGTTGTAGAGCTGGTTTGGTTGTTCTGAGTTCTCTTAGCGTTTGCTTGTCTGTAAAGCTTTTGATTTCTCTGTCAAATCTGAGTGAGATCCTTGCCAGATAGAGTAATCTTGGTTGTAGGTTCTTCCCTTTCATCCCTTTAAATATGTCTTGCCACTCCCTTCTGGCTTGTAGAGTTTCTGCTGAGAAATCAGTGTTAACCTTATGGGAGTTCCCTTGTATGTTATTTGTCCTTTTTCCCTTGTTGCTTTCAATTATTTTTCTTTGTCTTTAATTTTTGTCAGTTTGATTACTATGTGTCTCAACATGTTTCTCCTTGGGTTTATCCTGCGTGGGACTCTCTGCACTTCCTGGACTTGGGTGGCTATTTCCTTTCCCATGTTAGGGAAGTTTTCGACTATAATCTTTTCAAATATTTTCTTGGGTCCTTTCTCTCTCTCTTCTCCTTCTGGGACCCCTATAATGAGAATATTGTTGCGTTCAGTGTTGTCCCAGAGGTCTCTTAGGCTGTCTTCATTTCTTTTCATTCTTTTTTCTTTATTCTGTTCTGCAGCAGTGAATTCCACCATTCTGTCTTCCAGGTCACTCATCCATTCTTCTGCCTCAGTTATTCTGCTATTGATTCCTTCTAGTGTATTTTTCATTTCAGTTATTGTACTGTTCATCTCTGTTTGTTCTTTAATTCTTCTAGGTGTTTGTTCTTTAATTCTTCTAGGTCTTTGTTAAACATTTCTTGCATCTTCTCGATCTTTGACTCCATTCTTTTTCCGAGGTCCTGGATCATCTTCACTATCATTATTCTGAATTCTTTTTCTGTAAGGTTGCCTATCTCCACTTCATTTAGTTGTTTTTCTGGGGTTTTATCTTGTTCCTTCATCTGGTACATAGCTCTCTGCCTTTTCATCTTGTCTATATTTCTCTGAATGTGGTTTTTGTTCCACAGGCTGCAGTATTGTAGTTCTTCTTGCTTCTGCTGTCTGCCCTCTGGAGGATGAGGCTATCTAAGAGGTTTGTCAAGAAATGGAAAATTTTATCCGAGCCAAATTATAACCCAGGAAGAGCATCTCAGAAAACTCTGAGAATTGTTCCACCCATTAGAAGTCAAGGCACGGTTATATAAGTTTTTTGAGACAGAGAGCTGTGCATTAAATGATGTATTATTGACAGTTTACACAATCCAGATCTAAGCATCATTGTGGCCCCTTACAAGGTCAAGAAGGAATGTTATCTTTTAAGGAGTTGTCTTGTTGATGCTGGAAGAATGTTGCTCTTTTTGGTTGAGGAGGTATTTCTGCCAATGTAGGAGGTTTGGTCGATGCATAATGCAGAAACACAATGCACAGTGGGGGGAGAGACGGGAGGTCAAAGGGCAGAGAAAATATTTTTTATGTTTAAATTTTTCCTGTTTTGCCATAAACTATTAATTTTATTTCACACATGTAACCTAGCAGTAAAGAGACAGGACTGTTAATTTATCCCCCAATGCTGATATCACCATTTTGGGAAAATGGGGGAGAGAAAGGCAGAGAGGAGGGAAGAGTGTGTAAGGAGCTCACTCCTCAACTACCAGGAAGCCAAGAGATGTGTCCAAAATGGAAAAGTATTACACAGTAACATGAGCATATTGTTTATCAATATGGAGTAAATACAATGGGGGCCTATGGAGAGTAGAGAGAAATGGAGCAGTAAATGAATGTTTTTCTTTATAAGCCTTTTGATACCTATTGACTTTTCAGCTATGTGTACGTATGTCTTTGATTAAATAAAAGAAAAGGAAATAGAATAGAATGAAGGAGATGCATGGGAAGGTATGGCAGATAGTGAGATCTGGGGCCCAGTTTTGCCTTCCTTCTCCTTTCTCATATTTCCAAATTTTCTGTAATAAAAGTGTAATGGGGCTTCCCTGGTGGTGCAGTGGTTGAGAGTCTGCCTGCCAATGCAGGGGACACGGGTTCGAGCCCTGGTCTGGGAGGGTCCCACATGCCGCGGAGCGATTAGGCCCGTGAGCCACAACTACTGAGCCTGCGCGTCTGGAGCCTGTGCTCCGCAACAAGAGAGGCCGCAATAGTGAGAGGCCCGCGCACCGCGATGAAGAGTGGCCCCCGCTTTCCGCAACTGGAGAAAGCCCTCGCACAGAAACGAAGACCCAACACAGCCATAAATACATAAATAAATAAACTACATTCCTAAAAAAAAAAAAAAAAGTGTAATGTGTTTGTAATTGAAACATTCCAATAAACACTTTTTAAAAAACATACTTACAGATATTTATGCCAAAGTCATAGTCCCAAAATGTTGATATGCATAGACATTACCTGGGGAGTTTCTTAAAATGCAGAAGCCCAGGCTTTACCCTCTGAGATTCTGGACCGTTATGGATGCCCTAAATAGACCAGAAGTGCCACATATAGTTCAAAATATAAAGCAATACCAAGCCAGGAAACTTTTCTTTAATTTCCTAAATTACCCAATCCATAACACATATAGAATGGATAGGAAGTTTAAATAGTGTTTTTCTAGACTGGACGATTTTCTAATCTGTGTGTGTTCCTGCAAATGCCTCTGCTTTGCTAGTGCTCTCAGCAGCTGCCAGCTGGGGTACAGAAATTTGCATTTGCAACAGTCTCCCCGGTTACGTAAGAAACACTGTTCCGGGACCCCATTCCACACGGGGGTGCTCTCCCAGTTTGGTCCCTGTACCTCAGAGTCCATACGAGATCCAGTTCTTCCTTCCACTCCCAACATCTGGGACCACTCCGTAACCACAGGGGCAAGAGACACACTTGGAGCTTTCCTGGAAAGTACAATTTGTTTGAGAGCAGCAGCAGCAGCTAGTAAATTCAACTGAAAACAAATTAGCATAGTGAAGCAAGTTCCCTCAGGCAATGGGAGTCCCAGCCTCCACTGGAAGTGTTCAAGCATTACTCATTCTGCTCTACCACCCCCAACCCCTCATCAGGGGATGACATAGAGAGCTTCCCACAGCCAGGAAATGGCTGGATTTCAAGGTCCCTCATAACCCAAAAGTGGTAGTTACCTACAGCAATTTTGCCTTCTCCCATACCACCCCCCAAACCCCCACCCCCACCCACCCCCAGGGACATTTAACAATGTTTAGAGACATTTTTCTTTGTTAGAACTGGGGACTGGGGGTGGGGTGCCACTGGCTTGTACTGGGTAGAAGCCAGGACTGCTGCTAAAAATCCTGCAATGCACAGGACAGCTCCCTCCACACACTCCAATAAAGTATTATCTGACCCCAAATGTAAACAGAGCCTAGATTGACAAACCATGTGCTAGAAACTGTGATATAATTATTCAAATGAGGTTAAAAGATTAGCTGTCCTCTTCTTTTACCACAATAAAGTTCTATTATCTATTAATACTTGGCTTGATAAAATGTGTTCTATGTGCAGAAATTAGAACCATTTACAGACAGGTGCATCAGTCAACCTTTCCCAAATAGGATCCAAACACACACTATTGCCACCTCTCCTTAGCAGGCACAGCTGTAATCTCATAAAAGATGCTTTGCATGATATGCTTTTTTTAAAGTCTTATTTCGCAACAGAAGCTGGAGACGGTAAAAAATAAAATCTGTATACAAAGCTAGTGAGAAAAACAATTTGACGAGTGATGTCCAATGCTAAAAATAAAGTAAGAGGTGTTAGTTTACTAGTATTGAGGAGAATATAAGATGCTATAAAGCAAGTTCAAGAACATAAGATGCTATAAAGCATGACATTTGTCGGAACGGATGGTACAATTGCAACATCATACCAGAAATAAAGGATCTGGCAATGCACTAGGGCAAGGTGTTCTGTTATGTTTTATTATCATGTAGATGTGGTGAGGCCAACAGATTAGGAGACGACTGATTGCCACCGAAAAGGATGTTTGTTACTCATAGTTCTCAAGAGGCGAGGGAATGGCGTGCCACGCAGGGCCACACGAGGAAGCACCAGGGTCAGTTAGGAGGCAGAAGAGGGAAGCATCAGCAAGAGTATTGCAGTTTTCATGGGAAGGAACGGGTGAAACAGGGTAAGCAGGCTAGTTTGAATAATTTCATCAGGCTGGGCACAAAGGGTGTCTCTGGCTGCCTGATACCTGGCCCCAGGTGAATAGGGCAGGTGGATAGTGGTCCAGAGTGTGACAGCCCCAGTGAAGGAGGTGATTGGGGTGTGGGCTCTGGATCAGTTTCTTTCCTTTTGACAAGCACACTGGAGGGCAAGCTGTTTACTGTCTCTAAGAATTGTCTAACCCTGGGAGGGGGCAGTCCCTTCAGGGTCATCAAGGCCCCAAATAACAAAGCATCAGAATACAGAAAATAAAAGACATGGTTAATACACAAAGGGAATGTCAGAATGAATAACGAAATATGCAAAACAGTAAGCTTATTCTTGTTGAGTGTGCATGGGTCCATGGGAAGGAGATATATGTCCAAGAAAGGTGAATGAAGCATGAGAGAGAGGTTTCTCTCTCCTCTGTACATCAGGTTTAATTCAAATGGCTGGGTCATATAATGGGTGAACAAAACCAGACATACACCCAAACGCACATCAACTGATGAATGTATAAATAAAATGTGGCGTATTCATACAGTGGAATATTATTCACCAATAAAAAAGGAATGAAGTACTGATACATGCTACATCACAGATGAACCTTGAAAATGTCATGCTCCGTCAAAGAAGTCAGACACAAAGGGTCACATATCGTATGACTCTATGTGTATGAAATGTCCAGAACAGCCGTTGTAGAGACAGACTATAGAGACAGAACGTAGATTAGTGGTTGCCAGTGCCTGAGGGGAAGGGGGAATGAGAAATGATTGCTAATAGGTACAAAGTTTCTTTTGGGGGTGATGAAAATGTTCTTAAATTAGATAGCAGTAACGGTTGTATGTCTATGAATATACTAAAAAAATTAAACCGTACACTTTAAAAGGGTGAAATTTATGGTATACTAATTATATCCCAATAAAGTTGTTATTAAAATAAATAAATAAATAAATAAACAGACTGTGCAAGTTTCCTCCTAAGACACAGTGATGAACTTATAGTGACTGAGCAAGAAGGCAGGGCTCGGGGCTGGCTGTCAGCCCAGGGGAAGGGCCTGCCCCCAAATCCCTTCCCGACTGTCTGGTTGTGGGTAATTGTATTCCACCCAAAGCTATTTATAACTCTGAGACTTGAAGGCTTTTGATAGTCGAGAACCTCCTATTAACATGCAAATAATCCTGGGAGAGTTGTAAAATAGCAATCACTCCCCAAAGTGGAATGCAGTCTTGCAAAAGAAGCTGCTGGCCACCTGCATTCAAATGTGTTAGTGTAGGTATTGCAGAAACTGCTGTGAGCCTCAGCTCAGCAGGTGACAGCAGGTAAAAGGACGGAGGGTGTCTCAATCTGGGACAGAGAGCGAAGGAGGTGGAGGCTGGGGACATCCCGGGGCTTCACAGGGAGGCATGGAGGTGAAGGCAGAGAGTGGCAGAGACAAGCCCACACACCCCACGCTGAGAAGACTCTCTTCATTCTCCCTGAGTTGACATTATGGCCACCCACATCAGGATGGGACTAGGGTACAGACTGGAAAAGACCTCAAGCAGGCTCGGGTGAAAATGCAGCAGGACAGGATGTGAGAGAAATCAGCAGGCACAGCATCACAGGCCAAGAGGCAGGGCAGGGCTCAGCTGGCCTCAGCCAGGTAGGAGAGGATGCTGAGGACCAGGGACGGGACCTTAAGGCAGCAGCGCCAGGACAAGCACAGTGAGCCTGACTCTCTCCCCATATCAGGTTCTGACTGTGGTTCGGTTCTGTACAAAGTGAACACCAATGACAGAAGTACCAGGCCAGCCCTCACCAGCTTCAGTAGAAGGATGTGCTCTAAGAAATATGTTGGTGATCGATAGATTGCCGTGACTTCCCTGTGTCAGTAAACATTACTGAAGTTCTGCCTGACACGGGCCCTGCAGCACGTGGAGAGATTGACACTTGGTCCCAAAACGGAGTGGGGAGCTAGTTACACCCAGAGTTGGAAAGAAGGCAGAAGATGCGCCTCCTGTGGTCCCTGGCAGAGAAAGGCATCCTCCTTTTAGACTCTGGAGCGGCGTCACTTCAGGCAAGAGGGTTGGGGGCGGTGGCATAAACCGTGTCACTGCCTCCTATTCTGTGAGCAGATATTATCTGACAGCCTGGAGAAAAGGTACTTAAGAAGGGGAAGGGGGAAGGCACACACGGAGCTGCTGCTGTACCCAGAAGCAGGAAAGCCATCCTGCATCCTGGTCTCAGGCTTGAGTGAGCATGAGAATCACCTGGAACAGACAGGCACATCCCTTCGTTAAGTCCGGGGTGGAGACTAACAGTCCCCAGACGACGCTGACGCAGATGCTGCCCATCTCGCAGCCAGATATTATGAACCAGCGCCCTGGAAAATCTATCTCACCTGTTTTCTCAGGTCATCTGAGCAGATGGGTCATGAGAAGAAACACACACAAGTCTACAAGGAAAGGTCCAGCGCCACACAAGCTGGCTAGGGAGAAACAGGGGGAGAGATTCCACTGAAAAACACAAGTAGTGCAATAATAACAGCAGCTAACATGGATTTATTGTGCCCTTAGCATGTGGGAGGACACTCTAAGTGCTCTATGATTTATCTCATTTAAACCATAGGACAAGCCTACAACGGTGGTGCTATTCATATCCCCGTATCCCCTATTTACTTGGAAAGGGAAACCCAAGAACAAGGGTGATAAGCAGCTGGCCGGTGCCAAGATTCAGGTCCAGGTCAAGTGGACCCACATCCTTCACCACTGTGCCCTGCTGTTGGCAGAGGAAACACAAATGGCACTGGAAACAGAGATGCTAGAATCTTCTTTCCCTCATGAATCCTCCTGCTAGGCCTTCAGGAAGGTACCTCAACTTTGCAAGCTAGTCTCTTTTAGGAGAGAAGGAGGTGGAAAGGGAAGTGTATTCATTTGGTAGGGCTGCCCAGCCAAAGTACCACAAACTGAGTGCCTTAAACAACAGAAACGTACTGTTTCCCAGTTCTGGAGGCTGACAGTCCAAGAGAAAGGTGCCGGCAGGTTTCCATCCTTCTGCCGGCTGCAAGGGAGAATCTGGTCCACGCCTCTTGCTTAGTTTCTGGTGGTTTGCCGGCCATCTTTGGCATTCCTCGGTGGATGAACATATCACCCCATCTTTGCCTTCATGTTCTCACGATGTGTGTGTCTGTCTCCAAATTTCCCCTTTTTGTAAGGACACATTCATACAGGATTAGGGGCCTCACCACGTGACTAATTACACCTGCAATGACCTAAATTCCAAATAAGGCCATATTCTGAGGTGCTAAGGGTTAGGACTTCAACATTTAATTTGAGGGGGACATAATTCAACCCATAACAGGAAGCAAAAATCTTCCTGGTATGAACTCCAAATGCCTAGATCCTAAAGATATCAAAAATACTTTGGGAATTCCCTGGCAGTCCAGTGGTTAGGACTCTGTGCTTTCACTGCCGAGGGCCCAGGTTCAATCCCTGGTCGGGGAACTAAGATCCCACAAGCTACAGAGCACGGCCAAAACAAAAATAATTCCCTGGGCAGGGTCAACCCACCATATGTATACACTAAATAAGAAGCCCCACTTTTATCCAAGACTTTAGAAATCATCGCCTACGATGTAGAATCAACTAGGAAAAAAAGAGGAGTACATTAAGGGAATTTTATAATGAGAATTCTTTTTTTCCTAACACTTTTCTTCAACTTTAATGCTTCTCTTTCAGCTATATCTACCATCCAATTATAAAGTAGGAATGCAGCAAGTCAGGTGAAAATGGTCTTTTGGTACCTGCCACTAACCACTGTGGGAACCTCTCCTCTTTGAACAGAATTTGAATAAAAGCTGTGCTCATTTGAGGAGAGCAAGGTTGAATCAGAGAAGATGGATGTGAAGATTTCTCGGAACAAAGGTCTAAGAAGTAAAGCAAAGAGAACTGATGTTCTGTATCAAACCGCCTGGGAAAGACAGCAATCTAGTGATTTCATTATTTGACATTTTCCCACTCCCTTCCACCACTCAGGGTGGGGTGTGCCAAAGGCAGAAAAACGCAGTGTCTGAATCTCACAAGAAGTTCCTGTGACTAGGGATGGGCAGAACAACTTTTCTTTGGGGACAGAATACAGCATCCTAATTAATTGGAGAGAGAACAGCAAGGGCATTCTTGAGAATGCCAATTTACATCCAACACAGAATTCAATTTGCCTTCATGTATATCATGGTTGTTTAGAGAGGGGATGATGAAGAGACTTGGGGTCCAGCCTTTGCTATAAATACCTCATTCACTCTCTCCTTTATTCACTGTTTGTTGGACTCCGATGATGTGCCAGGTGTTGTGAAAACAATGAGTTAGTTAGAAAGTGAGATTGAACCAGCCCTTCCTCTCGTGGGGCTCTCCGACCTTCAACAGTACTTTTCTTCATGTGTTAGTTCCTCAATCCGAAATCTGAAAATTGAATTTCCCTAAAGAATTCAACTCAATTCAACAAACATCTACCCAGCCCTTAACTTAGTGCCAGATAGTGTATTCAGGGCCAGAAGGCTAGAGAGCAAGGAAAGGGGATGGGATCTAGGGTGAGTTAGATGGGACCCCTCCTTAAAGAAATGGAAATAAGGCAGGGAAGGCAGACCCGGAAAGGACAGATCAGGGCTCAACTGAGGCACAGGCACCAGGCAAAGGAGGGCTAACTCTGAATGCTGAGGGAGAGCAGGAGAAGGCCCCAGTGGGGCGACGTGTGTCCTTTACGCTGGGCCTTGAAGGAGGAGATGCCTTCTCTGGTAAAGAACTGGGAGAGGGCAGCCCAGGCTGAAGGTACAGCATGAGCGAAAGTCCTGGCATGAAAACGCGAGGCTGGTGAGAAAGGCACTTAACACACGCAGCGCTCCTCAGTCACGTGACTCCTGTCTGTCGCCCTTTCCTCTCGTTCCCGGGAATTCACAAATGCAGTTCAGAAGGGGAGTCAGGAAACAGCTGGGCTCCAAGAACCATCAGAGCAATTCAGGTAAGTCAGTACTGGAATCCGAAATACTGACTTACGGCAGGGTGGTGACAGAGAGCTTGTCATCTAAAGGAGACAGCCACTGCTCAGCTCGTCCCAGGAGGAAAGTTAGAGCAGTCAGATTTGCGGACTTTTCAGGGCAGCTAGATATATATATATATATATATATAGACACACATCTCTATGAAAAATATAAAGTATATGTATAAAATGTGTGTATACACTCACACATATACATGTATGTATACATATACACACATATGTACATACATTCTACATATTTATACTTATATTTTTCCCCTTAATGTTAAATATCCTTAACAAATGCAGGGCAAATAAAACACATGTGCATCTGTGGGCCAAATTCGGACCCACGGTCCACCTTGCTGTAAGTAGAGAGGAAACTGAAGTCCTGAGAGGATAAGAAACTTGCAGGGGCCAAGACTAGTAGGTGCAGCGACTGGGGTTCATATCTTGGGCTGTTGGACCCCAAAGCTGAGCTTGCGGGAGCCCTGGGCGAGGACCAGGCAATCACTCCCATTATGGAGCTGGATGTTCTGGAAGGAAGAAGAAAGGAAGCTGTGAAGGCACACACCGGGAACAGGGTTGGTGATCTAGGAATGCGACAATCTAGCAGAAGAAGTTTGTTTTGTTTTGTTTTTTTGTATTTTCGGAGGGACGTTATCTTTACTACTTTATTATTATTTTTTGTCGTTTTCTTTATTGGAGTATAGTTGCTTTACAATATTGTGTTAGTTTATACTGTACAGCAAAGTGAATCAGCTATATGTATACATATACCCTCTCTTTTATGGATTTCCTTCTCATTTAGGTCAGCGCAGAGCTTTGATGGAGTTCCCTGTGCTATACAGTAGGTACTCGTGAGTTATCTATTTTATACATAGTATCAATAGTATATATAGGTCAATCCCAATCTCTCAATTCATCTCACACACCACCTTTCCCCCTTGGTATCCATACGTTTGTTCTCTACGTCTGTGTCTCTATTTAGCAGAAGAAGTATGTTTTAGATGATTAGGAAAATCAAAACTCACATGCACTCACACGTGAAGAGTAGTGAGAGGAACTGGCCAGACTGAAAAAGCTTTGGTACCAAAAGAGAGAGACCAAGGACCAGCAAAAGGAGAAAATACTGGGAGTCATCACAACTGCCGATATTAGATTCTAATGAGTTAGTACTCAACAGTGGCTTCAAACACTACAATGAAAATGTATTACCAATTAAAGGAAAACACCAACCTGTCCAAAATCAACCCAAAAAGAGAAACGGAATCCTGCACCCTCCATCCCCAGCCCTTCCTTCAAGCCTCAATCTCGTTTGATCAATAATTGTAATAGCATCCTCCAGGCCTATTAAAGACCACAGAAGTGAGCTCTGCCCTGCAGGGTGCCACAGGTGAACATTTGCATATGTCAGCGTAAAGAGCATTTCCACCAGCCTCCCCTGTTCTCCAGAGACAACCCTGGGGCCTCGCAGTATTGGCAGAATTTTAGCAGACGGTGAAATGACACACACATGTGCACTCCCACTGCATGTGTGTGTGTGGTGGATGTGTGTGTGTGTGTGTGTACATGTGAACACAGATATCTATGATCTGTTGGGTTGATGATGCTGGCAGTGAAGCAAGGTGGGGAGGAGAGAAAAAAAAAAGTGTTGAGAGAGAGGAAAATGGAGAGATATTTAATCTAAATGTACCCTTTCAATGACATTTCTTTCTGCAGTAACCATCCAGCTAGTGAATGATGCAGCTATTCTTGGGTTAACACCTTAAGAGAATTTTTTGATTGAAAATGGGGATTCTTTTCAAGAAAATAGGGAAAGCTACATATTTAGATGCATGGTATCAAGCCATTCAGGCCGAAGGCACAGCAGGATAGGCCTTACTGGGTATGAATGTGCCAATGACAGCCTTGTCCTGTCAAGCCTTTGCTGTAATTAATTATACACGCCCTTCGAGATTTCAACAGAAATGAAGCTCTGAGGGGGTTCTTGGGGAAGAGCCACAAAAGCCACAAAGCAGATCTCTTTGACACGGACTGAAAACATCAGGTAGCAAGGGGTTCCCTCGGCTTGATTCACGGGAAATAAAAGGAAAAATAACTTAATTTTGGTGTTTGTGACAGGCAAGGCCTAAAAATCTGCAAAGGCTCCACAGGCGACAATCTGGTTTCCTCCTTTTCCATGAATGATGCCCTGGGAAGGCCAAGCCGGACGAAATAAAAAAGCAACAGCCCTTCATTCAAAGTAGTTCCTTGGAGGAGCAAGGTCAGAGGGGTGAGAAGGGTGGGACCATGTGACCCAGAGGACATACAAAAGCCAGGGTGGGGGCAGGGTGGGAGGGTGGTCACTGCCCGCCCCCCTAGCTCTCCCCACCAAAGCCAGGGTCACAGTGTCAAGTTCTCCCCTAAGATCTCCTTTTGCTCGCAAGAAAAAATTTTTTTTTCTACTTGACATGTATTTTTAAAGCTTTTTTCCCCCTATAGTGTACATGCTCAGGTCAAAAAGTTCACTCAGGGACTTCCCTGGCGGTCCAGTGGTTGAGATTTCACCTTCCAATGCAGGGGATGCAGGTTCAATCCACTGTCAGGGAGCTCAGATCCCACATGACTCGGGGCCAAAAATCCAAAACATAAAACAGAAGCAATATTGTAACAAATTCAATGAAGACTTTAAAAATGGTCCACATCAAAAAAAAAAATCTTAAAAAAATAAAAGTTCACTCAGTCCACTTTCAAAATGCCTCTGTGGCTCCCCTGTCTGAGCAGCTGACACAGGCGCTGAGGGCCGGGCTGCGAACCTGCCCAAACTTACTTTGCAATAGTACAGAGTAAGAAAGGGCCAAACGAGGCATGGGGCTGGGGAGGGAAAAGCACTGACTCCCGGGCAGAGAGAGGCGGGAGTGTCCGAGGCCAGCTGCTACCTCAAGCATTTCAGCATCAAAAGCTGATCCAGCTGGAGTCACGGGAGCTCCATGTAACTAACTTGCATTTTCTCTTTTCTTCCTGGCTAATGGCTAGGACTCCGTGCTTCCACTACAGGGGGCACAGACAGGTTAACTGAGGGGTGGAACAAGACGTTTTCTAGCCAAGAGGATAATACACATAGATGTGTGTGTGTGTGTGTATGAAATGGGTATTTGTATCCCTCAAACATATATTTCTCAATTATTTTGTGAAGAAATTGAGAGCAGGAGATAAAACAGAGCGTTAATATTCACTTCTCGTTTTCAGCCCAAGGAGCTCATTGGGCCTGAGCAGGCCTGAGTCTATTACTTAGATTGGGTTTGTTATTCGTTTCTCCATTTATATCTCTGGGTTTTATTGCATGTATATTTATTTGCTTTTTGAAAATCATCATTTCTATGTACAGCAGGATATCCATGTTTAGTTCTCCCTCAGCTCTCCTCATTCTTTTTTCTGAATATTGAAAAATCTCCTTTTCAGGGCTTCCCTGGTGGCGCAGTGGTTGAGGGTCCGCCTGCCAATGCAGGGAACACGGGTTCGAGCCCTGGTCTGGGAGGATCCCACATGCCGCGGAGCAGCTGGGCCCGTGAGCCACAATTACTGAGCCTGCGCAGCTGGAGCCTGTGCTCCGCAACAAGGGAGGCCACGATGGTGAGAGGCTCGCGCACCGCGATGAAGAGTGGCCCCCGCTTGCCACAACTAAAGTCCTCGCACAGAAACGAAGACCCAACACAGCCATAAATAAATTAAAAAAAAAAAAAAAAATCTCCTTTTCAGAAAAAAGTTGATTAGACTTGTTTACTGGGTGAAAAAAATCCATTCTCCAAGTGTAAAATGAATTAGTAGGGAAGGAGCTTTTTGGAAAAAATAGAATTATTGAATCTAGATTGGCATAACACATTATATTGCAGTTTACTATGAAGAGAGAGATGAGATATGGATGACATCATTCTAACAGAAAATCTCTCTGGAAAAATACTTTCCTGCTTTGAAAGAATTTTAACAAACAGTATTTTAGATGTAAGATTGAATCACATTGTAGGTCAAAAACAATTAAACAGGGCTTCCCTGGTGGCGCAGTGGTTGAGAGTCTGCCTGCCAATGCAGGGGACACGGGTTCGAGCCCTGGTCTGGGAAGATCCCACATGCCGCGGAGCAACTAGGCCCGTGAGCCACAACCATTGAGCCTGCGCGTCTGGAGCCTGTGCTCCGCAACAAGAGAGGCCGCGACAGTGAGAGGCCCGAGCACCGCGATGAAGAGTGGCCCCCGCTTGCCGCAACTGGAGAAAGCCCTCGCACAGAAACGAAGACCCAACACAGCCAAAAATAAATAAATTAATTAATTAATTTAAAAAAACAACAACAACAATTAAACATCCACAATTTCAATGACTGATTTGAATGCAAGAGGACTGAGAAAAGTGTCATTATTTTTTAATTAAATATAATAAAAGTTCTGCTTGAAGTGTACATTTAAAATGGGTGAATCTTATGGCATATAAATTATATCTCAATGTTGTAAATTAAATGTTTGTGTACCCCCCAAAATTCATGTCGAAACCCTACGCTTCAGTGTGGCCTTTGGGAGATAATTAGGATTAGACGAGGCCATGAGGATGAAGTCTTCATGAGTGGGATTAGTGCCCTAATAAGAGTGGGGAGAGAGCTTGCTTCCTTCTGTGCTCCCTGCCATGTGAAAATACAAGAAGGTAACCATCACAACCCGGAAGAATTCAACCATGCTGGCACCCTGATCTCGGACTTCCAACCTGGGAGAAATAAATTTCTATGGTTTACATGCCATCCAGTTTATGGTACTTTGTTATAGCAGCCCAAATGGACTAAGACATGCAATAAAGCTGTTACAAATACTATTGAGTTATTTATTCATAACTATTTGCAAAGCACTAACCCATTATTTACAGGTAGGAGATCTACTGAGGGTCCATGAAGCCTATGAGTTATCTAACTTATCCAGAGAAGGGGAGAAAAACAAGCCACAATGAAAAGCCCAGACCTTGCTCCTCTTGGCTCAGTCCCCTACCTCACAAGACTTGGGTGTAAAAGGGCCCAATCTATTGCCAGCATTTGCAGTTCTCCAGGACAGGAGGATAATTAAACCAAGGCCACAGAAGTTTGTAGAAAAAGAGCCAGAAACTAAAGTCCACAATCTCAACTGCTTCTTTCTCCATGGTAAGTTAACCATTAACTTGAGACCAAACAAGGACTTCGTCTTTTTCTCTGAGGCTTCCCTCTTCTACTGTGACACACCTGCTTCTCCCCACCCCACCTCCCAGCCCACCCTGGAAAGTGTTATCACACAACAGCCTCCCTGTGGAAGTTCACTTCAACCCAAAGGGTCCATGCTGGGAGATAGGAAAAAAAACAGAATTGGCAGTAACACTCTGAAAGTCTCTTGGGTGCTGTTCAGCATGCCACCACGCTAGCATGCTTTCCTGGTAGCAGATGGATCCACTAAACCTATAGGAAGCCCTCTGAGAGGTGCTTCTCAAACTTGAATCCCCAGCGGATCTAAAATGCAGATTCTGATTCTTTAGGTCTGGGCTGAGCTCTGAGAGTCTGTATTTCTCACAAGATCTCGGGAAACGCTGATGCTGCTTGAGCAGGGGCCATACTATGCAGTGAGTTTTTGAACAGCACTGTTCAAAAGAAATGTAAGGCAAGGCAAAAACGTGAGCCCCGCACATAATTTTAAATTTTCTGGTAGCTACATTAAAAAAGTAAAAAGAGGGACTTCCCTGGCAGTCCAGTGGTTAAGACTCCATGCTTCCACTGCAGGGGGCCCGGGTTCGATCCCTGGTTGGGGAACTAAGATCCCACGTGCCAGCGCGGCGCGACCAAAAGAAAAAAAAAGTAAAAAGAAGCAGATGAAGTTAATTTTAATACTACATTTTTAATACATTTAATACATATGAACTTATTTTCAAAAGAGAAACAGACTCACAGACATAGAGAACGAACTTATGGTTACCGGGGGAAGGGTGGGGCGGATAGTTAGGGAGTGTGGGGTCGACATGTACACACTGCTATATTTAAAATGGATAACCAACAAGGACCTACTGCATAGCACAGGGATCTCTGCTCAATGAAACGACCTAAATGGGAAACATTTAAGTTTCCCACTGAAACAACCTAAATGCGAAACAACCTAAATGGGAAAAGAATTTGAAAAAGAATAGGTACATGAATATGTATAACTGAATCACTTTGCTGTACACCTGAAACTAACACAACATTGTTAATCAACTGTACTCCAATATAAAATAAAAAGTTAAAAAGATTTTTAATACTACATTTTTATTTAACCCAATAGTTCAGAATGCCATCATAACTAATGTAAGAATTTATTTTTGAGGTGTTTTACATTCTTTTTTTCATATTAAGTATTTGAAATCTGGTATGTATTTTACACTTACAGCACATCTCAATTCCAACAAGCTGTTTTAAGGACTAGGTAGCCCCATATGACCAGTGGCCACTGTTACAGGACAGCTCTAGGGACCTCCTCACGTGACCCTGTAATGCCCAGCCAGGCACCCCACAAGCAGCAAATGCTAAGGGGAATTATTCCCATTCTACTCTATTCTTTCCCGGTGAGAGGTCTGCTAAGAGTTCCTGGAGACTCAGAAAAGGAGACAAGAAATGTCTTGTCTTTTAGGGAGGGGCATGATTCCAAGAGAGGAAGGAGAGCATTTGCATTTGGGAGCCTAGCAAGGACGATAGGAAGTTCAGGGTGGCCAAGTGTGGTGGGTGAGAGGCAAGGAAGAGGCCTCAGAGCTCCTGAGCTGCTCGCTGGTCCCTGAATCTTCGCCACCCATCACTGACCTGGTGCTGCTTGGGTCCCTGCCCCAGACTCTGGGGTCACGGCCAAACTCACCAACCCTATGACTTGAATTTAGTGCCAAAATCAAAGAGGGCAAGAAAGAAATTAAAGAAGTATAAAATAAAGAGAAAAAGGAAAGTGAGACAAGTGGGAGATAAAAGAATCCCAAGGAAAATAAAAACTCCTCTAAACACTCAACCTCTATTTACTTTCTCACTTCCTCACTCTTAGTTCCCAGGCTATACACAAGAAGATAAATTTTGGAGACTTTTTTTCCTGCCTTAGCCTAGAAACTGGAGGAGGCTTGAAGCTACAGCATTCAGCTTTTACAAAACCAGCATGAGAGTATCCCTCGTGACTCTTCTACAGAATTGGCTTCTGGAAGTAGCCGATTTCCGGAGGACCATCGACTTCAAACTCCCTTCAAGGCAGGAATTCTTTCAGAAACAAGGACAGCCAGCCAGCCCTTCCATGAGAACTTCCAGAAAGAGTTCATTACCTCCATAAGACATCCTTTTCCATTTTTAAGAAATGTTACAAAATTGTTTCTATCAAGTGGAAACTTACCTCCATTTAATGTTCATCCACTCATCCAAGTCCTATTTTCTGGAACTACGCAAAATATATGTCATCCTTATCCTTTAAATAATTGAAGACAGATGTTCTGGCGTGCTTGTCCTAGATCTCTTCCTGTTCAAGTCTGCCAACACTTTTATATCAATCTGAGACCAATATATATAATATTATAATTGTCCAGAAAGAGGATTAGTTAAGTAAATTGTAGTACTTCCATACAATGGATTATTATGCAGCCATTTAAAAATGATGATGGAGATGTAGATTTATTGACATTGAAAGATTTTTACCATATGTTAAATGATTAAACGGCAGGCTAGAAAACCATATGTATAGTAGGATCCCATTTTAAAAATACATATATAAATATAGATAAACAGAGAGAAAAGTCTAGGAGAGTACACACTAAAATATCACAGAGGTTATTTATGGATGAAGGCATTATAGATATTTTCATCTTTTTGCTTAACAGCATTTTCTAATTCTTTTACAGGAACATGTGGTACTTGTATAGTACAGTTAAATAATGTTTTCTGTAAATAAATTGTAACCAGTCTTCATAGCACATAAGGATCAATGACAAATCATTCATCATTCATTTATTCATTCAATGAATGAATGTCTACTATATGTCAGACACTGTTCTAGGTGCTGGGAGACAACAGTGAACAAGACAGTCAGAAATCCCTGCACTTCTGGAACCTACATTCTAATGAAGAAGACAGATATCAAAAAAGAAATAAGAAAAATATATAGCATATTAGTAGTGACAAGTGGTCTGGAGAAAAAATAAAGCAGGCAAAGGGTAGCAAGTGATGGGGAAGTTGAAATTTGAGATAATATTGTCAGGGAAAGCCTCACAGAGAAGGCGCTAATTGAGTTGAAGACCAGAAGTAGGTACAAGGATGTGCCACGTTCAGGTGTGTGTGGAAAGAGAGTCAAGGGAGATTAAGTACAAAGACCCTGAGGCAGGAGCATGGCCCACATTCAGAAACTATCAAAGAGCCCAGCAGGGCTGGAGTGGAGGGAGCTGGGGAGAAGGAGACAAGGTCAGAGAGGAAACAAAGGCCAGATCAGTAGGGCTTCGCATCACTCTGAGATGGGCAGCCCATGGAGGTTTCTGAGCAGAGGCCTCACATGATCTGACTTATGTTTTAACAGAATCACTCTGGCTGCTGCTGTTGAGAATAGACTGAAGTGGGCAAGACCAAAAGCAGGGTGACCGGGTGGCCACTGGAACCATCCAAGCAAGAGATGACAGTGGCTTGGACCACCATGGTAACCGGGTGGTTAATCAGATTAACCAATTGTTAGTGACCAGAGTATATTTTGAGAGTAGAATCCTCAAGATTTGCTGATGGGCTAGACGTGGGGTATAAAAGAAAGAAAGGAGCGAAGAATGACGCGGAGGTTTGGAGCAGGAACGATTGCAGTGATTGTATTCGAGATGGGGAAGACTGGGGAAGGGGCAGACAGGGTTAGAAGTCAGGAGCTCAGCTTTGAACATTCAATTTGAAAACCTCTTGGACAACCAAGTGGAGGTATCAAGAAGATAAATGTTTCTGGAGACAAAAGGAAAGACACTGGATAGAGATATGTTAACAAAACAAAATTCAACTGAGGACATTTTAAAGATCTTACTGGCTTTAGGCACTGATTCATGAATCAGGCAGCATCTAGTCTAGCAGACAGAAAGGAACCCCAAGGAGCTGTACAAAATGAAAAACTTTTATAGGCAGAAGGGTGCAAGAACAAGAAAGTTATAATAGGCAAAAACCGGATCGATTATCACAAGGTCACTTTCCCTATTGGCAGGGGCCTATCAGGTAGATTATCTAACTGGTGTTGATCAGGGGATTCCCGATTGACTGGTTCAAGGTTCCATTTCTGGGACAATGAAAACCTTAATTAAGCTAAATCTCGGGTTTGGTGACATGGGGCTTCGCATAAGCAACTCCCTTTGGGGTCTGTTGTTCTTAATAGACGTAAATCAGGAGCTGTCAACAGATGGGACTTAAAGGTATGAGACTGCAGGAGATGACAAGACTGTGAGTGTAGGGAGAAGAGCTGCAAGGTCTGAGCCCTGGTGCACCCAACGTTATAAGGTCAGGGAGAAGAGGAAGATCCAGAGAGAGGCTGAGAAGCAGCTGAGTGGAGAAGGAAAAAAGACGGAGAAACTCTAGCATCCTAAAAGATAACTGAAAAAAGAGATTGAAGATGGAGGGAGTGGTCAACTGTGTCAAGGGCTGCTGCTAGGATAAGTGAAGCGAGGAGCAAGGGTGACCTTGGGATTCAGCAACACAGAAGTGTAAGTGACCTTGGCCAGAGCAGTTCTGGTGGAGCAGCCGGGGCTGGAAGCAGTGGTGAAAATCTCATAGGATCAAGAGAGACTGGGAGGAGAGAAACTGGAGACAGCTTTCTGGGAGCTTTGCTCTAAAGTGAAGAAAAATAGAATCAAAACTACAGATGAGGAATCAAGAGAGGGTTTTTTGTTTTGTTTTTTCTGAGATGTGAAACGTAACAGCACGTTTGTCTGTAAGTGGAAATGATTCAGTAGAAACAATAGGGAAGAGAAGGGAAAATTACCGGCACAGTGTTTTGGGTAAATGAATAGGTACGGGATCCAAGCACCAGTGGAAAGCGAAGCCCTTGCTAGAGGCAAAGGCTCACCCTCCACAGTACCAAGACAAAAGGAGGAAATGGGAACAGATGCATCTACCAATAAGTAGATATATTGTAGGAGTGTGTAGGGCTGGTCTCTGATTGCTTTAATTTTCTTAGTGAAACAGGAGGCAAGGATATCTGCTCAAGGTGAGGATGAGGTGTGAGGTGAGGTTGGAGGAAAGAGGAGAAAGTGTGAACCTATCATCTAGGAGAGGGAGAAGAGTAAAGGGATTACGGTACTTGTTTGCTAAGCAGCATTAAAGGTAGACACACTTGAATTCAGTGACCATAACATCATGTTTGAGGCCTCCGATTTATAATTCCTTTTTAAAGAATAACTAGGAATCAATCAATGGAAATATTGACTTCACTACTAAAATCACAGAACCCTAGACTTTTTGAATTGAAGGATACTGTAAATACTATCATTCAACTTCTTTCTTTCATAGAGAAAAACATAGGAGACCAGGGAAGTTAAGATGTTTACTAAACGAGGTCCCTAAACAAGTTAGTGGCAGAACTCAGATCTTTGTGGAGGGGAAGAGAATAAATACTTGAGTGGTGTGTCCCCCAAATACAGACTACACATTAATAGCTGGAATGTATATAACACTTTCTTGCTAGAGATGTACAATAACGGCATGGGCTACCTGAGAGGGAGTGAAGGGTAAAAGACATCTTTTAAGTCTTTTAAAGGATGGTTCATGTATTACAGAGTTAGTCTAAATTACCCTTCCAATTCCAATGTTCTACCCTTCAGATGAAGTGTTCAAGAGTACTGTGCACGAAAAAAAGCATACCAGGGGCAGCGTTAGGACTACTAGGATAACTAAGGCCCACAGCTCACTTAAAAAGCCTCTAAAGTCTTCAATTACAACTTCTGAAATGGCAGAACTGACTGAAGTTCCTTGTTTCCCCTGCCTGTGCTACGGTACCTGTGCTTATCCAGCAGGAAATGTCTATAAAACAAGTAGCCAGAGGAAGAGGTAGGAGACCTAAGGTGCTTGAATATTAACAGGACAGATAATTAGTCCTTGAATAATTGATGCACTTAGGCTCCAAGGCTATTGTTCTGACAAACATTCCTAATGGTGCTAAAATTAATCCAAAGATTTCCCAGTGCCAACCAATGAATGGACCACAAGTTTGCTCCAAAGGAAGTGTACAGAAATGACGATTATGTTGCTATTCTAATAAATAGGAATTGCCACAGGAGAGAAGTTAGTTACCTTTAAACAAAATCTGGGAAAGTTTCCTTCAATCTAGTTGTAGTTGTAGCATGTTTGCAGTTTTTAAGTTTTTCTACAGCATATTGGAAAAGAATTGGGGGAATGATAAGGACAGATACAATATGTCCACTGATAATTGCCGTGTGTCAAGCGGGGCTGGCAGATTCGGCCGGAGCCCTGTTAGATTCAGTTTATTATTTACATAGCAAAAGAGCAAGGAGCAAAGGGGCCAGCTCCTGTGTCCTCTGTCCCACAGAGGGGGCCAGGTGACTACAACATGGACGATAGGAAGCTCTATTGCAGAGGAGCCATCACCAAGCTCAGCTAAAGAGTTTAAAGCCTGCAGTTGTGCGCTCACAGTAGGGACAAGGCCTCAAACCTCATCAGAGGCTGGGAAGCAGTGAGGAACTGTCTCATGTTGACTTTCCAGGGAGCCTGGGAGGCAAGTGGGAAATGCCTGATAGCATCTTCTCACAAGGCTCTCATGTTCTGAGACAATCACAGGGCCTGCGTGGAGACATGCACAGATCGCCATGGCAGACATGCACGGCGCCAGGGCAGAGCCGTCCCCTGTACCATGGTGGGCTTAGTGTCTCTTGGGAAGGATGGTGAAAGAGAGGGAGGAATGACATGCAGAAATCAGTAAAAATACTCAAAAGAGCTCTGATTAGGAAGCTGAGTCACTGACTAGTTGGCTAGAGAAAGAGGACCTACAGGCAGCATTGGCTCATTGAGGTGGGACCCACTAGGGGCAAGGAGCTGACAAACAGCCCATGGGACACAACATAACGGGAGAGCCCAGGGCAACCCCAGCACATGGATCTGAAAACACTACTTCACATCAACAAAATCAAAAGCTATTCAGAACAAAGAATTTTTAAAGGCTAACGAACTGTTCTGAGAAACGTATTATGTTATGTTACATGAATATGCATTTGAAGAGTTTCTGTCATAGATGGTGCTCCCTAATTATTGTGCTCAACAGACTTTGTTAGAATCTGGATCTTCCTAATCCTTCAGACCCTACACAGCTAGAACCTTGTGGAATAAGCAGGGGAAAGTATAATTTAAAAAGAGAGCGAGAGATCCAAAACAGTTGTTTACTTAGCAGTCTATACTTCAGAGTAAAGACACTATTTTCAAAACTAAAATGACAGTTGTTAGAACTTTAGTTTTGGAAGGAATCTTGGAGATGATATAATCCGAAGATTTCCAAACATTTAAAACTTTTAGCTCCAGAAGTCACTTTTCAAACAAAAGCCCATGAAAAGGGAAGCAGGACAGTCCATCCCACTCCACCGTTTTCTAATCCCACCCACTGTTCTGAGGGGCCTTGAGGACACTCCCAGAGCAAAGTTGAGAAACCACTAATTTAGCTGAATTGTCCTAGTTTACAGGTAAGAAAACTAAGGTCCAGAAGGGTGAGGTTATTTTTCCAAGGTTAAACTTCTAGTTTAGAGAAACAGCTTGCACATCTGAGCATTTCTTCACACTACAGTGCTGTTTCTAGTCAACTACTCATTTCTAAATTGCTGCACAGTTTGATTTACTAATACAAAATTGCACTAGTAAGGATGTGTTCCAAAGCAAAACTGACTTTTAGAATTCTATTGTTCTGAGCCTGAAATTATGCTTTTAAAGATCACTTTTGTTCCCCTACTGGACTAGTTCTATGGCATCAAGAATAGCTTCCATTCTTAGTAACTTAAGCATTATTTTATCAGAAATTTAAGAATATGTGACTTTAATGTTTCACTGCATTATCTACCAATATTTTAATTTAGTCTTAGACCCAAAACACTTTCCAAAGGAGAGCATCTCCAATCTGGTAATTTATGTCAACAAGAAAATATGATGAATTAATATAAATCAGATTTACTGCCAACTTTTCATGAATAAATTTATTTTGTTAAGTAGCTTATTAATTAAATAGAGGTATGATAAGATAAATAAATGATAATAATACAAATAAATTATAGCCCCAAGTTTCTTCTTATTTTCGGAGAGAGAAATGTTGTAGGTAATAACCATGAACAGGAAAACATGTTATATTTTCAATACCAAAATTCAAAAATAATTTTGGCATAGCTGCCCCATCAGTACATGAAAATTAAATAAATAAAGAAAGACACTGGAACACATTCTTTTTTTAAAAATTTATTTATCTTATTTATTTATATTTGGCTGCATTGGGTCTTCGTTGCTGCACACGGGCTTTCTCAAGTTGCGGCAAGTGGGGGCTACTCTTCGTTGCAGAGTACGGGCTCTAGGCATGCAGGCTTCAGTAGCTGTGGCACACAGGCTCAGATATCCTTGATTGTGGCGCCCGGGCTTAGTTGCTCCGCGACATGTGGGATCTTCCTGGACCAGGGCTCGAACCAGTGTCCCCTTCATTGGCAGGCAGATTCTTAACCACTGCACCACCAGGGAAGCCCCTGGCACACATTCTTAATGATTAATATTCCGCACATATTTTGAGCAAGACAAGACATGGATAAATGAATGCTGACAATCTAGCATATGCTGTGACAAATGAGTGTCATAGACAAGATCAGCAACTTTGAATATCAAGATATACTTGAAGATTCCTTGTCTTCTCCCTACCCAAAGAAACCAGATGTATTATTTGGCTTCTGCTAAGCATCACAATGAGCAACAATTTATTGAGGTTCTGCTGTATGCACTGGGCCACCATCCCAAAACAATAAGGATTTTTAAAAGACAGCTATCCTAATGTAGCTTGTTCTTCTTGAGCAGACATAGGACATAGAAAGATAAATAAGTCAAGGAAACATATTTTGCATCAAATTATTACTACAGGTAATGAGTGCTGCCGAGGAAAAGTAACTAAGGATTTCTCTGGAGGGGGAAGTCTTCTTGAGGGTAGGATGGCTTGAAGGAAGGTAGCTCTTAGATAAGCAAAGGGCAGGTCTTCACAGTATGCACTATCACAGGTCTAGACAGGATTATGGGTATATGCACTCAAGTGTGTATAGATAAGTTTGGCTGGAAGAGAGGAGCTGTGAGGGGAAGCACATTTGTTGTTGATGATCACGCAATGAAATGTGGTTCATACAGGTTAGAAGAGACAAGATGTGGAGCCTTGAAAACCAAACTATGTTGGGACCTTCCAACGGGGGAACGGAAGGAGACTGAATGAAGGACGTTCCCACTGGAAATCATAAATTGCTCTTGGCCAATTTGGGAGCATCGTGGGAAGGTCAATCTGGCAGGAGCGTATGTAAAGGATGGGTTTGAGGAAGGAGAGATTAGAAGCAGGGATATCAGTCAGAAAACTAATGTGCTGGTTCAGTCACCAAGTGATGAAAAGCTGGGAGGCTGGGAGAAATCAAGATGACTGAAGATTCTAGTGTGGGTGACTAGGAGTCTTTATACTTGCTGAATGAATGATTGAACAAGGGAGCAAGGGCAGAAATTCAGAGTGAAAGCTGGTTTAAAAGGGATAGATAGTAAGTTTGGATTTAGACAAACCAAATTTATTGTGATGACTGAATACGGAGGTGGAGGTCTTCAGGAAGCAGCAGGAGATGTGAGACTAATCGGAGCAATCAGAGCTGTAGACATAGGTTTGGAATTAATCTCCAGGGAGGTCAACATTTAAGCCATGGCAGTAGAAGGATCCTACACTGGGAGCTCATGTACAGAGAAGAACAACAGAGAAGGCTGAAGAATGAGGTTGAGACATGTCCAAACTTAGGGAGAAGAAAGAGGAGTTGGAACTAACAAAGAACCCAGAAAAGACATAATCTGAGAATTAAGTGGAGAAACAGGACAATGAAACGTCGTCAATGCTGACTGGATCAGAGAGGTTAAGGAGAAGGACAGCAAAGATCATCGATAACCTTGGAAAGAATAGCTTCAGGAAAATAACAAGGTGAAAGCTAAATTGCAATGGATTAAGGAGTAAAGGTGGCAAAAGCAAGTATGATGCTTAGCAGTAAAAAGAAATGACAGCAGTTGAAGGGAAAAGAAAGTAAGGGAAAGATCTTAGTCTTAAAGAAATATCTGTGGTACAGAGCGTAAGTACTGCAGGGCACCATGCTTGACCTCTGTGGACTGCGGAGGTGATATATGGTTTGGCTCTTTAAATTTGACTTCTACTTTTTAGTTTAGCAGTTGACATGCACATCTTTTGATAAAGGACCCTCTACTAATTCTTTATATTTATATTTTATTTTCTTAAATACTTTTTAACCCAAAGTATATTCTACAAGTAAGGATACAATGATATATTTTGTTCCACTACATGATGCTTTGTACTATATAAGGTTAAATGTAGAATTTATAAAAGTTATAAAGCAAAAGACAAGTATATTTTAGTTTACAGGGTTTCAGTAACTGAATACATCCTAGAATATTTTGGAACTTGAGTAAAAGTAACCCTATTTGTTGGTTACCCATGTCCTCTTGTATTACAAAAATCAGCACTCCTCTATCAGACCCTTTATCTTCAGACACTTCTTGCCCAAGCTTCGTGCCTATCCTCATCCTCCTTCTCCAAAGATAACTTTTGCTCTTTTGCTCATTTTCTTTCCAATTCCCCTAGACGCCTATGTTGTTTGTATCGTCAGTCTTTTCCTCTAGTCATAAAATGAGCATAACTAAAATAAATAACAAAGTGCTTACTTAGTGTGTGCCAGGGACTACTGTACCTGCTCTCCATGGGTTGTATCATGTAATCCTCCCAATGCATTTTATGGATGACGAAACTGAAGCAGGGAGAGGTTAAATGACTTACCCAAGATCACACAGTTTGTAAAAAAAACGAAGCCAAGATTAGAAAACAAAGGAAGTCTTACTCCAAAGTCCATAGCCTTAACCAACTGCTACATTGCCTCTCACCAGATCCTGTAAGTCTCTTCAAATCTGCATTCCTTCCTGTCATGAACTTCTTCAGAGTCCTAACTTCATTCAGTAATATTTTCCTGTGATTATGGGCAACCCATATCGTGCCAGGGGCTGGGGGTTCAGGCGCTAAAAGTATGGACGCTGGAGCGCCCTGTCCAGGTGAGGTGAACAAGAAGTCATTAGAATGGAGTGTGAGGGGTGAATGCACGTTCACAGGCCCTCACAGGCCAGCGGCAGGGGAGGGGCTGACTTTCCTCAACACCATCATCCCTAGGCAAGTCAGCCTGCTAAGCCTTTACTAGATAAGAGACTCTGGAAAAATTATTGAAGCTCTTTTCAGGTCTGTAAGTAAAATATAACAGATTACGTAGTGTTCTCCAAAATCTGTCCTTATCTTTCTTCTCCATCACTTATAGCTGGCTTCAACAATCAACTGTATGTCCATAGCTGCTGCATCTGCAACTTCAGCTTGGGCCTCTCTTCTGAGCCCTAACTACAATCAGTTGTCCATGCCAGTGGGATGCCCCTGCTTCCAACTCAAACCTTAAGTATTTAAAACCCATTGAGAACCAAACCAAACCAACCCACTGACTCTCTGAAACCGTTGTGTGTTGAGAGTGGTGCTGTCCACACCTGCCACCAGCACCACCATTCTTCCAGAAATCCAGAGAAGCCCCTTCCTATTCTTCCTCCTCCTCCCTTGGTCCTGACATCTAGTCAGTATGTTTCCAAGTTTTTTTTTTTAATTCCTCCTTCCTTTCCATTTTTTTTTACTGCCACACCAGTTTCAACTTCATTAGCAAGCCTAATCATTGCAGTAGCCGCATCCTAACTCACCTCTCTGCCATGAACCCCTGTCTCTTAAATGAGGCCAGATTAGTCTTCCAGAATCACAGCTGACCATCTCTCCCTGTCCCACTGCCTAGTCTATCCTTCCATGATCATTATGCTCTCACCCCCATTAACTTCTCCTCACCACTCTCCTTCATGCACCGTATACATGTCAAGTTACACCGCTCCCTATTTTCAAACAAACCATAAGGCATCCTGACTGTGTATGCAGCTTCCTCCATCTGGAATACTTTCTCCATTTTTGGATGTCCCAATACTGCTCATCCTTGAATGCTCTGTTCAGATGCAAAATTTTCTCTCCCCTTTGGTTGCAAATGATCTCTTTCTGACATGAACTTACACAGCATTCTATCGCACTTCTAAGCACTTGACGATTTATACCTTGTTTGTGTAGTTGTGCATCTTCTCTCTTCTACGTGGCAGTCTTGGAGTGCAGAATCCCGTTGTGATTCATTCTCATATGTTCCACTGTCCTTAACACAAAGTGCTCAAAAATATAAACAAGTGGATTAAAAAAAATGAATGGAAGGGCAAAAAAGACAAAAGATGGAATGACAGAAGATTGGAAAGATGGAAGAATAGAGGCAGTAATATAGCATACTACCATGGGCTAGAATGACATTTCAGAATTCTAAGCAGTAGGCATCTTTCCATCACAGGAATTTAAAGTAGGAAAAATAACTGACCATAGTCACATGTTAGAGAAGAATTTTCCAAGAAGCCAGTTATGTGAAAGAAACAAAGTAGTACCACCTTAATGTTCAGATCCACACATTGCTGAAAGCTAGAAATTAATGCAAATAAGTAGGCTTTTAAACAATACAGGTTTTTTTTTTTAATAATCGTTGTTTTGGGGGGGGTTTTTTAAATTAATTTTTATTGGAGTATAGTTGCTTTACAATGTTGTGTTAGTTTCTGCTGTACAGCAAAGTAAATCAGCTATATTTATACATATATCCCCTCTTTTTTGGATTTCCTTCCCATTAGGTCACAAAAGAGCACCGAGTTCCCCGTGCTATACAGTAGGTTCTCATTAGTTATCTATTTTATACATATTAGTGTATATATGTCAATCCCAATCTCCCAGTTCATCCCACCCCTCCTTCCCCCCTTGGTATCCTTATGTTTGTTCTCTACGTCTGTGTCTCTATTTCTGCTTTGCAAGTAAGTTCATCTGTATCGTTTTTCTAGATTCCACATATTAGCAATATTATATATTTGTTTTTCTCTTTCTGACTTACTTCACTCTGTATGACAGTCTCTAGGTCCATCCACATCTCTGCAGATGGCACAGTTTCGTTCCTTTTTATGGCTGAGTAATATTCCATTGTATATATGTACATCTTCACCCATTCCTCTGTTGATGGACATTTAGGTTGCTTCCATGTCCTGGCTATTGTATGTAGTGCTGCAATGAACATTGGGGTGCATGTATCTTTTTGAATTATGGTTTTCTCCAGGTATATGCCCAGCAGTGGGATTGCTGGGTCATATGGTAGTTCTATTTTTAGTTTTTTAAGGAACCTCCATACTGTTCTCCATAGTGGCTGTATCAATTTACATTCCCACCAACAGTACAAGAGGGTTCCCTTTTCTCCACACCCTCTCCCGCATTGATTGTTTGTAGATTTTTTGCTGATGGCCATTCTGACTGGTGTGAGGTGATACCTCATTGTAGTTAATAAAGGAGATGAAAGAGCAAGGAGCTAGAGATACGCTAATGAAGGAGTTAAGGAAACATTCTCTTCTAAACTTGAATTTTTGCTTGTACCTGGCAATCCACAGGCTCTCAGCACCATCCCTTTAAACACTGCCTAACTCAAACATTTCACTAATAAGCTTATCTCCTTAAGGCTATTTTTAAAAAAGTCAAATCAAGAACTCAGCACAATCTCAAAAGTTTCTGCATTTACAGATATTTAGAAAAGTATCCTTAAGTAGAAAAGGAGTTTAAAATCAACTACTATATAACTGAAGAAATGGACAGATCAATTTCAAGCATTCTTCTTCATACCCTGTCAATTTCAAAGGCAGAGAAACGGATGAATGAAGCTCTGTCAGTGCTGGCCATTTCACTAGCACTGTGGTCATCTGCTTCTAGTTGCAGAACGTTAATTTCTTTTAGAGAAGCAAAGTACAATTTTGGAATGTATCTTAAACATGCCTGGATTAGACAGAAATCAAGGAAAAAGTCCAAATGTCCCACAAAAATTAAAAATCATAAATCTCTACACGAGGAATGTGTGATTAGAAGATTACTAATTTTTCTTTGTGAATTTTTTCCTAGCCTCTATTTGTATCACAAAATTCCTCAGCACAGGAAATGAAAAGTTCCAATCTACATATTAAAAAAAAAATAATTCAATTCCAAGGAGATACAGTGCACTTGGCAATGCCTTAAAGCAGCGGTCCCCAACCTTTTTGGCACCAGGGACCAGTACCCGTCTGTGGCCCAGGGGTTGGGGACCCCTGCCTTAAAGGAAGAGTGTTTCTTCCAGTTTTTTGTTTGTTCTTATACTTGTGAAACTATGAAAATGCATAGAGAAAGGGCTCCTGATTAAATGAAACAGAAATTGGCTTGTAAGACCTCCATTATAGCATATAGCAATTTCCAATGCAACTTCCAGTTGGATTTCAAGGTTGGATACCACATTAAAGTCATCTTGAGTAGCATTTAATTGATCCACGGTTATTACACAAATATTAATCATTGTTAACCATAAAGTACCATGAATATAGCCCCCCGGGGTTCTTGACAAAATATAAGGTAATATATATATATATATATATATATATACACACACACACACATACATACACACTCTATTTAAATAACAAAGGGGAAAAATACCTACCCTGGATTAGCAGCTTCCATCAATATCCAGGCAAAAGAAATTAAACCAAAAGCAAGGCTACTTCACAGCAAGATTTATTAATACATCCAAAAGAAAGAAAGAAAAATCATTTTGTCACACTATATACAGATAATACATACAGTGTTTTATACACATATTACATCAGTTTTTACACAAGAAAAATATACATAAAAATGTAAACTTTTGTATACAAAAACCCTTAAACAAATTAAACAAGGACCAGATAACAAAAGGAGACCAATCCATTATTATTTCATCAAATTTTTAAAACGGTAATACAGTACATTCATTGAGATATATATGGAAAACGTGAGCCATCTCTTCTTGTTTAAAGGGAAATTACAAACCGAAAGCCCATCATCTCCCAAAACGTGGTCTCCCCCAGCAACAGCACACCCAATGCTGTAGATATGCCTTTCCTCAGAACTGGGGGCCTCTTCCCAAAATCTGCCCATCTCCTCATCTTGCTCCTACAGTCTGTGCAGAAACAAGTGGCTCCTAGCTTTTGTGCATATAACTAAGCTTCCAGCCACTATTTACACAAATACAGAGAAGATTCTCAGTTTGTAAGTTCCCTTTAAGCAGCTTTTTTTTTTTTTTTTTTTGTATATATTTTTAATGTATGGCCTTAAAACATACTTGTGTGCCGAGGTGAAGGAGAACACTGAAAAAGAAAGGCTTCGAGAACGGCTAGTCCTTGCTACCGTGCAGTTACTTTGTTAGAAGAGATTTCAAAACTGTGCAACCTGTCATTTTACTGGTTTCCAATAAGCGACCTCACCTTTGATTTCCCACTGCAACTTGGTTTCAATCTGTACTTCAGTACTCTGGTTAGTACCGTACAATTGCCAAGAGACTTGTTAAAGGCTGCTTCTGATATCAAGTTTCAGCTAAGCTACTCTGTGAAATCCCTCAAACCCCAACCTCTATTTGAGTCTTCAAGGGTACTCTTATTCCACCTGTTTTTTTGTTAACATCTGAAGATTTAGGATTGTCCATCTACACTCCTCTCTCTATAAGGTCTTGAAATGGAATCTGCTGCCAACTCATCACAAAATAAAATACGTAACAGTTTTCTCTTAATATTCTTTCATTCAGGGTATCAAATTGATATACTAATGAAAAATACCTGAAGCTGTGGGGAGTTAAGAATCAAATCTAGGTCGAGTGCATGCAGACTTGGAGTTCTTAAAAAAAAAAAAAAAAAAGTCTGGGAAGACCTCTAACTAAATAAATGCAAAACCTACTTAAGACAACTGCATGAGAGAGCTGCCTTCTCTCAAAGCTGAATTTTGAACAAGGCTGAAAAACAATTAGGTGATATATTTCCCTGCAGCTAGAGAGTAGTTAACTTCCCCCAGGCAAAATGATCTTAATGATCATTATTTATTAATGAAAGGAAGAGGCAAATTGGTGAATTAAGTTGATCTAGGAGATGGTGGATGACATACAGTAATGGAAATGTTAGGATTGCTTTATGACTGAAATAAACAGGCTAGTTTGTGGTACATCTCCATTTCAGAGAGAGGAAAATGCACAAGGTTCCCCAAGTGAATCTCCAGCTCTCTTCCTCTCACGGGACAGATGGCATTTTTAAAATGACAGTCTCCCTTTCAGTTAAAAAAAATAAAAATAACAATAAAAGGAAAAGGAAGATAAATAAATAATGTGTGGACGTCTTTAGATGAGACTTTTAACTGTTCTTTAAATAACTTTTGATAATGTATTTTAAATCATTACATACAACTGCCATAGCAGTGACAATATTCCAGTAGGGGCAGCATTTTGCTAAATGTAAAAGATTGCCATTTAAAACTCATACATATACATATGTATATACAGTATATCAACACTATTTATATACATATATATCTAGAGAGCAACATTTCATTGCCTTTGAACATCTATATATCCACTCCCACAATATATACTAGAGACATACTGTGTGAGTATATACGAAAGTATATGTACACATGCTCCGACATGTATATATACACTTTTGTCTGTGTGTGCATAAAAGCTTTAAAGGCACAATATATAGGGATGCAAGTTTTCTAGAGAGCTGCAGCAAAGTTAAAACAGAATGTCACCATTGTGAGAAAAGTCAAAAGGAAATATAGCAGAACTCATTACACAAGAATTCATTAAAGCAGTTTCACCATGAATAAAATGAATTATAGAATTTAAGAGGTTTAGGTTATAGAATTCAAGAGGCTTTCCATTAAAATGAAAATGGTAAATTTATGATTAAATCACAAAGTAAACCAAACTTTTGAAAGGACAAATTAATGACAATAAATGACAAAATAAACCTAACACTAATGTCAATCATAAAATCGTAATTATGTTCTTTTTCAATTTAAGTAAAACGTCCCAAAATTATCTAGGTAAAACTTTCAAAGTAGTCTTGTTTGAATGTTGGTTTTTGGGTTTATTGGTTGTTTGTTTTGAGACAAAGATGACGCCCAATTCTCAAAATTACTATAAAAAGTATCATATACAAAATTTGTTATCTTCTGGGAAATTTCAGAGACAAAGATATTTGAAAGAAACGAGTGAAATATTAATGAAATATGGCTAAGCCAAATGATTCTGGCTAGAAAGGACATAATAAAGGGAAAAAAACACAACAAAGTGTGATTTTTAAATGGTGAGAGATTGACTTAGAAGGTAATGAAGATGAAGAATAGTGAGACTGGCAAGTAAGTACAGTTCTAAGAGGAACTCATCAACAAGACTATAATCCTAAGGACTTCCATCTTTGTGTGCTCTGACGATTACCCTAGACTGTCACCTCTTCTTGCTTATAGAATAATCCAGAATTTTCCATAGACGTATAATCTTGCTTAACAAAGGCTGTTTATCTATTATACACACACTTTAGGGAAATATATGTATATATATATTTATCTATACACACACATATACATACGTGTATATATAGATTTATACAAATGTATAAATAAACATGATACTTCTCAATCTTTCCACTGACAAGGCAAGTTCACATTCAGCAAAGTGCCACCACATCCCATATACACATCTCTGTACAGATATACACAAAAGGGTCTATTTTCACCCTTCAATCAGGGGGAATTTATTCTAGCAAATCCCATAGTAACTGAAGGGAGAAATGGCACCAATACAACCTCCCTTCTTTCATTTGCATGCATATGTACAAGAAATACGCAGATTTTAAAAACCTATAAAGCAAGAGTGAGTGAAACTGGGAGATGCTGCAAAAAATACAACTGTAAAAAGAACAACATACAAAGCTTTCCTAGGTCTTGAGTTGTCTAAGGTGAATGAGGCTTCAAAGGTAACTACAAATTCAGATGGATTATTAGAAGTTGTTTTGACATGTTTCAAAGTATATGATTTTTTAATATTAAAAATAAATGTGATTGGAGCATTTAATAACAACTCTAGCTTTGACTATTTTAGACCACCAGATACTTCAGTTATGAATGTATAGCAAAAAGACAAAACTCAAAATATAGGAATGTATTTTTTTTTTTAATTCCAGATAAATCAGGTAAAAAGTCAAGGGTAGCATAACTTTTCGTATAGCCAAAATATGGGGGTTGGGGGGCATGCTAACTTCATAAATAACAACACAACTGAGTAACTTTTTTTTTTTTTTTAGATTTTGGAAATAACTGAAATCAACCCAGCTTTGAAATGTGCATGGTGAAATGATCCCACCAACTCTTTAAACAAAGCAGCCCCTTAAAAAATGTCATTCTTTATAAAAGGCCTATACTTTTCTTAATTTCACCAAGACAAGGTGATCAATAATATCTTATAAATCAGAAGATGAAGAAATCTAGTATTAACATAAAAAAGGTTCAGCTGATCTCTGGTCCCATCACCCCAATAGATAAACACAGCTCATGTCCAGGTCTGTTTCTCTCTTATTTTTACTCTCAGAAGTGAGAGGCTGGTCTTAGAACCTGCTGTTTCTTGAGTCATTTTACAAACATAGCATAAGTTAATCAAAAGGTTAAAATAAAATGCACATGATATCAGAGCTAGCCTTTTAACACAACATAATCAAGAATTTGGTGTATTTATACAACAGAGACGATGAGAAAGTAACTCCAATACCCTCAACTAAATAAATCATATTTCTACCATACATTGTTACCTTTTTCTCTTTTTACCTAAGCACACATTCATCTCTCTCACACACGTGCCCCCAATGTATATTTTTGCATGTGTGTAAAAGCACAGACATATACATGCACACAAGTACTTTAATTCTATTTTTAAGTCACAGTGGGAATTCCTTAGTGAGGAGGGATAAAAAGTTCCTGAATAAGATACTGAGAACATCTAGATTTATTATTTTCTCTATTTTACTTCCCAACTTAACTGTAATTAAAGAATAAATCCATAGGAAATAAAAGAGGTTTTAAAAACTTAGTTTACAAATTCCAGCTACAGTAGTTGGGAGCTTTACTTGATCTATGTATTTCTATTTACCCTGTAACTAAGCTTCTAGCCATCGTAAGTGTAAACCACAGATCATTTACTAAAGATACATCATTCTCAACAGTTCTATGAGCAGTAATAAATGGTCTAAAGGTGTTCTATGTTTTGAGGCCCCAGGATATCCTTTTATTTTATATATCTGCAAGGTAGCAAAGGATAGCTATACACCTTGACACGGCAGAGATCCAGTGTAAAAAGGTGCTTCACTAGTTTGTTTTGTCAAAAAAAAAAAAAAAAAAAAAAAAGCTCATATATAATTTTTTAGCTATTAAACACATAGGCAACATAATTCATTACACTCAATACAGCTTTAGTATAAAACTTATAATTTATGAGGTGATGTTAATAGTATAAATTAATATACCTTTTCTCTTAAAATCTACAATAAGTATTCTGAAAGCTCATTGGGGAAGGAAATTTTTAAATAAAAGTTTTAAAGCTGTGCGTGGTGGGAAAGGATTCTGTATGCTGAGGCTGAGATGAGAGCCTGAAGGAGAAGGAAAAGCGTCCCATTCAAGACACCGTGGGCTACGAAACCAAATGTTTTCTCTTTCTTGCGCTCTCTTCAATGATGAGTCACCTTTAGTTTCTTTAAAACTATTTTCTTATTTTAAAAACTGCCCTAATTTCCACAAGGAATCCCTGAGACATACTCAACACTACACAGTGAAAAGAACTATCACTGTTGAGAGGAACTGATTCAACCCTTCAGAGCAGATGAAGACACCGTCACAAGCACCAAACCTCCCATCCCTTCCACACTCCTCGGCTGGAGCCAACTGTACCTCAACAACGCAGGGTGGAGTCATTTCAGGGCAAATCAGTCTATTCCCCAAGTAAAAGCAAGGGTGGCATTTAGCTGCATTACAGCCTTCTGCATGGCATGTTGAAAATTTTTCCAAGGGTAACTTTGGGTGCATATAGAGCTTACTTCAGTGGTCCCCAGCTTAAAAAAACAAACAAAAACAAAAACCAAGTGAAAGAAGGGGATTCTATTACTCTTAGGCCAGGAGCAGTACAGATCGTGTGCGTGTGCGTGTGCGTGTGTGTGTGTGTGTGTGTGTGTACTTCAGTGCCGGGTGTGGGCTGAGCAAGCAGGCAGAAGGGAAAACAGAAGGAAAGCTGTGCTGCCCTACATTGCTAAGAGTTAGACAGGTTTTCTCTAATAAGACTGTTTTTGGACTGAACTTCAGATCACCAAAACCCTGCCACTCAGAAGTAGCCAAACATCCCCAAGATTTGGGAACCTGGAGTAAAAAAAGTCATTCCAAGTTTGCTCTCTTCTTCTCTCTCTGAAATGCCACGTTTCTTTTTATTTGCTCTGTATCACAGTGCAGAGAGGAAAGCTAACAAAAAATAAGAGCTGGAGTGAAAAGAGAATTTTTGCTATTTAGAAATAAGGCTAAGTTTGACCCACAATTTTCGCATTAATGACACCGGTCATTAGGAGAGACATAATTATTCATTTATGTTTTATGTTTTCTTTCCTAACTCACTGGTTAGGAAAGAAGAAAACGCTTAACGGATATCCAACTATGTCCTTCACTGATATCTCATTACACAACTTTTGAAAGGTGGCATTTAAAAAATGCTACTTTAATCTGTTGAACATGGATTTTGGATCCCTCCAGAATATGATATTGGAAAGCTTTATAAAGTTCAGAATATTAAGAAGTCATTACATTGTTTTACTTTTCTATAGAATGCCCGTGAAAATTCAGTTGTTTTCAATGTATTGAGAGAAAAAAAAAAAAAAAAGCTACGTTCTATCACATATATATTCCCACCCCCCCACCCCATCCTCAAGAAATATATTTCTTTTTTTTTTTTTTTTTTTTTTTTTAAGAAATATATTTCTTGTCAGGAAAAAATCCTTGGAGCGATGTAGGTGTCTGTGATGAAAGATCTGGTATGACTACATTTTCTTCCAGGGAATCCTTTAAATTGCCTCATTAAACTGCAGAGTTCTGTTGACCATTTAAAAGACCACTGTATTATTCTATATATACCAGATTAAAAACAGAATTTAATAGATTGTTAAAAGAAGGCTAAAAAGAAAAAGGATGAAGAAACTGGAAACGAGACACCTAAACAAAACTTAAAGGAATTTCTAACGCTGTAACTTGAACTGGTTCGCCTGGTGCTGTTAACATCCTCGTCTTCTTGCGATACCATCCACAGCAATCTTATGAACTAATGTGAAGAAAAGGCAACGTGCCCCACACAAGCACTGCCGATGAAGCTACCACCCGTCACCGCCACTCCCACCATGCAGGGGCACAGGAAGGGCTGCGGGCAGGTATCAGTGAATTCATAGGATGGGCGTGACCTACAGAGGCTCAAATTCTAGTGCCCAATGATAAAAGCCCAACGGTACAGGTCAACAGAAATATAAATTTCTTCATGTAAGAAGCAAATTGTACAGCTAGGGCATCTGCATGTATCACGGACACTGTTTCCTTCCAAATCGAAGAACTGTCTTTGCCTCTGTGGATTATGATCACTGACTGAGAACGAGCTCTGATAAGGAAAAGCTTTAGTGTTAGTCACAGAAAGTGATGATTCTTAAACTTGCGGTTGAGAGGTTGGGCTTATTTAAGAAATAAATCTTATAAATAACTATTTGGCAAAGATAAAGTATTAGCTTTCGTTAGCCTTAAACCGCTCAAGACAATAACTACAATTTTAAGGACAAGAAAAAAATTTTTTTCCAACTTTATCTCCATACCTACTATTTGCTTCTCATTAAATTATACTCTTTTCATGGAAGGACACTAGACACGCCATACTGCCTGCCAACATGAAATTGCTCAGGAAGTCATTTATGAAGCAGTTCTGTCTCACATGGTAGGTTACTAGAGAAAAATAATCCTTTGCCATATAAGCTATGCGACGATAATTAGAAAATTTTTCCATTGCATAGTCTGTCACTTGGTGGGTTAAATGTAATTGCTATTTACTATTGCGAATTGTTTACTAACTACATAACCTACCCAGATGTGCAAATTGCTAAGCCATTTGTACAGAAGAAAAACAATGTCTTAAGTACTTTAATTAAAATAATACTAACAATTATGCAGAGGGTGTAAAGGAGAAAAACACATCTTTCCTTCGGATGCTACAGATCACAGCCAGTGAATATTATACATTAGAATGGAATTCAGATTCTCAGAGCACAGAATGTATCCATTAACTGCAGCAACTTTGTAAATTAAATCACATTAACACAATCTAACTGGCCTTTATAAATGGTCCCAAAGTACTGCAGAAACAGAGTGAACCTTCTTTGCCACTATTTCTCATGAGTTTAACACTAGAATGAAAGCTAGTATCCACCTAATTAGATAGAACCTTATATAAAATTTGTTTTTGATTCCAGTATTGCCTTATTATAGAATAAGTGCTATTTTAAAAGACACTGATTTTCATATTTCTGGAGTAAAAGACACTTCCTTCCTTTCTTTACATATTAATAGCAAACCTACTACTAATAGACTAGAATTGCTCCATTAGCTAAAAGAACAACATAACAGATATCTCTGGGTTCACAGATGTTCTTCTCTCTTCCAAAAAGGGACTCACAAGAAACAGCAAGAGCAAACAAATCGCAAGCTCGGATATTTGTTTTGAAGTAGACGAAACGAGAAGAAAAAGTGGTTTTTTTGCTAACTCCTCAAACCTACACTGGTACTTTCTACGGGTGCCCTTTCTTCAGCTATCATCGTGGGCATCTACACAAAAATGAATTTACTCAAAGTTTTTGGTGTGAAGCTGTAACTGGCAACATTCCTGATCATTTCATGCCTCCTTACCAGAAAGCAGAAAAGGGCTTAAAAATGCACAGAAAACAGAAAATTGCAAACAATAAAATGTGCAACTTACTGCAAACTCAGTTTTGATAACTGAAGAATTTTAAGCAGCTACCACGAGGGACAAATAGCCAGAAAAATTCAGATCGACGTCCCATGACTTGCCCTTCACTGTCAAAGAAGGGCTGATGAGAAAGTCAATGTGTATGTACCACTTTTACCTCAATAAAAAAGAAAGTCAATGGGCTGCTCTGCTACAACCTTTAATTAGTACACAATGGAGACGGAATCGAATCACTGGGAATGGACAGTTATCTCGTGATGATTATAATGGGATGTGAAGAGTTCAGCAAACTAAATGACACTTTTGAGCAGAGGTAACTACTCATAATCATTTCATTACAGTACATTAAAATAAAAAAGCTTACTAACATAGGTTCACAGGTGAAAAATATTCAAATTATCTCTTCTCACCCTTCAGAATAGAAATTTACGGTGCTACCAAATATAATTTTGCTTTGTGACATAATTTTATAATTTAGAAATTTCTCAATCTGCAAAAAAGGCAAAGCTATTAAAAAATAAATCTTCCAATCAATTATCATGATTAAAAAAAAAAAAAAACTAAATATATTACAAACATATTTTTGGCCCACAAAAAGAAACTTCAATAAATACAAAATAGGGCATATAATGATTTCATACAGTCATGTGACATTTCCCCTCCATAATCTCAGGCACGTTTTATCTGCATAATGCCTGCTGATTACCATCATTCCTTTAAAAAGCAGAGAAAGAAAAGCTTTCAAAAGAAGGGACTGGTTAGAATTAGCATGGCATAAAGAGAATACATATAGGAAGTAGGAAAATACATCCAAATCTTTACCTATTGAAAAGGAATTAAGATCAAATATTCCCTGACAAATGAATTATTATATCACATCATTAATAGATATGTTCTCTCTACTCATCTTAAAATATATATATGTAAATTAGACTAGACTCAGGTATAAATAGCCAATGGTATCTCAAGGGACAGTGAAACTTCTCAGCAAAAGCAGAGTACAGATGCCTTTAAAATCTAGTTCCACCCTTGGGCGGGGGGGATCGGGGGTCGGGGAGAAGGCAGGTAAAAAGAAACCTCACATATTCATTTCATAGTCACCAACTTACTAAACTATCCAATATGATTTTTAACCCTAAAGTTCTGGTACTTAAAAAAAAAAAATTTCCCCAAACTTAAACCTAAATACTTAAATTATTTTAAAAGTACCAAAGGGTGGGTAAAATTTATGTCTAATTTCCATATTCTGCTTTGAAAGAAACTTTAAAATGTGTATCCTTCAGATATTACACATCACTTCACAACTGGTACATTGATTCTACAAGTGTCTTCAACATTTTACAAATCTTACCAAAGAATCACTACTGTAAACATGAAAAATTCAAAAGCAAAAGATGGATCAAGGAGTTCACAGATCCCATCTTTCCAAACCTATCTGACCTATCCTGCTTTTCACATCAAAATATTTTAATTACATCTTGCGAATATATTCCATGGAAGAGGGATTTAGAAACAAATGCATGTCTAAAAAGGCAATATAACCAACCACCAGACCTCAGAATCGCAGCAACCCCGCAGTCCCTCCAGGCAAGCTTTTCACGACATCTGCAGGGCACTGACATGAATTCAGCTTTTTGTGTTCTGGGCTAACTTAGCAGAAAAGGGTTGTGCTATTCACGCCACCAGACCACCACCCTTCTCCATTCAGGAAAGTCGGTTAACTCAGTGGGAAAGAATGACCAACCTTATCAGGGTTGTGAGATGTGGGAAAGGAGAAGAGCCTTCTACTCATTAGGAAAGAAAAAAAAAATAACAATGGGACAGCTGCTTCCTGCCCTGCACAAAAACACACGCGTGGGTGCACACATACACACAGGCAGTCAAAAGACTAATTTTTTTCTTTTTAATTAAACATGATCACAATTAGGAATGGAATCCTGGCCTCATGTGATGTTTAGCAGTTGGTGCTAAGTCAGAGCCTTGATCTGCCTCTACACACCATTTGCCGTCTCTTACACAGGAACTCGATGAATAGGCTCATTCTATTTAGAACCACCTATGTAAAGACCTGGTATTAGAATGGAAAGCATTGATCTGAATACTAGGAAATAGTAAAGGGCACTGGTAATCTGAGGTATCTTTCACTTCTAGGACTTGCTGCTAAAAGTCGATTCTATCCAGTCACTGTGCTGAGCCACTAAGGAAACCACTGGGGGAGAGTGGACCTGCCAGGAGGGAATGAGCACCAGTGCAAGGAGCACATGTGAACACTGAAGCGAGGTCCACTGCGGGGTAACTTGCTTAACTGGAAAAGGGAGTTCTCCTCTAGTCCCCATCTGTTATTTTTAAAATCTTCTTTAGGAAAAGGGGAGAGGGGTGATAAAGAGGAAAACAAGATAGAAAACACCAGGTTCCCCACCTGCCTGCAAGCACACAGATACGCTCAGTTAGGGGAGGTAAAGGGAGAAGATGCATTATTGGTACTTGTAGCTGTGGCACCTGTCGCTGTGAAGCCTGTGGGAGGCGCTATTGAGCTGTGGCTGGGCTGCAGGTCCTTGGGGATGCCACTGTGAGAACTCAGCTGGTGGCCGAAGGCTGCGCTGAACTGAGGGAGTTGCTGCTTGGGAGAGGTGGAGGCCAGCAGTTCAGCAGAAGGCCCCATGCCACTGAAGCTGGTCTGCGGTAACCCCGGAAGCACACTGGAGCTGCTGGGGGTCACGGTGGCGAAGGCAGGCTGTGTGGTCTCTGAGTTCGAAGTGGTGGGTGGTGTGGACAGGGAAGTGGAAAGAAGATGTCCATCTGCGCCGAGAAGGTTGCTAAATGGAGAGGGATCTCCGAGGCTGACAGGGAGATTGCCCCAGTGAGTCCTGGGGTTTACGACTCCTCCAAGTGGCACCTCAAGTTGGGTTGGGAGCAAGTGCTGCGCCATGATGGGCATCTCTGCTGAAAAGGTAGCTGCCATGTTATCACCAGAGTAAGATGTTGTGTGGGGAGAGGTGATATGGTCACTGTAGGGGGACGGCACGTGCTCGCTGTCATAATGGCTTCCATGGGGCGAGGAGTGTGAATGATCACTGCTGTATTGCTGTCGTGAGGTGATTAGGTCGTCTGCCTTGCTCAGCAGCTGGGCAGGATGTGGCCTCTGGGAGGCATGGCTGCCATCATGAAGTCCATGAAAGTGTCCTGGGAAGGCTCTCTCCCCAAGTGCACTCTGGCTGATCAGAGTGGCAGAAGTAAGGCCAACGTTGGCTGGGGCAGAGAACTGCCCCTGGATCTGCCCTGCCAGGGGTGTAGGTGGGTTAGACAAGGTAGCAGAACGGAGCAGGTTCTCATCCAGCTCTAGACTAGGAAAACTGTCGTGTACGATACGCCCGTTCAGCAGCTCCCCCAGGTCCGTGTTTACCTCTCGGCTCAGGGACTGGATTCCTGAAGCCCCAGTCCCTGTGCAGAACACCCCTATTCCTCTGTGCGACAGCTCCTGGGCGGGAACACCGTCTGACTGGGTAAGCACCCCGATGGTACTCAAGCACTCGAGAGAGGTCACGGCCTGCAAGGCCCGTTCGAGCTCCTCGGCCTCTTCGGGGGTGGGGAGGAGATCCCCGTTCTTGCCTGAGTAAACGAGAGCCATCAACAGTCAGCAGAGCTTTCAGCGCCCCCGACCACAAAAATCGTACGGCGGACTCATTGCTAACAATATTCTATTAAGGATCGCATGGAAAGGAGAAAGTGAAACATTCGGCTGCAGGACAGGTGTGAGGGCTGAAGCTGTCCCGGCCCGAATCGCACCTTCAGTTCGTTTACAGCACCACCAGAAGCCATCTGAGCAAAGTGCGCGGTGCTTAGGAGTCTAAGCGTTACCAGTGTAAAACCCGGGCTGACTATCTGATTCCACGTATGTTTTTACCCGAAGTTATATTAACGTCATTAAAGCGGAAAACACGTCAATCAGTTCGCATCTGAGACAAAAGGCTGTGCGGGAGGAGCCGCCTTCGTGCCTCCACTCCTGGGCTCTTCCAGCTGGAAGGGCAGCTGTGAGGCCTAGAATACAGAACTCACGTGCGTATTTCAGCGCAACACCAAGCACTCAGCTCGCTTCGTCGGCTACCTTTAGAAATGCTTCTGCGTTACTCTCTACTCTTCCCCTCTCACCCTTCTCCCATTTCTAAGTGATCCTCACAAAACGGAAGTCACAGGCCTCGCTGATTTCATTTCCGATATAAAAAATCCATCGTTAGGAACTCGACTGATCAGCCCCCAGATATGCAGTTTCTAATGGTGAAAGAAACCTTCTAAGAGTATGAAAGATTTCCCCTGAAAGCACTAGAGAACTGGCGGCACTGAGTCAACTTTGTTCTGGAAAAGTGCACTTCAACTGAAGTACAGGGTGGGCTATTAAAATGAGGACAAGTTCTGAAAGGTATCAGTAAATTCAAATTTAAAATGTCTTTGTGCAAAAATAAACGGAAGTAGGTGCCTTCCCTGGCGGTCCAGTGGTCGGGACTTAGGGGCTTTCACTGCCGCGGCCCCGCGTTCAATCCCTGGTCGGGGAACTAAGATCCCGCGTGCTGCGCGGTGCCGCCAAAGATAATAAACAAGTAAAGGAACAAAGTTATAAACCTAGCTCTCAAACGTACTGATCCACTAAGGCTAGGGTATCAGTTTAAAAACTGTACATGCTTCACCTTCTAAAAAGAGTAAAACAGTCTTGGTGCTTTACCTTTCCCGTCTCTGGTGAAAGACGTTACACGTGAGGAGGGATACTCCAAACATATCTCAAAAAAGTTACCTCCCCCTTTAAAAAACTCATTTTAAAAACCAGTTTTCGCCAATCAAAACATTGACCATACCTTCAAAAAAATCAAAATCTTGTAAGTCATCAGGTAGCCGCGGCAGGACGTCTGAAAAGTCCTCCTGGTTCAATTCCAAGTCATGTGGAATGTCAGTGATCTCATTGGCAATGTCATCCGGCAGCTCATCAGCACTCAGCTCTGGCGTGGACGGGCTCCTGGGGAAGATGACACGATTGGCCCCGCCCCCTCCCCACTTGACCGCCACACCAGTGTCCCCGAGACAAGTCTGTCGATGCAAAAACGGAAAATCCTAACTCAAAATGTCTCCCTTCCTACTTCAAGAGAAGGAAATCGGAAACCAAAACGACAGACCTCGCCGTATGCAGTTACACACTCCTACAACGCTTACCCATGTATTAAGAGAAGACAACCATTTGGAGATAACTATTTTTACTGCAAATTAGTAGAATGAATGACAATTTGGTGCACTAGTAAAATGAATTACAAATTGGTATATCAAGTGTGTCTTAGTACTTTCTAGTAGAATTTAAAATCTGGTCAAAATAATAATTAAAAAAAAAAAGAAAAGAAACAGGGCTTCCCTGGTGGCGCACTGGTTAAGAACCCGCCTGTGCCAATGCAGGGGACACGCGTTCGAGCCCTGGTCTGGGAAGATGCCACATGCCGCGGGGCAACTAAGCCCGGGCGCCACAGCTACTGAGCCTGCGCTCTAGAGTCCGTGCTCCGCAACAAGAGAAGCCACCGCAATGAGAAGCCCGCGCACCGCGACAAAGAGTAGCCCCCGCTTGCCGCAACTAGAGAAAGCCCGCGCACAGCAATGAAGACCCAGTGCAGCCAAAATAAATAAATAATAAATGAATGAATGAATGAATGAATAAATAAATTTTTAAAAATGAAACAGATAAAACTGGGATGTTTAGCTGAAACAGAAGCCTCATTCATCTGGTCAAAATGCTTACTACCCCTGCCCAAATTAATAATGCATCAGATTTCTGATGGAATATTTCTGTTGGAACATATATGGAATTTCTGTTGAAACAGAAAAATCTGAGAGTAGTCGATTAAATTCCCAATATCAGCATTTGCTCTCTTGGTTATCAAAAGCTTTACTTCAGATCTAACCCCATCAGATATTTTGTAAAAAATTATACTGAAAACTACAAAGTCTAGGCTTATATACCAAATGGTTCCTTTAGCCTACTTCCAACACTAGAAAAGTAAATGAAGCCAGATGTTCTGAGAACAATCAGAACACGTAAAGGAGACGTAAACTCTGGCGCCATCACTGACCGGATGTGAGAGGCCTCCACTGGCAGTGAGACGCTGGTGGGCATGCTGAGGTTCCCCTGAGGCACTGCAGGGGGAATGGGTTTTTGGGGTCGACGAGGTCCACGCCTTCTCTTCTTCTTGTGTTTTTTGGTAAGTGCAGGAGGCTTGGTTTTTTTCCTGGGTTTCCTCTGCTGCTGGTGCTGAACTTTACGGGAGCTATCTCCTCTCAAGAAATTATCCTTTGGAATGAATAAATGGGTATTTTTTAACTGAGATTATTTGGGAAAAACCAAACAACTATCTGAAAAAAATACTTATATCTCTTAAAATTCTATACAGTGCCTAAAACTATGTATAATGATAATTAAATGAGGAAGAAATTCATTTTAAAATTTAATTCAAATCAATTCAATATATACATATAGCTCATCCCACATTTACAGGCATTGTCATAGGTGCTGTAGCATAAAAAATTGAATAAAATTTGATTTGTGCTCTCAAAGAACTTAGTCCCCCATGGGAAAAACATGACTACAAGGATACATAAATACAGGAGAAAAAACTGGGCAATAACGATATAAACACCTTCTAAGGGTACACAAAAGGAAAATCCTGTATTTGTAGTTACGTGAGATTAAAGGATAAACAGGATTTTAAGTTGTTGGGATAAGGGGGAAGATCATTCTAGGCTAAAGGAAATGGCACAAACAGACAGAAAGGACAGCGAATAACTGGGTATGACTATTGCTCGGGGTATAATGGAGGACAAAATATAAAAGTAAGCTCTAAAGAAGTCTGGAACCAGATTCTGTATGACTTTGAATACTCTGTTAAGGATTTTAAACTTTATTTTATAGGCAATGGGAAATGATTTTTGATGACAGGAGTACATGTTTTAAAAGGACTCACTATCCTGGTAGCAACGTAAAGGGATAAAGAGAAGAGGCAAGTGAGTGGAGGAAATAGTTCCAATCAGAGGGCTATTTCAACAAGTATTACGAGACTGATAAATAGTTGAGGGCAAAGTGAGCAGGAATGGAAAAGCGAGGGCCTGTTGAGAGAGAATTCTCAAGATGTGACAGCTCCTTGGATGTGGTGAGGATGAGGGGAATATAAAATTCTCCAATGTGTCCAGGATTTCTAGTTGAGGTGATTGTTAGGGGATAATGCCATTAGTTGGGATACAGAACACAGCAGAATAAACAGAATCAGGAAAAAAGTTAAGGAATTCAGCTGGGCTCAGATAGAGTTTGAGGTGTGACGACGTCCAGGGAGGCAGGAGAAAACCGTATCTGGTGCACAGGAAGGAAGACAGGGATGGAGACAGAGACCTGGAAATCGTGACACAGTAAAAGTCCTTCAAATAATTTATAGGGACCAGGGAGACATGGTAAAGAGAGAAGACAATGGGCACACAGCTTTATAAAACTGCTTCAATTAAGTGAGGAGGCAAAGGAAGAAGAACCAGGAAGGAATAAGAAACCTGCACTACAACTAGCTTTCTTCAGCTAGTACCCTTAAATCTGAAGACCCACATGCACATTTTACTCTCTCTACAATCGGAAAGCATTTTACAATGATGGCATATTATTACTGCCGTCAGCCAGGTGATGGTCATTACAGTTGGTGCTGCCTACATGTTCAAAGTTGGTCATAGCTCTTTGTAATGTCGTTGTTTGAATGAAGGTATGTGCATTGTTGGTTTTACATGCAGACGAAAAACTGCTGTGTATGCAGAAAGGCACAAAAAGCGGCAGTGTATAAAACTGTTACTGGTGAAGCAAATATTCATTATTGAAGAACTGACCACAATCCCCCCCACCCACCTTTTTATTGCAAAGCAACAACCAAATGAAAAAGGAAAATAATCCACAAAGTGGACAAAGCTGTGTTATAGTAGATGTATGTAGAAAATACTGCCTTTCACACACCAAGAATTAGCTGAAACCAGGAGCACTGTAGAAGATAAAAATATCTATGTCTATCTAAGACTAAAAAAGCTATTTTGGTAAGTATAAAATAAAAATTTTAAGCGATAAGAAATGCACTGTGCAACATTTTTTCCTTCTTGGTGGTATATAAAACAATCGTGGTTTTTACGATTGATGTCACCTTTGAGTTGATGAACTCAGTAATAACTCTTATAATCAAATACATAAAAAGATCTGAAGACTAATAATTATCACTACCATCAAACAAATTCAAAGCAAGAAAGAATAAAATTAAGCATAAATTCAGGAAATCTAAAAGATGTTTAGTCCCAGACAAATACTTGAATCCAAACACAATTACAGACTCAAAAGTCACAAATTTAGAAAACAACAAAAAAGAGGCTGCTTCCCAGCCTCTGTAATTCCTTTTGGTTCAATACTTGACATCTCCTTTTTTTATGCCCACTGTGTAACTGAATAAATAGTGAATAAGCAGCTACTAGTACCCACCAGGTGCTGGCATCCATTCCAGGATTTCCCTCTAGGACCAGTGTGAATCTTGAGCAGGAGGGAGGAAGAGAGCTCTAGCCAAGAATATACAAGTCCTACTGGTTCTGCTTCTAGGCTTCTGTCTTACTCTCTTAGGCTTATGCTGTGTAGCCAGGCAACGTTTTTGGTAACGTGCCAGCTCCTCCACACAGAAGTGCCCATGACTGAGACCCTGCCTGGCTCTTGGTATTCCCTTACTTAGCTCCTCCAGAGAGCACCTGTGTCCTAGAGGCTTTCCTAATAAGGCCAATTGTTCATTTACCTACACTACTTACAAACACTGTTCACTCCCAGCATTCTCACTGTCCCATTCTACTTCTATGCAGGACAACGCATTTAGTAACTTACCATCTGTTGTATGGTCTCATACCTGTTGAATACCACGTTCTGTCTGCCAGCCTGGACCTCGGGCAGCTCTAGCCTCTTCTACCAATGGCTGTCCTGTCAAGTGGCTGAGTCCAGTTCAGAACCTCACCCCTCTCCCCCACAAGCCATGTGCCTAACCGATAATTTATTTAACAATTACTTATGGGGCATCTTTGTTCCAAGCACTGGGGATACAGTAGCACTGAACAAGAAAATGTTCCTGCCTTTGTGAAGTTTACATTCCAGTAGGGGGATTCAGACAATAAACAAACGAATTAATACATAATTTAGGCAAATATAAATGTTAGGAAGAAAAATAAGGTAGAGTACGAGGATACAAAGTAGCAGGGTAGAGGGGAGGCAGAAATGAACTGACACTTGATCAGAAACCTGAGGGAAATGAAGGAGTGAGACATGGAGAATCTGGGGAAAGAACACTCCAGGAAAAGAGAAAAACAAGCAGAAAGTCCCTGAGGTGGGAGCATACTTAGAGTGTTTAAGAAAGAGCAAGAAGGCCAATGTTGCTGGAGCTGTGGAAGTGAGGAGAGGGTATAAGACGAAGCTGGAGAGGCTGCCAGGGCCAGATCAGGAAGTGCCTCATAGGCACGGTAAGAATTTCAGATTGGAGTCTAGATGCGACGGGAAGCCACTGGAAAGTTTTGATCAGGGACCTAAAATGATCAGATGTATATTCTAAAAGGCCTGCTCTAAAGGCTACATACTGAATGATTCCATTTAGAAGACATTCTGGAAAATGTAAAATTATACGGACGGAAACAGATCAGTGGGGAGAGAAAAGGGCTGACTACAAAGGGCAGCACGAGAGACTTTTGGGGGTGACGGAATGATTCCGTATCTTGATTATGTATCTGTATGCATGTCAAAATTCATAGTACTGAACACTAAAAAGAGTGAACTTTACTGTATGTAAATTCAAAGACAGTGGGACCCACACGCATAGTCTACCCTGGCTGATACGTGAGCAACACATCCGGGCACAGTGGGCATGGCAGGAAGAAGGGAGACTAATTAGCAGACTATTACAATAATGTAGGCAAAGATGATGGTAGCCAAGGCTAAAATGGTAGCAGCGAAGTTGGTAAAATGTGTGTGAATTCAAGATATAGTCTGAAAGTAGAGCCATGAGATTTGCACAGTTTTTATCACCCAGTGTTAGTCTCTCACTGGGGGACGGATGGAATACAAGTGTTTGCTCTACTCTTATGTAATTTTTAACTTAAAAATAGCTCAAACTAGTGTCAGATTCTATAACTGCCTTCAGAGAGAAAGCCATCTGTATCGTATTATAGAAACTTTGCATTGAAAATAACTTTTAAAAACCTGATTAATATTATTTTATACTGTATTTTTATTTTGCATTATTATATAAAATATATATTATTTGATGACTAATTTTATTATACTAATTCAACCTTCTGTTGCCTGGCTGAATCTACCTAAGTAGGAATGTTTAACCAGCTGAAAAGTATAAACTGCTTTCAATTTCTTTAGAAGCATTCACATAAAAACCGTTATACTAATCATCAACTCACTAAATCAATAAAGCAGATCCTAAAGTACAGCCTCCCTATCTAACAATATTTTCCTAGTCTTATTAGAAGTATGATGGAATGGTATAACTTTAAAACCAACATTTACAACCAGGATCATTTACTTCAGTGGTTTGAAAGCTACAGTGCCCGTATTACCAAGGGTCTGTGAAATCATCAGTGAAGGTCCACAAAAGTGGTTCAAAAAACATATGGAAGTCATTCTTTAACCGTGATAAAACCTCAATAAGCTAACAAAAATGTCTATATTTTAAATGTTTTTAAATTAAAATGGGAAAGTAATTATTCAATATTTGTATACGTAGTTCAGTATACAACTTTTCAAAATATATGGTCCATAAAGGAAATCTAGAAAACAAAACAGGTTCTTAGAGAAGAAGCCGGTAAACTTCATACACGGCAACTGAGGTCTAGAAAGGATGACTCAATAGTCCATGTTATACATATAGCTAGTGGCAAAGCCAGGACCACAGTGTTACACTACTAAGTCCTGTCCAATGGCCACTTGGTTACCCTGATGCATCCCTGCAAACTAAAATATGCTCATAGCAGGTAAGAGTTGTCTTATTCAACTTTTTAATACATTGGTGCCTAGCACAATACCTTGCAAATAGCAGAACAACTCAGTAAGTGCCTGATGGGTGAAATGCATTTATTTTAAGTGATTACATAATTCAGGTAGTTCACTAATTCAGACTTTTCTCTCCAAATTATTCTGAATTAATTAGGGCTTACGCTACCAGCATTAACTAAAGCAATAATTAAGTCCAGTGGAATTATAAATAAGGGTTGGCTTTTGGCTGAAATTTCATCAAATATCCAAGACGTTCGCAGAATTATATATAAGAAAAGCAAAATCCTAGAGAAATGGAGCAAAGAAAGATCTTGGGAAATCTGCCTATGTATAAGAAAATGTATCTTGAGGAGAAGAGAAGTATAGACTAGGTATAGATAATAAACACAATGACCACATCTAACTAACTACTAAATACTTTCTAGAACGGTGTTTTTTTTTCAGTGAGGGTATAAAATTAATTCAATAGGTTATGACCAGCATTTTTTTTTTTTTTTTTTAGTGAAATAGAAGAGACTACAAAATATGAGGTACTAAAAGAGTACTGTTTCACAAAACTTGTTTCAGTGATTTACATACATATATAGTTTGTACTAAGTCATACAATATTTCCTACTCTGGACAGCTATCAAAACTTTGAAAGCCTCAAGCTATTATATATAGGATGGATAAACAAGTTCCTACTGTACAGCACAGGGAACTGCATTCAATATCCTGTGAAAACCATAATGAAAAAGAATATGAAAAAGAGTATGTATATACATATATGTATAACTGAGTCACTTTGCTGTACAGAAGAAATGAACACAACATTGTAAATCAACTATACTTCAGTACAATTTAAAATATATATATATAAACTTTGAACGCCTCTGTTGCAGAAAATAAAATTTGAACTTACCATCTTTTTGGCATGTTCTTCACACAGAGGTGTCTGGTGTGTAATGTCAAACACGGGCACAGAGCACTGCTGTCCGTCTGCAAACTTGGCCGTGCAACTTGAGAAGAGTTGCTGAGAGCGGTTCAAGAGGATATCTGGGGTTTTTTTTAAGTTAGGAATAAAATACACTGAAATCATTTAATTTTTCGAGTTCTACATAAAATTTGTTTCTTCCCTAACTTGTGCTTAGTAAGTATAAATTTTATTATCTATAAAAGCTAAAGAACCAACCCAACTACTAATAATAGAAAAATGATAATAGTTTGAGCTTATCATCTTTATTTCTCAGAATATACTTCTGAAGGAGTCTATTTTGCTCATGAGCTTCTAACATGAGTCTCCCATTGTGATTTATGGCCATTGTGATTTCTGTTATTTGGAGAAGCAGGGTCATTTCCTTCCTAACACACTGACTCCTAAAAGTTCCACTATGATGATTAAAAACAAACAAACAAAAAACTTTCTTTTAAGGAAAATTTCTGCCTAAGATACTCATCAAGAATAAATATTTAAAGATATAATTACAAAAAACTTGACTATCCAAATTTGAATTTTTCATTTCACACTTCCAACACCAAACTCAAACTTATAACTTATGAAAAATTACTTTTAAATCAAAACTGTACCATTAAAATTGGAACATCAGCTTTTTATCATCATCATTTTTAAGCACCTATACTTTTAGCCAGCCACTAACTACATTTCCATAGATTTACTTTATATCTATTAAGGAAATACCTTTCATTTTTCCTTTATGATTTTACGGTTAAGGCTATTTATAAAGCCTTTATACTGCATAGAAACTACTGCTGAAAAAGCTGTGAAAATACAACACCAAGAACAGAAAGGAAGGCAAAAATCAGAAAAGTAATTGCAACTATATAAATTTTTAAAATGCTACTCAACTTCAAATGTTTAATAAAAGTGAAAGTAATAAGATTTCATAACCAGTCTGAAGCTCCTTAACATAGGTTTTCCTCAAGTATATCCTGTCTTAAGATATCTTCTTTCCTAGTCAGTGATGTTTGTTATCTTTCACTCATCTCAAATCAGCACCATATTCGATAAAAATAGCAAATTAATCCCATAGCAAAAAGTGTACTGTAAAACTGCATAACTTTCTTGGAAGACTAAAAACAGCTTTTGAATAATGGGATTTGACTTTCCCATCAATGAGTGTCATGGTTGCCTCATACAAACTACCTAGAACCACTGGAAGGACCAGAATCCTATTAACAAAATTTATGTAAGTGACAGCCACTGGAAAAACCTACTGCTTGCTGTCAGCTTTGCTCATTTTGACATGATTCTTGAATACAGAGTCACAATGATATAAGCAGAAAAAAACTACTCAGAGGACACCAAGAAAATCAGAAGTAATATAAAAATTATTTTCAATATTACAGTTATGATTTCAAAAGTCATTCATCACTTGGCCTAAGAATGAAATATATCACCCCAATGAATTAGTACTTTTCAATGCACACTTGATTTAGTTAAGAGGATACGTTGGAAACAATGTCTGGTGAATGGAAGGGCTTTGTTGGTGCACTGTTCACCCTTCACGGTCCCACTGCATGCTGCTGGCTCCACCTCCTTCAACTTGGTCCGGCTTATGCTAAGGAACAAAAAACCACAAAACTGATTTTTAAAAATGGTTTAAGAATCCAGGGCAATTATTTAAATAATGTTACTACTCTGTAACACCCACATTTTTAACTACCTACATTCATTATTTAAATGCACATATGGGGGCTTCCCTGGTGGCGCAGTGGTTAAGAATCCGCCTGCCAATGCAGGGGACACGGGTTCGAGCCCTGGTCCGGGAAGATCCCACGTGCCGCGGAGCAACTAAGCCTGTGCACCACAACTACTGAGCCTGCACTCTAGAGCCTGCGAGCCACACTACTGAGCCCGCGTGCCACAACCACTGAAGCCCACGTGCCTAGAGCCCATGCTCCACAAGAAGAGAAGCCACCGCAGTGAGAAGCCCGCACACTGCAACGAAGAGTAGCCCCCACTTGACGCAACTAGAGAAAGCCCGCATGCAGCAACGAAGACCCAACACAGCCATAAATAAATAAATTTATTTTTTAAAAAAATGCAAATATGAATTACAATGACCAGTTCCAATACTTCTCCAACCTACTGACAAAACAAATACTACATTATAATTGGTCTCGGCTATGTCTATGTTTTTGTTTTTTGTTTGTTTGCTTTTTTAAGTGATATTTTGGTTCCTTTTACTTTACAAAGAGGCAGTAGAGAATAGTGATGAAGACCATGAGACTAGATCAGACAGACCTGGTTCTGAATCTCCACTCTACCTCTTATTAGCTCTGTGACCTTGGGCAAGTTACTTAGCCTTGCTTAAGCCTCAACTTCCTCACCTGTAAAGTGGAGATAAGAGTACTTCTAGTCGACAGGCAAGCACCAAAAGACATAACACACCTAAAACACTTACCACATACAGTATACAGTATGGTCCATAGACAGTAAAGAGTCAATGGTTGTTAGTCACCACTATCATCATCATCATCATCATATTTTTTTTTTAACATCTTTATTGGAGTATAATTGCTTTATAATGGTGTGTTAGTTTCTGCTGTATAACAGTGAATCAGCTATATGTATACATATATCCCCATATCCCCTCCCTCTTGTGTCTCCCTCCTCCCCTCCCATTCCCACCCCTCTAGGTGGTCACAAAGCACCGAGCTGATCTCCCTGTGCTATGCAGCTGCTTTCCACTAGCCATCTATTTTACATTTGGTAGTGTATATATGTCAATGCTACTCTCTCACTTCGTCCTAGTTTACCCTTCCCCCTCCCCGTGTCCTCAAGTCCATTCTTTACGTCTGCGTCTTTATTCCTGTCCCGCCTCGTCAAGCTGCTAAACAATACATCTGCAGAAAACTTAACCTAATACATGAGGAATGGGATACAGAACAGAAAGCTATGCAGTGAAGAATCTCCTTTCCACCCTCGTCTTGACTTGCTAGTTCCCACTCGTTCTATAATAAGCATTCATTTTATTAGTTTGTGATCCTTCCATAGTTTTATACAAACATAAAAAAATTTTCAAAATAAACAATATTTAAATTCTTGAAAGTATCAACATAAAAACTATGCTATCTATGTAATTCTATAGAGCGTCACAAACTATTAGGCCTTTACACATGCCTGAGTATGGAAAAAGAATCTACTTAATGCACTGAGTCACAAGTCAGCCATCAAACATAAAGAAATATTCTGAATTGTTTCTAATATCTTTCTAAGGATTTAAGTGGAATGATTTACACTAATTAGAGAAGGTCATACAGAATAAGTTACATATGAACTTATTACATAAAATCTAAATAAAAGAATATTTTCATTATAATTGTAACTTTCATATAAACAGTAAATGCAAATAGATGCTGCCAGGTGCTGCCACAGAAGTTGCTTTCATTAAAAGTTCTGCAAGATTTGTCAGATCACAAGAGTGAGGAACTAGGTCATTAAGCCCTGTAAAAAGAATACACATTTTCAAAAAAAAAACGAAGCTTTACTATTTTGGCAGCTAAGCCTAATTTCTCTTGGTCTAGATTTAAATAGAAGGTACCTCTCTATTTTGAATGGATAATTTTCATTGAACAGTTTAATAATTTGCTCAGCCAGCTACCAGGCCTAGTGTTACAACACGACCCTCACTTTCTTTACCCTAAACTTCAAAGTAAACCATTGGTTTCATTTTTTAAAATCACCATTATGTTCCAACTCACCAATATTTCTCTTAAAATAAACCCAAAGTCAGAATTTCAATATCCCCATGGATAATTAAGGTAAAAATGCCTGCTGTGATGTTAGATATATTTTATTATCCAAATAATCCCAACAAAACAAAGGTTTTGATGTCGTTAATATGAAAATATCTACGACAGGCTTCCCATTTGTATGCTATACTGGATCCCCCATTAAAAAGGAAGTTTTCACACAACCAACACTATCTCTCTGCAGGATTGTGGGTTACAAGATACTGAGATTTGGGTTTACATACTTTAAGTTATTTCAATGGCTTGTTCCACATATTCACCAATAAATATGACGAAGTTATTATATAAAGAACATTTTAATATTGTTCAGTTTATATCTAAACTATATTTAAAGAATACCTATTAGAAGGTAGTCCCTATAGTTTTAATTTCTAAAATATTTAGTGACTTCCCTGGTGGCGCAGTGGTTACGAATCTGCCTGCCAACGCAGGGGACTTGGGTTCGATCCCTGGTCCGGGAAGATCCCACATACCGCAGAACAACTAAGCCCATGCGCCACAACTACTGAGCCTGCGCTCTAGAGCCCGCAGCCACAACTACTGAGCCAGCGTGCTGCAACTACTGAAGCCCGCGTGCCTAGAGCCTGTGCTCCACAACGAGAGAAGCCACAGCAATAAGAAGCCCACACACCACAACGAAGAGCAGCTCCCGCTCCCCGCAACTAGAGAAAGCCTGCGCACAGCAACGTAGCCTAACTTTATAAATAAATTAATAAATAAATAAAATATTTAACAGCGGGACTTCCTTGGCAGTCCAGTGGTTAAGACTCCGCCCTTCCACTGCAGGGGGCGCAGGTTCGATCCCTGGTCGGGGAACTAAGATCCTGCATGCCGTGCAGCACAGCCAAAAAATTTTTAAAGAAATAAAATTTTAAAAATTTTAAAATAAAATAAATAAAATAAAAATAAAATATCTAACAGCAACCTTTTAAATGTCTTTTGTGGAACTAGGCCTTTGAGAACAAAAAATATTAAACACAGAGGACATTATTCAACTGACAGCTGATTTCTGCAAACCTAAAATATATGCAATGTAAAGCAGTCAGTTACTAATCACCAAGGAATGATTATGGCACACTGTCATATGATTATCAGTGATGCACTGAGCAATAAACTTTTTACTAATCATGGGAGACATAACCAAATGACATCATATAAATCTGAGAACTGTAATCAAGTTCATCTTGGTGTTTGTTTTGTAATACTTAGTTATCATGAAATTTTCTTAAAAACATCACTAAGGGTGGTTTGGGAGATGTTCTGAAAAGGAAGCAGTCGATTCTGCCAGTTAAAAATCATAGGTAAATACAGTTTCCACACAAATAGCAAATTGTCCCAAGCTCACAGTATAGTCTCTTACATCTTTGACAGGGTCATAATAATATATGAGACCTGATATCTACAATGGTCTACATCTAGATTGTTTCATGCTGGACAAAACTCAAATTTCTACTGAAATTATACTCTTGAAAGCATATAAGTGTTAGATATCATTATTTTAAAACCTATGTCAAACTGAGTGAGTTCTTTCAATAAACAGAGAATAGACCTTCACTTGTTCAATTCTATTCATTCATTCATCCACACTGGAGATTAAAAACAAAATATACATTGTTCCTGCCCTCATAGAAACCACTGTCTAGCATGACAGACAGACATTAATGTAAGTATAAATTCTACAATGAAGCAGAGTACAGAGCACAACAGCATATATATCAGGGGGACCCAACACAGTCAGTGGAATCTGGGAATGTTTCTCCGAGAAAGGCAAGTCTCTGAGTAAGTAAGCAGTAAGCTAAGAACTAAAGATGTTCTAGGACAGACACTACCTCCATTACAGGGGACTGGGAGCTCTTAAGAGTGAGGGGAGCTTTTTTCGTCTCGGCCGCCGACGTGCCATCCAGACTAAGGAAGACCCGGAAACTTAGGGGCCACGTGAGCCACGGCCACGGCCGCATCGGCAAACACGGGAAGCATCCGGGAGGCCGCGGTAATGCTGGTGGCATGCATCACCACAGGATCAACTTCGACAAACATCACCCAGGATACTTTGGGAAAGTTGGTATGGGGCATTACCACTTAAAGAGGAACCAGAGCTTCTGCCCAACTGTCAACCTTGATAAACTGTGGACCTTGGTCAGTGAGCAGACACGGGTAAATGCTGCCAAGAACAAGACTGGAGCTGCTCCTGTCACTGATGTGGTGCGATCGGGTTACTACAAAGTTCTGGGGAAGGGAAAGCTCCCAAAGCAGCCTGTCATCGTGAGGCCAAATTCTTCAGCAGAAGAGCTGAGGAGAAGATTAAGGGTGTCGGTGGGGCTTGTGTCCTGGTAGCTTGAAGCCACATGGTGGGAGATTCATTAAATGATAACAAGTGCTTTTCAAAAAAAAAAAAAAAAAAAGAGTGAGGGGAAATACTGCAGGCTGCAGCCACTATGGAGGTATATTAGATACACATACACAGTTTCAAACAACTTAAATATGCCAAGAAGCAGAGAAATCTTAAGGGCATAGTATTTTTTGAGATACCCAACTGAAAAATAGGTTATTTTTTTTTTTACAGCAAATATAATGAAAACAGAAATATACAAAATGAAATTTCAAAATTTATATGTATATGTAAGGAATATGATCAACAGCTACAAAGCAAAGGTTAATTTTTAGTTTTCTGCTTGTTTTAAACCCTTTTTTCCTCAAATGACTCATGCATGATCACTATAGAAAAATTAAAATACACAGACTACAAATTTTTTTTTAACTTTATCAATAATCCCACCATCTAGAGATAACCACTGGTAATATTTAGGTATATAAACCCCGAAATGTTTTATATATATAATGTTTATTCGCACGTGTGCGCACGCACACACACACAGAAAAAGACGAGAAGGAGACAGAATCAAAATGTTCACAGTGCTTGGTCTGTTTTGTGAATGGTGATATTATGGAGATTTTCTGCCTTTTTCTATATTTTTCAAATTTTCACAATAAGCAAGTATCTTCATTATAAACAGAAGGGATTTTCCCCCCCCAAAGAAATCCAATGTAATAAAACATTTTGAATACATGATACATGGGATTATGTAGATATTAACAGAAAATACAATGGAAAGAAAATTTTAAAATAATATAAGTAAAAAGCATACAATACCACTTCTGTGGTTTAAAAAAAAAACTAAATATTACTTTTAAATAATACAAAATTTCTAAGCACTGTATTTTTTTAAAGATAGGTAACATTCTCAAATCCTCTACTGAATAAATTCTAATCAAACTCCAGCAAAATTATAGTAATACTTTAATTTTACTGTCACCTCATGGCAGGATTATTTTGCCATCATAGAACTTTGAGCAACAAAACCAAAATACAATGCTTAAATATTTCAAGATAATATGCCCACCACTCATTGTGTCTCGACTATCCTCTCAAAAATTAGAGAAAACGGACTGAGGTGAGTTCTTAGAAAGAGGTGGTAGTGTGAGGCTCTGACCTGGTCCGACTGCATGCAGCTCTCTGTAGTTCCTGGATCAACTGGCCAGTACATTCTGGCTCTCTACTGGCCGCCTGCAGCAAAGCTTTCCTAAACGTGTGCCGGCATTTCTTTTGACGAGATTCTGCCCGCTCCAGGCGGCAGAGGTGCTTATATTTCTGCTGAAAGTAAGTGCAAAGTTGGGTCACCCTGGAGCTCCTACTCTCTGTATCATCATCATCCGACCTAGAAAGTGCAGGGAGAGAAGCAGAAAACTTGATTACACGTTAGGCTCATTTTTAAAAGGGGAAAAGCAGATGAGGAAGGGGGGCTGGATGCACAGGGCTGAAACCTGTGGCATGTGAGCACACATTTAACAAAATTAGAGGAAGAGAATTTCAGTAGAGCAGCTGAAAATAAGTACAGTGTTTTAACAATAAGTGAGCAGTAGAGACAATCCAATGCTCTAAGAAGCTTAACCTTCTCAGCTTGTCATAGTTAGACACTCAACGCATCAGTGTCTTCTAAATTTTAAGTGACTAGGGATTTTGGGGAAGAAAATAATTTCTTTACCTCTACTTACTAAAAAGTCTGAGTAAATGACACGACGGTTATGAGGAAACACTCAGCGTAATTTCATAAAAGATAGGTCATACCAGAAATAGAGCAGTGAATTCTAATGGAGCAGTGAATACTATCTAAGAGCTGCTCTTTCAGATGTATTGGTTTTTAACTACCCTTTTTTTGCTAAGCACTTAAAAGAATTTTGATTATAGGGATCACAATCATTCTACAGTATTTTTTTAAACTACAGGAGATATCCTAAACAACATTTCATATAACAGGGAATTACATAGAGGCTTTTCTATCATTACGCTAATGTTGATTGATTGGTGGCCCCTGCTGGAGCACTACAGTGAAAAGGACGCTGAGGGCACATTTAGGCTCAACAAGGAAGAGAGCTGTGGTTAGTCAGCAATGTCTACCACCAGGGAGGTTAAAAAGGTCACCTCTCTATAGAATAAATGTGACCTCATTTTTTTTTACTGTTAGGAATAATGCATACAAGACTTGAAAACTGACCTGTGTTATTTTACCTTCCTTCTCTTATAACATAAACAAATAGCACACATATGACACTACAGACGATGTATTATCTTACTAATATTCTGTAAATCCTTTCTTGGTTTCTCTTCTTGAGTGGTATTACCTGTTTTTTCTTCAGAATAGCCCGTAACAGGCTACTCTGTAAACTTCTGTTTAGTATATGTCATAAGAGTCATGTTCTCTTCAGTATAGTTTCTATTACAGATATACCAATTGAAGGATCTCACTTCAACCTTTTCACCTATTAGACATTCAACATTTACTCTATGTCTATCATGCTCTGTGAAAAAGCTAGGAGCTTTTTAAAATTTCAGTTTCCCAAGACCTACCCTAGATCTACTGAACCAGAATTTCCATGGGATGGGACGCAGGAATCTCTATTTTAATTGTTCCCCAAAGTCCCACAGCAGGTCTCCATTTGGGAATTGTAGTAGAGCCAGTACATGCTGTTAGTATCTTTAATGTGAGGTAGAGAACAAGAAACATAGGAGAGGTACAGATAAAATGCTTTTAAAGTTCCCTAGAAAGACTGCTGGATGAAAGGCTTTTTGTAGAGGAGGTGACAACAGAACTGAACCTTGAAGAAAGGGTAGAATTTGAAGATGAGCAAAGAAAGGTACCTCACAAGGATAAAGCAATATAAGCCAAGATACAGAGATGGACAGGATGGGGAAGAGCAAGGACTGAGTAGCCTGGTTTGGCTAAGGAGTGCGGAATGCAGGGGAGTGCTGGTGGGTTAGGTAGACTTTCTAAAGCTAAAGGCCACATTAAAGAGTTCAACCTTTATTCCATAGGCAGTGAAGAACCTTGTAGATTATTAAGAAAATAGCTAACAATAACAGAGCTAGGCATGAGAAAGATTACACTGTCAGCAGATATAAGTGGAGGAAGAGACAGAAGAAGAGAACAGTGAGGAAATTATGATACAACTCCAGGTAAGACATTACAAGGACCCTACACCAGGGGGGGGCAGCAGCAGCACTGGAGAATATGAGAGGTAATCTGCATGTATAAGAGACTCTGGGGACTTCCCTGGTGGTCCGGTGGTTAAGAATCTGCCTTCCAATGCAGGGGACACGGGTTCGATCCCTGGTCGGAGAACTAAGATCTCAGATGCTGTGGGGCAACTAAGCCCGTGCGCCACAACTACTGAGCCAGCGTGTTCTGGACCCCGCGTGCTCCGGACCCCGCACGGTGCAACCAGAGAAGCCCACGCGCTACAACAAAAGATCCCATGTGCCGCAACGAAGATCCCGCGTGCCACGATGAAGAACCGAAGCAACCAAATAATTAAAAAGAGAAAAAAGAGAGAGACAGACTTTGTCAGTTGGGCAAGGAAGATAGAAGGGACACTAATCGCCCAGCTGTTTCCATTGGCAGAGAGCAGGAAGCAGGAGCAAGAGCAGATTTGGGGTAGGAAATAAATTCCATCTTAGACCTAGGTAATTTGAAGTACAGATGAGGGGCTTCCCTAGTGGCGCAGAGGTTAAGAATCCACCTGCCAATGCAGGGGACACGGGTTCGAGCCCTGGTCCGGGAAGATCCCACATGCTGCGGAGCAACTAAGCCCGTGCGCCACAACTACTGAGCCTGCGCTCTAGAGCCCGTGAGCCACAACTACTGAGCCAGCGTGCCACAACTACTTAGCTGACAGGCCTAGAGCCCGTGCTCCGCAACGAGAAGCCACCGCAATGAGAAACCCGCGCACTGCAATTAAGAGTATCCCCCACTTGCTGCAACTAGAGAAAGCCCGGGCAGAGCAACGAAGACCCAACGCAGATATAAATAAATAAATAAATTTATTTTTTTAAAAAAGTACAGATGAGGCAACAAAGGGAGTGGTGGAAAAACAGTTGGAAATTAAAAACTTGGGCACGTTTAGAGAAGAGATACAGATTTTGGAGTCAACAGCTAACAGCTGGGAGTGACTAAAAGTAAAAGGCCACAGAGATAATAGAAAGAACACAACACATAAGGGCCATTATCACAAAAGAATTTGGTGACTGGGTATGAAGGATAAGAAAGTCAATAATGACTTTGAATCTGTATAACTAAGAGAATGGAAACGCCATAACACAAAGATGAAAGAAGAGAAACAGCAAGTCTTAAAGGGAAAATAGAGCTAGGGTGGAAAATCAACTGCCAACATTGTTATTTAAAAAGACTCTTATTACTGCAGAGAAAATGGACTAGATGAGTGTTTCTCAAGTTAACCATGGAAAGATGCACTTGGATGTTGCACGTTACATCATGATAAAAGTTTTCAAAGCTTATTCATAACTTCCAAATTATCTTGTTGTGGTCCAGTAACAAGCAGTTTGCAGATTAGCACAGGTCCACAGACCATCCTTGGCACTGTCCTAAACTAGAAAATCTTCAAGATGCCTCCCACTTCTAAGATGCTAGACATTAATATTGCAAATCTGGTTGCCGAGGAAGAGTAGCAAATTAGGAAGAGAAAGGCCAGTTCTCATAATATACCAGCAGTGACAAGGGCTGGTACCTACAGCATTTCTCGATACGTGTTAAGTTTCCTTCTTTCTTTAACTTTTCTCATCTGGGTGAAATGGAGACATAGCTGGCTCACCTAACTCCCATGGTCAAGAGAAAGAAATGATACATGTGAAATCACAATATAAGTACAGGTATTATTATTAAGATGCTACTAATAGCTCCAAATACAGAGCAGTAAATTCCAAACCTGATTTCGTAAAACTTCAGGCTTGTCTGTAATCTCACGGCATGACATGAAATTTTCCAAATAAAAGTCACTTTATTTTACTTTATTAAAACAACAAAAGAGCAAAAACTTCCCACAAAGAAAAGATTCATGACCAGATGGCTTCACTGGTGACTTATACAAAATGTTTAAAGAATTAGGGGACTTCCCTGGTGGCCCAGTGGTTAAGACTCCAAGCTTCCACTGCAGGGGGCATGGGTTCAATCCCTGGTCGGGGAGCTAAGATTCCACATGCCACGCATTTAAATAAATAAATATTAAGAAAAGAAGGCATAGTCAGAGCTGAGGAAAAAAAATAAGGCATAGACAGTTACACCTCAATAAAAAATAAATTTTTTTAACTGACAGCAAAATAAAAACTTTTTCAGACTTTCAAAAGCTGAAAGAATTTATCACTGGAACACCTGCACTACAAGATATATTAAAGGAAACGTCTCATACAGAAGAAAATGACATCAGATGGCAATCTGGAACTACTCAAAGAATAAAGGGCTCTCTAGAAATTGTAAAAACGTGGGGGATTATAACATAGGTAGAAGTAAAATGTATGACAGCTATAGCACAAAGGATGGGAAAGGAGAAATGGAAGTACACTGTCATACGGTTCTTATACATGAAGTGGTATAACACTTAAAGATACACTAAGGCAATTAAGTATGTATACTGTAAACCCTAAAGCAACTACTATAAAAATAAAACAGAGGAATGCAGCTAATAAGCCAAGAAAGAAGATAAAATGAAATCATGAAAAATAATCAGAAAAGAAAAACAGGGGAAAAAGGATAAGAACAAATAGGACGAATAGAAAACAAACAAAAGATGTTAGACTTAAATCCAATAATATCAATAATCACATTAAATTTAAATGGTCTAAATACCCCAAATAAAAAGCAGAGATTGTCAGAGTACATAAAAAAGCAAGACCTAACTATATGCGGCCAACAAGAAACCCACTTCAAATATAAAGACTAAAATAGGTTAAAAGTAAAAGGACTGAAAAAGATACCAAGCTAGCAGTAACCAAAAACAGCTGGAGTGGCTATACTAATATCACATAAAGTAAGATCTCAGAGCAAACACTATGACTGGGATAAAGAGCGTCATTTTATAAAAATAAAAGGATCACTTCATCGAGAGAACAGAACAATCTTAAATGTTTATGTATCAAATAACAGAACTACAAAATGTATGAAGTAAAAAGTGAAAGAACTCGTACAAATCAATAGCAAAAAGGCAAAAAATCCAATTTTGCAAAAGAAGACATACAGATGGCTAATAGGTATATAAAAAGATGCTCACCATAGTTAATCGTCATTAAAATGCAAATCAAAACCACAATAAGATATCACCTCACACCTGTTGGAATGGCTACTACCAAAAAGAAATAACAAGTGTTGGTGAGGGTGTGGAGAAAAGGGAATCCTTGTACACTGTTGGTGGGAATGTAAACTGGAGCAGTCACAATGGGAAACAGTATGGAGGGTCCTCAAAAAATTAAAAATAGAACAGAATTACCATATGATCCAGCAATCTCACTTCTGGGTAAACATAACCAAAGGAAATGAAATCACTGTCTCAAAGAGATATCAGCACCCCCAGGTTCACTGCATCATTATTCACAATAGCTAAGATGTGGAAGCAACATAAGTGCCCACACACAGATGAATGGATAAAGAAATTGTATGATATGTATGCAATGGAATATTATTCAGCCATAAAAAAAATGAAATGTTGCCATTCATGACATCATGGATGGACATCAAGGGCATTATGCTAAATGAAATAAGTCAGAAATAGAAACAAATACCATATGTTCTTTCTTATATGTGGAATCTTTGTAACAAAACAAAACAAAACAGGGACTTCCCTGGTGGTCCAGTGGGTAAGACTCTGTGCTCCCAATGCAGGGGGCCCAGGTTCGATCCCTGGTTGGGGAACTAGATCCCGCATTCATGGTGCAACTAAGAAGCCCGCATGCTGTAACTAAGATCCTGCATGCCACAACTAACAGCCAGTGCAGCCAAAATAAACAAACAAAACAAAACAAACAAAAACCCCCATCAAGCTCATAGATACAGAGACTTAATTGGTGGTTGCCAGAGACAGGGGTAATGAGTAAGAAAAATAGGTGAACTGTGTTTTGGGGGATTTTGTTTTATTTGTTTTTTAGTTTCAATAAATTTTTTAAAATTTATTTATTTTAATTTATTTATTTTTGGCTGCATTGGGTCTTCATTGCTATGCGCAGGCTTTCTCTAGTTGTGGAGAGCAGAGGTTACTCTGCGTTGCAGTGCACAGGCTTCTCATTAAGGTGGCTTCTCTTGTTGCGGAGCACGGGCTCTAGGTGCACGGGCTTCAGTAGTTGCGGCACGCGGGCTCAGTAGTTGTGGCTCATGGGCTCTAGAGCGCAGGCTCAGTAGTTGTGGCGCACAGGCTTAGTTGCTCTGCGGCTTGTGGGATCTTCCTGGACCAGGGCTTGAACCCATGTCGCCTGCATTGGCAGGCAGATTCTTAACCACTGCACCACCAGGGAAGCCCAGTTTCAATACACTGAATAATAAAAAAGATCCTGCTTAATCTCTCATGGTAGAAATAAGACAGCAAAAGAAACTCTGTGAACAATGATACCAAGAGTCTTATTCAGGGGCTGATGGTCATGCTGCTCTCCATCAACATTGCCTCACCCCATCTTCCACACCCAAGCATACATATGTTGTTTTTATTGGCTACAAAGCAATTGTGATAATATTAAGGGATAGTTTAAAAATAAAGAATGTAATTTTCCAAAAAAAAAAGTGAGAGAACTAAAAGGAGAAATAATCAAATCCACAAATAGAGATTTCAACATCCCTTTCCAGTAACTGATAGAACAAAATGAAAGAAAATCACCAAAGGTGAAAAGAAAGAAAATTACAGAAGACCTGAACAACACTATCAACCAACTTGACTTAACTGACATTTACAGAACACTGTAATCTAAATGTGGTCTCTGAACACAGTACAATTAAATTAGAAACCAATTCCTGATAAATCCCCAAATATGTGGAAACTAAATATCACTTCTAAATAACCCATAGATCAAAGAAGACATCAAAAGGGGTATTAGAGGGAATTCTCTGGTGGTCCAGTGGTTAGGACTCCACTCTCTCACTGCCAAGGGCCTGAGTTCAATCCCTATTCAGGGAACTAAGATCCCACAAGCCACGCAGCGTGGCCAAAACAAAAAGGTGTTGGGGGGGTATTAGAAAATATTTTGAATTGAATAAAAATGAAAACATGTCATATCAAAATTTGTGGGATGCAGCTAAAACCAGTGTTTAGAGGGAAATGTATAGCACCAAGCATCTATGTTAGAAAACAAGAGAGACTTCCCTGGTGACACAGTGGTTAAGAATCTGCCTGCCAATGCAGGGGACATGGGTTCGATCCCTGGTCCGGGAAGATCCCACATGCCGCAGAGCAACTAAGTCCACAAGCCACATCTACTGAGCCCACATGCTGCAACTACTGAAGCCCGTGCACTGCAACTACTGAAGCCCACGTGCCCAGAGCCCGTGCTCCGCAACAAGAGAAGCTACTATAATGAGAAGCCCGCACATCGCAACAAAGAGTAGCCCCCAATCGCCACAACTAGAGAAAACCCTCGCAAAGCAACCAAGACCCAACGCAGCCAAAAATAAAATAAAAATTAAAAAAAAGAAAACAAGAAATATCTCAGATTTAACTGATTTAAGCTATTACCTTAAAAACTTCAAAAAAATTAAAGCCAGGGGCTTCCCTGGTGGCGCAGTGGTTGAGAGTCTGCCTGCCAATGCAGGGGACACAGGTTCGAGCCCTGGTCTGGGAGGATCCCACATGCCGCGGGGCAACTAAGCCCGTGAGCCACAACTACTGAGCCTGCGCGTCTGGAGCCCATGCTCCGCAACGGGAGAGGCCGCAACAGTGAGAGGCCCGCGCACTGCGATGAAGAGTGGCCCCCGCTCGCCGCAACTGGAGAAAGCCCTCGCACAGAAACGAAGACCCAACACAGCCAAAAATTAATTAATTAATTAATTAATTTAAAAAAAATTCTATGAAAAAAATTAAAGCCAAACAAAAGGAAACAAAGAGCAGAAAGCAATGAAATAAAAAACAAGAAATTAAAAGAAAAAAAATCAATGAAACCAAAAGCTTTCTTCAAAAAGATTAAAATCTATTTGAAGCTATTTTTTTATATTTATTAATTTATTTTTTGGCTGCATTGGGTCTTTGTTGCTGTGCGCGGGCTTTCTCTAGTTGTGGCGAGTGGGGGCCACTCTTCGTTGCGGTGCACGCGCTTCTTACTGCAGTGGCTTCTCTTGTTGCGGAGCACGGGCTCTAGGCGCTCGGCTTCAGTAGTTGTGGCTCACGGGCTCTAGAGCGCAGGCTCAGTAGTTATGGTACACAGGCTTAGTTGCTCCGTGGCATGTGGGATCTTCGCAGACCAGGGTTCGAACCCGTGTCCCCTGCACTGGCAGGTGGATTCTTAACCACTGCGCCACCAGGGAAGTCCCTATTTGAAGCTATTTTAATTAAAACTTTGAAGTTATTTGCACAAGGACAGACAGGCCAATGGAAGAGATTAGAAAATGCACAGACATACACATATGTCAAGGCTTCCAATGCAATGAAAAATAAATGTTCAATAAATAGTGTTGCTTAAATAGAGAAGCCATATGGAGAAAAAAAAAAAAAAAAGATCCTTGGCCCTAACTCACGTCATATATAAAATATACAGAAATAAATTCCAGAAAGATTGTCAGTGAAACAATAAAGCTTCTAGAAGATAATATGAGAAAATAGCTTCATGACCCTGGGGTAAGCAACGATTTCTTAAACAGGTCACAAATTAACCATAAAGGAAAAAACTAATAAACTGTACCCATTGAAATTAAGAACTTTATTCTATCAAAGACATCATTAGGAATGTGAAAAGGGAAGCAGTTACTGGCAGTACTTACTGTTCCTTAATACTACATTTAAGATACCAACTTATTTCTGCTACTGAGAGACCTAAGTAAAATCCTAAGAGCTCCACTTTGGCATATGCATCTACAACTAAACTAAGTAACCAAGGAACCTCTGCCAAAACAAGGCCAAACTTCCTCCCCAAATTTCTTTAAGTATAATTTTGGTTTAGGAAGAAAGCTCATGAAAAGGTTCTTCGAGGGGAAAGTACCATCACACCACTGTGCCTTTTTTTCCCCAAAAACACAATGAACTCACTGAGGAATTTTAAATGGCAAAACCTTGAGAAATTTCACATGGCAAAAACTTCTTGAAGATATAATGGACAGGCTAGGTAGGGCCAATTTTCTACAGCTCTCCATTTTCTATTACACTGAAGCACAACAAGAAGCTGGAATAAAGTAGTTCTATAGGTAGTCTAAAAAAAAAAGGACAGAGGTTCCTGTGAGAGAGCACAGTGGCAGATGCAGATGTGCAGCTGCAGGCATAGAAGGGATGGTAAACCAACGCAATCCCAGTTTCACCCAAGGAAAAGAATGTAGTGCCCCATGCCTGAAGCATAATACTAGTTCAACAAGAATATGCTGAACAAGTGAATGAACAAATGAGTGAAAAGGAAAAGATTAAAGGGACAGCTGGGCAGGAAGTAAGGAAAATTGCTTGTAAAAAGGAGAAATATATACTGAAGGAAAAGAAGAGCCAGGAAAGCAGAGTATCATGGTAAGTCAAAGAAGAAGCAAGTTAGCCAAACTGGCCAAGAAAGTTAAAATGCTACAGAGATGAAGACAAAGATGATGGTCACAAGTCTATAACAGCAAAAGAAATATTCTGAGAACTGCACTAGAAGGCAGAAATGGAATATACATTGCTCCTAATCAAGGGCAAATACTCCCAATACTAATGTTCAGGTAATTTTCAGAATTAAAATAGGATTCTTAGCTATCATTTATCATTTCCCATGAACCAGGTATTGTGCCGAGCATTTACGTATGTTACCTATTTATAGCATTTGGAAAATTAACCCAAAATATCCCAAGTCAAGCTACGCTGATTTGAATATCAACCTTAGGAAGCACAGTTGATATTATCTATAACTTAGAAAGCTTAAGCTCAATTGTACTTCTATCTGAAAACAAGAAATGCTAATGGTGAGGAAACAGTCTTAAATGACATATAAAATGGAATCTCAGAGCGAGAAAGAAAATATATAGCCTTTTCCAATACTAACTAGGAGACAACTATACGGGATATAAAGCCCAAGAGTGGAAATGGAGGCATCAGGCTGTTATAGTTTAATGACACTGACCATTAATAAATCCAGCTAACTCTCCTTGCGCTAATTCCATGTCCAAATAAGCTTCTGACTGTAATTTGCTTCCCATATAGTTTTGCTTAGTGAACATCTGTACCACTTAATGATGATACTTCTTACTAAAAACTGTCATTTTGGCTTATACATTAGTCTCTAGTGAATCAGCTCCCTAAGCCTAATCATTTCTGGGTGTACTAACAAATCACATTTTAAGCCTATAAATTCAGAAACCGGACCTTAGAATGTATATGCATACTATGATACTGTGAAATTCTAGGAGTCGGCCTGGGTGCAGATAGCTAGTCTCCCCTCTGTCTTGCTGAACACCTATTCAAACCACAGTACTTAAACAAAAATAATAATTAGCTGAGTCTGTGAGTCATCTTTTAGCCCCACAGACAAGGATGTATCTCAGTCCCGTCACACCGCACCAAGCATACACCTATGACGCTGAGGTAGTCCCCTGAAAGAGAACTAGTCTTCTTCTTACCACTGAAGGGGCTGGGCTTTAACCTACAGCTTTCTGATAAGGTAGATATCGAGAACCTCTAACGAGATTATTTCAAAAAACTATTTTAACACAGAAATATTCAGCACATTAGAAATATCAGAGAATGGATAGGGATTTCCCTGGTGGCGCAGTGGTTAAGAGTCCGCCTGCCAATGCAGGGGACACAGGTTCGAGCCCTGGTCCGGGAAGATCCCACATGACGCGGAGCAACTAAGCCCGTGCGCCACAAATACTGAGCCTGTGCTCTAGAGCCCACGAGCCACAACTACTGAAGCCCTCACGCCATAACTACTGAAGCCCGTGCTCTGCAACAAGAGAAGCCACCGCAATGAGAAGCCCGCGCACCGCAACGAAGAGTAGCCCTCACTCGCCGCAACTAGAGAAAGTCCACGCGCAGCAAAGAAGACCCAATGCAGCCATAAGTAAATAAATTTATCTTTAAAAAAATAAAATGAAATTAGCATATATAGGAAAAATCAATCTACTACAGTGGAAATTTAAGAATAAAAAGAAAAAGGAAGACTCACGTGTGTCTTTCGTATCTGAGGGTCTCTCGGATGGACCAGGCAACCTGGTATGGTGAGGCCTGCTCTGAGTCCTCCAGTTCTTCTCCACTCTCTTCAGACCAGTCCAACCCTAGGACGGAGGAGAGGATGTTGCAAGTTAGAAAAAATTAACATTTATTTAAAATTTAGATAAAAAGCTACCTGAAATACATAACCCGACACCGACAGCAAGTACTATCATAGTGTGAATAAATCCCTCCTGATGAGTTTCAGCCCTGTTCTGGCAAAGGTATTAATAATGAATGTATGACATGCACTCGCATTTAAAATAATGACATTACAACAAAAAGGCTATATTCCACGGATGAACTTCTTTCGTCAGATGCTTCACAAATGGAGTAGGAACAACACAAAGCAAAGAGAGAGTTCAAGTCAAAAAAAGGGGTAGAATTTCTTAAGTATCAAAACGTTATACACTAAAATAATGTTGAAAAACATAAAACATATTCAAGACGACAGGAAAAGAAGCCTAATGCATGTTCAGGCAAGAAAAAGTCAAAAGGTGCCAGTGGACTCATGCTATACCTCAACAAAGAAGGGGCCTAGAATATACTGTGAAAGGCAGGCACACTCCATCCCCTTTTCCCAACAACATCTCTGGAGGAAAGGACACCATCCACTAGGCAGGGCCATTCCCAGGCTCTTGCCCCCTGCGGGAAGAGGGAAGGGTAGGATGGCAATGTTCTCTTTCTAGTATCACTTGGGGTTCTTTCGGTTCTTTTAAACAAGAGCCGTCACATTTTGAGTTCCATTTGGAAAACAAGGTTAGAGGGAAAAGTAGAGAAATACAGTATAATAATGCTTATTTATTTTGTTAAATGCTATTATTTTTAATGACTGGATAATTGTTAGCTTCCAACATAACAGGTTTTGCCTTTTTTTTTTTTTCTTTTTTCTTTCGGCCACACAGCAGAGTATGCGCGATCCTAGTTCCCCGACCAGGGATCGAACCTGTGCGCCCTGCAGTGGAAGCACAGCATCTTAACCACCTGACCACTAGGGAAGTCCCAAAGGTTTTGTCTTTTTAATTTTGTATCTTGAAGAGGTCTTAAATACTGATGTTGCATAGCCTAAAATACAACAGTGTGTGGACTACATAACCTTAATAAACTCATACCACTATGAAACTTTAATTAGATACCTTGATGACTAGTATTCTATGTCTTCCTTCTTGAGACCCTCAAAAATCAAAAGACCATCTTCATTAGGCACAGTTAGTTAAAAAGGACCTCACAGATTTCTTCCATAATTTAAATGAGTTTACATGTGCCAAATTGGGAAATTAAGAAAAGGTTAATTGAAATGCAAATTATAAATGCTTAAAATTAAATATTGCCATTGGCACAAAGAAACGCCAAATCTAGTTCCAAGATGACTATTCAAAATGTCAGGTCATCTTAAAAAGTAAGTTACTTTCTCTAACTAAAATAATTAGTAGTTTGTTAAAGAGTAAATAAAAAAAAAACAAAAAACAAGTAAGTGACCACGTCATCACCTTCAGGATGTTGAAAGGTGAGATCTTTCAAACACAAAGTGACACTCAAGGCACCTTTAAAAATTAGAACATGAGTTGTTATCTTTTATATTTTCTGTAGAAGTCATAATACTGTCTACTAAGACACCCATGCTTTCTCTGAAAAAGTCAAGATCTAAGTCATAAGAAGTAAGATGGAAGTGTTTCTCCTGTTGTAAAATTAACTGTCCAATAAAGCAAACCTTTGATCTTGGCTTCATTATCACTAGTTTCAACGTAACTAATTGAGATAACCAGCCCAAACAGGACTGTAGAAGCCAATTAAATACTGCGTTTTTAAGTATTCTTTGCTGACATGAATGCAGAGTACACCTGGTTGTAATAGTGCACTGTAATTTCTGGTTTCTCCAAAATAAACTGTTTTAAAAATTTGGGTCCCTCATATGCTTGAATTTTTTAAAAATAAAAAGACAAAACTTTTCTATGAGTTTTAGTTCTGTTCAAAATGATTGAAAGTCAGCCCTCAACACAACATAAAATTTCATAGTTTCAAAAGCTAAAATATTATCAGCATCTAGAAATAAACAGAAATATAAATAAAAATTTAGCAGATGATATGGGTAAAAGGTAGAATAAAAGGCAAACATTTGGAAAGAAAAGTTAGATCTCTGCCTCAAAACTAACGCCTAATGAGTTCCAAACAGATGACTAAAATAATAAAAGAGCTAAAAGAAAATATAGGTGAACATATTTATATACTCTTGGAATGAAGAGAGCCTAAACAAGAGGAGAAAAAAAACCTGATTCAAAAGGAAGAAATCTTTAAAAAGAGAGAGAGAATACATAAAAAAATTTAACCTCTAAATTCCAAAACCTTTATAATAGATACTAAAAGCAAGTAACAAATGGGAGTGAGGAGAGGTTTTGCAACAAACATTAAATATGTATAAAAAGCTCTTACACCTATCAATAAAAAAGAGAAATGCTTAAAAATGGATGAAAAAACTGACAAGATAAAATAGGAAATACATATGTCCAAAAAAAGCAGTATGAACCAATATTCAAAACTACATTATTAATCTAAAAGAGCAGTTCTTACTCAAAGTATGGCCCACAGATCCCCAGGGGTCCCTGAAACCCTTTTTAGGGAGATGCTTAGGTCAACACTATCTTCAAAACAATACTAAAATGTTATTTGTCTTTTTTACTGTGTTGACATTTGCACTGACGGTATAAACAACAACAAAAAACCCATGGTGGGTGAAACTGCTGACACCTTAGCGTGAATCAAGGCAGGGGCACAAAACTGTACTAGTTGTCAATATATATTCCATACCATGACTTGCAATTAGATGAAAACAAGTATACAAAAAACAATTTAAGACCATCCTTGATAAAACACTCATTTATTAAAGACTGTTTATAAATCTTGATTCTTGTGTATATGTCTTTATGATGCTGTGTGTGATGAAATATGAGGTATATATAAAGCACCTCTACTGCATCCAAAGAAAGTACAGCAGCTGTCTTGAGGAAAAGCACTTTGTAGGACTCTTAGTTGTGACCTGAACTAGCTGCTTTTCCCTCATTCAACACCAATTTTATTTGAAAGAGTGACTGACAGACAAACTATTGGCTATCTGGCAGTCATTTTTTCTAAAATGAACACAGTGAAACCATCACCCCAAGGAAAACAATGAACAGTATTTGTTGCCAATGATAACATTCAAATGTTCACTTGAAAGCTCAGTTTTGGGGGAAAACTTGAATTTATCGCTGACAGTATGACAAATACCTAAGAGTTGGACTTCTCCGATAAGACTGGTGTTAATATTAATGAATGCAATCTAAAATTTTTGAATAATGAAATATGTCAACATTTGGGACATCTGTGTAACTCAGTAGAGCAATATCGTCCAAATGACCAACATACGATGTTACAACATCACGCATGGGTAACATATTCATTCAAAAATCAATGGATTTTAATGTAACAGTATGCAAAATTCCTAGATATGGTTTCAGATTCCACGTTGAAACTAATTTTTAAGAAACTACCACTTGTCAAGTTCTGGTGTAGAACCAATTACAAATATCTACAATTATTTGGAAAAAGCTATTACAATATCCCTCCCTTTTCCAACTACAAATGTGTAAGGCCATATTTTTATCTCCTAACCACAAAAAAAACCCCACATATCAGGACACATTGAATGCAGAAGCACATATCTAGCACACCAGACATTAAGATTTGCTAAACAATGTCAAACAATGCCGCTCTTCCCATTATATTTGTTTTTGTTTTGGAAAACAGTTATTTTTCATAAAAAGAACATGTTAACATGCAGTAAATTTATTGTTATTTTAAAATGAATTAGTATTTTTTTTAATTTCTCAGTTTTAACTTCTAATTCAGTAAATATCAGTAAATATAACTCACATATACAAAATCTCTACCGTGTCCTCGATAATTTTTGATAGTGCAAATAAAGTGATTCTCAGGCCAAACACTTGAGAAACACTGATCTAAGGTATGCAAATTTAAGCAAACTTTCTATCAAATTTGCAAAGGCAAAATAATAATAATAATATCTAATATCCAGGGCTATAAAGATGTAGAGAGACTGTCATTCTCACACACTGCTGAAAGAAAAGTAAACTGACAAAATAATTCTGAAGGAAAATTTGGCAATACATATCAAAAACCTTTTTAAAAAGTGCAAAAGCTTGGGATCAGCAATTCTGCTTCCAGGAATCTATTTGAAGGAAAAATTAAAAATGTGACAGTAATTATTTTACTGAGAGGGCTATATAGCTACAACACTTTATACTTCAATAAATTGGAAATGATTTAAATTCAAGAAAGAATTCAGCTGTGACAAACTGTATGAAAAATTACTAACGTGATAATACATTACAAAACATTTTAAAATAGGTTACAATACTGTACATATAGCAGGAACTTAACTTTATATATCTGAAAGAATATGCCAATATATTAACAAATAGGTATTAATAAGGCTTGGGATGTTTTAATTTATTACTTTTGCTTATCTATATTTTTTCTTTAAGTTTTATTAGGTTTTTTAATTACCAAAAGTCATACATGGTTTAATAACAAATGAAATAATATGAAGCTATAGAAGAAGGAATATCACTCCCATCTCCCAAAAACACATCCTGTCCAATTCCATCCCCCGCCATGGTAGCCAATGTTAAGAGACTGATAGTGTACATCCATTCACACTTTAACTATGCTCATACCAGAGAGGCAAACATCTATCCATATGATTGATCAATAGATTTACTGGTGTCCCTTGTTTGTTCACTTTGCTTATTTTTACAAAAATGGGACAGTACAATACCTCTTGATATTTTTCTACTTGTTAATGTATCATGAGCACATCCAGGTAAAAGATGGAGATTTCATTCATTCTTTTTAATAGCCGCATAATACTTCATAAAATGTATATGTACCAGAATTTACTCAATTCTGAATTTCCTGTAGGTTATAAAGGTTGTTTGCAGATTTTTAATACTGCAAGCAATACTGTAAGCAATGCTGTAGTAAACATCCCGGAACACATATCCTTACTTTCTGATATTTTTTTTATCCATAGATAGAGTCCCAGAAGTGAGCTTGCTGGCTCTACATATACTTTTAATTAGTATATATTGTTGCATTACTCACCAGCAACGTATGAGATCCCATATCCTCATCAACAACAGGTATACTTTTTGCCAATACGATGGTAACCCATTGTTACTTTAATTTGTGTTTCCTCGTCTGTTACGAGGATTGAGGTTTTCATTTGTTTATTGACCATTTATATTTCTTCTTCCTCTATTCCCATCCTTTTCCCATTTTTCTATTGCTGTCATATGTCATGCAAATAATTTTTCCTTAAGTTAGAATCACAACTCACAACACATTCAAGAATAAATTCCAAGTGAATCAAAGGCTTAAATGATCAAAAATAAAACAAAACAAACTATTAATAGAAAATACAGAATAACTGTATAAACTTGCTATCAGAGAAATTTTCTTGAGTGAGACAGAAAACTCAGAAGCAACAAAGAAAAGACAGACATTTGACTACATTAAAGTTTTATCTGTAATTTTTTGCTTTTCAATCGTGAACAGGTATTACTTTAAGAATTTTTTTTTTTTTTCAGAAAACTGTCAGCAGATATTTACAATGCTATCTTATTCCAAAGTCCTGTGATAAGACATGTGGAGAACTTCATTAGACACACAGGGACTGAGCTCAGAGGCACAAAACCAAACACAACTGCTTTTAATATTGCTACTACTACTGCTAGAAGCTGTAACTGGAATTCTAAATTCCCAGCTCCTATTTCTTCTGTATCCTGTTCACCAATCACTGTCCTCTCCAGTAGCATACTTACTTTAAGCGGTCTACCTAAACACAAATCTTTAACTGAACACTCTGTCCAAGTATTCTTTTACTCCTATTACACATGAGAAGGTTATGAAAATAAAGCCTTGTGCAACAGGCACATTTTGTTACATTACACACATGGGATATGGTAAAATAGACGGTAACTCACCTAAATGGGGAAACAGATCAGTGTCCAGCTGATGTTTTTGGGTGCACAGTTTCACCAGTCTCTGCAGTCGACTTATACAAGAGAAGTGTGGAGAGAAGGCTGTGGCTTTCATAAGGACCCGGTCAGTCCTGGGCGGGTCCACGACGGGAGCCCTACTAGATGGCAGGAGGGGCAGAGGCCTCTTGTGAGACAACTGCCTGTCTTGTGCTATAGTGTGTGGAGTGGGGGCCACTCCCTGCATTGGTAGGCTGGTGTTCTGAGGTTGAGGTGACTTGCAGACTAGACCCTGCGGTGGCGCTGGAGGTTTTAAAGTGGATAAAGGTGACAGGTGGGAGTGCTGCTGCGGAGGCTGCTGCTGAGAAGGTGCAGGAGGGGGACTAAAGTGCTCTTGTCGAACTTTTAAAATCTCTGTCTCTCTCTGGCGCTGCCGATTCTGGGCCAACTTGCTCTGCAACTTCTTTCTCACAGTTGCCCCTTTCTTTAGGTCATCATCTTCCTCGTTGAAAGCAAATGGGTCTTCCAACTCAGTTTCCAGGTAGTGGAGAGGGACCCTTGCCCCCGGTGGAGAGAGGGACATTCCATCCAGTCCATTGGGCATCTTCAAGGCCAACGTGGGCACCGTCAGGCTAAAGGCCATGGTATCCATCTGGTGCCTGACCTTTACCTCATCTATAGGATCATTCTTTTTCTTCCTCTCTTTTTTCGGGATAAAGCCAAGTACCTGCAAGTGGCTGTTGCAGTACCTTTAAAAATGCACACATATACAGGAAAACGTTCATGATACATATTAAGAAAAGGAGAATATAAAACGACGTATCATAAAATGTGAATCTTAATATGTTCAAAATACATGACTATAATAACTCTTTGGCATTCGTGGATGTGATTTATACAACTTCCACTACCCTCAAGCGATCCTCAAAGTCTGTGCAATTTTGCTAAAGCAAATATATGAACTGCACATGTGAAGAGGCTGCCAGACAGAAGCAAGTCATTCAAATAGTGAGTGGTCCTGGATAACCAACCACCCAGCTATTGCTTCTCACACCGCTTTGTTATTCTCTATTCATAGCATACAAAGTAGCTCATCAGGAGTCTAAAGGATCACTTAAAATTCTCTTGTGGAGAAAAAAATATATGTCCCAATGCCATTCAAGTATTGGAGATTCACAAAGATCTTATGACATAACACTTCAGAATGTTAAATGTCAAAGAAATGATACAAATGAACGTATTTACAAAACAGAAACCGACTCACAGACTTAGAGAATGAACTTATGGTTATGGGGGGAGGGGGGGAAGGATGGAGGGAAGGGATAGTCAGGGAGTGTGGGATCGACATGTACACACTGCTGTATTTAAAAAGGATAACCCACTGCAAAGTAAAGGAGCTGTTACAGTGAAAAATAAAAATAAAAATAAAGAAAAAATAAAATAAAAAAATAAAAAAATAAAAAAAATAAAAAGGATAACCAACAAGGACCTACTGTACAGCACAGGGCACTCTGCTCAGTGTTATGCGGCAGCCTGGATGGGAGGGGAGTCTGGGGGAGAATGGATACATGTATATGTATGGCTGCGTCGCTTTGCTGTGCACCTGAAACTATCACAACACTGTCAATCGGCTACACTCCATATAAAACAAAAAGTTAAAAAAAAAAAAAGAATGTCAAATGTCTACTGTGTGTGTTCTACACACACACACACACACACAAAGAGGAGAAGGAAGAGAAGGAGAAAATAAAATAATAAAACTAGTTAGTGTGATAATCGATTAAATGAGTTTCTCAATAGCCAGCCACGTGTTAAGTACATGGATTATCTCCTCTAGCTAGTTTCTACCTGCAGTAGGTACCAAAATAATGCCCTTTATACAGATGAGGAAACTAAATTTTATACAAATTAAATAACTTGCCCAAAACCACCTATCTGGAAAGTGACAGAGCTGAGACAAACTAAAAACCAAAGCTCGTGTAGCACAGGAAACAATATTTAATATCCTGTGATAAACTACAATGGAAAAGAATATGAAAAAGAATGTGTATATATGTATAACTGAATCACTGTGCTATACAGCAGAAATTAACACAACATTATAAATCAACTATACCTCAATTAAAAAAATAGGAAAAAATAAAAGTCAAAGCTCATGAAGACTCAATAAGTCTTCAACAATGAGCAGGTTACTTCTGTAACATAAATGCTATTTTAAAAATACTATGAAAAGACAGAATCCTTCTACATAAAGAGAAAGTAGAATGCATGTTATTCCAATAAATTTCACTGAAATCCTGTGGAGGCTTCTAACCAGTAGAAAAGCAGTATTTCCTGAACTGGTATACCTCGTGCAGTTCCAAGGTATGTTAACTAGTATGTCATAAAAGCAGTATTCCATGCTTAAATAAATTTGGGAAATGCTGGCTTAAACAGAATTAGATAACAATTTCATCATTTGTTTCTGCTAAACAACCTCTCAAAGCATTTTGTATGATAATGTGCATTATACACCAAGGGTAGAAATCTACCCATATAGCATTGCTTCCCAAACGTACTTAAAATGGCACCTATTTTATTGCAGCATATTTATGATATCTCCATAGAACACAGTTTGGGGAAAAAGGCAATAAAGTAAATACTGTCAATCCCCAAACTCAACGGGCTGCAACAAAAAACTGTTTTAATGACTCTTAAAAACACAGATTCACCAAAAATCAGGACACATGGTTTTGTTGGTTTGTCTTAAAAATAAATCTATCAGAGGCACTCTTTAATTTTAAAGAGAACTATTAAGAAAAAGCTTTCTGGACAGTAAAGAGACGTTACACTGTGTGTGTGCGCGTGCACGCGCGTGTGCCTAGCAGGTTTGAGCTAGGTCCCTTACACACCTTAAACAGAATAGATTCATAAAGCTGCAGCCAACAAGGAAAAGGGTTTCAGGGATAACTGTACTAAGCTTCCCAACAAAGAGTTAATGGTTTTTGTTGTTTTCTATTCATTTTCAAATTAACAAAAGGATTAGTACTATTAGTGGAGAGAAGTGAAGTGGGTTTTTTAAATTTAGAAATCAAACTTTTCTGCTCATTTACATGGGCAGCCTGGACTGGTAAATGAGGCTACTAGGTGCTACATTACCTAACCCAGCAGAGGCGAATCCGCATATACAGTCCTCCTTCAACCCCACCCTCAACTCCCACTCCAGCCACTGTCACACTATCGCAACATTTAGCCTGAACCCTTAAAAACTCTGCCTCTTCTAAAAGGGAAAATTCTTCATAACTAGAATTAGAACAGCTTACTTAGTTATGAACAGCATTTAAAATAATGCAAATATGAATTTCCAGTCTAAAAGAATACAGGGGACTGACTGCAAATGGGTTCTTTCGGGGGGGATGAAAATGTAAAATTAGACTGTGTTGATAGTTGCCCACTCCTATAAATACACTAATACTGAATTGTACACTTCAAATGGGCGACTTGTATGGTATGTGAATTATATCTTAAGTTGTTTTAGAAAAGAATAAATATAGGAAACAAGAAAATTTCTTGGTAAATACATACCATTAAATAAATACATATATAAAATTATACCAAACTTAAATTTAAAATACCATATAAAATAACCAACTTAATATACCCATTTATCTCTAAGCTATCAAGGCTACAGTAATGGGCCTTAGCTTCCCACTGTATATTAGAAAATGGACTTTTCAATTATACCAGTACTTCTACCGAACATAACACTATTCTATCCAAAAGACGGAATCCCATAAGTTAGCATTTATAATACACACCAGGTAAGTTACACACCAGATATTATTAAGAAGCTTCCTCTAGCTGACTACCAACTAGATAATTCTGTCAATTAAAAGTCTTTGGGAATTTGTTTTCTAAAACTATACATAAAACCATGTCAAATCCCTAAATGTCCAAGGAGTAACTGCCTTAACAATGATAAAAGCTTATTTTCAAAAGAATATTAATCTTTTCTACATTGTATCATATAGTACAGTTATAACTATTATATTTATACACAGGTTTAAACATATTATTACATGAATTCAACCTGGGTTTCTTGAGGTAAAATAAGAATATTACCTCCTACTAATGTCTACTTCAATCTGTTTTCAAAGAACCCTACAACAAGAAAAGTATTCATAGCATTTGTGTTCCTATGATCTTGGACCAATTCTGAAAAAATACATAACTTAGCATTTATTAAGCCTAGCTTCTCTTGACACAGCAACACAAAAGTCCTTTCCCTTCTTTTTCTAAAAAAAGAAAATTACTTCAAATATAAAGGTGAAGACGTATGCTTCAGAGAATTAATATTTTGGAGAAATTCAGTGACTCTCACTTTACTTCTTGCTGTTAGCTATTAAGATAACACTTGCTTCGACTGAAATGAAAAAAATCCAAGGCTGACAAAAATTGCAACTGTGTGTGATAAACTAAATTTAAGACAAAATTATAGAAATGTGATTATAATGGATCTTGAAGTAAAAAAGTTAATCCAAGTCCATCCATTCTTCAAGTTAGAAAAGGGCAGCAGTAAGAAATTATTTTCAGTCAACTAAAACCAACTGGACAGACATGCTTAGCCTAATACGTTGGTACCTTTCTCACCTGAGATTAAAGTTTTATTCCTTTCCTCACTAAACAGCTGTTTCTAACTTTCAGGTATTGTAATCTGAAGCCTGAAGTGCTCATTAGAAATTCTACGAGAGTATTCCCAAATCACCACATTATACTGTACTCATTTTGGTGGGATATTTATCAACACAAATTATTTATTTCACCCTAAAAGTTTAAAAGTTGCTCACCATGACATATAAAATACATGATTCCTTTTCAACCAATTTATGTAGGTGACATTCGCTTATATATAGGAACAAAAATAAAGGTTGTATATGTATTTTTTAAAGACAGAAGTAAAAAGTTCAAATTTCTACCTAAAGATAACAAGTATTTGAAACTTTTAGGAAAATAAGCATGCATCTCTCTGTAATATCCTACAATGATCAGCATGGTTTCTGGAGAACTGAGAAAAAAGAGACATGAAAAAAAGAGATTACATGTGAAATCATATAAATTTTCCTAAGAATATGAAAGATGAATAATCAGTATAAGACACCTCCACATTTTTTTTTAACTCAGAAAAATATAAATTCATAATCCTAGTCAAAAAGCCTACTTAACTATGAAAATACAGTTTCTAAATTATAGTAAACATAGTCTATATGGAACCCTTTTTAACCAAAAGAAGTTTGAGAGGAAGTAAATCTGAATGATTCAAGTAATCATTCTTTTGAATAATTCTTTTTCAATAAGTACATACCATTTGCTACCTTTCAAACAAAGATTTAAAAACTCCAAAATTATTATCATTAATTATAACACCTAAGTAGTTCCTATAATTTCTCTCATTTAGGCTGATGAAATTCTAAGTAGAGAAATCAGGAAATACTTTCTAAGGCTGCAAACCAAACACATCAGTGCCAAGACTTGAAGCAAAAAAAAATTTTTTTTAAATAATCCTAGAAAGTCTATTAAGTAAAAAAGAAGAAAACAAAGATACTTTTCAAATAATTCCCCAAAGTTACTACTCCATTTCTTAAAAATTGCCATCACTCATCTTTAGAACCATTCTAAAGTTTACTTAGTTAGATTACCCCCAGAACTCAACATTTAAGTTCATCATATCAAAACACAAACAAACAAAAAAACCCAACTTCCAAGCCTACTAATTAATAATCAAAGATTGCTTCCCGCTGTCAGCGCTTACCTGCGGTCCTCTGATTTAGGGATGGGGTTGGTGCAGCGCTGGCTATTATACTTGGCCACATATTCACATTGCTTGAAGGGGGCAGTCTTGTCCTCCAGAACGTGTCTGATACAGAAAGCGTAGCCGTTGAGTCGCCGCTGCTTGCACAGTTTGGGGCTATATGAGCACAAGGGCTTATTGTCAACCTCAGAGAAGTGTATATGTTTCCCTTCATACATCACGTGACTCTATTCCTTGTGAACATCAGCTAAAAGACCACCACAAAAAAAGAAACCCAAATGATAAATCAGAGAGTATAATGCAGATTTAAGTTGAGAATTTCACTGAGGGACTTCTGCCCCACAGCCATACCTGATTTTAAATCTTCTGCACCATAGCAATGTTAAGAGAACCCCAAGGATACCACAGTTTGGAATGCTGCAGAATCAAGATGAAGCAGATTGTCTACAAAAATATCAAAAGGCCTAGTTAACAAAGAGAAATAAGCAAAGCTTGCTCATCTGGGAAGGAGAATACTAGGATATCACCCTTCCTAACAGGATGGATTCTTCATTGTAATCCAACATCCCAATATTGAATTCAAATAATAAGACACATTATAAAATATCCAGTTGCCCTGCCACTCCAAATTGAACTAAATAATTTCTGCTTTGGTTAAGTTTTGTAAATAACTCAAAGCAGCAGAGCTCTTCCACCAAACTAATGTCATAAGGTGGCAAGTCATTTTTTTCACTATTGATGGTTGCATGCTATGCCTATTTTCAGAACCCAGATCTCTTTAAAATGACAATGGAATGAGCTCATAGACCCAAAACTTCCCCCAGAACTTCTACATTTTTTGATATGTTGGCAAAATATTTAGCAGTTTATAACAAATGTTTCTATAAACTACAAAAAAAGAACAAATTCCTGTTTTAAAAAGTCATTTTCTCTCTAATATTCCCCCCTACCTATCCCATCCAGACTGTAAATTTCTTGAGTCCAAAGACTATTCACCACATTTCTACCATTCAGTTGAGTGCTCTGCAGCACACTGTGCTATAATATAATTATCATGGCTTATGAGTCTTTGGAGGTTTAAGAAGAAAACGGAAGGAAGCAATCACACAATAGTCACTATCTCTCTACACACAAAAGGTCCAGCAGTAACATTTATGTACCATAACACCATATAGTCTGCAATGAAACTGAAACAACTAATCTGTCACATCAGGACATAGGGGGCTGCTGTGGTCTAACCCAGGGATCCCCAACCCCCAGGCCGTGGACCTGTGACGGAACCCGCGGCCCAGCAGGTGGGCGGCCGGGGAGCGAGCGAAGCTGCATCTGCCGCTCCCCATCGCCCACATTACCACCTGAACCATCACCCCACCACCCCGCCGGCCCGCAGAAAAACTGTCTTCCACGAAACTGGTCCCTGGTGCCAAAAAGGTTGGGGACCACTGGTCTAACCCACTTTCTCCACACTCCAGAAGTCACCCAGACAGCTGATGAACAGCTTAGATACCAGTTGCAGAGAAACTCAAGAAACACTCTCTCATTTCCAAAACTAAATATGAAACTCCTTATACCAGTGAATGACAAGATACATAAACCCTTGAAGAGTCAGAAGATATGTCTGCTCAAGTCTGATTATCTGCCAAGGTAACTACAGTATTCACCTTGAACAAATCATTTAACCTCAGTTTTCTCATCTGTAAAATAGGGATAATATTAGTAGCTATGTTATCAGGTTGCTCTAAGGATCCGATGATGCAAAGCACGCAACAGGCGAAGTACCATGCCTTGTATAAGTTAAGCACTGAACAAATACAAGTTATTACTCATAAATGTTCTTATTATTACTACATTTTACCTGCTGATGATAAAGGTAGAGGATCTGTATTATCTTTGAGAAGCATTACACTTACTTTAGCAGAAAAAAAAAAATCTGAAACATTAGCCTGGTTAATAAAAATCACATTTATTACTGAGTAAACCTAATCATACATCAATGTAAAACAAAAATAACAGCTTTCCCTTTTCACTTTATCAAGAGGCAAGGAAGAAAAGTTGGACTAAAAATTTAAATTTAGCTGCCCCGAAGGTCTGGATGTTCAGGACAGGAAATTATTTCAAAGCAAACCCATGCTGTTTCATTTTTACACCCTCTCTTTGGCCTGCTCATCCACCTGGCAAACATAAATCTTTCATGAATTAGTCCAAGTAAATCTATATGAACTTCAGGAAATAAATAGGCTGGAAATAAGTGACTGAAAGAAGTAACTGCCATTATGAAAAAAGTAGCCTATATATGTATGAGAATATTTTATAAATCATATGAAGGGTTAACGTTCACTTTTTACTGACATATTCTATCTAGGTGGCATCATATCTATCAAGATTGATGATTCCCCCTTTCTTTCCAATGTTTATGCACCTTTTTTTTTTTTCCTATTTGCATTGGCTAGAACTACTGGAACAATGTTAATAATAGCAACCACGGGTACTCCTAACTTTAAATGAGAACTGCTTTGAGTCAATGGCAGCAATAATGCTGACTTCTGTGTTATGTTAAGGAAGTATAAAGAAATTCCTACTTTATTAAGAGTTGTTTCTTTTTTCAAAAAACTCAGAATTGATGGTTAATTTTTACTGAATTCTTTCCCAGCTTCTAGGGAAATGATCATTTTTCTCTTTTGTACTTATAAAAATATGTACTAAAAATATTTAGTATTTAGTATTTCCTGATACTGTACTCTTCTTACACTCCTGGGATGAAAGCAACTTGGTCATCATGCATTATTCTTCTAATATATGGCTGAGTTACATTTGCTAATATTGAGGATTTCTGATTTTTGTATTTTGAGAATGTCTAGAGTTTTTTTGTGTGCTTTGGCAGAATTAGGTGTTAATATAATATTTTAAAAAACAATTTATAAAAATTTATGTTCCTGAACAGTTAAAAAGCATTGTAGTTATAATGTTACTTAGAAAGTTGCCTGGGCCTACTAGTGTTTTGTGCAGATCAGGTTTTCAAATTTATCTGCACACAATTTAGCAATGTGACCTCTTACGTTTAATTTTCTAAATATCTGTGACTCATTCTCGTATTCTGTGTATGTCCATACACATACGTGATATTTGTGCTTTCTCCTTTTGTTCATGATTGGGTTCAACAGGAGTTTATCTGTTTAATATTTTTACCAATATCCTCCCCCAAAAAACAAAAAACAAAACAAAACAAAAACCTCTTGGATTTATCAGCACCTCCATGTATTTTCTAATTCATCAATTTCTGCTTTTATATTTGTTCATTCTTTCTGCTTACTTTCCCTTTATTTTATTATTTTGTTAACTTCTTGGGCTGAATTCTTTTATTTTCATTCTTTTCTTGCTTAGTAATTTGTTTACATCTATGAATTTTCCTGAGTACTGTTTTAATCATATCCCATAGGTACTAATACACAGAATTCTGATTATCAATACTTTCTAGTTGATTTGGATTTTATTTTTTTATTTCTCCTTTGACCCAAGAGTTATTTAATTTTTTCAGATGGTAGAGTTTTATGCTTCCCTTTGTTTTAGTTCTAGTTAAGAATAAGGAGCATTGGGAATTCCCTGGCGGTCCAGTGGTTAGGACTCCGTGTTTCCACTGCCGGGAGCCCAGGTCCAATCCCTGGTCAGGGAATTAACATCCCACACACACAAAAAAAGAATAAGCAGCATACTGGTATCTGAGTGATTCTCTGGGCCCAGCAAAGGAACCAAGTTTCCAGAGCTCTGAAGACAAGGGGTAACACCCCAAAATATGGACTTATTTTCCACTCCACCTTCATTGGCCTAGCAGCTGCCAAGAACAAAGGCTGCATCTCCAGATACCTAGCAAACAAACGCAGTACTGCTTCATGAATTGATTGCTTCTCTGAGGTGCCCACAAGTGTATTTGGGGAGAAGCTTCACGAGTGAGTCGAGGAACGGCTGTCTTATGAGACTGGAGAGATTCCACAAAAGAATGGATGTCATGAAGGAGGCAATGGTTCAGGCAGAGAACAGCTGCTGAGATTACAAGGAAGTTGGAGAAACAGAAGAAACACTTGAAGAAGGAAAAGAAACAGCTGGCTGCAACTGCCCTCACATCTTTAGAAAACAGCAGCAGTGTAGAGGAGGAGTGTGAGGAAGGACAAAGGTGCTGAGACCTTGCTGAGAGCCCAGAGAGCTGACTGCAGCACACACCCATCCCCTGGGCAAGTGTGTTCTGTCCTCGGCTGCCTCCCAGGAGTGTAAGACCCCGAATGAAGAAAAAGTAAAAGCCCCAGTAGGCTCCTCAGGAGAATGGAATGGAAGACCCATCTCTTTCTCCAAACCCAAGAAAAAGAAATCAAGGAGGAGCTGGTTAGCAGTGATCTTGAAGAGACAGCTAGCAGTGGAAGCCTTCCCAAGAGGAAGAAATCGTTCCCCAAAGAGGAACCAGTTAGTGACCCTGAAGTCAGAAACGAGAGTGCCCCCAAGAAAAAGAGGAAATTCTCTTCCAAGGAGCAGCCACTCAGCAGTGGACCTTTAGAGTCTGCTGGCAGCAAGAACAGCAGCTCTGAGGAAAAGTTCTAAAAGCTATCCCAGGAAGATCAGAATGGACACTTCCCTGGTGGGGCATAACCCACGGAGTATTTCTCAACCCATCCCCTATATCCTAATAAAAACAAATTCACAAGGAAAAAAGAAAAAGAAGGAGCATAATCTGCATATATCTCTATTTTGGATTTGACTGAGTTTTTATTTGGGGACTAACAGATATTCCTGGGAAAGAGTATTCATTGTTTCCAGGGTATGTTGTTAGTTGTATCATATATCATGCTATTAACATTCACTATGATATTACTTACTTTGTTTGCTTTCTCTATCTACCAAGAGCTGGAAGAGATGAATCAAAATCTCCTACCATCATCTTATTTGTTTCTCCTTGTATTTATTTTACAAATTTTAAAGCTGTATTATTTGATACAGAGATTCATGACCACTAGACTGTCACTCTTTATCCATTAGGAAATGCAACTCAATTGATGCTTTTTGTCTTGAATTCAACCTTGTCTGACACTAATACCTGGACTCCATATTTTGGATTTGAACTTGCTGGTTAAGTCTTTGCCCATCATTTTACTCTCAGGTTTTCTGAGGCACTGTTTTAGATCACAGGTCAGCAAACACTGGCTTATAAGACAAATTTGGCCCATTGCCTGTTTTTGTAAATAAAGTTTTATTGGAAGGCTGTTCTGTTCATTCATTTACATGTTGTATATGACTGCTTTCACGCTGTAACAGTAGAACTAGTAGTTGTACCACAAAGCCTAAAATATTTACTAAATTATTATTTGTTGGTCCCTTTTTTAGATGCATCTCTTAACAGGTTTGACTTTTTTGCACCAATCTGAGTCATTTTCTTTTAGTAAATGGGTTCATCCAATTAATAATTTTGTATTTACTTACATGACAAATGTTTCATCTTAATTTTATTACCTCATTTTTTGTATTGTTTTTAGCTTTCAATTCTTATTACATATTTCATTATATAGTCTATTTTCTTGGAAGATTTATAGTCTGTGTCCTTTAAATAACATTTCTTTACTCCAAACTAAGAAAATTAGTATATTTAGCATTATTGTGATTAATCTCATGTTATGAATGAGAAAAATTTCCGTTTTTGTTAACTACCTACCCATTGCAACTCAGTATTTCTTCCTTAGATTATTATTTTTACATTGCTATAGCTTATGACATTTGAACGTTTGTCCTACATTTAAAATTATTCGATGCTAATCACTAATCTTTTAACTTCGTTTTCAATTCATCTCTTGATTCAATAGTTCATAAAATAGTTACCTCCCTTTTCCACATTCCCCACCAAGGACTGACTTATGGAAAATAAGCCATGGCTTTTGTTTAAAAATATATGTCAACTGAAATTATACTTAAACTATAGCTTGCCTGGACGTAAGTCTTGGATCATATATTTTTTTTGTCTATTGACTTTGTATAATTTTTTTCCATGTCTCCTAGAATGTAAAAGCCTGAGGCCAGCCTCTTTTATAGGAGGTTTGATTTTTTTTTCCCCCACTTTAACCTAACAATAAAAGTCTTTATGGGAATTCCCTGGCGATCCGGTGGTTAGGACTCAGCACTCTCACTGCCAGGGCCAGGGTTCAATCCCTGGTCGGAGAATTAAGATCCCGTAAGCCACGTGGTGTGGCCAAAAATTTTAAAAATTAAAAAAAAAAAAAAAAAGTCTCTATATTTAAATACTAGAAACCATTCTAGAATTTCAATTCGTCTTTTATTGTGGGAAACTCTTCCTTAGTATCTTGAATTTTTTTTTCTACTTCATTTATTCTATTGTATTCTTCAGGGGTACCAATTATTGGTATGCTAGATTTACTGTCTTCCATATCTGTTTCCGTCTCTAGTCTTTATTTTTACTTTCTCTATTTTGGATTGCTCAAATTTCTCAAGCTCACCTCCATTATCATCAGCTATAGTGTATATGTGCTGCTTTGAAAGTGACCTTCATTTCTACAATGACTATATTTTCCTCTTTTATTTCATACCCTGGTTCCATGAGCTCACTCTTATATCTTATTTATTTCTTGAGCTTTTGTATCTCATCTTTAAACTCCTGTTTCAGAGGAGCCATGTCTCACCCCCAACTCTGCACACCACCTCCCAGCATAAGGAACTATTTATTCATAATTTTCACTTTCTCTGTTCTTTCTGAAAATGATCAACTCCAACACTCCTCCCTTAAGGCTTGACTCAATGTTGGATTAGTCTCCCCAACTCACAGGGGCCCACATGGCATAGATTAGGGGATGATAATTTAGGCTTTATTTCTCTTCAGTTGACCAGATCAGCAGCTATATGGCTGCATGCTTCCAGTTTCTCCTCTACTCTCAACTTCTTGCAAAAATAGTACGACTCTACGGTTTGTTATTCAACCCCACCTCTCCTGACACTCAGGGAGCACAATGTATATACCAACTTTGACATTCCTAGTAAGGGGATCACTAGTTTCGTCCTCATGGTGTGTCACCTACTTGGGAGGAAGCTGCTCCCCCCACTTTGCTTGAGTTCTACAGAGGAAATCATCCTCTCCTTGCATCCTCTCTTGCCCTGGTTCCATTCCCACTGCACTTAAATAGCACTAATTCATATATTCTGATTATAAGGTTTTTTTAGTTATCAAAGATTGAGTTTTTCTTCTGTTTCTCATTCTCCTTATTCTTTTCAGTTGGTTTAGAGAACAGAGATGTCAGTATTCTGACATCATTAACCAGAAGTATCTTTTAAAATTCTGCACAGTAAAATGTACCAAAATAAAATCAAAATCATAAAACAAATTATCTAGTTTTTACAACAAACATATTCCTTATGTTATTTTCTGTTTATTTTAAAGAATCAACATGTTATTAAAGAAGTTACTAAACTTGATTCATTTTCACTATGTCAGATCCATGTGATTCTAGCTTTAATGACAAGTATTTATTTATTAAACACTGATGGCAAGTCCATCATTTTTGGAGACGCTATAGAGGATACTAATAGTAAAAGACATAATTTTTTCCCTGAAAAGATTATAATCTATGCAATGAGATGCACTCAAAAGAAAGGAAGTGAATAACTGGAGGACTTCACCCAGAGCTCTGAGCACCCAGGCGCCTCTGGTCTCACTAAGCCCAAGGACAGGCCCTCTGTCCAGAGCAATGGATGTCTTCCTCTTTGTGCCCCCTCCTCCGGCCAGCCCTAGCCTCAGAACACAGCTCAGTTGTCACCACATGCAGATTCCCAAAGGCTGAGTTAGTTACATGCTCCTCTGAGGTACTCTGTGCATTTCCCTGTTTTAACCCTTATCACATTCTACTTTAATTGCCTGTTCTTCTGTTGTCTTCCCTCTTAGGAAATAAGCTCCTAGAGGGATAAACAGTTTTCTGTTCATCATTATATCCCAGAGCTTAGCATAGTATCCAGAAATTAATAGCTGCTCAATAAGTACATGCTGCCTACATAAATAGCTTCTGTGTAGTACCTCAATTCTAGGTTGTCTACCCAAAACAGGTTACTAGATTCACCCACCAATCATCAAGTAATTTTAAAAAAATCACTAAATTGGTACTTCAGACAGTCTACACAATAATTTCTAATAGTCATAGCCATATACCAAGAGAAAGTATAATTTAGAAGCTTTAAATTTTTTGAATATTGCAGTACATCTGAGGTAACACCAAACGTTTCATCAAATAGATTCACATAACTTGCTACCCAATGTCTATTTGGCAAATAATATTTTTTAAAACAATGTAAGAATGAATTAAAATCTACCTATTCAACTTCCTCCTAACTCTAAGAATTCATTAATCTATCCAACTGCCCTCTTTCATCATTTGCCACAAGGTGCCAAAGCTCTTGCTAATGATCTCTATGCCATTACAAATAGATGTTTAATTGCAACATCTTATAAACAACTTCTCTTCAACCTTAGTTTTTTTTACATCTACCTGTGATTATTTTTTTCTATTAATATTTCTTTGATTTTTAACGTTTTAAAGTCCTACTAAAAGCCAACCTTCCATCTCCTCTTTGAACAATCACCTACCTGTTCTCCATTTTCAAATCCCTCTTTTAAAAGACCAATTCAGGGACTTCCCTGGTGGCGCAGTGGTTAAGAATCCGCCTGCCAATGCAGGGGACACCGGTTTGATCCCTGGTCCAGGAAGATCCCACATGCCGCGGAGCAACTAAGCCCGTGTCCCACAACTACTGAGCCTGTGCTCTGGAGCCCGAGCGCCACAACTACTAAAGCCCGCACGCCCTAGAGCAACTACTGAGCCCGAATGCCTAGAGCCTGTGCTCGGCAACAAGGGAAGCCACCGCAGTGAGAAGCCTGTGCACCACAACAAAGAGTATCGCTGCTCGGCGCAACTAGAGAAAGCTTGCGCATAGCAACAAAGACCCAATGCAGCCAAAAATAAATAAATAAATAAATTTTTTAAAGCCCAATTTAATCTTTATACTTATATTTTCAATTCCCTAATGTATTCAAACTCACTTTATATACCATAAAAGGAAAGAATGTTGGGGGACAATGGCCCTCTGCTTTGAAATCTAACTTCCTTCTTAATGGGTATTATTTAATATCAAAACCACTTTGTCTATAGGGACTTCCCTGGCAGTCCAGTGGTTAAGACTCTGCACTCCCAATGCAGGGGGCACTGGTTCGACCCCTGGCCGGAGAACTAAGATCCTGCATGTCGCACGGCACGGCCAAAAAAAAAAAAAAATCACTTTGTCTATAAACTGGAAACAACTATTCATCTGGTCTTCTCTACATTAACAGGTTTTTCCTTTTAAATTAAAGAAGAAATCATCACAAAAGCGCTAAGGTAGATCTCAGGGGAAGAAAAAATAACTATATATTTTTCATCTTTTACATCTAGCCTTCCACCACTGAAGTTCTTTACCCCTACTCCACCAAAGGTGAAGTTCACATGGCCTTCACTCATTGACATTCATTGTAGGATAAAATAAGAGAGGAAACATATAATGTATAAAGTCCACATGGTCTTGGTCAAATGTTTTATAGACCCTAATATTTAAATACAATCCCAATGACTAATCCATTTAGAACTATACCTAAGCTCTACCTTTTAATACACAATGAATATCACTAAAAAAAAAATCCTAACCAGACTAAATTTATCACAGCTATAGTACATACTATATTCAGCTGTGGAAATAGCTTCTTTAGAATTAGAATACAAACAGATCTATGCTCCCTTAAAGAACAGAACTAAGGTAATTAAGCACTTAAAAGCAGCAGTAGAATATACACCCTTATTAATTATTACCAAAAATAACTATTACTGAGAATAGACTCACAGAAAGAATATTTTCACAGCAAACATATCCATATACTGAAATTCAAGAGAAGGAAATATGGGTAGGTGTAAAAAAAAAAAATCCTCCTTGATATTACATGCTGAGTTTAATGAAAAATAAATTCCTTTCCATAGTTTCTTTCTTCTTGCAAATACGGAGGAATAAGACATTAGCAGGGAGAAAAGTAAGAAAGGTAAGCTTTTAACAAAAGCAACCTACAGCCCTTTCGGTCTTCCAACAGCAACCATAAACCAATTTGCAAAACTTTGAACATTATTCTCTTTGGGACTGCTACTGTATCACCTCCATGTGGAATCTCTGCATGTCATTACTGTTCTTTTGAGTCTCGAGTTTCAGAAGCACGTTCATTTCACTGCCACAGCATTTTCCCCTAATTGCCATCTGTAATTTTATATTCTACCCCCTTTTTAGAGCCTGGACCTACAACATACCTTACAATTTTTTCTAATCCAACATTAACCTAAATTCTCAGAATGTTAGTTTTCTAATATATTTAATACAAACGAAAAGAAGTTTTACTTATCCCAGATCATATAAAGTCTTAAAAAGCATGTCCCCCCTACTTTAAGCTTTTTTTGAAATGAATTTTAATTCAACTTCATGGAGCATAAAAATGTGATACTAAACAGATTATTATTATTATTGATTTTTTTAAAAACCAGCAATATCCCACATATCAATTTGAAAAGTAGTAACATTAGACTCAGAAATGATAAAAATCTATCAACTGATGTGATTCAAAGAGAAAGATCGTGAGAAAAAACTGCCTATCACCCCAAAATATAAACAATATTCAACATAAAGTTCAAACTAGAATATTTAAAAATAAATTGCTTATTGAATGCCTATTATGTGCCAAACACTGTGCTCAAACAGCACTGTACAAATAAGTTTGCATTGTGAATTTTAATTAAAATGGCCTTTATGCTAGTCGAGTTCTTTACCTAATTTATTAGAAAGGTAAGGCTAGCTCATGCAGCAGTTGAGAGCACTTACCGGCTTCAGTGGGTATCAGAGATGGTGCTTCAATCTGGCTCTGCTAATTACTGGGTGTTTGACCTTGGGCAAGTTATTTAGGTTTCAGTTTTCTCAGTAGTAAAGAAAGGATTACAATAGTAGGTACCTCATCCAGTCACTTAGGAGAATTAAATTAGGTATTTCATGCGCATGGTACTTAGCACATACTCATCACTTAATGCTAAGTACTATTAGAAACAGTAAGTAGTAGTTTATTGGTATTATTTTACTCAAAGATCTGCAGGGCTGAAATGCAGTCTCCAGCTGCTGCTGGTTTTCTGAATGGTACAACGTAATTCTCGGTTAAGTCAGGCCCTCCCACCTTCTTGAGGCTAGAGTAACAGAATCCACTGAGAACTGTTTTCTATAATCCATATTAAAAATCTAATATTAAAAATATCTTCTCCATTCTACAGAACATCTATATTCCTGGTGTTCTGGTGTTCTTAGGATGACAATACTAGCAGAATGAGCAGTGTTTCACTGGGTTACAGCATTTATTAGCTCCAGTTAACAATCCTTTACAACAAATGCTTTCTGAGTTTCTATCCATGCCACAGTCACTCTCAATTGTTACAGAAACCCTATACTGCAGGACAAGACGAAAGAAAAATCAAGCTGTAGTTCTAGTCCTCAAAGTTCTTTTGTTCTAAGAATCTGAAACCAATGGCCTCTTTGTTGCTAAATTCCAGGTACACCTTTCCATCCTTATCTCACTTGACCTCTCTGCAGCACCTGACACTTTCTCTGTCTTGAAAACTCTTTCTGGCCGCTCAGTTAAAGCTTCTCTTGAACCCACACTTAAATGTCAATGTTCCCCAAGATTCTCTTAATCTTGTTTTATAGGGATCCAAGATGAAATGCCTACATGGGCCACAGGGGTGGGCCATGGCCAGACTTTGGCAAACTTTGCTTATCTAAAGGCAGCAGACTCAAACCAGTTCCAACAAGTTGTTGCGATTAAAACACACGGGCGAGCGTGGACCCAAGGTTTCCGGATCTTCCAGTTTTTCAAAGAAGACAAAAATCCAAATTTTCCCACAAAATCTTTTCCATGTCAGCAGCTCATTTAAACTGTTGAAATACAAGATGCGTGACCTTGAGCAAGTTATTTTACAAATCTGTTTCCTCATCTATAAAGTGTCAGTGATAAAGTCACACACAAAGAGTGAATGTCAAACAAAACATTTTTACAGGCTTTCATTTTAATGTCTGCTCTACATCTACCCCAAGACTAGATTATCCCAGGTTTCAAGCAAATGTATAAAACTGTGAATATGCATAAATGCATTTTGGGCCAGAAAGTTCATCAGATTCCCAAAAAAGACTAAGAACCACTGACTAAACCAAGTTTTTCTAATTCTACAACTTCAGCTGTTACCTATACGAGGATGGTTCCCAAATCTACATCCGGTCAACCTATGAAGACCACTTTTACCTCCGTAACAGCCTCTCCACTGACCTCTCCATCTCCACTGCCACCTCGTGAGTCCAAACCTTCAATCTCTTCTCAGCAGCTGTCTCACTTGCCCTCCTTTGTTCCACTTTTTGTACGATTTAAATCTTCTAAAATGCAAATAATTTATTTGGCCAAAGGCCTACATAAATGTAAAATGAATCCAAATCCCTTGGCCTAAGTACAAACTCCTTAGGACCTGGTCAGGCTGACCACTCCCTCTCCCATTATAGATTCCTACTCCCCCAATTCCTACAATTTGCAATACAGAATACTCCTTTGTCCTTAGGCATTTATTAGTACTTGCAGGTCCCACCTCCTGGAATGCCTTTCTAACTCCTCCCATTCGCTCAGGGCAGAAATCCCCCCCTCCTGGAAAATGCTAACTGCTTGCCCCTAGGCCAGAATAAGTAGGTTTCCTTCCTGCAGGCTAAACTATCCCTCACCATTCAAAGATGTAAATGTCAGCTTTATTTTTCTTCTGCACTAGACTGAAAACTCCTCAAGGGCAGACAATGTGTCTTTTTATTACAAGGCCCAGGGCTACCACTAAAGAAGCTAATCTGTTAAATGAATGAAACAGCACTGGCTTCAGCAAATCCTACCATCACCTCAGATAAACATCCTACCCTCCCAAGGTGAGCCTACCAAAGCCACAGACTACTCAGCCCTTCAAAGCCACGCAACACACACAGCTGCAGGCAGATAACTTCAAGAGTTTAAAAGTAGCTAGAAGTAAACCCACCTTCTTTGCCCACTGGTGTACTTACCACTCCTTTACATTTACCAACTCACAGAGTTCAACGACAGAGACTAGGCTAACATCAAGCTACTGAAACTTTCTGTGAATATACTGCTGATTTTTTACTGGCACAAAAATATTTATTTGTCCCATGAAAGTAATTATTATATTGTATCTGTACTCAAATACTTATTAGTATTAATATATGCTGAGTGAAGCACTCATTCACATTGAAAAATTCACATCGAGAATATTAAAAAATCTTTAAAGGAAAATATTGTATAAAGGTCACACACCAGGCACCACTCTAAAGGCTTTATGTGCAATTCCTCATTTAATCATCACAGCAACCCTATGAAAAAGGTGTTATTATCACCCCCTTTCACAGATGAATAAACTGAGACTTAATGAGAGTAAGTAATTTATCCAAGTTACATAGGTAGGATTCAAAGCCAATTTGTCTCCACAGCCCAAGCTTTTAAGCAATACAAAACTATACAACATTGTTAAATGGAAGATCCTGAAATTATGCGGTACGTATATACAATCACAAAATAGGGAAAAACACACACACACAACAAAATGTTAACAATGGTTATCTCCTGAATGGGATGAATATGAGCAAATATTACCTTTAGTCAGAAAAAAAGCAAACAAACAAGAGAAATAGTACAGACGGTGCTAATAGAAAAGTAGAGTGGGCTAGGGGAATTAAGAGCCAAGCACATGGGCTATCTCATCTAATCTTTACATCATTACATCAAAAAAAAGTTATTTCCATTTTATAGCTAAAGACTGAGGAACCTGCCCAGTGGAAGAACTGGGATCAGAACCCAAGGCCCAGCCCAAATACGGCTGACTGCAGGATACTATGCTACAAATAAAATGCAACCAAAAAGCTGTCTTAAAACCAAGTCACATTCTGGGAGAGAATCAGAACCAAGTAGTCTGGCATCTTAAGTGCAAGGAGGGGAAAAAAGAAAGACCTAAGGTTTTCATTTTAAGCTGATCAAAAGTAACTCTGCAAGTGTCCCCAAAAAGCCAGGACCAGCCATTACAGTTGGGGTTCTGGAACAAACTCATACCTAAAGGAAGTGGGGAGGAGACTCCACTACTGTTTGTTTTGCAAAGCACAGAGTCACATTAGCATAAGTTAAATGGACTTGGATGGGACACCATTGTATATGCAGTGGAGTATCTCCTTTGGGGACAATTTGCTGCCTCCACCCCAGTCTCACCAATTCATCCATTGTTTACAAGTTACCAGGTGTGTGTGGGGAGACACGGAGTGCTACCCGTCTCAGAATATTGCTGTTAACTGTATTCACATACAAATACCTCTCATTATCAATAACTACTGTTCCAAAGCTGGATAGTGAGAGCTACTAACGCTGGGGAAATATTTCAGGTAAGAATGAATGGATCAGCATTTTTTTTTTGAAATGACATGTTTAATTTTGGGTGCTCTGACTTGGAAATTTTTAAAGCCATCTAAACTATAATTTCATTTCTCTAAAAATAGTACTAACATTACTCACTGAGAAAAATGGTTGGGGTAGGGTATACAAATTTCCTTACACAATCTTTTGGAGGAAAGAAAACGATTACTTCAGACTTATAAATGAAAATTAAACATCTGTTTTTGAAACTAAATATTCAATAGTGAAAAAGTATATTACCTTAGCAACTTAAAATTCATTCAATATTTGCCTTGAAAGTCTTTTCTTAGTTTCAAATACAATGTATTTGAAACCCACCATTCCTTCAAAAATAAAGTAGCCCATGGGGTGATTTAGATTAGGAAAGATGTGGAGGCCGGGGGAGTTCAAAACTTTTGGGATTTGTTCATATACAGATTTTGAAAGTCTGGGAATATGACGCCAACAATATACCTTAAAAATATCAAATTATGAGGCAAAGAGATTTTTTTAAACCTTAAAATGTCCTAAGAGACTCATAGACTTATTTCTTCCATCCAATATGCTCCAAAAATAAGGACAAGCTATAACAGAAGTAATAATTTTGGGTACACAGTATATGAAAACATCGAAATCAATAAGCAATTTCAATTAATCAATAAAGTTAAACAACCATTAAATGTAATTTGCATTTTTGTAAGAAATCCATACAATCTCAAATATCAAGCCTTTCTTAAGTAAAATAGTAAATGGCTGGATGGCTGTCATTGTGGAGAAACAGAAGGAGTTTTATTTTAGGCAGACAAAAGGAAAAGAAGACACACTTAGTAAGAATCACAGAAGGAATCTCACTTCCACGCCTAACAGAAGTCAGCACTGACCAAGTCCTGGGTTACCCCTTGCCCTCTGCAAGTACCACCTTGTCCCTGGGTAACAGTGCTCTGGGGGGGGGTGGGGGTTGAGCGGTTAGAATGTGGAACACCTCTGCCAGCCAACTCCAGCCTGCTACCAGGCAGGACACACATACCTACACACAACCTCCTGTCCTAGGTCTGCTAAAAAAAAGCTGGGAAGAAAAGAGCGAATGAAAGAGGAAAAAATCACCTCTCCAAACATGCCCACGCCGGGGGCTGGGAGTGGGGGGCAGGGCACATTAACATTTCGACTTCCACACTAAAGAACACCAGGAGGTTAAGTGTAGCCACAGGAAACATCCCATCCCCGAAAACCAGGAAATCTAGATTTGGAAATTTAAGTTTTCGATTTTTTTTTTTTAACTTTCAAAACTCACGGCACCAAAATATAGCTAAAATTGGATCCGTTTAAAACATAGAAAAAAAAAGAAAAAAACCCATACCCAAACCACACCGTGTCAGCTATGTTCAGTTCCCCGAGGACTCTTCCACAGACCCTTTTGAGTTGTGGCAATAACAAGTTTCCTTAAAATGCCCATTTTTCTATTTCTAGGGTCGAACCTAAGAGTATCACAGAAATCCAAATAGTTGTTATCAGAATAAATAAACGACTGATCCTTAAACTGCAGACTTTGTTTCAAGAGCTGCCCTGCCCACCTCCACTCCCTCCTCATTCTTAATGCTTCCCAGCAGGGTCCGTCCTGAGAACCTGGGTCTCCCTCTTGGGTCCCGTCCCCGCGCTTGTTTTCCCGGACATTGACCAAATAGGACAGGAAACTCCTCCATCTGGGGGCTGCTCGAGACATCCAGCCCCCTCGCACTGACAGGCTCCTCACCGCTCCCTACCTCTTTCCCTCAGCAAGGCTGTCCAGAAAAGGGGGCTCGAGACCCAAAGGAGCCCGGGATGGGAGGAGGGTGGGTGCTCAATCTGAACCTAACACCCCTGGTTTCCGGGGTGAGGGCTAAAAAAGCGATTAGGAAAGCCTGCCCCGTAGAAATACCACCTGAATTTACCTCCTCCCTTCCCACTGCAACAAGCCCAGTCACTAACTAATAAGCTAAGACAAATCCCTGGAAAACTTTTGCAAACGGGCCGAGAGGGCCCTCTCCCCAGCCGGGGGGCTCCCGGGGAAGGGGCTGGAGTCTACAGCCCTGGAAGGGCTCGCCGGGGAGCGGGCGAGGGGTGCAGGGGCGGAGTACCTTCCACGGACAGGAACTGGCAAAGAGTTTCAAAATAGCCGAGTGCTCTCCCCCACGCCCTCGGGGGTCGCGAGCGCTAGGACCGGGGCTCCCCGAAAGGAGACCAGCCCCCAATTCGGGCCTAAAAGGAAACTTTCCGGGCCGCGGCTGCACCTGACTCCTCACCACCCCTCCACCCCACCCCACGCCCGCCAGGCCGCCCGCCCCGCCCCGGCCTGGCCGCCCGGAGCGCAGAGGAGGGGGAGAAATAAATTCAACTATTACCGGAATCGGGGGTGGGGGGCGTCGGCGAGAGACCGGGGGAGGGGGCGGCTGGGCGCCCATTCCCCGCTCCTAGGCCCTGACGCCCCGGTCCCGGCCGCCCGGGCCTGCCGCCCCGCGGGGGAGCCTTCCGGGGCCCCGCGCAAGATTCGGCCCAGCAGCGCCGCCGTCCCGCCCGGAGGCCCCGGGGGACCCGAAGGGGCGCGGGGAGGCCCAGGGTGCGGGGGCAGGGCGCGGCCGCTGCGGCGCCCGCCGGCCCGAGGCCTAACCGGCGCCCCCCCCCCCCACCCCACCCCGGCCCGCGCAGGCCGCGCCGCTCGCCCCGCTCCGGCCCCGGCTGCACCCCCGCCCGGCGGCCCGCCGTCGTCAACCGTGGGCGCCCCCCAGGCCCCCGAGTCTCCAGCCCCCGCCACCCCGGCGCCGGCCCCTCTCACCCTTTCATTCTCTGCCCGGGGCCTGGCGCGGGCCGGCGAATCCCCGGCCTCACGTAAGCGCGCTCGCCGCCCGCCCTGCCTGCGCGGCCCAGCCCGCCGCCCTACGGGAGCCCGGGGATGTGGGCCGGGCCTGGGGCCGCCTCTGCTTACCTTTCAGCTGGTTTTTTTTTTTTCTCCTTCCCCCCTTTTCCCTCGGCTGGTCTGACAGATCAGAGTGAGAGGCGCTGGCAATGGACTAGGAAGCTCGGCCGCCGCTGCTACTGCTCCCCCCTGGGCTCCGGCGAGAGCCTTTCCCTGTCAAGCAAGAGGGGTGAGGATCATATTTTTATTTTGGAAACTAAAAAGTGCTCCCAGGGTCGGTGATTATTAAGGGGAAATCCCTGAATATACTCTCCAGCCAAGAAGGCAGGGCTGCCGGAGCTGCACAAGAAGAGGCAGCAGCCTCCTACAGCACCACTACAGGCACTGCGAGGACATAACACCAGAGAGCCGCTCCTCTGCCCTCCGAAACGACAACTTTCCTACCATCTTGGAGGCAGAGGAAAGGGGGGCCGGGGGGAAAAGTGCACCCGCTCCCGATAAAGTACAAATTTCGACTTCTCATCTCTGGAAAAAAGTCCACACCGGCCGTCTACACCGGCGCCTGGGGGAAAAAGCGGGGAAGAAACTGGGGGTGCTTGAGAAACGTTTGCATTTGCACCAGGGGGAAAAATGTTTCTGCATCTTCTGATGGCAAGAAATCTTTACAAGACACAGGTTTTCCGGTGATTATTGTTTTCTGTTTAATTTTTTCCATGTTCGTGAGAGTGGTGTTTGAATTTTTTTTCAGGCTAATAATGATTTTTTTTTCCGTTACAGATCTAAGTTCTGGGTCTGGTGGTCAGTTTATAAATTTGGACTTCAAGAGACTTCCTAGCCACTTTACTTGTCTACTTATTTATACGTTTTTGTATTGATATACAGAGAGATTTATATGTTTCCTTATAGATAAAAATTTGTGTTATATAGTCCCCTCCAAACTGAGATTGCTGGAAGACAGTTGTAAAGGGATGTCTTTTGTCTCCTTTTCTCAAAGCAATGTAAATAAAACCTATTGATTGCCCAGAAGGGCAAGATACAGTTGTTTATTTTTCACAGTGCAAATTAAGGCAGAGATCACTGGGGGCATAAATACAACTTAAGTGTAACTGACCACCTTTATAGAAATAATCCTAATGCTGTTATGGTCTGCCCATGAAGAAATGTTACTGTACAACTGAAAACAGATTTTAAAGACAGCTTTAGATTTTCTCTGAGTACAATTGCTTATTTAGAATTATGTACAGGCATTTAATTTTTATTTTAATTTAGATCCTTTAAGGTTTAGATCTTTGGTGCGTTACACATGTTGCTGTCCACTTTGTGTCACAGAATTGAGAAATGTGTCTATTGTTGTTAGAGTTGAAATGTTCAGAATTTCTAATGTGCTGCCAAACTGTGTGAAGTGCTTTTAATATATTGCAATGGATGTCATGAATCTACTTTTTTCTAATAAGCAAAGCTTAGTAGATAGATGGGAACAAAGTCACACAGTGCAGAGCTAACACAGAGGTGAGGGAGAGAAGGGTGCTGCCCACTTGCAACAATTCCCATAGAACTCTTACTGGAGAAGAACAAATTGCAGAGATGTTGCTGTTTTTATGAAGAAAGAGAAGAATACTAGAAAATGAACAAAAGGTCTTTTTGTATGTTCTACAGGGAATGATAAATTGAATCTTGTACGAAGAGTTATTTTTCTGACGCAGGTTGGCTGACATAGTGGGAATGAATTTGTAAAAGTAGTGCCTTGCATCAGTAGAATATTTTTAATTGGGGTATAGTTACTTTACAATGTTGTGTTTCTGCTGTACAGTGAAGTGAATCAGCTATGTGTATACATATATCCCCTCTTTTTTGGCTTTCCTTCCCATTTAGGTCACCACAGAGCATTGAGTAGAGTTCCCTGTGCTATACAGCAGGTTCTCATTAGTTATCTATTTTATACATATTAGTGTATATATGTCAATCCCAATCTCCCAGTTCATCTCACCCACCCCGCTCCCTTACCCCTTTGGTGTCCATACGTTTGTTCTCTATGTCTGTGTCTCTATTTCTGCCTTGCAAACAGGTTCGTCTGTACCATTTTCTAGATTCCACATGTATGCGTTAATATACGATATTTGTTTTCCTCTTTCGACTTACTTCACTCTGTATGACAGTCTCTAGGTCCATCCAGGTCTCTACAAATGACCCAATTTAGTTCCTTTTTATGGCTGAGTAATATTCCATTGTATGTATATACTACATCTTCTTTATCCATTCATCTGTCAATGGACTCAGTAGAATATATAATTTGTTTCATTTAAAATTTATTACAAAGCATTTAGAAATAACTGATGACTCACTTTAAAATGTTTATTTTTTGAGCTTCCAAATTTAGAAATTCCCATAATGTTAAAATGAGTTCAGATATTGCATGTAACAGATATTTATTATTTTCATGCTGACCCCCATCTTTATCATCTATATTTGAATACAGTACCTGAATAGTCTTGGTTTTCTTTTGCAGTTTTTTTCCCTTACTCTTTGCTAGAAAAATCTAAAGTAATTAAAGTAAAATTAACTGATTCTTATGATCTCAGAAACCTCAGTTATGAAGTTGTGTTCTATTTACAGTTGTTTTTTTAATGTTTGGAAATCAAACACTTCGGTCATAACAAGGAAATCCGTTCCCTTAATGAAGAAATCTAGTGGACTTGAAAAACGTGTTTTTGAGCAACTTGTTTCTTATATGTGACATGACATGACTTTGTAGATCTGCTTTGAATTTTTCGAGATATTAAGATGTGTTTGCTTTAAGCTGACTGGACCCTTTTATGCAATCCCTCTTGTGACCAACAAGCTTGTTTGCGTGATGTCCATCTGGGATAGGGATATGGCGCATAATCTTAGCATTTCAGTGTCTTTCTCTTTATAAAGCTTGACTTGTACAGGGCTGTGATCCATGATGTTTATCCACCAGCTGAGCTAAATAGCCCAGACTTGGGGAATTACAGCCCCAACAAGAAGAAATCCTGCTACGTTTGTAACATTGGTGAATTTGATTGGTCAGTGTTTATTTCGGTTGATAATTGAACTCATTTCAGGTGTTATTATCTCTAATTCCTAGAAACTACAGTTGCTGACAAAACTACTGACATAATTAACCTTAAATAAACGTATTTTGCCCAATAAAATTCCCAATACTGTACTCAAATTTGGCTAACATTGAGCCCCTAATACATCTTGGTAACCTTGCTGGACACTTTTATGTATGTGCTCTGGTTTAATTCCCCCAAGGGCTCCAAAAAGTATTATTTTTCTTTCCCTTCTCCCCTCCTCCTCCTCCTCCTTTCCACTTCTTTCTTCTTTTAAATACAGTTGGGATAATCGTCTTCAATTTCAAGGAATGTAGACGTTCTTGGCCCTAAGGCTTTCAATAAGACTCCAAATCCTTTCGCTCTATAGTTTTTGAGGTGCCTTCCACAGCTCTATACGCTATATCTGGAAATGCTAAGTTTCTGCCATTTACTCTTTGCCAAAAACAAACTGAGTAGCCAGCAGCTGGAGCCCCTTCATTCACTAGTGGCAACCAGCGGCTTATTTCACCTTCATGAAGTCTAGTACCTAAGTCTATCCATTGTTTTGAGACAAATATATATGTGTCAATTGAAATGCACTGTGTTTAAGAGAGATTTCCTTCCTGATCCTGAAAGTGAACAGTACATGTAATGCACTAGCATAATTAGAAATCTTACCTATGTTGTAAAGTTATGGTAGTTTCTAAAAGATCTAGTCAGTGGATGAAGTGACCTGGAGCCATGAATGCCAGAGTTTTACCTATGTGATACTTAGAGCAGTAGTGTCTTTTATTTATTCTGTTATTATGCCTTAATTTCACAAGTAGCTTGTTTTGGCCTTTAGTTGAAATAGGAGATACTTGCCTTAATATTTTTACTATTATAAACTTTAATTGATCTGCCTTTTGGTATTAATGATTTTAATTTTGTAAAAATTAACCACCTAAAAAAAAAAAAGAAAATTAACCACCTTATTGTGAACACTATGGTGAAGAAAATGCCACCTAGGGAATTCCCTGGTGGTCCACTGGTTAGGACTCCACACTCTCACTGTCAAGGGCCCAGGTTCAATCCCTGCTCCGGGAACTAAGATCCCGCAAGCCACGGGGTGTGGCCAAAAGAAAAGAAAAGAAAATACAACTTATATTCTTAAAAGAGCTCATTCACAGATTGTGTGGATTTAAAGTGAAAGATTTATGCATGTTTAATATATTAGATGTTTTTAAGCAATAAAGCCATGCCTTTATTGGCGAATGTTTTCCTGACAGAATCACCAAGTGTTTAAAAAGACACTGACAGCAGACATGGTTATACAAATTTAGTGGGGGGGGGGTTTGAGAGAGTAGGGGTGTGATTATAAACCTTCCCTAATCACAGAAATGTTTTTTCCTAACATTTCTAAAGGCAAACTCTGAAGTCGTACCAAGAGGTCCCTAGTAGTTTGAAAACTTCCAAGGAGGTGAAAAGAAGTGTGTGTACAGAGCCTAAAAGTTTTCAAAAATCATACTATTATGGCCATAAATGTAAATTTTTTTCACTTTAAGCATTTCTGTTTTGGAAACATTTGTTGGTAATGTTTCTATCTAAAACAAAGATTTTAGTTGTACTGTGGTTACTGTGCCACGAAGAAAATGTTTCTGAGACAAGCATTGTATTTGGGAGACATCCACATCATAGCTTTAGGTTATTCGAATATGACATTTCTATAATATAGATGCAACTATAGTCAAAACACACATGATCAGGTAATCTCCAAGTTCTGACACCTACCCAGGGGCACTGAGACCTGGGGACTACTACCTAATGCCAAGCCAGAAACCAAGAAAGTCTTTTTTTTTTTTTTAATCCCCATAAGGGACAAAAGATATCCTCCAAAAACCAGATGGTCACTGGCAACAGCAGGGGCAAGACATGTCCCTGGTGCCATTTCACTGCCTTCTCGTCATGCTGCAGGCAGAGGATGTGCCATCGCCCTGGCCGTAGCATTCTTGGGCCGTTTTATTGACTCCTTACCTTACACTGAGGAAAACACCTCTCCAACTGAAGTCGTTTTCTAAGTAATGGTTAGTAAAAACACCCCAAAGCAGTATTAAAGATTGGATTTGGGCAGAATTATAAGTGTTAGTCAACTTTTTCTATAATTCATAATGAGAAAACTGTCCCAGAGGTGGTGGTTAGCTAAAACATTGCAGTAAGAAGAGAAATCCATAGAGTCCTGGGAATAATAAGCAGAGATCAGCATAAAGGTGACTGTTCATTTCTGCTACATTCCTGGTTAAGCAAGCTTTGTAGACCCGCTGGGAACTTAACCACTATTTCCATGGGAAAATAAATCCCAGGTTCCAAATAACTAATTCACAGCGATATTCTGGAACACAGCCCATTAATAAGTTTGGACTTCCTGTACTATAATAACTTTGCCATATATTTGTTACAGGCTGCCAGAATTCAATAGTAAGGGTGGGGAAAAGGGGGAAATCCTCTCATTCAGTTAAAGTAAGGAATAACTATTTAACACAATTTAAACAGCTTGATTTAAATTCAGGTAAGGAAGATTATCAAAGATATAATATGGTGAGACCAGTTGCAGTACACCAGGAAGAGGAAAAGACCTCAGTCAAAAATAAAAATTGTACTGTTTACCTTAACTGTATACACATGGTGGTTCTGTTTTATACATACCTGGGTGCTGTATGGTCTTACAGTAGGTATTTGCATTTTGTGTTATTCTTAAGGAAAACCAGAAGGAGAAAGAAATGAGGGCACAGAAGTAGATAAGATTCTACTAAAAATTACCCAACCTAGCCTCCTCCTATTAGGCTGATGCTGCTTTTGCCCCGCAGAGCAAGCCACGGCCATTCTTGTCGTGATGCCTCTGTTGTTCTCAGCTCAGCCAGGTAAATCCCACTCTGCTCTGAGGACTGGTTCAAAATCTTGTTCCTGAAGCCTTCTGGTGCCAACCTGAGTGTACAGCGACCTTATTCTTACTTTAATGCCTTGAGTTGTTTTCTAGGATTTCTCTTTTCCCCACATGCGTTCCTTTTGTGCAGGAGGAGCTCTAATGGTTTAAGAGCTTAATCTCCAGGCCAGGCCATCTGGTTTAGAAACTTGGCTCTACCATTTTCCTTGGTAGTGTGACCCTGGGCAAGCTACTTAACCTCTAAGGAATAAGAACAGTACCTACCTCATTGCATTGTTTGAGGATTACAGGGCATAGTGCACGTAAGGCACAAGGCGGGTCTTAGTGCCGTGTAAAGGTCAGCTGCTCTCTCTGGTTGCTTGCCAGTAAACACCTTACAGGCAGCACATCCCAAGGTCAGGGAGTACTGCTTTGTTTGTGTTGTGTTTTGTTTTTAAACACTACCAAGACAGTGGCCTTAGCAGCACTAGTCACAAGTTGAATTAATTCAATACAGAAAAAGAAGACTATGATTATGCCATACCAAATACCTACAAAAACAATCCATTATTTTTTTTTTCCAGATATTTTTGAATACCCAGATAGTTGACAGTCAGTAGCAAAGATTTTTAAGTTTAGCTGAGATTTGGGTGTCCTTCAGACTCAATCAAGGTCTTAAAGAATATAAAATGAGGACTTCCCTGGTGGCGCAGTGGTTAAGAATCCGCCTGCCAATGCAGGGGACACGGGTTCGAGCCCTGGTCCAGGAAGATACCACATGCCAAGGAGCAACTAAGCCTGTGTGCTGCAACTACTGAGCTTGCACTCTAGAGCCTGCGAGGCACAACTACTGAGCCGTGTGCCACAACTACAGAAGCCCACATGCCTAGAGCCTGTGCTCCGCAACAAGAGAAGCCACCGCAATGAGAAGCCCACACACTGCAACGAAGAGTAGCCCCTGCTCACAGCAACTAGAGAAAAGCCTGTGTGCAACAACGAAGACCCAACACAGCCAAAAATAAAATGTAAACAAATAAATTAATTTTAAAAATATATATATATATATAAAATGAGATACAGGAAGAGTACATACAGAACATATAGCAAGAGAAATATTGTGACCAGTTAATGCCTTTTCATTAGCCGTTCTAAAGAGAGAGATGCATTTAAATTTCAATATGAGATATTGGAGAAGACGTTTCTGACAACAAGGCATAAAAAGGTTTACGAAATATCTTCAAAGCAAGTCATCCTGGGACTTCCCTGGTGGTGCGGTGGTTAAGAATCCGCCTGCCAATGCAGGGGACACGGGTTCGAGCCCTGGTCCGGGAAGATCCCATGTGCCGTGGAGCAACTAAGCCTGTGCGCCACAACTACTGAGCCTGCGCTCTAGAGCCCGTGAGCCACAACTACTGAGCTCATGTGCCACAACTACTGAAGCCCACACGCCTAGAGCTGTGCTCCGCAACAAAGAAAAGCCACTGCAAGGAGAAGCCCACACACCGAAACAAAGAGTAGCCCCTGCTCACCACAACTAGAGAAAGCCCATGTGCATCAATACCCAATGCAGCCATAAATAAATAAATACATAATTTTTTTTAAAAAAAGTCATCCCACAGAGGGAATAGTAGGTGTTTGACACATTTAATGTTTCCAGTGAACTGTTTGATAGGGCAGGTACTAGCTTATTGTTTTAAAATGCACAGTGTTAAGGAGTAGACAAAGTGTGGGGTTTAGATCAGAAAACCATGTGTGAATTCCAGAGGTAATATTTATTTACTAACTGTACAAACTAAGGCAGTTTCCCGAGACCCTCAAACCTCAGTGCCCTCATTCTCAACACAATTGCTTGAATAAGATGATTTATAGAACCATATGTAGTATACTATATGATATATATCAGCCACTCCACAACTGTCCATTTCCATTTTTTGTTGCTGAATTCATAGAAAATGTCTAGAATTAAGGCAGGACTTTAATTAGAAAACTATAAAAAGGGGTCTTGCTCTAGAAGCAATTTCTCAAGTATTGAAGAACAAATATCAAATTAATTAGAACCCTATTTACTACTTTTTTGCATGATTTGTGTGAGATTTCTCTTTTTGGTTAGTTACTAGTGCTCTTGAGAAAATGATTATTTTTTAAAAATATGATCAAACTGTATATTTTCACAGTAAGAACAGGCTCAGCCAACACAAAACCACAAGCGTTTATTCACTCAGCCATGTGCCAGACAGCTATGCATTTCCCTGGCACTTGGCTCTAACAGAGAATGATTATGGGGTCTTCTTATTCAGGGTACGGGGTGATACAGTGGTGAGAGACCCCATCTCAACTCTGTGGCATAGAGTCTTTACAAGAGGGAACTTAAGAAATCAGTTTGGCAGCTTATGACCTACTAAAAAGAATAGAGTGATATAGAATAGAAAATATCCAAAGTCATCGCAGTCGAAGTATTATTTCACAAAAAATTTCAGTTATAGATACATATATGTATATTTTTATGGTGGGTTAAGGACAAAAAGTTGAAGAGATACTGCTATATCTTATGAGGCTGACGTTCGTAGCATCCTGCAGTGGTTTAGTGAGCAAGCAGACGGTCCCAGTCCTCATTGGCTTTACAGTCTAGGTACAGGATAAGGGTCTGAATTGCCCTGGTTGAACACTATAGGGAAGGTGAGGCCTGAGAGGAACTTGGAGACCACTGCGCTTAAAAATATTTTAAGTTTTTTTTTTTCCGACTCCTGGCCAAGCTGGACACATCTGTGGTAAATCTGCTGGCTGATGAGAACATTTGACCCTGGATAGGTTATCTCATCAAAATACAGTTTGTCCATGCAGTTTAGCTTGCCGTACCTCAAAGATACGAAGGAGTGGTTGTATGGTCAGAAGAATGAAAGAGAACCTGGAAACACTGGGTCTTCTTTGCTGGTAAAAATAAACTGAACAGGCTTGTGATTCAAGTCAATGAAGGAAGTAGATCAGCTGAACATTAAATTGTTTACCTACAAGTCAAAGATAACTTGCATCTCCAATGAAGTATTTATGACTAAAAGGAAGTATTTTTTCACACAGCAGGTTCTGACCATATAGAACTTAATTCAAAAGATAGAATTTGTTGCAAAGGTTAACTTTCTAACAGTTGAAAGTAGGACACTCAGCCCGAGTTGGTTAACCTTCTCAGTTAGCAGGGTATTTATTGAGTGCTCAATGGGCATGGTACTCAGTTAGGCTCTGCAGGGAAGTAAAAGAAAATATGATACACAGTTGTGTACAGGGAGTTTACTATCTACTCGCAAGGTAAATGACATCTGGGAAGCCCTTGGAGAACAATTAAGGGCTCAGTAGGGAACAAAATGGGCAGAGTAAGAGAAGCCTGCCTTGGGTTACTGTGGGAGATCCGGCCCTGACTCAGTAGCCGAGGGACCCCTGGCTGCCCTCAGAACTCCGAGCCTCTCCCACTCCTAAAACCAATGAGAGTACGTGTATAGATTCAAGAAGATCTGTGGACGTCTCTAGCACAGTCCTGGCACATAGGAAATACTGGATCAGTGTTTGTTGAATTTAAATGGAGAGAATTTTTATTTACCTGGACAGAGAAAATGGCATTTGGTAAAGCAGGAGTGAGCATGTCTCAACAGAAGGTGCGTGAGGAAAAATGGAGGAAAAGACAGCAGTAGGGTAGGGCCCAGTTAAGAGGACTTTGAGAGCCAAGCTGAAAAGTTCAAACAGATGTTAACAGGCAAGATCTTCTGGACTTCTCTGGTGGTCCAGTAGTTAAGACTCCACTCTCCCAATGCAGGGGGCCTGGGTTTGATCCCTGGTCAGGGAACTAGATCCCACATGCTGCAACTAATTTCCCACATGCCGCAGCTAAAGATCCCGCATGCTGCAACTAAAAAAGGTCCCGCGTGCCGCAACTAAGACCCAGCGCAGCCAAACAAATAAATAAATAAATGTTTTTTTAAAAAAAGATCTGCTATTTAATTATTCAAGGAGTACCTATGACTCATTTATAGTGTGCTAGGCACTGTGGTTAGGATATTAGGGAAACAGCAGTCCCTGCCCTCAAGTGTCTTACGTCTGGCAAGAAAGGAGACAATTATTGTTTGGGGGATGTTTTATTTTTATACAGACCCTACTTTTAAAAATATAAACTGTGAAGGCTAGGGCTTTTTTTGTTTTGTTTTTATTTATTTATTTGGCTGTGTGGGTCTTAGTTGCGGCATGCGGTCTCTAGTTCCTTGACCAGGGATCGAACCCAGGCCCCCTGCATTGGGAGCGTAGAGTCTTAACCACTGGACAGCCAGGGAAGTCCCAAGACTAAGGGTTTTGTCCTTTTTTTTTTTTTTTTTTTCCTCTTGAGCTATTTTGTTGACTTAGCATCTAGAAGAGTGCCTAGCACAAAATATGCACCATAAATATTTGAATTAATGAATATTTGAGATTTTGAACTTTTAAGCAGTACAATCTCTTTGAGACTGTTAGATAATTAAGATATGGCTTCTGGATAGGTTAAATGAGAAAGGTTCTAAGGAAGCAAGTATGGACTTTCTGTTGTCAATCTCACTACAGGTCCAAGATGATTAATAAAATATCTGTACAATTTTAATTATGTCAATAACCTTTGAGCATTATATTCCATTTGACCATGTTATAGTCCAGCTAAAAAAAATCTGGGGGTGGTGTTAAGTATTCTTGGCATATTTCTGTTGTACATTCTTTTTTTTTTTTTTTTTTTTTTTGACCACACCGTGCGGCTTGCAGGATCTTAGTTCCCTGACCAGGCATCAAACCCACGCCCTTGGCAGTGAAAGCTCAGAGTCCTAACCACTGGACCGCCAGGAATTCCCCAAGTGTTGTACATTCTTTATTGGTAAAAACACTTAAAATGTATGCTCTATTTTTGTTTATGTATTTATTTTCTGTATACTCTACTTTTAAATGACATTTAATGTCACTTAATATTGAACACTTGACAGGTTAACAAATACAATATAAGAGAATCACCCGAAGTAAAAGGCAACCATACAAGAGGGAAAAAGTATGGCTTTCATTAAAGCCTTTTGCGCGGAAACGCTCAAGCATATTTGAGCAAATGTCTTGGAGTATTCCCTTCCCCCATTTTGTAGGACGTGATCAATTATACCATCTGCTCCTCCAGGTAACTTGGCAGCTGTTAATTAACTAACATTGTTCCCTGAGTTTTGCTGTCACCATAGATGGTTCCAGAACATAAGAACCAAAGATTTGTCAGAATAGCTTTCATACTACAAGTTTCCTTTAAATTATAGACGGGAAAAAAAAAATCAATATTGACCAACTGGGAAGAATTAAATAAATATTTACATAGTCATAAATCATTTCAGTTTTCTCAGAGCTTATTACCATGATGTTTTATATATCTAAGTGTTTTAGGTGTGCACAGCAAGAGCAGTTAAGTAATTTAATACCAACAGAATTTATACTTCAAATGGGGAAACAGTGGATCATCTCAGTTTGTGGTAAGATACACAGATGCTTCCTGTTGCTCCCTCCAGAATGATGTTAACATTAACCTCAGAGGAGGCCGTTAAGCCAGCCTTGAGCTAGATGGTAGACACTATGTTTCTCTCTATGGAGGAAGGAGGGAAGAATTACATTACCTAAAATGTATGAGCAGCAAAGTCAGTACTTCATGTAATAATCACTGATGCAGTGATAAATTATCACTCAGTCTCTATAGCAGGTGTCCAGTTCTCTGAAATGAAGCTAAGAAAAAGATTATAGGGAAAGGAGACACATGATACCATTCTTAGAAAACTGATGTAAATACTCCATGCAGGTCATTTGCCCTTTTTTTCTCTACTGAAAGGGCATTTCTATCTTGTCTGAATCAAACTGTTCAAACAGTGTTTTTTGCTTCCCTCCCTCTGTCTTGACTCGAATTCAGGAAACTTCTGAAATGTTCATTTTTTTAAGCTGTTGAAAGGATTTTGTGTATTTATAGTTTTACATGCCAACTCCTTAATTTGAAATAATAGTAAAAAGCAAACATCAAAGCAACAACCACAAAAGCCTCCACAATATACTAATTGTCTAATTTTTTCATTTTTGGATTACATCCATTAATAGTATTTGTTTTCATTAATCTATACTGTTGCATCAAAGCCATCACAATGTTGAAGCATACTGAGTCTTCCAAAACACAATAACTCTTCCAAAATTTAGCCATCTTAAAGGAAAATAGAAAAGACAAACAGTAAGCAACACAACTGTTACTATTTCAGCTAAGAATCTTAAAGCACACTACAAATGCTTTTCGTGTTACCTAATAACTGGAAAAACATTCCAGAAGTGAATTGCTTAAGATTACACAGAGTCGCCTGATTCTACAGAGGAATAACTTTGGGTATGTTCTGTTGTAATTTTTGTTGTTGTGAACTACAGACTTTATTCTGATTTTGCAGGTCTACCACTAATGTCCTTTTTCTGCTTCAGATACTCAGTCTGTTCTTGTCTTTCATGACCTCCACCCTTTTGAAGAGTACCAGTCAGTTATTTATTTATTTATTTTTTAAAACATCTTTATTAGAGTATAACTGCTTTACAATGGTGTGGCAGTCAGTTATTTTGTAGAATGTGTCTCAGTCTGGGTTTCTCTGATATTTCCTCATGATTAGATGAGGGAATGTATTTTTGGCAAGAAAAGCTCAGACGTCATATGTCCTTTTCAGAGCATCCTATCAGGGAGGACATGATGTTGACCTGTGTTACGACTGGTTGTATAGTTTTGTGCTGCTGCTGTGACACGTCCCCACAGACCTGGCACCATAGAACAACACCCAGCTTCTTATCTCACAGTTTCTGCAGCTTAGAGGGCCAAGCTGAGCGTGGCTGGGCTCCCCGCTCAGGGTCTCCCTAGGCCACCATCGAGGTGTCAGCTGGGCTGTGTTCTCAGCTGGAGCTTGTGGTCCTCTTCCAGCTCATTCATGTTGTTGGCAGAATTCAGGATGGACTGTTTTCTTGCAGGTTGGCAGCAGGACTCACTCTCAGTTCCTAGAAGCTATTCTCAAATTCTCACTGGTGGCTTCTCCATTTACAAGGGCAGCAGGAGAATTTCCCTCCCCTAAAGTCCCTCTCACACTTTGAATCTCTGACTTCTAGACCCAGATTTAAAAGGCTCATATGATTAGGTCAGGCCCAAACCCATACTCCCTTTTTTAAAGTCAACTGTGTCACATAATATAACCTAGTCACGGATTAAAATCCATCGTATTCACAGCCTGGATGGTTATGAAAGGCATGTATCCCGAAGGTGGGGAGGAAAGGGAGGGAGTGGACATCTTAGAATTATGCCTACCACGCTAGTGCTATTAGCCCGATTACTTGGTTTGGCTGGTGGTCTTCTGGTTTCTCCGCTGTAACGTTACTATTTTGCCATTTGTAATTAAAAGATACCTTGGGGGAGATACTTTGAACTATGCAAATATTTTATTTCTCCTCAAACCTTCCTACACTAATTTTAACATTCATCAGTGGAACTGTCCATTCTCCTCCATTTATTTATTTATTTATTTCATTGTGGATGCGTGGATATATATTTTATTTGGGGAATTAGAATCCAACACTATCATTATTTTGTTGTTCTAATTGTTCCAGCTTTGGCCATTGGGAGCTCTTTCAGGTTAGCTCCTATGCCCTTTCCACATGCTCTCATCCTTTTTCAGCACTTCTTTACTTTCTAACGCCATAAGACACTCTAGATTCACCTTGTATTTTTTCCTGCTCCAGCCCCAGAATAAATCACTTTTCCACGGATAACTCCAGTTTTAATCCAAGAGAACTAGAAGTACATTTCAGTTTGTACTGGCTACAAATTGGTGTCTCCACAGGTTAGGTGCAGATTAATGAATGTATTCGTTTTGATTTGCTGTCCTAACAAAGTACCACAAATTTAGTGGCTTAAAACAACACAGGTTTATTATCTTACAGTCCTGCAGGTCAGAAATCCGAAATGGTTCTACTGGGCTAATATCAAGGTGTCAGCAGGGCTACATTCCTTCTGGAGGCTCTAGGGGAGAATCTGTTTCCTTGCCTTTTCCAGCTTCTAGAAGCAACCTGCTTTCGTTGACTCCTGATTCCTTCTTATGTCTTTATTTTTTGGCTGCACCTCGCGGCCTGTGGGATCTTAGCTCCCTGATCAGGGACTGAACCCAGGCCCTAGGCAGCAAGAGTGTGGAGCCCTAACCACTGGACCACCAAGGAATTCCCCTATGTCTTTAAAGCCAGCAACATAGTGTCTTTCAACCTCCTCTGACTCTTGTCCTGCCTTGCTCTTATTAGAATCTTTCTGCTTACATTGTGCCCACCCAGATAATCCAGAATAATCTCCCTATCTCAAGACCCTTAATTCAGTCACATCTACAAAATCCCTTTTGCATGTAAGGTAACATTCACAGCTTAGGGGATTAGAACATGGACATATTTGGGGGCCATTATTCTGCCAACCACATGAATATATTTGGACTAATGGGACCATCAGTCCACATAAATCAGGCAAAAGGAAAATATCCCTTTAATAACAGGTCCCTTTTTACTTTTTCTTCTTAGCCCAGTAGGTCACTTTTTAAAAAATTGCAATATATTTGCGCATTTGTCTAAATCCTTTGTAAAAGTAATGTCATTAATCCTCCATTGGTAGGACATTGGTTTTGATTTGTCCTCCAGAAGCAGTGAAGAACTCCTGTTCATCCATCTGTCTCTCCTCCTCCTTCACTGTTTGTCACCAACAGCACAGATTTTACAGGATCACACCCAGTTGTAAAAGCAATTATTATAGTTTACCATGATACATTACTCTGCTGTCCAAAGGGCTCGGTTTCTATAACCTGTGTGCACATTATTGGTTGGAAATTACATTGCCAGAGATAAATGAAAAAAGTTAAATGTTCTCTTCATACTCCTGCCTATAACTGTACATTTACTTTTTATTCATTTCTGACTGTGCAAGACACTAGATAGATATTAGTGATGACCAGTAAGATGTAATAAATCATGGTTCAAAATATGGGGATATTGCTTTTAGAAGCTTAACCTCAGGGAATAATTCAAATATCTAATTCTTATATACTTATTTTCTGTCTGGGAGTTCGTTTCTAAAACCAAGGTTTTCCCATTCTTACTACTTTTAACAAATTAGAAATACAATTTTTGATGTAAAGTATTATGTGTGAAAAGCCATTTAGGGGCTTCCCTGGTGGCACAGTGTGGTTAAGAATCCGCCTGCCAATGCAAGGGACATGAGTTCGAGCCCTGGCCCGGGAAGATCCCACATGCCGCGGAGCAATTAAACCCATGTGCCACAACTACTGAGCCCACGCGCCACAACTACTGAGCCTATGCGCCACAACTACTGAAGCCCGCGCGCCTAGAGTCCGTGCTCTGCAACAAGAGAAGCCACCGCAGTGAGAAGCCCACGCACTGCAACAAAGAGTAGTCCCCGCTTGCCGCAACTAGAGAAAGCCCGCACAGCAGCAAAGACCCAACACAGCCAAAAATAAAAACAAATAAATTAATTAATTTTTTAAAAAACAACAAAAAAAAGGAAAGCCATTTAATGCTTTCTATTCTAGTACTAAACTATAGATTGGTTGCATACTAAATCACAGGCTTCTAGGTATACTTTTTCATTCTTTCTTTTTAAAGGATGAAATATCAACAACTTATTAAGCACTTATTCCTGCCCAGTGCTTTACACATAATATGTTATTTAGTCAACTCTATGAGGCAGGTGTTACTATCATCATCACCCCCATATCAATAGGTAACAGTAATAGAGATGACATGGCTGTTAAGCAGTAGAACCAGGACTTAAATCTAGGGAACCGATTCCAGAGCTTTCTCCTCTAACACACAAATCCGTGTGTACAGTATCACATAGTGTTGCCACCCAGTTTAAAAAAAAAAAAATTTGGATATAATGATTGTTCCAAATCCTGCTCGTAACTGGATCATTTTCCCCGACTTTGGCATACAGCTGAAAAACTATAATCTCAATAGATTGTGATACATACAGTGAACAGAAACTTTAGAAACAGCCTAAATGCTGCACAGACTTAGTAAATCTAAGTCCTGTTGAATGCACATACAACAACTAGAGCCCAGGACATTTCAGACTCAAGTTCATCATTACTGCTGTTGAAATCATCTCTTTAATTTGATGGCATGACTCAGGGAGAATGTAGCTCCCAGCACAGTTATTCAGAATCAGGTAAAACTATACACTAGTATCTATTTTGCCATTGGCAGTTACTTTCCCATATTTAAGTTGGACTGCTATCAATTTAGGTATTTGCTATGATTTGAATGTTTGTGTCTCCTTAAAATTCATATGTTGAAATCCTAAATGCCTAAGGTGACAGTATTAGGAGGTGGCGCCTTTTGGAGGTGCTTAAGTCATGAGGATGGAACTTTCATGAATGGGATTAGTCCCTTCCATGTTGAGGACACAGCGAGAGATGGTAGTCTGCTACCATCTCTTCCAGACCCTGGAAGAGGGTCTTCACCAGAACTTGACCCCAGCCTCCAGAACTGTGAGAAATAAATTTCTGTTGTTTATAAGCTACCCAGTCTGTGGTATTTTGTTATAGCAGCCCAAACAGATTAAAACAGTATTATTTCTCCAGTTCTTGGAAAAATCCTGGACGGATACTTGGGCAAATAAATTTTTGCTGCCTCATGATAGATTTTTTTTTGGCACATGGGCTTAGTTGCTTCGGGGCATGTGGGATCTTCCCGGACCAGGGCTCGAGCCCGTGTTCACTGCATTGGCAGGCGGACTCTTAACCACTGTGCCACCAGGGAAGCCCTTGTGATAGACTCTTAACAATATATTCTGTTCACATCTAGTCAGAAAGAATGCTTTTCATGTTTACTTTATACATTTGAGTACTTACATATTTCATTCATAGAAACGTGTAAATTTTTCTATTCCAGAACACCTGAATCAAAAATATTTTCATGTTGAAGTCTGTAGATATTTCCCAACCTAGTTTTAAAAATGTATAAGTCTAGATAAATTGGAAAGGGGGAAAATGAATTCAATTTATATCCACATTTGTACAAGTATTTGAAAGATGGATACACTCAACAAGAAGGAACATTATTCAAGTCAATTGAAAGTTTTGGAGTAAAATAGATGAAGTATATGAAGTGTGATTTATATAGTCCAATAAAATACACATAATCTAAAATATATTCAAAGTAAGTTTAGATTATAATCTGAAAGTAAGTTTTGTCAGCATATATATGACTACACATGACTAATTTCTACTGAATTGCTAATCACTTGGAAGTGATTTTCATAAATAGGGTTGTCTATCAATAACTTTAAAGAAATAGAAGATAGTGTCCTAAAGGACCAACAAAACTTACACAGCATGAAGAAAGGGCTACTAGTCAATAAATGGATTATTTTTCTACATTTCTGTATTTTCCAAATTTATAGAGAGGCAGTTACTCAACATTTGACAAACTAGCTAATTTCAGACTTTTTGCTCTGGATCTTTTGATTTATTAGTTTGCCTGAGATCAAATTTCAACACCCTTATAAACTATATTATAAACATAAATATAAACTATATTATGAACAGCGTTCTCCTAAAGAAGATACAGATATTTATTATTTAGGGGTAAGACAAAGTTTTGTTTTTTTAAGAGAGGACCTTAGTTTTAGCTTTGGAAAATTTATGCATGGCCTTGAAAACTTTATTTATTCATAAAATATTTACAGTGAGCTTACTTAAGGAAACTGTACTAGGACTTATACAGATGGTCACATACTATAAGGGGTTGAGAAATTATTGTCTCTGTTAGTTTCTGGTGCAATAAAGCACGTGTATGCTTTTAGCGACCAAAAAGATACCAGATCTCAATTTCCTATCGGGCCCATCGTTCTTTCCTGGTCCCTGGATGGGTAACCCTCCATTATGTGTTCTCAATGATACATATGAAAAATGTATACATTCATATTTGTGCCTCTAAATCCACAGGTGGTAGATAAAGTAGGTGGTACCTAATATCCCCATTTTACAGATGAAAAAATATATATCAAAGACTCAGTCATTTAAATCAATAACTGAACTGCTATGACCCAGGGCCTGTTTGCTTTAGTTTCCCTGTCTCTACTCCTAGTTAAATAACAGAAATGATATGAGAAAAGAACCACCTAGATGGTAAAGGACTAAGATGACTTTCTAGTACTTTTGCAAGCAAAATTTTAAATGTATAAAGAGGATGGCTTACTGCTCTAGTAAAATGCTCCCTCCTCCAAACAAATGATAAATTTGGAAGAGAAACTTTTTCTCTTCAAATAAAAATGTGCTGCTCTTTGATCCCATGATGTCATTTCAAGGAATGTGTCCTAACGGATGTATTTAGAAAAGTATGCAAATGTTTACATATAAGGATATTTATTACTACATTATCTGTAATAGAAAAAAAAAATCTAGGAAAGCCCTAAATATTCTATCAATAGGGAAGCAGTATAGCATAGTGGTTAAGAATCACCTGGATTCAAATCCCATCTCAATTTACTATGTGATCGTGGACAAATTATCTCACTGTGCTGTTATTTTACCCATCTGTAAAGTGAAGCTAGTAACAAAATTTACTCCACTGGGTTGTGACAGTATTTAGAACAGTGCCTAATCCATAGTATATGCTCAATACATGTTAGTTATCATTATTGATAGGGAATTGGGATACATTTTTGTAGAGGCACACGATGGAATACTAGGCAGCTTTTTAAAAAAAGACAGCTTTACGCACTACTTAACCAGAAGGCAGTCTGTTGCTGACTCATTCTGTCTCCCTCCCTCCAATGCCCCCAAAAATATGTAGCTAGAGAGGGGCTAAATTTGGTGCATATATGTTGAAGAACAGAGAGTAAATTTTGGGGGGCTCTGGTGGAAAAGAGTAAATTTCGAGGGTTTGCGGGGGAAGGAAGGTGAGAGGCTTTGGGGCAACATGGAGGGTGAAGGGAGAAAAGACCAGCCAACTTTTCTTTTTTTTAAAGCAAAGAAAACTTACGTTTATTAAAATATTTGTTAGGTGACACACACTTTGCTGCCAATTTGACATGAGTAAATAATTCCATTTAGTCCTCAGAGTAACCCTAAGGGGTGGGTGTTCTTGCTGGTTGACCACAAAATCATAGAGGTGAAGTGGGTTGGTTAAGTCACACATGGGGCTTGACCAGGATCTGTGAAACTCCAAACCTGTATTAGTTCATGACTTCGAGATATTTTTCTCAACTCGATGCTCTTCACTTAAATGTCCTCTCTAGGTGAGGAGGCACATCCATCAGTGCCTCCAAATAAAGCATAAGTTCTTTCATGAAGCAAACCACGTTGTCTGGCATCTACAAACCTTTATGGCACCATTTTGTCAGAGCCGCTGTTTTCCCAAAAGGGCATGCTTTCTCAGATCTCTGCGTCCTTTCTTGCTGTGCTCCTTCTGTCCACTTGGCTTACTCCTACTCAACCCACAAGACTCCTCACAGTAAGCACTTCCTCTTGGAAGCCTTCCCTGATAGCTCTTGACACCCTCCCAGCCAGGGCTGTCATGAAGGTGCCTTCTCTGCTGCTCCCAGAGCACCTTGTTCTTGTTCTGTCACAGCACTTGCACATAGATGCAATCATCAGTGACTTGTCTGTCTTTGCCACTGATGACCAGGTCTATCTCCAGCACCTGTACAGTCCTCAACCCATAATAGTTGCTCAATTAACATACAGGAACTGGGGATGGATATTATCCCTAGTTATCACTCTTTTTGAGCTTTTTTTTTTTTTTTGAAGTATAGTTGATTTACAATATTGTATTAGTTTCAGGTGTACAACAAAGTGATTTGGTTATACATATATATTATGTATATATCTATATTTTTTATTCTTTTCCATTATAGTTTATTACAAGATATTGAATATAGTTCCCTGTGCTATACAGCAAGTCTTTGCTGTTTATCTGTTGTATATATGGTAGTGTGCATCTGTTAATCCCCTACTCCCAATTTATCCGTTCCCTCCCCACTCCCCTTTGGTAACTGTAAGTTTGTTTTCTTTGTCTGTGAGTCTGTTTCTGTTTTGTAAATAAGTTCATTTGTACTATTTTTTAGATTCTACGTATCAGTGATATCATATGATATTTGTCTTTCTCTGTCTCACTTACTTCACTTAGTATGATAATCTCTAGGTCCATCCATGTTGCTGCAAATGACCAGCTAACACTTTTGATGTATTAGTTTGGTGGGTAGGCTCAGGGGAGAAAAGGGACCAGGGAAAGAATTATGGGCCCCATAGGAAACTGAGATCTGGTGGTCTTTTTGGTCATTAAATGCATACATATGTTCTACTGCAACAAGAACTCTAGCAGACACAATAATTTCTCAACCGTTTATTGTGTGGTAAGCATGCTAAGTCAGAAGTGAGTCAACCCTGCTCCCTGGGAGGGAGATGCTTGCCAGGGAAAAGGAATGACTTCCTGGGCTGCAGGGCCGATTTAGGAAAATTCCTTGCCCAGCGCCCTAATCAGTATCTTGGTGCCTGGGAAAAATTAACTTATTCCCAGGGGTGAGCAGTTGACTCGCTCCACTCAAGCTTGAGGATTAGGCATTATAATTCGAGTTAACATCACAATGTTCAAATTTAAAAACTGAGCAGGCACAGTCCTTGCCTAGTAGCCTTAGTTGTAAAGCTATTAAAGATAATAGCAGGTTGGTGTATTAGGAGCATAGAAGCTCCTAATAATCTCTTTGGTAGTTTGCCTAGCAGAACTGTCTCTGCCCCCCTTTAGGGTGGTTTTTGTTTTCCTTCTGAAAACTGCTTTTCTTGCACAGGGACTTAATGAATTAACCCACAAAACATGAAATGGAAGAACCAATTCCAATCAAAAAGATCTTAGTGGAATAAGATGTGGACTCTCAAAGAATCAAACAAGTTATTTAAAAAGATTAGGTATCTCTTTTCTGGCAATCAATAGATTTATACAGGGTACCACACTTTCCTGAAACCACTCCCTTACAAAATATTTATCCTAATATTCCAGTTTTGGATGAGAATCATGCTGGTTTAACCAAAGGGCAATATATTTTGTATGCTGAGTCACAATGAAGGAAAGGTACAGATTACATGAGATGACAATGACAAATGTGAACCTGTAGAAAATGAGCCTCATATATGACTGGGAACAACGTGAGAGGAAAGCATTAGGTAAGAACATTAGAGACAAACCACTAGAGATATAAAGAGTGAAAGGAGTGAGGAGCAAATCCCACCTCTTATGGAACAAAAGGTTTTAAGAGAGATGGACACATGCATTTGACTAGAAAGTGAAGGGTAAACAAGGGGAGGGCACCGGTCAGAGTAAAGACGTACACAAGTTACTGAGGAACAACCCCGAATTCCCAAGGGAATGCTGCTGCCCCTCACTCCTCATTCCCTCTGCATTTGCAGATACAAAACAAGCTCCATCCCATGAAGGGGTGCAGCTGTTTAGTTCCGGCTGCTAAGCAAACCATAAATTTCCACTTTATGCGTTATGGGAATTGTAGTTTGGGGTTTGAGGAGCTATCTGAAGGCTCTATTATGATTTAACTTTATCCACATAACAACACATCTCAGATAAAGACCAGGTTACTTTCAGTCTTAAAAGAAAAAAAGCAGAAACAGGCAAAAAAAATTTTGGCCTTTATTTTTCTTGGCAGGGGAAATTGAAATTAATGAAATTTAGTCATGCTTTACTGCTCCTTTTAGATTTCCAACATTATCCCAGGGCTTTCCAGCAGCAAAGTAGATGCTTCTGTTCTAGAACAATGGGACAAGGTCACCCTAACCCTAGGAACATAAGGAAAATCCCCAAGTCTTGGAAGAGTTTAAAGACCTCAACAGACTCAGTTCCTGTCCTAGTTTGCCCATGACTTGCCACCTTTTTTAAATTCAGAAAATAATTTACATTAATAACATACAGTACATTGTCTGGCAGGGGGTTTGCTTAATCTGCTGAAGAATATAGTAAATCCTGTGAAGTGGAAATGGAATAGAAGATACTGAAAAAGTACACTTTGGGTTCCAATACTGTACTCAAACTGTGATACTAAATATATTACTTGAGGAACATTACTCCATTTGGCCTAGTACTTACCCAATCTGTAGTAACCCAGGCTGGACAATCTGTAGGCAACCTAACAAAGGCTCATTTCCTCCTCTAAATAGCCTTAATCCCCCCAAAAGCATTTCAGTTATAGGTGCCAAGGTTCTTGAGTTATATTTAAAAGCTTAAAGAATTAGAGCCAAAGAGAAGGGCCTTAACTCTAGCCTATATATGAGGGGACTTACCAACTCTATACTGAATACAAAAGCAGTCGAGTTGTGGTAAGTAATGAGAAAATAGCTATAGATTAATTGGTATATTATAGAAACTTCACTTTATAGTTTATTATAGTCATTTTTTCCTGTGTATCTCCCTCTTCATTACTGCAGTACGTATCACAGGGCTGATGGCAGGAAATAATTGTCCCCCAATATCTATTCTCCCTTTGTGGTAGTTTTAATTATTTGACCCTCCTCCCATCAAGAAGTGGGATGTATGCTTCCTCCCCTTGAATCTGGGTGGGCTCTGAGACTGGCTTGACCAATAAAGTACAGTGAAGTGATACTATATAACTTCTGAGGTTGTCCTAAGAAGACCTGCAGCTTCCTCCTTGGTCTCTAGGAACGCTCTTGCTCTTGGCGCCCTGAACCAACCTGTGAGTACAACTGTCCTGAGACTGTCATGCTGAATAGGCCACAGGTAGATGCTCTGTAAGACAATGCCATCTGAACCTGACCTTCCACCATTCCCGCCCAGGAGCCAAACATGTAAGTGAAGATGCCATCTGGGGACTGAAGGTCCTCCAGCCACAGCTGCTCCAGTCCCCAGCTATTTGAGTCATCCCCAAATACTTAGTCATCCAGCTTTGACTCCATCTCCCTGTGCCCTTTCTATATTTTGCTTCTATATAGAAGCAATATATTCTTATTGTAAAAGCCTTCAAATGATAGAGACATACAATCCTTTTCTTTATGCTATTCCTCAGACCAGTTGAACTACCTAGAGGTAAACACAGTTAAGTTTTTTTTTGCATCTGCTGAGATACTTTTCATATATGAGATACTTTTCATCCCCAAATACTCTAGTCATCCAGCTGTGACTCCATCTCCCTGTGCCCTTTCTACATTTTGGATCCACGGAATCACATGAGCATAATAAAATGGTTGTTGTTTTACACCACTAAGTTTTGGGGTGGTTTGTTGCATAGCAAAAGATCAACTAGAACACCTCTTAGAATTTCTGTTTTAGTTGAGTACATGGCTGTCCAGCTGGAGGCTGCATTTCCCAGCATCCTCTCATGCAGGTGAGTGTGGCTGTAAGTCTTGCCTATGGTATGTGAATGGAAGTGATGCAATTTCCAAGTCATGTCAATAAAACATCAGTGCTTGTCCTCCACTTCTTCTCCCTCACTCTTCATGTTGGCTGACACATAGTGATAATTGGAGCAGCTACGTAGGATCCATAGATATTCTAGATGGCTGTCACGGTTTGGATTCCCCAGGTAGCACACTCTGAGCAGAATTCAATGTGCAAAATATTTATTAAGGAGTTCCATGGGGGTCAACACCTGTAAGGGAGGGGAAGAAGGCAGGAGTGGGCAGAGGGAAAAGTTGAGCTGCAATGCAGGTCCAATGACAGCCTCAGCCAGCCCCACAGAACGCCTGAGAGCTAAACAGCCTTCGAGAAGTGTCCTCCATTGGGTCTAGATGGCCAGGCCTTTATATTCCCACGAGTCAGTCATTGGATGTGGGTACCCTGGTATATGCCTTTGCCTGGTTGTAATCATAGTGTATTATCTATTACTGCATAACAAAATAACCCAAAATTTTGTGGTTAAAAACAACAAGTACGTATTAGCTCACAATTTGTTAGGAATCCAGAAATGTATGGGGTTGCAATTAGGCTGTTGGCTGGGGCTACAGTCACCTCTACTCAATTGGCGGCCAGGATTCAGCTCACTGATACGGTTACTGGAAGGCTTCTTCCTTACCACATGAGGCCTCTCCATAGGCTGCCTAAGTATCCTCACAACATGGCAGGCAGTGATCTGAGAGGGAGAGCATCAGAGAGCCCAAGACAGAAACCACAGACTGTTTAAAACTTCATCTCAGCAGAGACATCCCTATTCATTAGAAGTGAATCAGGAAGTCCAGCCCACACGCAAGGAGCGAAGATGACAAAAGGGTGTGAATCCCAGGAGGCAGGGATCACTGGGGCCATGTTAGAGGCTGCCAACCACATGTAGTACACATACAATTTTGCATCCTGCTATTTTTAGTTTTCATCAACTTAAATGTTTTGTTTTGCTATTTTTCATTTAAGCAATGTTTTTAAAAATTATAGAAGCAATATATTCTTATTGTAAAAGCCTTCAAATGCTCAAATGATAGAGGTGTACAATCCTTTTCTTTATGCTATTCCTCAGACTAGTTGAACTACCTAGAGGTAAACACAATTAAGTTTTTTTTTGCATCTGCTGAGATACTTTTCATATATGTATTTCTCTTTGTAGTCCTAATACTTAATATTGTACTTCACACACAGCAGATACTCTGCAAATCTTTAATAAATGTTGGAGCTGAATTTAAGGCTTTGAGATGTCAATGAACCAGGCGTCGGAAGGGCTGCTTCAAATCACAGGATCTGTCCCTAATTTACTCCTTATTCTCTCTGACCTCCATTTCCATAATTACCAAAGGTATGTGTAATACTAGATTTTTTTCTACAGTCCTTTTCAGATCCAAAATTATATGCATCTAAGAAGGAAATTAGGGACTTCCCTGGTGGTCCAGTGGTTAAGACTCCGCGCTTCCACTGTAGGGGGCATGGGTTCCATCCCTGGTCTGGGAACTGAGATCCTGCATGCCGTGCAGCATGGCCAAAAAGAAATAAGAAGGAAATTGTTATTCATCTTATGATCTCTTTATATACAAATTCCAATTAAATATTGTAAACTAATTACTAGTCCTAGACTGTACATTTTACCCTATTTTTCAATATCAACATATGCTTTTCAGGGTAAGTTATTTAAAAAATATTAAGATGTCAATGATTTTGAGTATCAATCATAGTTTGAATATCAGTCACAGGTAAGTCTTTAATCTTTAAAAATTTTCAGTAATAAAAACCATAAAACACTTTAAGCAAAAGGGTATTTGGCTCTGAGATCCTGTTCTCTTACAAGGTAGATCTGAGGTCTAATCAAATTTCTCATTAACATTCTTGTCTCTTGGGCTAAATGAAATAAGCAACATACTGTGCAACTGTTAAGACATTTTAAAATACTGATTATTAGAAAATTTGGGGATTATCAGTTTTATCTTTTTATAAAAGGTGGCCATATATGTATACACACACACTTTTTTGGTTCTGAAATGTCTTTATCAAGGTTCATTTTTTTCACGTGTACTTGTTCCCAAAAGTTGGGTCAATCACAAACCTAAGGTCTAGCTATGCTAAGGTAGGATTAACCTTACAAAATGTCTAAAAAATTGTCATACTCACGCGTGTCATTTATTTCTGCTTGAACTATTCCCCAGCCACACTGGGCCTTTGGTAACAGGGGTTTGTAATCACTTTGTTAGTGACATTTTAACAGTGGTCATGAATGACATTGTTAACATTAAAAAAAAAAACCATCTCTTACCACTGCTTTTGTTGCTAAGCTGCTTTAGTTCCTCTCCCCGTGGGAGCTTGAATCGTGGTGGGGTATTTTGTTTCAGCAACAATAAAGCTGACAGTTTATATTAGCTAAAGGTTCATGTTGGCATAAGAATTCACCTGTCCCCTTTTATGCACATCAATAGCTCTTACCCTCCTTCAGTACCCTTTCTATCACCAGCATATAGTTTTCCCTCTTCTGATTGCACTGCCTTTTGTTTTTGCTTTCAGAAGTAGTCTCTTTTAAGCGTTAGAATCCAACAGACTCAGTAAATCTTACTGTGACTAGTAAAAATTCCATCAAAATATGCAGATCTCTGCATAATAAGTTAATCTTCACAACGCTGGTGGACAGTTTGTAGTAGCAGTATTCTGTTACTTGGGTTGACCTTGGACAAGTCATTTAATTCTCGAGTCTTAGGAAAGAAATCCATTTCTTTAGGAAAACAGCAGCTAGAGGTTATATTAGGCATGACTTTCCCTCACAATCAATGGAATTGAGTTTTTTACTCAATTCACTTAGAAGGGGGACTTCAAGGGCTCCCATGGATGGTTAGTTGCAACCTCCTGAAACATCCAGCAAAGTTCTGAATACACATTTTCCTATAATGATGGTTCTCAGTCCCTAAGCACATTGAGCATTCACTATGTGTCAGGAAATAGGCCAAGAAAGTTTTAGAGGCTTTCTGACTTGCTCCTCATAACAACCCTATAAGGTTGGAAGTAGGTACAATTATTAGAACATTTATCCTCATTTTACAGATGAAGAAATAGTTAAATTTTTCCAAGTAATATTTCCAAAGTTGAACAAGATCTGTCTGACCTGGCAAGAAACAGTGTTTAAACAACTCAGCACCAAACAATAATAAATTATTGTATACTGAGTATTGTTAATAAGGTATAATACTTTTTATTGATGTATTCATTATACTACAATTCACAATAAATTTGGGAGGTATTCTGTATGAAGTTTAGGCTTTAAAATTTTTCCTGTATATCTATTCAATTCTTATAGTGGTCCACAAGGTTTTTTGAGGCAAAATGGGACAGTAAAAAATATCTCTAATTAAACATTCTTGCCTTTAGTCTTTAACTGGGTAACAATGGGCGAGTTATTTGATATTTCTTGGGTCTTAATACCGATTGTTAGCAGGGTTTTGTGAAAATTAGACACAATGTACTTAAAGCTTTAATGGCACATATTAGAATGTCTTCTCTAAATGGTATTATTTATTATTCCAGGGTCTTTCCAGACTGCCGTCTTCACCTAAAAGGACTTGGCCTTGATCCTCTGTAGATTTCTCATGTTGACTCCCTCGTTGCTTAGAATCAAAATTCCATCAGCTGTTATTCTTCTCATCTATATGTATTTTTCTTCTATCTGGCTCTCTTCTTCAGAAAGTTTTGCAACCATCATCAATGTTTATGGTCACAATAACCTTAATATTTAGCATTAAGTGACTAATAGGTGCCCATGGGACAGACTTTCATGTTTACTTTATGTAAAAACCAACAAATTTTATTGAGTACTACTTAGCCCAAACAAGGTATTCTTTACAGAATTCCAAGTTCAACACATGCTGCCTAGATGGCAGTCCTAGGATCCTGGACCATCTTAGTTATATATCACCTTTTCTCCATTTGAATGCAATATTCCCTCACCAAGAATCCTATGAAATCTACACTCATTCATTGAAGAGTACTGTGCAAAACACAAAACTGAAAGTGTTTGCCCCCTTGAGGTCAGCAACAATGCTAAGGGATAAAGAAGGAAGAGAGAGATAAGAAGTTTGTATTAAATTCAAAGACTTTCAGCAAGAATTTATACAATTTATACAATTTCAGGCAACTGAGAATTTTAAGCAAAGTACTTTAAGCGAAGTATACAACTTCATGACTGAAGTGAACAAAATAATTCTGAAAAAACTGTTAACAGGTGACAAATTTTGCACAATTTTTGAAGATAAAGTACTGGTGACATACTATAGTCTAAAATTTTTATCCTCTGTTATATCAGTAAAATCGCAACCTATAGTTGGGCTAAGTCTTTGATGAAAGCAAAAAGGAATAAGGATTACAAAACAAAGGATTCTGAACATAGATTTTGAAAACAAATTAATATAGCATTAGATTATCTCCTAGATTAATTGGAAATTTTTAACTTTTTTTGACAATTGAAAATTATGAGAGCTGTTAGTTTTGTCTTTTATTACTGGAATAATTTAGTTGACTTAATACTACAGATGGTGTTAATATAATAAATATGGAACATCAATGAGGACCTAAATTATATCTCTTGAAACCTCCCTCATTCCAAGGGTGTATGTGTGTGCAATCTATTATACAAAGAAAAATATCCCATAAATCACCATGACATTATATAAACAGATTCAAGAGAAAACAGAAAAATGTGTTATCCATTAAGCTTCTCAATACTGATTCTTAGACGTAACAACCTATGGAATCTGTACTAATGGGAGGAAATTATGTGCAGCAGTTAAGAACAATGGGCTTTGAAGTCAGAGAACCAGGCTTGATTCTATGACTTTTTTGCTGTGGCCTTGGGCAAGCTACCCAATATCCCTGGGCTTTCGTTTCTTCACCTGTAAAATGAGATAATACTGTCTGACAGGGATGTAAAAGGACAAAACAAGATAATGTATGTAAAACCAGAGTGCTTAGTACGTAGAAAATCCTAAATAATCATTAGCCATCATTATTATGATTATTATTAGCGCTGTCCAAGATACACATCTGATGTATGATTATATTATATATATTTTCTATTTACCCAGCTTCACAGAATACTTAAATCTTTTCTTTAGCACTAGAAAAAAATAGGTCCTAATGGAAGCTATTATTTCATCCATTTTACAAACATAAGTGATCAATGAAGATAAACAAAAATTCATATTTTAAGGACTTTCTTTTTTATGTCACAAAGATTATTAGTGCTTTTACATGAAAGGCCATCTATACATGTTTATTAAACTATTTAACGTATACACACAATACATAAATGTTTGGAAACCTCAAAGTTCTTTGATAATTGCAATATCATTTTCAAATAAAGCATGGTAGAACCTTAAATATTACATCATTTAGATTATTTTTTAGAGAGATACACCTCTAAGAGATCATGCCAACGTAACTGTCCTTTAACTAACTGGGTGCTAGTAGATGTTTCAGCATATGGTTGGTTCCTCTACTGCATGGGCACCCTCTGTGACAGCTTTGACACATTTAGCCATTGTCTGTGAGGCTCTGCTAATTGAATCTGAAAGATATCAAGAAAATGTGCGTTTTGATAATACAACTTCAAAAGAAGCACACAGTAAAACTTTCCTGTTGCACATATTCAGGAACAACAACAACAAAAAAGACTGGAAGAGTCTATGTAACTATACGTAAACATTGTAAAATCAATAAGTTCAGAAGATAAGCCCCTTAATAGCTAAATGCTTTTAATAAGTACTCCTAGGAATGATTAAATAATTATATACAGCCATACAAAGGGCCAGTATGCAACCATTAAAAATGTTATAGAAAAGTATTAAAGATAGGAAAAGAATGTGCAATATACCATTATTGAAAAAAGGTTACAGAACAGTATAATAAAATCCATGAATTCACTTTATGGGTGAATTTTATGTATGTGAATATTTCAATAAAGCTGTCCAAACCCTCTCTCCCAGAGTAAATAAGTAATCTCATTTTTAGTTTAAATAAATTAATATATGTGTATATCCCTGGATGACTGGCCAAAATGTTAAACATAGTTATTTCTGGGTAGTGGGATCATAGTGATTTTTCCTTGCTCTTGTGGGCTTAGGTATGTATTCTACAATGAACATAACTTTTATAATACAACTGAAAAAAACCTATTAAAAATAATCTTAGGGTTTCCCTGGTGGCGCAGTGGTTAAGAATCCGCCTGCCAATGCAGGGGACACGGGTTCGAGCCCTGGTCCGGGAAGATCCCACATGCCACGGAACAACTAAGCCCATGTGCCACAACTACTGAGCCTGTGCTCTAGAGCCCACGAGCTGCAAATACTGAGCCCGCGTGACACAACTGCTGAAGCCTGTGCGCCTAGAGTCCATGCTTTGCAACAAGAAGCCCGCACACCTCAAAGAAGAGTAGCCCCTGCTCGCCGCAACTAGAGGAAGCCTGCATACAGCAACAAAGACCCAATACACTCAAAATAAATAAATAAAAATAAATTAAAAAAAAAAAAATCTTAGATACAAACTGCACCAAGAACTTGAAAAATATACTCCTATCTGCTTTTAGACAGAAAATTATTTTAAATTGTCTATCAACTACCTCATAACCTAGATGTTATATCAAGTGTTGTAAAATCTGTAGTAAACAAGTTTGTTAGTCTGCATTCCTTAAGCACATTCTTAACAATTTACATCAGAAGCACCATTTAGCATGTTTCACATTTTAGTGTTTTGATTCTTCTACTGTAAGTCTCAGAAAAACCTTCACAGATGTTTGTCACTTAGAAAATTCTCCCTAAATTGCTACACAGTAATTCTTCATACAGTAGTAAAACTTTATATTTAAAATCTGTTAATTCTTGGATTTTCAAACTCTACTTACATTTCAGAAAGAAAAGAAATTAGAGTAAAATCTGAAAATATAAAGTTACATTAGTTCTGATATTTGAAAAATCTTCTGAGATTAAAAACATCAAATACTACCACTAGCACGTTGGAATCATAATGCTAAATTAGGTGATTTTACTCCTTTCTACCTTTCATGTTGGGCAGTCATGCTGACAGCTGCGTACCTGTCATGTAGAAGTCTCTTATCGTTAGCTGAGGTGGAACAAGTGGATCAGCAAGAAGCTGCTGGTTCACTAGCTGCAAAAAAAGAGTAAGAGATCAATAATAATAGTATTGAAAATCAGTACTGTTACACCAGAGGATACATTATGAAAACTGCATATAGGCGTGTTTTTACCTTGGAAAGCTCATTTGCTTGCTGGAAATAATTAGCTCCTTCGACATCATCATATCGAACAAGATTAGGAGAGACTTCTTCCAATCTGTTCCTTACTTGATCCAGAGTATCATATGGAAGAGTCATACCTGCAATCTGTAACATAACAGGTTCCAAAAATTGACATAAAGCATTAACACTTAAAAATTTCAAATAATACATCATTGCAACTATGGTAAAATAATGCAGCACTACTATGAAAAATATATTGGTGTCCATTTGTATGTATATTAAGCAGGTGGTTAAGCGGGGAATACTACTGTCAATAATTCTTCTAATTCATAAACAGCTGTCAATACATTAGTAATTTGTTTTTAGAAAATACACTGATTATGAAATAAAGAAATGCTTTGCTAAATTTGAATGCTTTGGCTAACCTGCTATTGCTCATATATAAAGTTGACAGACAACTGTATATTATTATTTTAAATCTCATGATGCTTCTTTTTATGGTCAAAGAGTTATTAAAAAGACAAGTCAAAAGTAAAAACACCTATTTCAAATCCCCATGGTTTTTTTTTTTTTTTTCGGCCATGCCACGTGGCCTGTGGGATCGTAGTTCCCCCACCAGGGATCAAACCCACGCCCTCCGCAGTGAAAGTGTGGCGTCCTAACCACTGGACCGCCAGGGAATTCCCCAAATCCCCGTTTTCTGAACACGTTTTTCCTACAGAGATTATTCAAATCATCTCTGCATTTCAGACGTGCATCTTCCTTGACTTCGAAAATCACTCTGACAAGCTAACATGTCAAACATTCCATTAGCAGCATCACTAAGGACAAATACCTCAGAAAGCGCTCTTATAATTTTCCAGTCTTCTCTTGCCAAGCCAGGAGGTGTCACTGCTACTTTAGTCTGCTGAGCTCGGCCCTCAGTATTGACATAAGTAGCAGACTTCTCTGTGTAAGCAGCGCCGGGGAGAATAACATCCGCTATAGGAGCTCCAACATCACCATGATGTCCTGCGAAAAGATGGAAAATGGCAAACAACATTTTAGCACAAAGCTGATTAGGTATTATACATGAACACAGGATATACCCTTTTAAAATTACATTTTTATAATTATAAGTGTTTTAAAAATTAAAACAATATAGTATTGAAGTATTTGGAATAAAAATTAAAGCCCACTTTGCCCACAGTTAAACTCCCTTCCCAAAGAAAACTATTGTGAAAGCATTTGGTATGTGTCTTCCCAGATTAATTTTTGCAAATACACAAATACGTATAACAGCATAAACACACATATTATGGGCAACTAGGTGTATCATTTTTCTTGATCATTACAAAGTGGAAACGCTCAGATGTATGTTAGTGAAATTTGGTAAAGTAAACTGAAATGGTGGAGGAACAAAAAGTGTCAGGAGTATGACATACAGGAGTACGATTAAGAGCATAAACAGAAGATTACAGAAAATAGTATGCTGAAAGACTATCACTCATTAAAAGTTTAACAGAAGTGTTGGAAGAAAAAAGAAACTTTAGTTAATTGAAAAAGTTATAGAACAATATTTAAAGTTTGATCTCATTTATGTACATGTTTGCATATGCATAGAAGTACATATGAACTGTGCATATCTAAACCATCATCAATGATTATCTCTGGATAGAACTAGGACAGGATTTTAGTTTATGCATTTTGGTTTAACTTTATTAAACTAAAGATATGAAATATTACATAATGCTTTTTATGTGGCATGGCAATAAAAAGCCTAGTATAAGTGTATGGTGTTTGTGTTAAATGAAGTGAAAAGTTATATAATACTTTTTTCTACAAAATATCCAGGAATACTCAACTCCATTTATTCCAAAGAAGCTTGATTACATTTGCAATGAGTTAGAGTTCAAGAAAATGAGTCAAACACAAAAAGCCAAAGGAGTGCTATTAAATATAATTCATTAAGTGTCTTATGACACAGGACTCGTGATTTTCTAACTTTTACACTGTTTATATATATAAAAAAGCTTCCCCTTGATTATATAATAACACTAAATATTCTTTGAAAAACTGAATTTAATGTTACATAATATTTCGTAATTTAAATTACTACTACAGGGGGCATTTAGGTTTCTTCTAATTCTTTGTTATTAAAAAACATGAGGTGATAATTTTTTTTTTTTTTTAAATATTTATTTATTTATTTATTTTTGGCTGCTTTGGGTCTTTGTTGCTGCGTACGGGCTTTCTCTAGTTGGGGCGAGCAGAGGCTACTCTTTGTTGCGGTACGCAGGCTTCTCCTTGCGGTGGCTTCTCTTGCTGCGGAGCACGGGCTCTAGGTGCACAGGCTTCAGTAGTTGCAGCACACAGGCTCAGTAGTTGTGGCGCACGGGCTTAGCTGCTCCGTGGCATGTGGGATCTTCCCAGCCCAGGGCTCGAACCCGTGTCCCCTGCATTGGCAGGTGGATTCTTAACCACTGCGCTACCAGGGAAGTCTGATAATTCTTAATAGCAATAGCAACTACGTAACTAATAAACCTATTTTTTAAATAAACCTATTTTTTTAATATAAAATCTAAAACATTTAAATATCTATAAAAATACATATTAACAAATATTTTTTTAAAATTGGTGTGTGTGTAGGGAAATTCTCAAATGGAAAATATTCAATCCACTAAATATATTGCCATACAGTTTCTAATATACACAATGTACTATTCTCTTCTGTTTCTAGTGCCATAGATGCTACTAACCTTGATAAATAATGAAACAATCCTTTGGCAAATCCTGTCGAGTAATACAACCTCCATCTGCTCCCAGGAGAAACAGCACTTTGGGAGGGTTCTTCCGAATTGCTTCCACCCCAGGTTTATAGCCAAGGTCCAAAGCAGCTACTTGGCTTGCAATCCTGTAAAACAATTACGAGCTTTTAGCATACTTGTTGTGTTTTCATTATAAAAATTTAAATGTGATTCTTGAAATGATACCTAGTCTCTTTTCTATTCAATGCTGCCAAAGATCTTCCCTCATCTTTTTTACCCATTTGAAATAGATGTCAAAACCAGAAGCAGCCGTCTTGTACTGTTTTAAGAATGGCAAAAAAGTAAATAAGATGCTTAGGACACTGTTTCTTCATGAAATAATACTTAATGGACTAATTCTGGAAACTTTATGCCAACTGCAATCGTCTTAAGTTGATTTTTATTCAATACAGTAAGACTTGATAAGTCAAGCACAGTCATTAGAGAAAAATTAGATGATTTTGAAAACCAAAAGGGAAAAATTTAAACACCACTCATAAAACTAATTCAGAGAAAACTATAATTAGTACACTGGTGTATGTCCTTATGGAATTTTTTCAATGAACATATATTACTATTACAAGCAGATAATAATCTTTTAAAGAAAAGGTTTCAAAGAACTATACTTTGAACATTTGGGAGTCTTTGGTCTAGTCTGCTATTGTTAATTTTCTTTAAAGAGATAGTAGCCATTTTGAGGACCTACTGTGAATAAAGCTAGTTGGGTTTTACCTATTTGGTAAGGGAGGAGGGCAGGTCAAACGAACTCCCACTAGATGCTGCTGCTCTGTCAAACTCTCTAATGGGACATCAAAAGAATAAAATACTTTGAAAAAATTAACAAAAGAAGTGCAAGATTTGTATAATGAAAATTACAAAACAACTCCAAAGGAAATTAAAGACCATAACAAATGGAAAGACATCCTATGTTCATAGATTGGAAGACTTAATATTGTTAAGATGGCAATACTTCCCAAATTGATCTATAGATTTAATGCAATCCCTATCAAAAAATCACAGCTGAATCCCTTGCAAAAACTGACAAGTTGATCCTAAAATTCACCTGGAATGCAAAGGACCAAAAATAACAAAATCTATCTTTTTTTTTTTTTTTTTGGTCACTCTGCATGGCTGGCAGGATCCTAGTTCCCTGACCAGGGACTGAACCTGGACCCACGTCAGTGAATGTGTGGAGTCCCAACCACTGGACTGCCAGGGAGTTCCCAATCAAATCTATCTTAAAAATAAACAAAGTTAGAGAACTCACACTTCCCAAGTTCAATTTCAAAACTTAGCTCCCCCTGCCGCCCCACCTACACAATATTTGTTTTTAATGTCTCTCATTCTAAGCCTTGATGTCTCTCAAAGATCTGAGCAGAGACTCACATGCTAACTTATGACAGAGCCCACCTCATCTTGGAAAACAAACTAAGTAACCTAAGTTTGCCTCTGCGAGAATGATCAGTAAACAAAAAAAAGATTAAAAGATTCTCCAAGAATTAGAAAATATGCTTTACTCTGAAATATACTATAAGAAATAAAGACAAGGGACTTCCCTGGTGGTCTAGTGGCCAAGACTCCGAGCTCCCAATGCAGTGGGCCTGGGTTCGATCCTTCGTCAGGGAACTAGATCCCACATGCCACAACTAAGAGTTCGCATGCTGCAACTAAAGATCCCGCATGCCGCAAGTAGAAGACCCCGCATGCTGCAACTAAAAGACCCCGCATGCCGCAACGAAGATACTGCGTGCTGCAACTAAGACCCAGCACAGCCAAAATAAATAAATAAATAAATAGATAGATAAATAAATATCTAAAAAAAAAAGGAAAGAAAGAAAAGGTTTTAAAATATCTGTTTCATGTTCTCAACAAGCATTAAAAGGTATGTCCTAATAAACTACATTGAATTTTCATGAAAAGGAAAACTTAGGTAAGAATGAAATAAAAAAACAAGGTTAATCAATTAAAAATTACAATGATGTCAGTGCGCTCCATAATGAAAACTCACAAATGACATAAGAAATTCTACCTAAACATCGAAAGAAAGTGAGAAAAATTATGAGAGAAAAGATAAGAGATAAAAGTCTGAAGGGCCAACCAATGCATAACAAATAGAAGCTTCTGCATGAGACCAAATAACAATGTAAAAGTAAACCAACTGGCTTTTTCTGAACTTAAAAGGAAAAACCATATCAAAAATTTCAATTTGAAAATGGAGAGTTCTATGATATTCCCAGGCAAAGGTAACGTCAAATGAATGTCACTCAGTTATATTCTAGTAGAAATTTTTAACATCAAAAATAAGGAATCCAAAGGGTGAGCAGGTGGACAAAAACACATACATATATAAAATCAGGTTATAATCAGAGACAAAACTCAGATTAGATGAGATCTTCTCTAAAATGTGAAAGAAAGGTGAAAAAAAACTTGAGTATTAAAGGAAACAACTTGTGATCTTTGTATCTAGCCAAGTGGTCATCTGTGAGAAGGCATCAGGAAGACATTGTTAGACACAGAAATTTTTCCTAAAAAGTTATCAAGTACCCATTCAGTAAAAACAAACAATAAAAAAATATTATAATAAAGACATGGATTCAAAAGTGAATTAAAAATAAGAAAATATCTAGTCTCTTTTCTATTCTAAAAATTCTAAAATGCTAAAAATTGTGGCTAGAAAGGATCTAGAGGTGGTCAATGCAAATAAACTATTTAAAAAATATAAAGTTTTTGGGACTTCCCTGGCGGTGCAGTGGTTAGGAGTCTGCCTGCCAATGCAGGGGACACGGGTTCAATCCCCAGTCCGGGAGGATCCTACATGCCTCAGAGCAGCTGAGCCTGTGTGCCACAACTACTGAGCCTGTGCTCTAGAGCCCACGAGCCACAACCACTCAGCCTGCGTGCCACAACTACTGAAGCCCGCGTGCCTAGAGCCCATGCTCTGCAAAAAGAGAAGCCACCGCAATGAGATGCCTGCACACCTCAACAAAAGAGTAGCCCCCGCTCGCCACAACTGGAGAAAGCCCGGGCGCAGCAGCAAAGAACCAACACAGCCAAAAATTAAAAAAAAAAAAAAAAAAAAAAAAGTTAAAAAAAATGTTTACGTGATGAACTACAATGCCAAATTAAACCAATAAATGGGGAAATAGAACACTGAAATTAATGTTTAAGAATGTATTTGAACACTTTTAAATTTAAAAAAGTTTGCCTAGCAAATTTAAGAGTGTTTAGCCTCAATCCTTAAACAAATTTGAAGATTTGAAAAATAATACTTAAGGTAGAAAGGATTATGGGAAATTGGAAATTCATTCACTAATGCAAAATGAATTACATGTTAAATAAAAGGAAAGGCTAAAAAAATTATATATATTCATATTATATAGCCATTAATGTTTATGTTTATAAAGAATTTCTAATCATGAGGAAATTCTTGTTTGGTAATGAAAATCAATCAAAATCAGGACACAAAATTGCATACACAGTATGACTTCAACTATATAACTAAAAAAATATTTATACACACACACAAAGAAACCCAAAACAAAGTGCACAAAAATTGCAACAGTAATTATCTACAGATTGTGAACTATGGATAATTTCCATTTTTGTATTCTTTCTTCTCTTTCCAACTTTTCTAAAATAAATCTGCACTATTAATATTGCCAGAGAAAAACCTCACTTTATTTGAATTCTCACGTTAGCTTACATTTATTTATTTATTTATTTACTTACTTACTTACTTACTTACTTTTGGCTGCGTTGGGTCTTTGTTTCTGTGCGAGGGCTTTCTCCAGTTGCGGCGAGCGGGGGCCCCTCTTCATCGCGGTGCACGGGCCTCTCACTGTCGTGGCCTCTCTTGTTGCAGAGCACAGGCTCCAGACGCGCAGGCTCAGTAGTTGTGGCTCACGGTCTGGGAAGATCCCACATGCCGCGGAGCGACTGGGCCCGTGAGCCACAGTTGCTGAGCCTGTGCGTCTGGAGCCTGTGCTCCGCAGCAGGGGGGCGTCGCGATGGTGAGAGGCCCGCGCACCGCGATGAGGGGTGGCCCCCACTTGCCGCAACTGGGGAAAGCCCTCACACAGAAACGAAGACCCAACACAGCCATAAATAAATAAATAAATAAAATTAAAAAAAAAAAAAGTCAGAGGACTTATTGCAATTTTTGAACCACAGTATCTAAATATGATACAGATTTTTAAGATTTTCTTAGCACTTACTGCAATTTGGATATTTTTAATATTATTTATTATCTTGGCTTCTTCTCACACAAAATAAAGGTTTCTATTTCACATCTGCTACTGAGATAATGTCGCTAAATATTAAGTTGTTTGTAAACCTAAATGTGACAGTGTACACAAAATATACACAAAATTATAGATTATAAAACAACTACTCAACTTACCTATGAAGGATATTCATAACTTTCCAATCACCAGTAACACCACTACTCATCCGAATCTTTTGAGCAATGTTGGAAACAGCTGCAAGAATTGCTGCCCCATCATTTCTTTGGAGTGCAGAACTGCCTAAAACCACCATTGGTTTTTTAGCTTCCTTTAGGACCTTTTAGAAAAAAGAACTTTCATTTAAAAAAACATTAGAAGTGGGAAGGAAATCTAAAAAAGAGGGAATAAATGTATATGTATAACTGATTCACTTTGCTGTACAGCAGAAACTAACATAACATTGTAAAGCAACTAAACTCCCATAAAAATTAATTAAAAAATAAAATAAACAAACATTAGAAGTAACTAAATCTAACCAAATTTGCATCTATAATATGCTGTCTCAAGTTTTAGTTCTAACGTGAATGTCTTAATTCGCTAGTCGACATATGGATATACATACAACCAGATTTACTCAAAAATCTCTTGCCAATGCTACTGTGAAATAGCTAAACTAGTAACAAATAAAACAAATTTTCAAAAAAGAAGCATTGGGAATGAAAACCCTAGCCAAACATCCTTTGGTCAGAATGACTATAGGATAGGTCCCAGAAAAAAATGAGGAATGTCCGTACAGAGGTTCAGGTGATTTGTAACAGGAGAGACCATGCTGAAGTACCATGTCTACTATATTCTATCTACTCTCTATGCCCCAGACAGGGAGGAGAAGGTAGGGAAAGCAATGATCACTAGATCGCAATGCAGAATACCTTAAAGTTAAGGGCTTTGCTTTAAACCACAGTAACTATCTGAATACCAAAAACTGAGAGGAAATGCATCGCAAGTGCAGAAGAAACTACACATACAGTGGTGGATGGAAAAATTAGAAATAAAGCTGTAGACTATAACAGTTCACTCTCCTGCCTATTTTCTGTGTCATTCTTCAATAAATAGCTGGACCCAATCAATGAATCAGCATGAGAATTGTGCCTAGATACTACAAAAAGGAGGACATTGACAAGAGGAATTTTCCAAGGAAATGTGAAGAGCTTTCAGTAGCCTCAAAAAAATAAGAAACAGTTTTCAATAGCCTCAAAGAAAATGAAAAACAAAACAATTCCTCACTTAAAAAAAGAGCTCAGAGAAGTTACATAATAGAGAGTATTATGGAAGATTTTCATCAGAGAATTCAAGAAAGAACTAGAAGAGAAACAAAGTAGAGATGAAAATCATTCCAGAAACAATAAAAAACAGAATTAAACACGACTGTAAATACCGGGACAAGAAAGACAGTTTATATGAAATTACATAAAATAAACTGAAAAAGAACAAAAGAATAAAGAAAAAATGACAGAAAAGATAGAAGAGGAGATCCAATATCTGCATTGTTAAGAGTTCTTAACAAAAAGAACTAATTAATGGAAAATACATTTAAATATATTAGAGAAGAAAACTTTCCTGACGAACACTCATCACCTTCTGGGGCATGGGGATGCGAACTAGAGAGAAGAGAAGGATTCTTCTCAATACATTTTTAAAAAATATTTTTGATCACAGTAACAATAATGATGTTATTCAAAACCGACAAACAAAGAAGTTGGGTTTGGATGCTTTGTCCCCTCACACTTGACTTTCTTCTTGCCTACACATGAAGCTGTCAGTAAAGCAACCATCTTGGAACCATGAGGAGAGGCTCACACACAAACACACGTGAGTGAGGAAATGCACTGAGGATAGCAAAGCAGGAAGGTAGGCTCCTGCCTTGATGACATTCTTGGACAACTGCACCATCTGTCAAACTGCTTACCTTCAGAACCACTGTTATGTGAGAAACAGAAACCTTTTACATTTTTTTAACAATCACCATCCCACACATCACACACACACACACACACACACACACATACACAACTCCTAAAATAAAGAGAATCTTGAATCTTCAGACTGAAAGGTGCATGTCCCATTAAAAAAAAAAATGGTAGAGAACCACCATCACTAAGACATATTCTAGTGAAGTTACTAAATTTCATAGATAAAATATCAAGCATGAAATATCAATAAAAAAGTATCTAGACAACAACAACAAAAAATAGGACAGGGTTGGAAGAGAATATGGCTGACACTGGGCTTCTTCTCCACAGTTACAAAAGGCAGTATCTATGAAGTTCAGAGGGCAAAAAAAGTATAACCCTAGATCTTTATATCCTGCCAAGGCTCTCTTCAGGAATAAAATAAACATTCTCAAGTAAGAAAGAACTCAAGGAATGGTGCACCTACATCTCTTCTTGAAAACAAAAACAAAAACAAGCAAACAAACAAAACCAAACCCCAAAGCTCTAAACTCCAGATGGCAATTAAATGAATGTAAATAAAGAACTTAGTAATGAAAAAGTCATGTAAAAAAAGCTGGTGAGGGACTTCCCTGGTGGTCCAGTGGTTAAGACCCCACACTTCCACTCTAAGGGGCACGGGTTCGATCCCTGGTCGGGGAAGTAAGATCCCGCATGCCGCGTGGTGTGGACACAAAAAAAAAAAAAAAAAAAGAAAAGAAAAAACAAACAAACAAAAACTGGTGAAATTTCTTTTAGGAATAATAACCCTTGCTGTAAAGAAAGATTTCACTGAAGTTTAAAGTTTCATTCTTTCAGTTTTACTTCATTTTTTAATGATAACTTCAAGTAAAATTAAACTCTGATAAATAAAAATGTACAGTATGATTTCATTTTTGTTTACCTATCCATCCATCTTGCTCTATATATGAATAGAGAAATGACTGTATGATGTTTCATCAATGCTTATTTGGGGTAGTGGGATTTTGGATAATGTTTACTTTCTTATATATTATTTTCTATGTTGCTATATATATGTAGTTTTTAACAGCAATCACATATTATTCCAAAAATAATAAATTTTAAAAATAATACTTAAAAATCAACAAGAGTAGATACATATAACTCAAGAGCACCTGGCTGAAAGGATGGCTGCCCGAAGCAATGTCTTGAAGAATTTTGGGAGAATCTCCCAGATGGTCGTAGCTGTAAGTGAGATCAACAGGGCTGCCTATAAGGGCCACTTTTAAGTCATTATGAAGCCAGCTGAAATAAAAACAACAGAGTTTTTAGAGCTAAATCACTAAGTTAGCAGTTACTGGTCTCTTCAATGCTATGTGCTACATCTATTTAAATTAGAAAATGTTAAAAGCACTAAAGCCCTCCTAGAACATTTAACTTTAACAGATATTATTGTGTACCTTTCAAAAACAAAGTGTTGTAAAAATACAGGCATACCTTGGAGATACTGTGGGTTCGGTCCCAGACCACAAAATAAAGCGAGTATCACACTAAAGCAAGTTACACAAATCTTTTGGTTTCCTGGTGCATATAAAAGTTATATTTACACTACACTGCAGTCTATTAAGTGTACAAAATCATTATGTCAGAAAAACAATATACACACCTTAATTAAAAAATACTTTATTGCTAAAAACATGCTAAACATTGTATGAACCTTGAGTGAATGGAAATCTTTTTGCTGGTGGAGAATCTTGCCTCGTGCTGATGGCTGCTGACTTTGATCAGGGTGGTGGTTGCTGAAGGCTGGGCTGGCTGTGGCAGTTTCTTAGAATAAGGCAGTAATGAAGTGTGCTGCATCGATGATCTCTTCCTTTCATGAACAATTTCTCTGTAGCGCTGTTTGATGGCATTTTACCCACGGTAGAAATCCTTTCACAATTGGGAGTCAATCCTCTCAAATCTGGCTGCTGCTTTATCAACTTAAATTTATGTAATATTCTAAATCCACTGTTGTCATTTCAACAATTTCTTCACAGAATTCACCAGGAATAGATCTTATATCAAGAAACAACTTTTTTTGCTCATCCATAAGAAGCAACTCTTCATCCACTAAAGTTTTATCACGAGATTGCAGCAATGCAGTCACATCCTTAGACTCTACTTCTAATTCTAGTTCTCTATTTCCACCACATCTGCAGTTACTTCCTCAGCTGAAGTTCTGAGCCCCTCAAAGTCATCCAGGAGGTTTGGAATCAACTTCTTCCAAACTCCTTTTTAACACTGATATCTTGACCTCTTCCCATGACTCAAGAATGTTCTTAATGGCATCTAGAATGGTGAATCCTTTCCAGGTTTTCAATTTACTTTCCATCAGTAGAACCACTAGTTATGGCAACTACAGCCTTATGAATGTATTTCTCAATAAGACCCAAAAATCTTCCTCCTTGATCCATGAGCTGCAGAATGGACGCTGTGTTAGCAGGCACAAAACAACATTAATCTCACTGTATATCTCCATCAGAGCTTTTGGGTGATCAGGTGCAATTATCAATTAGCAGTAATATTTTGAAAGGAATCTTTCTTTCTGAGCAGTAGGTCTCAACAATGGGCTTAAAATATTCAGTAAACCATGTTGCAAACAGATGTGCTGTTATCCAGGCTTTGCTGTTCCATTTACTGAGTACAGGCAGAATAGATTTAGCAAAATTCTTAAGGGCCCTAGGATTTTTGGAATGGTAAGTTGAGCACTGGCTTCAACTTCAAGTCACCAGGTGCATTAGCCCCTAATAGAGTCTGTCCTTTGAAGCTCTGAAGCCAAGCACTGACTTTTCTTCTCTAGCTATGAAAGTCCTTCTCCAGCAATGGCATCTTTTTCCAATATAAGGCTGTTTCGTCTACACTGAAATATCTGTGGGTTAGTGTAGCCACCTTCATTAATTATCGTAGCTAGATCTCCTGGATAACTTGCTGCAGCTTCTACATCAGCACTTGCTGCTTCACCTTGCACTTTTATGTTATGGAGATAGCTTCTTTCCATAAATCTCATGAAACAACCTCTGCTAGCTTCAACTCTTCTTCTGCAGCTTCCTCGCCTCTTTCAGCCTTCAGAATTGAAGAGAGTTAGGGCCTTGCTCTGGATTAGGCTTTGGCTTAAGGGAATGTCATGGCTGGTTTGATCTTCTATCCAGACCACTCAAACTTTATCCATTATCAGCAATAAGGCTATTTTGCTTTCTTATCATTCATGTGCTCATTGGAGTAGCGCTTTTAATTTCCCTCAAGAACTTTTCCTTTGCATTCACAACTTGGCTAACTGGCACAAGAGGTCTATCTTTTGGCCTGTCTCGGCTTTCAACATGCCCTCTTCAGTAAGTTTAATCATTTCTAGCTTTTGATTTAAAGTAAAAGATGTGCAACTCTTTCTTTCACTTTGACACCTGGAAGCCATTGTAGGTTACTGAAACACACCAACATTTATTATGTTCACCTTATTATATGGGTATGGTTTGTGGTGTCCCAAAACAATTACAATACTAACATCAAAGATCACTGATCACAGGTCACCATGATAAAATGTAATAATAATGAAAAAGTTTGAAATATTGTGAAAATTATCAAAATATGACACAGAGACACAAAGTGAGCAAATGCTGTTGGAAAATGGCACCAAAAGACTTACTTGAATGAAGGCTGCCATAAATTTTAAATTTGCAAAAAATACCATATCTGCAAGTACACTACAGCAAAGTGCAACAAAATGAGGTAAGCCCGTACACACCAAGGAAATTCAATGAATTAATTTGCTGTGTTAGAATGCTAACTCTAAGCTAGATATAAACAAAGACTTTAATTTTAGAATAAATGATCTGTAGTTTTTATTTTGTCATATTTACACAGCAGAGTCAGTTACCTCCTAATTATCCGTTAAGGCTATTTAAATAAATTTCATAAAAAACAAACTACATCATTCATATTTATTCTCTATGACAAGGAAGTATGGATCCAGCTCCTCCAAAAATAGTTATAAATGTGGTGACCATATACTCTGGTTTGTCAGAGACAGTGGTGGTTTTAACCTGTCATCCTGGAGTAATTAACAACTCCCCTTTCTACTCTCAACAGTGTCCCAGTTTAAACAATCAATTATATGGTCGATCTATTAAGTCTCTAAGATATAAAAAGATGGAGAGTCATTCTACAAAATAACTGGCCTGTACTCTTCAAAAAAGATGTCAAAAAAGGAGACTGAAGAGTCATGACACTAACTGCAATGTGTAACTCCAGACTAGATCCTGGGCAGGAAAAAAAAAAATTATAAAAGAAATTATGGAAGAATCAGTGAAGTCTAAACACAAACTATAGATTAGATAATAATACTGTATCAATAGTAAAGTCTTGATTAAATAAAGAATCAAATTCTTAAATGGAGAATATCCCTCGTTCTTAGGAAATCCACACAGAAGTATTCAGTGTGGGATAAAAAGGGCATCATGTCTACAACCTACTTTCAGATGATTATATTCACACAAATACATACATGGAGAGAGAATAAAAAAAATATAAAACATGAACATTGACTAATCGGGTGAACATTACACAAAAATGGGTATACAAAGAACATTTCAAGTATCTTGAATTATTTCAAACTAAAAAGATAAAATATAAAGATCAGCAGGGGGAGAAGCGGGGAACGGACCTGTTAGAAATTGCCCTCCAATTATCTTTTGGAGTCTCACTCCCACTAACACTATTAGGAATCAGCTAAAATAGTCATTTTTTCATAGATAAAACAAATTATCATATAAATGTTTTTAAAACCCTGAATATTATTACTAACCTCTTTCGAATTCTAGCATTAAATAGTGGTGCCTCAAAACGTGGATTTGTACCAACCAGGAGGACAACATCTGTCTCTTCCACACCGGCAATTGTAGTATTAAGAAGATAATTGGAACGTAGATCTGTGCTAGAAACACGAAATATAAAATGCAAGTTTTACTTTAAAACTAATACACACTGACAATCCATGAAATACTCTCCTGTCATCAAACCCATGGCACTCCCAGACAAAAAAAAATCTATGAAGCATTCTTAAATTACATCAAAGGTTCAGATACTTATTAATAACTGGATTCTCTAATAGCTCCTGGTTTGACTTTGGTCTGTATGTGATAATAAGCTGGTAGGTATGTTGGAGTATCCAAGCTGTCACATAAAAGTCATTGATGCCATAGATGTGTTGGTTTAAACAAAACCTGTAACCAGAAAAAAAAAAAAGAAAGCCTAGATTCTAGCTTCAAACTTCTCACCCAGCTCCTGTGGTGGGGAAGACCTCTTCAGTGCATAGGGTGTCAGAGTCCACTCTATTAAGTAAATCTTTGAGTGCTACTAGGGCTTCAGCATCCACCAAGCCACCTGCAATTGCTGCCACATCGTTGCCTTGAAAACTCTGCAACTAAAAATGGATGAAAAGGCTATCACCAAGAAACCTTCATTCAGCAAAAGATCACAATGAAATGTTCAGAAAACAAAACAATAATGTCATTTTCAAGTACAATAAAAGGAACAAACTTCTAACTAAAAAGTTCTCACACTAATTATTAATTTGAAAGTGAGAAGCAGAAGCATATGTGGGGCCAAGGTTAATGACATCAGCCTGGAATAAAGATGTATGTATGTATGTATGCATGTACTTATTTATTTATGGCTGCGCTGTGTGGCACGTGGGATCTGATTCCCTGACCAGGGATCGAACCTGTGCTCCCTGCAGTGGAGGTGTGGAGTCTTAACCACTGGACAGCCAGGGAAGTTCCTGTTTGTGTTTGTTTGTTTATTATTTTTTATTGTTTTATTGTTTTATTTATTATTTATTATTTATCTATTTATCTATGGCTGTGTTGGGACTTCGTTTCTGTGAGAGGGCTTTCTCCAGTTGCGGCAAGTGGGGGCCACTCTTCATCGCGGTGCGCGGGCCTCTCACTATCGTGGCCTCTCTTGTTATGGAGCACAGGCTCCAGACGCGCAGGCTCAGCAATTGTGGCTCACGGGCTTAGTTGCTCCGCGGCATGTGGGATCCTCCCAGACCAGGGCTCAAACCCGTGTCCCCTGCATTGGCAGGCAGATTCTCAACCACTGCGCCACCAGGGAAGCCCCCCTGTTTGTTTTTAAACTAGGAACAAAGGGTCTCAAAATGAGGTCTGGGAAATGAAGACTGTGGAATTATATTTAAATACAACTTCATCTGAAGGATCTGTCATTCCTTCAAGCCCTTTAGGTATGTTGCTCTTCTCTGACCAGAAGGCCATTCCCCCTGTTTTTGCTCTGGCAAGCTTGTATTCATGCTTAGACTTTGCCTAAGGAGTCACCTTACCTATGTGACACGATACTTGGTTAGGCATCCCTCCAATGTGCTCTCTCATGTATCATTTTCTGCACAACTACCCAAAGTAGCATATGATAATTGCCTAATTATGCATCTTTTCCTAAAAGACTGTGGGAGGTTAAGAACTATGTGCTAGTGGTCTTTATATCCCTACATCTAGCATGACATGTTGTATAGTTCTCAATAAATGCTTTCTTTTTTTCTCAATAAATGTTTGTTAAATGGAAGATAATCTTGGTAAGATGAAAGAAGTGAAGAGAAACATATCCCCTCTTCATTAAAAAGATGTGCCTTGGAAATCACAAATATAGTTATTCTATACTTCAATTTTTTACCATTCCAGCTACACGCGAGAGTGCGTCCTCCCAGGTGGTGTATGTTAAAAGCCCCTTTTCATTTCTGACCATCGGCTCGGTAAGTCTTTGACGTTTTAGCCCATCATAGGCGAATCTAGATAACAGAAATTATACTATTTGTGGAATCTTGCTAAAAAGGCAACTATAATTTTCAAGTTTAAAATCTAAAAGAAATGTTATTAAAATACAGTACTGGTTAAAGGTCAAATAGAATAGTAAACACTTGGATAAAATAATTATTCCAGGTTTCTTTGGAGATGAACTAATAAATATTCTACAAACATCATCTAAAACTAAAATACCACCTAAAATGTTTGAGTTCTTATAATTTATTTTCAGCTACCTGAATAATCTTAAAATTACAATACACAAAAAATCTGGTAGCTGAAAAAGCCAAACCATTTATAAAACTTGAGTAGTTTTAGATATTTCATCAAAATTATATTGTACAAATCTAACTTATATTTAGCTTCTATTCTCCAATGAAACAGAGGCAAAGTGAAATAGATTAAGTATCTTAATTTACTTCAATTTCTCTATCTGGGAGGAAAAAACATATTTCTCAATATGAAAGCCAGTTAATATGAAAGCCAGTGATATACCTAGGACTACTAAAGTCAGTTTTGTCCAATTCTCTATATAAACAGTCCAGATTTCAATAGTCTATACACATTAATTTGCAAATATAAAAGACTGTTCCTTAAAATCAAAATTATTATAAAATTTCCTTTAAATCAAGTCCAAAAGTTAAAGGAAACAATATAGCACATACCTGGTTTTATCAGAGATCCACTCTTCATTGATGTCCTCATGCATCCTTGGCAAAATCCTCATTACCTCTCCGGTTCTTGTGCTGACCACAATATTACTTCCAACTGCATCCATTACATCAATGGATTCTGTCTTTCTAAGAAAATAAACACATATATTTACTAGTTGATTTTGAAAATAAGGAAAAAGTTTCTGTTACCGGGTTTACCAAAAACAAAAAATTTTACAGATTTCCTTTCTGAATTTCTAAAACTAATGGAACTCAGAGGAACTGTGATTTTAAAAATTAAACAAATAAATAAATAAATAAAAATAGACCCTTACATTTGAACAGACCATAATGCAAAAATGAAGCCTTTAAAACTGTTATCTAAAACAGAAACCAACCGGAAGGGCTGCCAATAGCTAAATGTGGCAATTAGAGTATGAAAATAAACAGTAAGAGGGGCAAGATTTTGGGGTATGGCTGATTAAGGAGCTCACAAATCCTCCCCCCAAAAACAAAAATAAAGCTAGACAAAAACTGACAAAAGCAACCAATTCAGCTCTTTGGAGAGCTAACAAAAGCACACAATATCATGAGACGCTTTCATGTGTGGGAAAAACTCCTGAACTTCAAGTAAGAACAGTGGAAATCAGTGGTGTTCTGGCTTGGGACCATTCTTATCCCCTTTCCTACCACCTTGAACTGGAGGTTCTGCCAAGATGGGGCAAGCTATGAAGACAGGAGCTTCTTTCTTTCCACAGACAAGGCTCACTCATTTTGGAGAAATGGCAAAAGTTGTCTGTGGAAGTGGTATCTTGGAGGTCACTGAGCCGGGGAAAGTCAAGAGTACTAGCCTGAGGCTGTAGTCACAGTCAGGGCAAGCATTGCTGGTGGAGGCTGCACATACGTGCAGCTGAGACCAGAGAGCGCCCAGGCTATTCATACTCTCCTGGACAACACAGAGACCCAAAAGACCTGCTGTAAAGTACAAGCTGGGTAGACTTGAAAACAGCCTTAACTCTGAATATGCTCTTCTATCCACACACAGATCCAATGGCAGAGGATGAAAGCTTTATTGGCTCAAAGAATTTAAGCACAGTCATTATCTGACTACTAAGCTATGCAGACACAGGAGCAACTCCTAAGAAGCCTTGCTTAAAAATAAAAACAAGAATATTAAAATATGTTCAAAGAAATAAGGAAAATTATGTTTAAAGATTAAAGGGAAGTATGAAACATTGAATCAACAAGGATTCCCAGTAAGGATACAGAAGTTACAAAAAAGAACGAAATAGAAATTCTGGAGTTGGAAAGTGTAACTGCAATAAAACAAATCACTATAGGGGTTGAACAGCAGATTTGAGATGACAAAAGAATGAATGAATGAACTTGACAGTAGATCAACAGAATTCATCCAATCTGAAGAATAAAGAAAAAAAAAGTTTTAAGAAAAATGAATAGTGTCTCAAAGACCTGTGACACAACATTAAGTGTAGCATTTGTATGTATTATGGAGAGGAGAAAACACTCTCTACTTAAACATTTCAATTATGTACTGTCTCCTCCCTGCCCCCAACTCCCTAAACCTTTTGTATACACAAATACATGGTTTAAAGCCTGGAATTTTAAGATACTCCCATATACTCTGGTAAGAGTTTAAAATTAGAAGGCAATTTGATGATATATTTTCAGAACCTTAAAAGTATTCAAATTTATTGCAACGATCTATTTCATTTCTTAATTTAATCAGAAGAATCACAGATATATAAGAAAAGTTATAAATATGTTTATTTTAGATTTGTAGGACTTCCCTGGTGGTGCAGTGGTTAAGAATCCACCTGCCAATGCAAGGGACACTGGTTCAAGCCCTGGTCCAGGAAGATCCCACATGCCATGGAGCAACTAAGCCCATGCACCACAACTACTGAGCCTGCGTGCCACAACTACCGAAGCCCGCACGCCTAGAGCCCGTGCTCTGCAACAAGAAAAAGCCACCGCAATGAGAAGTTTGTGCACCGCAACGAAGAGTAGACCCCGCTCGCAGCAACTAGAGAAAGCCCATGCACAGCAACGAAGACCCAACACAGCCATACATAAATAAATAGATAGATAGATTTTAAAAAATAGATTTGTAATTATAAATAGAAATAAACTAAATGTCTAATAAGAACTAATTAAATAAAGTATAATATGTGTACATGGTTGAAAATTTAATGTACAATGAGAGGAAACTATAAATTTTTAAAAATCAAGACAACCTTATTCTTTGGAAGAACAAGTGAATAAAATAATTTTGTGATTAAGTACTTTGGAATTAATTTCCAAGAAAACTACAATTTGCACAGGTTCATCCTATCCTTCAATTTAACAACTTATCTTCTATTAAAAGGGTTTTACTTAAAGCAAATAAATAAAAACTTGGACCAGAACAATTAGAACTCATGAAGAAAATGAATCTTAAATTTTTTTGAATAGTACTGAATTAAAGGACAAAAAATACCATGATGAATACCTTGTTTCCCAAGGCCGAGCAGTAAAGGCATAGGGCTTAGAGGTCAGGGCACCTACAGGGCAGATGTCAATGATATTCCCAGAAAGTTCAGACATGAACATCTTTTCAATGTATGTGCCAACTTGCATATCATTTCCTCTGCCTGTTGTTCCCAGATCATCTACTCCTGCAATCTCACTTGCAAACCTGCAAGATAAAAATGTACCATCAAATGGTCAAACGCAGCAAACTTACCTCCTTTCCTATTCATTATCACAAAGGTAATGATTTTCAAAACACTAAAAAGATAGATTTTCAATGGAAAATGTAGTCCCTGAATAAAAACAATAAATGTTTCCATTTAATTTGAGGTGTAACACACGTACAGAAAATTGCACAAATCATGTGCACAGCTCAGCAAGTTATCACAAAGTTAATGCTTGTAGATTTTGATTTTTAAATCCAAGTGAAGTTGATATTAACTAAAAGTGAAAACTTATTCATTTTACTGGCTTATATAAAAAACAATGAATACAACATCCCTCTTCTTTCACCAAAAATAAGTTGATATCCGTTCCAGTGGTGTTATTCCTCCAAATTTTGTGAATATTAAATAAGTATACAAATGATATTGCAGAAGAGAGAAGGAGAAAAATATTACCTGATGCACCGAGTACACTGTATACATCTAGTCATAATGGTTTTTACCAATGGCCCAATGTTCTTGTCCTCCACAGCACGTTTCCCCTCTAAAAACCGGCTCCTATCACTTCCAAACATCATGGACTGATCCTTAAGTAGATTATGAAAGAGTTAACCAAATTTTGCTAACAAAATTAAAACAAAAAGATTTAAGGAATTAGACTACATACCTGCAGATCACATTCACCTCCCTGGTCACAAATAGGACAATCCAGTGGGTGATTTGCTAGTAAGAACTCCATCACACCTTCCCTGTAAAGAAAATTGTAATATATAAAATTACATAAATTGCTGACATTCAAAATGGTTTACATATAGGCTATTTAAATAACTGTCACAGATGAATACTCTCATATAGTTAACATGGATTTTACATTTACTATCAGAAACGCCAATGTAACTATTATAAGAGTAGTATTAAATACATAATCTAAAAAATGTTTATAGGAGTCCAGAATAAAATATCATTAGAGAACCTAGAAAATTGAGTTTTAACAATACAGAAATACCAAAAGTTGCTGAATGGTCTTCAGAAAACACTGGCATTAATTCAAAAAAACATTAATGCAAAGCAAAAACAAACACAATCAGTGCCAGTACAGTACAGTACAATATCACTGCAATAATCTCAGTTCAATAGCCCCAAACTCACTGTTACCACAAGATGAGCGAGGTTATAAACAAGGGATTTTAATGCTGATTCTGCTGTAGGCTCAAAACCATAAACACCTGACTTCACCTCCTCTATGTGCACTCACTTCCAACTGCTCCTAGAAGCCAAGCACGCCAACTTCTTCAGAGTTTGATACTGAATTTCTCATCTATGGGAAGGTCTACATACTGAAATGTGCAATTTTCTGCTCTAATAAAAGTCACTATGCCGAGTTAACAATAAAGTACCTGGCTTTCTTAGTTTTCTCTGAGTTTGTCAGGATGTTCCAACCTTTCATTACTGGCATGGCACAAGCAGCTACAACCTGGAATTTCAATGCAAAAATCTCTAAGTATTTGTATTTATTGGTAATTATAAATTAACCCAATATATAAAAATATTAAATTATACATATGAAAACAAGGAAAGAACAGAGTATTTTTGAAGACTGAGTTTTTCAGTTTTCATATTTATAATATGATAATCTGGCACGATACATTTCTCTTAGAAACTAGACATCTTCTTAATTTTATTCTAATAATTAATGAGATTTTTTTTAAGAGGCTCTGAAACAGAACATCAGATAACTGTGTTTTGATTAGCAGGCAGTGCTGAATTAAAATTGCACAAGCCAAAACGAAATTAAACTGAAAGTGAACCTCTTCACTGCAATCCTTTTCTCTAGTGAAAATGGCACAGCATAAGCACTTCTAATGTGCTGCTTGGCAGCTCCACATCCTAGCTGTGTGTCACACAGCCATTTGCAAATAGTGACTGCTCTAAAAAGACCCATTTAATTTCTAAATGTTACCATTATATGCCACTTGCATTTATATAAAGCACTTTCTTCAATGTGTTTCCAGTTTTGAAATGAAGAGAATCAATCACACAAAAAATAAATTTATAGATAGAAGTAAACAGGACCAGATTCTCCACTACAACAATATTGATTCTAAATAAAGTCTGCTGCAAGATTTAAAGTTTTCTACCTTCTACAGCATGGTGTGGAATTTTAGGTATCAAGTACCTTAGGAGCTTTCTCAATTTCAACAAGGCACATCCTGCAGTTTCCAGCAACAGACAACCTTTCATGATAACAGAATCGAGGGATCTGCATGCCAACCTTCTCACAAGCCTAGAAGACAAAGTAAAAAATGTTTGCACTAGCATAACCTGACCTCATCCTTGTCTTGTCTAAAACACAGTAAAAACAAACAAAAAACAATCAAAAAAACATGAGGCCATCCCCTACCTATCTTATTACTCTTACCTACAAATACCTGTAACTTGATCCTCAAAGAGATTTCCCTCCTTTTCTTTGCTCTTGATTCCAACCCGTCTGCTCTGAAGCTACCTCTTTAAAGATCCTCACCGTGCCTATACCTGACGTGGAAGAAACTGGATAAAAAAGCATATTGAGACTGTGCTAAAGGCTTGACTCCCCATTTCTACTCTGAACCATTGTCTACAAAGACTCCTCCTTCAAACTCTGTCCCAGTGGTTTCATACCTGGACTTCCTCATTGACTAGCCTTCCTCCTTTAGATTAGACTCCACTTTACACCACCCAGCTGACTATAATCTGGTTCTATCTTTGGCTCCAAATACCCCACCCAGGACTCTCACTCCCTTCCCAGTTCCCATTTGCTTAGTGAAGGATATTAGTTCCCTCTACCAATTATCCCTGCTCCTTCTCTGAGCCTACAAATGTACTCAAGTTTCCTCTAGAATTAGTTCTTCCATCCTTAGCCCTCACTCTAAAGCAATCTCATCGATTTTCAATATTTTAACTACTTAGTAAAAATGTATGGAGTCTTCCTGTGTGCTAGATGCAGTGGGTCAACTGTCCCAGCCTTCACACTAGCTCATTTACACATGATTACATTCAAAACTTCATCTGTAGCCCTGATGGTCTGCAGCCCTGATAGTCCTCCACTTCTTCAGAAGTCAGTAGGCATTCACATGTGTACACTCTATAGACAGTTAAAATTCAATCTATTTCTGTCCCCTACTATACATCCCCAAATAAGCTAACAAAGGCAGCAATCACAAAAACTCCTCTGCTCTTCATCATTCCTGAAGGCCTGTCTACCTACATCTCACTCTCCCTTGAATAGACCCTCTTGTTTTCATTCCATTGCCACTATTTTAGGCCTTTTCACTTCCTGCTCCACTAATGCAAGATATGCTCTTTCCGTGTCTCATTCCAGTCTTATTATTCTCCAAACCACCATCCTCTACAGTCACTGTCATACTGCTTAGTAGCCATGAATATTCTTGATGATCCAAACTATAAGCTCTTCAACATTGCATAGATTGTCTTTAATGACCAGACCTTCTCTACCAGAATAATCTGATTTCCTGTTATCTCCTCTTCTACACATACCTTATGTTCCATCAATACCAAACTACCTGAAGCTTCCTTGTCCACATATAAACACCTACTCATCCTTTAAAATCTTCTCAGAGATCACCTGAGATATTCCTGACATCTCTTTCTACCACCTCCTATACATGCCAAAATACTCTCCACTGTACACTGAACATAATTTTGTTATATATTTATGTTTACATGTGTATGCCTGACAGTCTAGAAATTACTGTTAAAATGAATAAAAGAGCATTTAGCTCTGCAATAATTTACGATGGAATGAAGCACTTCTTCTCCATGACCAACTCTGTAAGTTCTGGAGGAATTTGGAGAAATTAAATATTTAGGACATAAATTCGAGAACCTACTACCCTCCATTTATCTGCTTTGTAGGACACATTCCTAGAAATATTATAAAAAATATAAAGGTTACATAAAAGTGAAAAGCATCAAGCAGGCTCACAACAAAGGTTACCTTTTCCCCAAACTTACCTATATTAACTAATAATTTATTTTAGGTAACTTAAAACTTCTAAATGGGAATTTATTTGAAGGCAGAAGTGAAACAAAAGAACTGCCACAGTTCACTTAGAAAGTCAGAAACTGATAAATGATAGCTCACTCACTCTGAAATGCCAAGATTTCAAATCAAACTTATTTTCATATAATTTTACTATCTATATATAGGTCTTTAATGAGCATTTGTCAAGGAATCTTGAAAATTTTAGAAGTAAATGAACAATATAAAGAAAATAAATTATTTTTGTTTTTTTAAATCAGAACATACACAAAAATAAAGAATTAAAATGAATGCCTACTTGGAGGATGGTAGTTCCTGGTTCCACCATGACAGACTGACCATCAACAAATACTTCAATCAAGTTGCTTGCTGCTGTGGCAGTTGCTCGAACTGACCATCAAAAATATTAAGGTGAAAACGAAATTAACAGAGTTCAAGTTATTACAGCCGAGGATAATGGATTAATTAACCTTCACATCTAAATTTTTTCCTCATTTTATACTATTCCCTTCTATTTCTCTAGATGCAAACTTCTAAATTATTGACTTGGAGGAAAGCTTTTCCAGTCCTGAATACCAAACAGAATATGGCTGTCTACCTTTAACAGCAGTTTAAGTTGTAACTTTTAATACCACTGAAAATATGCTCCTAGGGAAGACCACTTCTCAAAAGCAGAATGACTGCTTTTTCCATTTTGGCACTGATGGGCAATTCCTACTACTTTCTATTCTACGATAATTTCTATAAAATGTTTAAAGTTGTATTTTGAAAATCATTCTATTCAACTTGGGTCACTGTTTCCATTTTTATTTAATATATATTATGGGTCTTTCAAGAAACATTCCATAAACCTATGAATTTACAAAGACAGCAAGTCTAGTACCCACAAACGCAAATTCAAAAAAAAGACACTCACCACATCCTTTAGGAGACTTAGAAAGGCTCACTAAGGCCCTTCTTACAGGTATCCTTAACATATTGCTAAGAATAAAACAAAGAAGAGTTATATTATCATAGGAAAAACAATGCCAATCCCAAACTTTTTGGTAATATTTTATGGTTTTAAAGCACTTCATATATATACATTATTTCACTGAACATTTCACAAGTCCTGATATTTTTCCTGAAATTCTAGAGATGAGAACACTCCATCTCAGACAGATTAACTGACTTGTACATCATCAAGAAGCTAAGAAGGAGCAGCTAGCATATAAAGTTGAATCTTCTAATTCTATATAAAGGGCAGTTTTGTTGTTTTTAATTATAAACAAATGATCAAACAATATACTACTATATAGTAAAATAAATTTCAAGAATTAACAGTGAGTTTATCATTAATTGCCATGTAAAATAAAGCCTACCCTTCTGCCTTCATTTCCTGCTAAAATGCATTCTAACATTCTACGTTCTGAGCAGTTATCTACTAAACGCTTCTGAGATATTCTGAGCTGGCTCACAAGCCCAAGCCTTTAAAAACTCTGGAGTGCTATTTTCTGTGTCCAGGAGTACATTTATCTTACAGATTTGCAATTATCTGTTTATGTGCCTGTTCTACCCCCACTGTATTATGAACTTCTTTAATCTTTCTATCCTCAGTACCTACCACCAAGGGTGCCACACAGTAAGCTCTAAAACAGTGGTTCTCTATAAGAGATAATTTTGCTTCCCAGGGAACATTTAGCAATGTCTGGACAAACTGTCTGTTGTCACGACTAGGGGAAAGCTATTGGCATCTAGTGGGTTGAGGTCAGCGTGCTACTAAAGAGCCTACAAGGCTCAGGACAATCTCCCATAGTAAAGAATTATCTAAAGTGTCAACAGATCTGCAGTTGAGAAGCCCTCTCTAAAGGATTTGCTGAATTACTGAAATAAATGGAAGTGGATTATATAAATTAACACCAATTAAAGGTATACATAAGCAAACAGAGAGAAAAGTTATCTGATCTTTTAGAGTTTTTTGTCCATCCACTTGATCATATCGGCGAAGCACTGAACTTTCTGTCTACTCACTTGATTATATGGGCTAAGCATCTAATTTTTCATTTGGAACTCTTAAAAATACAACAAATTATGTGATCAGAATGTATCACATAAAGAATTTCAAAGTTTATATTAGAAAACAGTATATATACATAAGTTTTAAGCATAAGTTTCACAGAAATTTCATTAATTCAGACATCAATAACTCAAACAATTCATTAATTCAGAATTTGTGATACTGAATCTGCAGACATCTGTCACCTACTAGTGAGTGACTTTTTGGTAAATCACAGTTTCTGTTTATCTATAAAAGAAAACAATACCTCTTAGGCTATGTGTTACTAGTAGGAGCTCAATAAATGTCACTTATATCTGAATTCAATTTAGATGGGACTGGCCACTGAAAATCAGTTTTAAAGGGCTCTTCCTTTGCGCTCCTTCTCTTTACTACCAGCACACACTGTGTATGTATATATATATCTATCTCTCTATTTATTATTCCACCTACTAAACTGCAAGGTAGCAATCAATTTCAGTATCTCTAGTCTGTAAGCTCCTTGACAAGGAATGGTGCACTTTGGTCATTTCCCTTTTCTGAAGACCTAGCACAGTGCCCCTAAGAAAATGAACCACCAAACAGAGTTGACCCTTAAACAATATGGGTTTCAACTGCACAGGTCCACTTACAGGCGAATTTTTTTCAGTAGTAAATACTACAGTACTACAAGATGTGAGATTGGTTGAATCCTCAGATGCAGAACCATGGATATAGAAGGCCAACTATAAGTTATATACAGATTTTCGACTGCACAAAGGGTTGGAACCCTTAATCCTCTCATTGCTCAAGGGTCAACTGTAGTCTTACCACCAAGTTCCAGAATGAGTAGCATCTGTCCTATTAAAATCTATTCATATAAAGGTAAAACTGAATTTGCTAAAGACAGATCGAAATCAACAATATTTCACACAACAATATAAAAACTTTTTAATATTACGTTTGTCTCCAATATAATATGAAAGTGGTGCCCACTTTAGCTAGGAAATCCACCAGGACTAGGCTGTCTGTTGAAAACCCAGCATCAAGTGGAAGACTGCATCGCCCCAACATAAGAAATACAGATTTGCAAAACTTTGATAAGCACTTTACACTTATTTGGCTACCATGTAAGAACAGAAATAATCATCCCTAAGATTGGAAAATGCTAATGAATAATCATTTCTAAAACTAGACTGGACACTTTTTGGTGCAGGGACAATACTACTCCACATTCTCCACCAGATATCCCACATCCATCCACTTCTCTCCCTCCAAGGTACTGTCCTATTCCAAGCCACCATCATCTCTTGCTTGGATTGTTACAGTAGCCCCCTAACAGGTCTCCTGGCTTCCACACTGCTCCCACAGCCTCTCCCATCTTCCCAGGGGCTGTGACCTCAAATGGAAATGCTCTTCCCTCAGATCTTTCTGGCCCCTCCTCATCCTTCAAATTTTGGCTTAAAAGGCATTTCTCAGGGAGATTTTCCTTGACCAGCCTAAAATATCCTAACTACTCCCCAGTCACATCACTCATTTAATTCTTCCTTGTGGACTCACTTCTAGCTTATAATAGGCATTCAACAACTATTTGTTAAATGAATTCTGTCTCTACTCTCTGGCCATCACTTCCGCTTTCCTGGTATTAAAGAGTGCAGGTGCTCTGGCAGCCTTACAACACCCTGCTTAAAGATGCACACACAATTCAGTGGAAGAAAAGGACGTTCCGCAAAAAACCAACTTGATGTTTATTCATCAGAAACAGTTCACGTTACATTTTCTATACCCTCAATTCGTGTTTGAACAGAGCAGTGTCTGATCCACGTTTTTACAGTACATGTACATGCATTAGATTCCCAAAACTTGTAAACAACGTAGCTTTGTTATCTGCAGTGCGACCTTGGGCCAACTTTTTAAACGTCTTTTTTCTTCAGTTTCCCCACCAGTGTAAAGGATAAGAAGTATTAGCCAACGCAATCTATGGACAAAACCAAAAAACAAAAAAACAGAGGCATGGACAGTTGCTAAGGCAACAGCAGCCAAACAAAGATACACTATACCAGGTATGTAGTAATTGGGGGGAAAAGGCTCAGTCTTTAGGCCTAAGTCCTTGACAGAGGTCCTCTCCCGGGAAACAAAACGGCCTCCTCTCCAGGAAGGGGACTGTCCTGCATTCCCCTGCAGAGGGAAGGTCACCCACAAGGCTGCACTCGGGCCAGCGCTCCCCAGGGCCTGATTTCCTCCTCCTCTCTGCTCCGTCAGACCAGAGACGCTGGCTAACAGTCCTCACCTGCCAGCTCTCGGGGGTTCCCGAGGAGGCGGGGTGGGAGGCGGCGCCCACTCAAGGACAAGAGGAGAAGGAGTCGGTTGGGCCAAAGAAAACAGTCTCGTCAATAAACAAACTCCGGGGACCAAGGCACCTCAGCCTTCTCACCCAAACACAACCTCACCTTCTCCCTGGAGCCGCCGAGGCTGCCCTGCAGAATTGTCTACACCCCGCCGACTCTTCAGAGGCCAGGTTTCTTATTCAATATAGCGGCCTCGGGTATCTCAGTCAGCCGGGCCTGGACGAACGGAAAGCCGAGAGGGACTAGAAACCCCAGTTCGACAATTTCTCGTTTAGATTGAGCTCGGCAACTTCCGTCAGCTTGACAGAAGGCGGGGCGGAGGGCGTAGCAGCCGGGAGGAAGCGGGGGCGGGATAAGGGGGCGGGCTCGGACCTCAGTTCCGCCGGAAGTAACCTGGCGCCCGAGGCCGAGCGTCTTCCGTCATTTCCGGCGCTTCCAGGGGCGGTTCCGGTAGTCTTCGCAAACCTTGGAGGTAGTAATTTAAGCAATGCCCATTTTATTAATTGATTTGCAAACACAAAGAAAGCTCGGCAGGTAATTTGTGGGCCATTAATTAAGAGCCCTTGATTTTTACGTTGAGAAATCTTAACGTACTTTACTTTTAACCTTTAACCTGCTGCTGGGGGCATCGGAGAGAAACGCCTCCGTGTCTATATAAGGCATTTCCGGCCTCATTGCGGGCCTTTTTCCCTCTTAGCGCTCGGCAGCGACCGTCTACGCTCCTCTTTTCCTCCGCTGCCGCCCAGTTCCCTGTCAGCCGTCGCCATGGGTTTTGGAGACCTGAAAAGCCCCGCCGGCCTCCAGGTGCTCAACGACTACTTGGCGGACAAGAGCTACATCGAAGGGTGAGCTGACGGGCCGGGGTCGGGGCAGGGCCGGGAGCAGTGGTGCCACGTGGCGCGGCCTCGGCTGCGGCTGGAGGAAAGGAAGCCCGACCCCAGGGCTCTCCCGCGGGAGGGGACTGCGAGGGGAGAAGGGTTAAAAATGTGCTTTGTTTCGGCTTACTTGACTCCACCAGGTGTTTCTGCGTCTTTGCTTAATTAACAAATGTAAACCTGTAGGTCCACGTTAGCGATTGCAATTTCTGAGGTCTGAGTGGCAGTTGTGTCTCAGGATAGCTCGGAGAACCAAATAAATGATCCCTGATCCTAAGGAACTTATTTTTTACAGAAAACTAAAGCTGCTTAGGTAGCCCGGTAACAAGAGGGCGAATTGCCACTAATTAATTTGATGGTTGTAGCGTTTGTCGTTCGTTGGCTGGTGTTTGTGGTTTTTCTTTTAAAGGCGTGTGTAATTAGTTTTGCATCATTGGCAGGTATGTGCCATCACAAGCAGATGTGGCAGTATTTGAAGCAGTCTCCGGCCCACCACCTGCCGACTTGTGTCATGCCCTACGTTGGTATAATCACATCAAATCTTACGAAAAGGAAAAGGCCAGGTAAAAGTATCTTTGTGTTTATCTGAAGAATAAAATGCTTTCTAAGCTTAAACTCAGGGTTTTCACGTGACAAGTTAGGGTTCAGGCTACTTTAGTTTTGTGGGGATATTGTAAGCTAAATTTCTCTGTGAGTTTAGAAGGCCAAGAGGCTGAAATCTTCCGATTTTTCATGTAACAGGTAGAACATGACAATTTCGAAGAAAAAATTAGTCAATCTAAGAAATAGAAAATTTTATTCAAGCCACACTGAGGATTATAACCTGTGAAAAGCCCCTAAGAAACCTTTGAAAACTGTTCTGTGCATATAAGTGTTTTTTTTTTTTTTTAATTTATTTATTTGTGGCTGTGTTGGGGTCTTTGTTGCGGTGCGCTGGCTTCTCATTGCGGTGGCTTCTCTTGTTGCGGAGCACAGTCTCTAGGTGCGCGGGCTTCAGTAGTTGTGGCTCACGGGCTCAGTAGTTGTGGCCCATGTGGCTTCAGTAGTTGTGGCACATGGACTTAGTTGCTCCGCGGCATGTGGGATCTTCCCAAACCAGGGCTCGAACCCGTGTCCCCTGTATTTACAGGCAGATTCTTAACCACTGCGCCACCAGGGAAGTCTCCGTCCATATAAGTTTTTGTTTTGTTTTGGGTTTTTGTGTTGTGTTTTGTTTTTTTTAACATCTTTATTGGAGTATAATTGCTTTACAATGGTGTGTTAGTTTCTGTTTTATAACAAAGTGAATCAGCTATACATATACATATATTCCCATATCTCTTCCCTCTTGCATCTCCCTCCCTTCCGCCCTCCCTTTCCCACCTTAGGCGGTCACTAAGCACTGAGCTGATCTCCCTGTGCTATGTGGCTGCTTCCCACTAGCTATCTATTTTACATTTGGTAGTGTATATATGTTCATGCCACTCTCTCACTTCGCATATAAGTTTTTAAGACAAGGTTGCGCATTAAATAATGTATTATTGACAGTTAATACAATCCAGATCTACAGGTACAAAGCGAGTAGTGGGTCATGGGTCATCATGGCCCAAGATTCAGAAGGAATGTTATCTCCTCAGGAGGGCTGGTTAATGCAGATGCACAATACACAGTTTAGAGGAGGGAGGTGGCCCAAACAGGCAAAGAAAATTTTTATGTTTAAATTTTTCTTGTCTTGCCACAAAATACGAATTTTAGTTCATCAATGACAGCAATTCAGCTTTTCCCCACACTGGCCTGCCAGTGTGCCTGACCTTGACCTGGGGACCCACCTCTGGGTGAGGGGTGGCTCATTCTTTCAGTCCTTTGCCATTTTTCTGAAACTGCTAACAAGGATGGAAGTTTGGGCAGGTGGACTCCAGTTCACTAAGAATGGAACTGAGCGTACTTAATGAAATCTCAAACAGGAAAACTCATTCTGAAAGTAAATCTTTGTGCATATTGAATATAGCATTTCACATGCTACTGACGTTTGTTAGGTGAGGAGCTAAACATGTAAAAGCATTTACCTGGGAATGTTGAAGGGTAAATTCTTGGTGCAAAAGGGGTCTATTGATAAGTTGTAATGAAAACAAGTTCTCATGTATTGTTTGAAAAGGGACATCATACCGACCTAATAGTAGCTAGCTGATTAAATTTTTTTCAAGCCTGCCAGGAGTGAAGAAAGCTTTGGGCAAGTATGGCCCTGCTAACGTGGAAGACACCACAGAAAGTGGAGCTACAGATAGTAAAGATGATGATGACATTGATCTCTTTGGATCTGATGATGAGGAGGTATGGCATAAGTTGACATTTGTGCGTATCATTGTGCTTAGGCACAGGCTCTGTAGCCAAAGTGCCTGGGTTTGAATCCTGGCTTCACTTTATTACCTGCCTTTTAAAAATTCTCACTGGCTACATGATGAATAAAATCAAATCACCATCTTTCGGCTGAGCTCATGATGGATTTGCTTTTTTCTGATAAAGCTGGTCTGCTTTAAGCTGAAGACCCACCAGCCTTAAGCTGAGGAACAACCAGCTTTGTGAAGTATAATAAATTTTTTCTTCACAGGAAAGTGAAGAAGCCAAGAGGCTAAGAGAAGAACGCCTTGCACAGTATGAGTCAAAGAAAGCCAAAAGTAGGTCATTTTATAATTTGTGTTTAACTTAATTGTTTCCATAATAATGTGAATAATCTTTTTCAAAGACTGATTCCCAAAGTAATTTCCTTTCTTCCCCATTCCTTGAATATGTCAGTATTTCAAAACCTTTTGTTGAAGTGGAGCTTCAAAACTTCCACAGCTACTGGTCTGCAGCTGTTTTTGTGGTAGCAGCTGTGGCATTCCTCTGTGGGAAAGAAACTGTTACATAACTAAACACCTCTTTCTCAGCAAAATAGAAAGTGGGCATATGTGTGACAAACACAAGGTGTATTTTCTATAGTTTTATGTGGCTAAGGAGATGATCCATTTAGAAACAAATTAAGATTTGTTAAGTGTCTTGAAGTAGGGCAAAAATAATTATTTGAATAATGCTGTTTCTTGTACTCATTTTTAGAACCCACACTTGTTGCCAAGTCTTCCATCTTATTAGACGTGAAACCTTGGGATGATGAGACAGATATGGCAAAACTAGAGGAGTGCGTCAGAAGCGTTCAAGCAGACGGCTTAGTCTGGGGCTGTTGTGAGTTTAGTCTTTGCCTTTTGACACTGGCATCTGGAGTTTGCATAGTTTCAACCTTTGTCACTCAACAGGACTTTTCTAACTAAGATTTTTCTTGATGCTCTTTTCAGCTAAACTAGTTCCGGTGGGGTATGGAATTAAAAAACTTCAAATACAGTGTGTAGTTGAAGACGATAAAGTTGGAACGGATATGCTGGAGGAGCAGATCACTGCTTTTGACGAGTATGTGCAGTCTATGGACGTGGCTGCGTTCAACAAGATCTAAAATCCATCGTGGATCTGTGCTCTTAAATAAAAGCTTGAAAGACACCCTTGGCTCTTGACTTCTAAATAAGAGGATGGTATTTATTTATATTCCTTCCATTTTGAAGGAAGAAATTTAATGGATAGATAATTCATAAATAATATAAATTTGGGTCCGCGTTGTCGTTCGACGTTTAGCCCAAAAAAGGAGGGAACTACCTGTTATAAATACTGTGACTATGCATAGATGTAGAGTAGACTTTATAAACAAATTAACAGAAGTGGACTCAGTACAATAGTGATGTCCTCAGTGTGTGATGATACAACTTTTTTAAAAAAAATTAATTAATTTATTAATTTATTTATTGGCTGCGTTGGGTCTTTGTTGCTGCATGCAGGCTTGCTTTGGTTCCGTTGAGCGGGGGCTACTCTTTCTTGTGGTGCGCGGGTTTCTCGTTGCAGTGGCTTCTCTTGTTGCGGAGCACAGGCTCTAAGCATGCAGGCTTCAGTAGTTGTGGCTCACGGGCTCAGTAACTGTGGCTTGCGGGCTGTAGAGCACAGGCTCAGTAGTTGTGGCGCACGGGTTTAGTTGCTCCGCGGCATGTGGGATCTTCTTGGACCAGGGCTCCAACCTACGTCCCCTGCATTGGCAGGCGGATTCTTAACCACTCCGCCACCAGGGAAGCCCCCAATGATACAACTTTTACCGCAGTATTTCAAGTGTTTATATTTGCCTTGCTTTTTAAAAGAAATTGGGGAGGTAAACTTGACTGAAATTTTTGTAGTAAGAGGTTTTTTTTTCTTTGACCACGTCACATGGCTTGTGGGACCTTAGTTCCCCGACCAGGGATCGAACCCAGGCCCAAAGCAGTGAAAGCACCCAGTCCTAACCACTGGACCACCAGGAAACTCCCAAGAGTTGATTTTAGATAATTAGTCCCATATATATTGGTTCAAGACCTTGCCCTTTGCAAGTGATTACAAAGTTACTTAATATCTGAGCTAGCTTTCCTCGATGAGAATGTTGGGAGTACCTTAAAGAATCATGAGAAATGAGTCAAAAACAGGAAAGTGCTCAGGTCAATCAATACACATAGCAAGTAATGTCATTTGCCAGGTCATGAAACATTTGGAGATAAAGGAATTAAATGCCAGGACTAATTTATAGTTAGTAACCAGTGACTTACAACGGCTGACAAAGTAATTTGTTGTGACCTAGCATCTTCAAGTTAGGGGTTACTTGTGACTAAAAAAAAAAAAATCACATTTAGAAATCCTACCTAAAATTAATGTTAAGTTATGAGTTGTCATGTGCGATTTACTAAAGGACACCTAACCCAGGGGAGGGGAGGATTCCCAGAGTTTGTCGAGGCAGATGTTGTAAATTTAAGGGCTGCTTCCTGTACTGTTGAGGGAGAAGTTGTGTTGAGCATGTGACTTTGAGTAGTAGTGTGTCCTGGGAGGGAGGCTATATGGGTGACTGCTCCCTCGGCTGCGGCTGCGGTTCGTAAGCCTGGCTTGGGTGTGGAGGTGGGACATCTTACCTGGGTTTGTAAGTCTGATTGAGCCTGTTGGGGTGCGGAGACGTCAGTACTAAGGTGGCGCTGCAGGTGAGTGTACTCAGGATGGTGTTGCTGTAGTCAGGTGAGAGTCCAATATTGGAAACCGCTGCATCTTAACAGTTAATTTGGGATGTATCGAACATTTGAGTATATATTTTTTAGAGTAGTAGTTTTCACAAAAGTAGAGCTTGGGAATTGTAGACCTCTAAAAATCTTCATTTTGTAGTCTCTCTGTAGGCCAAGGAGATTGAATGTTTGAGGTCCAGGTTTTCCTAGCAGAACCATAAGATGCTGTTTCCTTCCCTCTCAATCTGATTTTCTTTGTATGTGGCCAACCAACTTGAATGTGGGAAATAGTTTAAATTCTAAAGAAAATGTGTACTCAATTGGACATATATGTACTGATGAATAAAACCACCTTCAACATTTAGTCCAACAGACCCAGTCTGAAATCACTGGGGAAATTTTCAGGTTGTCAGTATCGTGAGAGCCAGCAGAGGGCAGCACTTCATTTTCTGGAGAACAGGAAAGCCCAGGGATTCTAGAAATGCTGTGGAAAAGTAGAGGTGTAGTAGTGAATAGCCAAAAATAATTCACAGTCACTGTAATGAGTAACAGATAGCTTGATTGAGTACCAAATAGCTTGGCCAAAACGTTAAGTATTAAAATTTATTAATGATAAAAAAACCCAATGATTAAAAATGTGGTTAAAAGTTAAAAAATTTAGTCAATACAAACCACAGCTGTCTTGTGAATCTTAATGATGAAGCATGTGACTTTAAGATCTTGACTCCACGGCCTTGAATAAAAAATGTGTTTAATGGTATCTTTTTTTTTTGTATTTATTTATTTTTGGCTGTGTTGGGTCTTCGTTCTGTGCGAGGGCTTTCTCTAGTTGCGGCAAGCAGGTGCCACTCTTCATTGCGGTGCGCGGGCCTCTCACTATCGTGGCCTCTCTTGTTGCGGAGCACAGGCTCCAGACGCGCAGGCTCAGTAATTGTGGCTCACGGGCCTAGTTGCTCCGCGGCGTGTGGGATCTTCCCAGACCAGGGCTCGAACCCGTGTCCCCTGCATTGGCAGGCAGATTCTCAACCACTGCGCCACCAGGGAAGCCCCTAATGGTATCTTTTAATGTCATTTTAAAAGGTAGATAATACATTAACATCATTCAAAATTCTAGAGGTTATACAGTGACGTCTCCCCTGTCCCCCAGGTCTCCCATTCACTTCCATAAAAGCAACCAATGTCACCAGTTTTTTAGGTCTTTCCAGATCTAGTCTAAGCATACGTGTGGGCTAATTGTAGCATATGATACAAACTTCTGCATCTTAAGTTTTGTCCATAGAAATAGACTTGGATATTTTGCAGATTATATCTTGGATATTTTGTATCGGTACATAAAAGATTTCCTCATTTTTTAACAGTTACAGAATCCATTGTCTCATATCTTATTGAACCAGTCTAGTTATTGGATCTTTAGTTTGCTTTCAGTTTTTTGCTATTATGAGCAATGCTCACATATTCATGTGAGCCAGTATACTGAATGAACTGTTTTTGAACCAGTGGGTTCAGAAGGCACAGGTGTACATAAAGAGATTTTTTTTTTTTTCTGTTTCTGGCTTTGGAATAAGAACGCACCTTTTTTTGCATGCTCCATAAGTGATTACATGACCCTGAAACCTTGTTTCTTTTTCACATTCAGCCATCCCTAGTACAAGGACTGGGCAGTGTGGGAATTCAAAACTGATTCATTTAGTGTCACTATGTTAGATGCTATAAAAATACAAAAGGATTAGGAAAATAACCATAAGGGTTATTCAAACCCTTAGGGTGGTTCTTCAAACCACCCTAAGGGTTGTTCAAACATACTTAAAATTGTTAAGAATAAAAGTAATTTTGTGATTAAACAAATACAGTCATCCCTCAGTATCCGAGGGGGGATTGGTTCCAGGAACCACCCCCCAACCCTCAGGTACCAAAATCCTCAGATGCTCAAGTTCCTTATATAAAATGGTGTAGTATTTGCATATAACCTACTAATATCCTCCAGCATTAAATCATCTCTAGACTACTCATAATACCTAATACAATGTAAATGGTATGTAAATAGTTGCCAGCAGGCAACAAATTCAAGTTTTGCTTTTTTGCAACTTCCTGGACTTTTTTCAGATATTTTTGATTCGTGATTGGTTGAATCTGTGGGTGTAGAACCTGCAGATAAGGAAGGCTGACAATAATCCAAAAGTGCAGAGGGTCAGGGAAGGCTAGAATTAAATAAAAGTATTTTTAGAGGAGTTAGGACTTGAGCTGGACAGACCTTAATCAGTAATTCGTTAAAAAAAAAAAAAAAATCCAGGATGGTGTGAAAGGCAGAATGATAAAGGCAAGAATGAGAACAGAGGTTTGGGAGGCAATTAGACCAGTTTGGCTGGATTTTGCAGTGTCAGTTTGGGATTAGATAGGGCCAGGTTGTAGAGGCATCTGAAGTATAGGCTGGCTCATTCTGTGAGGGCAATGGGAAGCCTGGTTTCCAAGCCAGAGAATGACAAAAGCAAAGCAGAGGTGGAGGTGGGAGTGGGTGGGAGGGGTGGAGGGTGGTGAAATAGATGAGAGGAATTAAGAGGGACAAACTTCGGTTATAAAATAAGTCACGGGGATATAATGTACAGCATAGGGAATATAGTCAGTAAAATTGTAATAACTTTGTATGGTGACAAGTGTGATTACCAGACTTAATGCAGTGATCAATTTTAATGTTTATAGATGTCAAACCACTATGTTGTATGCCTGAAACTAATATAATATTGTATGTCAACTATATTTCAGTAAAAAAAAAAGGCAGAGCTCCAATCTGGAGATGATGTGGATAGAATCAGGGAAATAAGAGGACTGTTTTAATAAACAGAAAGGGCTAAATTATGGCATATGTGAAACATTTTATAAATTTAATATATTTACTTTAGAAAGTAATGGAGACTATAGCAGCATTGAAAAATGCTTGATTTTTCATTGACTGTAACTATGAAAAGATAAACTTATGGACAAAGACACAGATACCAAAAGAGTTGCATTAGTGTTTTGGGATGTATGTATAAATTTTTTCCAAACAAATACATTTGGCAATGGCAGTTATTATCCTTAGAACAAAAAAGGAAAAAAAATGCATGCCTCACATACAATAATATGAACCCCATTATAAGCCTGTGAGATAAAGGCAAACACTGTTATCAGCACTTACAGATGAGGAGACAACTCTGAAAGATGATTCCCCAGTTATCCACCTAGTAAGTGAGAGAGGAGGAACTCAAAACCAGGTCTTCATGGGCAGATAATGTATTGGCAATAGAATGGGGAAAGTTCTTCATCCCTGCTTTCAGACAATTTGATTCTGTTTCATGTAACCCTTTCTTCATACCCTCAATTAGGAAAAGTAAGAACATTAAAATCACATAAGTGTAAACCTAAAATGAAAATTGAGACAGATAAACAGATAGTCTCTCAATACATGCCCTGTATAGATGATATTAGTTGCATTTAGAAAATGTCCCAAATGGAAGTCTGGCATTTGGAATGTCATTGGCCTGAATAGCTTTTAGTAAAGTGAAAATTAAAGGAAACTGTCCGTAGACTTCTAAGTACGCATCGCCTAAAGAACTACTGCTCACATGTGAGGATATTGAAGAACTATGAGTTACTATTCAAGCCTGATTCCAACCTGGGAATCTTCTATCCTCATGTTATCCCTATAAAATGGGACTAGTCTCTCTTTTCTGAACACAGCCTGTTTTCCAGCCTCTGAACATTTGCTCTTGCTATGCCACCTACCTGAAATAGCCTTTTTTTCACCTGCACTTGTTATAGTCATTCTTCAAGATGCACTTAAATTACCTCTTTCAAGAAGTCTTTCAGTCTACTTTTTCCTGCCCCTTGCAGCCTCTCAGCCCATATCCTTTCATAGTATTTATAAACTATGTAAATTAAAAAAAATTTTTTTAGAAAACATTTTATTTATTTGGCCACACCTTGCAGCTTGTGGGATCTTAGTTCCCTGACCGGGGATTGAACCCAGGCCCTAGGCAGTGAGAGCACGGAGTCTTAACCACTGGACCACCAGGGAGTTCCCAATAAACTTTATGAATTTTTTAATAAAATTTATAAATTTTGAAGTTCTTTGTGTAAGTTCCCTTATTCTTCCTATGAGATTTTTAAGTTCATTCAAGAGGAAGAGGGGATCTAACATTTACTAGGTAATTACTATGTCAGAAGGTGCCAAGAGTTTCACTGAATAAGTATAATACCAGGTAATATTATATTAATATTAGGTATTTATAGGGCTAAGCACCACTTTTAGTGCTTTACCTGTGTCAGTTCATTTAATTTTCATAATAACCCTATGTGGCGGTTACTACTATTGTGATCCCATTTTGCAGATGGGGGAAACTGAGGTCTAGAAATTTGGATTAATTTCGCCAAGGTTCTAGAGCTAGGATATATTGGAGCCATAATGAAAAGCCAGATATCCTGCCTCTGGAGTCCCTGAAACTTGCCCCCTGTTTCGAAGAGCTTCCTTCCATCGAGAGGGAGCCAGGTTGGGTTTATGCCCCAGTCCCTGGGAGCCCTGAGATTCTTTATTCTCCTGCCAACTAGGCATTGAGCTTCCTTGCTTCCTCCTCAAATTGCCCCAGTGCCCTCCTCTCCTCCAGCCTCTCTGTCCTTTCAGTCACTCATCCTGCTCATTAGGGGTCATTAGACCCCTGGAGAGCCCCACTCTCCAGATTCCAGCTGCCAGGGGAGGAAGCTGGCTGGGGAGTCTCCAATGCTGGGTCCAAGTTTGGGTCCTATGCTACACTTTAGATCAAGCTGAGAATAAAAAAATTAACTCCTGTTTCTGCTGGAAAGTTCCTGCCCTGGTTGCTACTTTCTACTAGTAGATTCCTGTAAGTCACATCCCCACTATCAGCTATTTAAAAAGCCACTAAAACTGGAGTTCTTAGCCTAGGGTACAAGGATCCCCTGAAATTTTATTTAAAAGCATTTTTCTGGGGAAAGGACCCATAACTTTCAATAGATTTTCAAATGAATTCAGAGTATTTATTAATTCTGACTTTTCAAGTTAGTTTTTATTTATTTATTTATTTATTTATTTATTTATTTATTGGCCATGCTGCGAGCCTTGCGGGATCTTAGTTCCCCGACCAGGGATCGAACCCAGGCCCCTGGCACAGAAAGCTCGGAGTCCTAACCACTGGACCACCAGGGAATTCCCTCAAGTTTTCTTTTTCTATTCTAGAGCCAATGATACTTTCCAGGATCTCAAATATTTTCATAGGCCTCTGGAAAGCTCCCAGGCCCTAGATACTGTGCCCGTAGCCCGTAGCGTGGGAAAAACGAACAGCTCTGCACGGGTTCCTAACTCACAAAGCTTAGGAAGCACCGCCCTGAAATGTAATTTCCTGACCACCACCAGCTCTGTAATGTACTTTTGCCCCTGGTTGCTTAATCCCCTTCCTTCCTGCTCCTCAGCCTTCCTCTTTCTCCCCCAGCCTTGAGAGTCAGTGTCTCCCTTTGCCCAAACTAGGGATGAACCTACAGAATTCTCTTCTCTTTCTTGGATCCTCCAGCTTTTCTCCTGATCCTGGGAGCCTATCCATTGAGGGTCGAGGGGGACACTGGAGTGGAATATCGCAAGCCCTGGTGGTGCAGGGGCGGGGTTCAGGGGTGCACAAAGGGCTGGAAACTCACAATGAGCCTTTCTCTCCTTGTCTTCCCTTAACCCATACTGAGTATGGCAGAAGCCAGGAAGCTTGGGAATGACAGAAATTTGGGATATGCTGAGCTATGCCACACATTTTTTTTCTTGGAATAATTTCCAAACAAGATCTGATTGTTGCATGGGGCTAACAGTAAAGAACAGAGCCAATAAATGATCTGATATTAGCATTTCTAAAAGCTATGAGATGAAATAAAAAAGGATACCGATTCAAGGAATAACATAGCTCCCCTCACGACTTTCAAAATAAAACCGAGAAATTATAGAAAATTACATGTTTTAAAAATTGCAGTAAATAGAAGAGTTTGTATTCATAAAAGACAGGGTACAAGCAGAGACGTGGAAAAGGAGCAGGATCTTTAGGAAACCCCAGTGGCAAGGACATAGATTTCCAATGTTTCTTCACCTGCACGCTGGAGGCCATCTCTTTCCTCTGAACAGTCTACACTTGTCTTGGCTCTTTTATGGCACTTACTACTCTCTACCTTGTTTTAGGATTGTTTTTATGCAAGTTTAATCTCACCCCCTAGAAGTACCTTATGCATCTTGGCATCCCTCACAGTATCTGTCTACCATGGTTCTGTATAACTTATTCATCTATTTGCTAAAGGCATAAATGAATAGAAGTCAAAATACTATTAGCCTTAAATGCAACAGATTTGCACCATGAAGAGGTCACTGACTTAAAGGTATACTTTATTGGTCTTATAAATATAGGAATAGAAGGTAGAAATATATCAATATGTCATACATACTTTATTTTCCTGAAATCATTCTGATACTGAGCTGGCCTATCTACTATCTGGATGTCAGTGTTTCATGTTTATAGCAATCTTATACTTATTTGCATACATACATACTCAGAATTTTGCAAAAACATTAATGTTTATAATGATATCGTGGGGGATTAAAGATGGGCATATATCCCCATTGAGAGGTAGGCTGTATGTCCCCTCCCTTTGAATCTGAGCTGGCCAGTGACTGCTTTGGTCAGTAGAGTACAGTGGAAGTGATACTGTGCCAGTGTCTGGCATAGCCTTTAAGAGGAGTAGAAATTTCTACCCTGGTCTCTTAGAGCCCTACATTGCTATAGAAGTCTGGCTAACCCTGAGGTGCCATGCTGGAATACCCGTGTGAAGAAAGGAGAGGAGAAGATAGAGGAGAAGAGGGGAGGAGGGAAGGGGAGGAGAGAGAGGGGAAGGAGAAGGAAGGGAAGGGGATGGGGAGAAGGGAAGAGAGCTGCTCAGCCAGTCGGGTCATCCTGGTCCAGCTGAGGCTCCGGATATTGCGAAGCAGAGAGGCGAATCTCCCTTCTGTGCCTTGTTTAAATTGCTGATCCTCAGAATTGTGAGATATAATAATAATAATAATAATAATAATAAATTGTTATTTTAAGCAACTAGATTTTGGGACAGTTTTAACCTACTATAACCAACTGTTACTTTAATTCATAAATGCAATATACAGATTACATGAAATAAAGAAATCAAGTACATATGTTGTATTTTAAGACTAGGTCTAATAGGTTACTTGTGCAAAATTAAAGTGAGCTTAAGCACACATAGTTTTATATTTTTGAAATTAGTTATATATTTAATATTAAGATTTAGAACTTTAAAAAAGTCATTAAAATGGAAAAAATAGTGTTAATTAATCCATTACAGTATAATTAGCAAGAATAACACAGATAATTTAAGTTGCTGAAAAAAACCCGAAGATCCTTCTTATGTTTTATATCAATAGAAAAATATGATGCCAATAAAATGACCGAAAACAATAAAAAGATACAGTCAGCTCTATGTCTTGGGCCCAGACAATCCGAGAGCATCTGTCAGGGGACCCACACGAAAGCCATATACTGATTTGTGGAAGAGTAAGAATTCACTGGGCTGTTTCCAGGAGACACAGACTCTTGGTTTCAGAGTTCCTGAGCTGTTCGCTCACTGTGCCAGAACAACTCACTTCCCACAGCGTATATTTTAGTATCTCAGCAACTGAGGCCCGAAAGCGTGCTTGGAACTTCTTACTAATTAGGACATAAAGGATGGGGTTCAAGCAACTATTGAGGAATGCCAAGCCAGTGGAGAGGGGTATTCCGGCCTGCAGCACCTGGTGGAAATAGCTATTGTGGTGAATCGTGAGCTCCCAAATGCTAAACAGGTGATAAGGAGTCCAGCAAATCAAAAAGGCAATGACCACAGCCAGGATGGTCCAGAAGTGCTTACTGGAGATCAGGATGCTTCGCTTCTTCACCTTGAAGATGAGGCACAAGTAGCAAATGCTCATTGTTAGAAGAGGGAAGAGGTACCCAACAATAACTTTCACCCAGGTCAGAATATGATGCCTCATCAACGTGAGGTCAGGATCATGCTCGTGGAAGTTGTTATAGCAAAGAGTGTGGTTATTGAACTCCAGAGTGTCCCGGAAAAACAGGGCTGGACCACCCATTAGTGAAGCCAAAAGCCAAACAACTATAATAACAATCAGAGAGTTCCTTAGGGTCCGGTACCGATGAGATAAGACAGGGTGGATCAAGTAGATATAGCGGTCCAGGCTTATCACCGTCAGGAAGAAAACACTGGCAAACATGTTCAACTGGGCAATGAAGGAATTGGCCTTGCACAACCAGATGCCAAAGGGCCAGTGGAAATTCATGGCCACATAGGAGATGTACAGGGGCAGGAAGAGAAGAAAAATGAAATCTGCAATGGCTAGATTGAGGAACCAGAGAGTGGTGACTGTTTTCTTCCACTTGAATCCCGTAAACCAAATGACAAGGGCATTTCCTGGAATGCCCAGAACAAATGCCAAACAGTATAACACGAGGGAGACCCAGTGAACGACTCCTAGGTGTGCTTTCTCCTCCAAATCAGTCTCTGGGGAGTAATATTCCAGGGCATAGGAGTAGTTCTCAAAGTCTTCAAATAATGTTTCCTCTAGATCTTCCATGACCTTGCTAAATGCAGAATGAAGAAATCTATGGAAGCAAATTTAAAAAGAAAGAAAACAATTTTTAAAAGAACAAATGTTTAGTGAATGATACAGAACGTAAGGATAAAAATATTTTATCTTAATAGACACTAATAACAATTTAGGACCAAAAGGGGAACGTAACCACAGAAGTAGAGATTTTTTAAACAAGAGGAAGCTATGAAAGAAATACTTATTTGAAATATTTGGCAAAATGTTTCCTAGAAAAAAATGTACTCTTCCAAAATGGACACAAGCAGAAACAAAACCTGAATAGACTTACAACCATTAAAGAAATATCATAGTTAAAAAAATGTTTTTCATCTTATGAACTAGAAATAGTATATTTCTTGGTAGGACTTGTGATTAACACTCCAGGTGTCTAAGTCTCAGTGGACCTAAGTTTTGCTATAATTATTCTCAAAGCTGTGAGAGTTTATTTTTGTAAAGTATTCAGTAAGTGCTAAATTATTTTCATTTATTTATTTTTGGCTGTGTTGGGTCTTCGTTTCTGTGCGAGGGCTTTCTCTAGTTGTGGCAAGCGGGTGCCACTCTTCATCGCGGTGCGCGGGCCTCTCACTGTCGAGGCCTCTCTTGTTGCGGAGCACAGGCTCCAGACGCGCAGGCTCAGTAATTGTGGCTCACGGGCCCAGTTGCTCCGCGGCATGTGGGATCTTCCCAGACCAGGGCTCGAACCCGTGTCCCCTGCATTGCAGGCAGATTCTCAACCACTGCGCCACCAGGGAAGCCCAGTAAGTGCTAAATTAAAATGATTGACTCTATAGGTACAATTCCTATGTTCATAATGCTTGTAGGGCTGACTAGAGAGACTCTAACATTCAACAAATATTTATTAAGTTCTTACCAGGCATTATTATTTTATGGAAGATGCAAAAGAAAACAGATGAATACTTATGTGGTGATGACTTCAAAATCCTTATTTGTACCCTGACTTCTTAAGATCTAGACAGAGTTCCAATTGCTTCTTTGGCTTATCCACCTGGATGTCATGGGCAAGCACTGGAGATTTTGACCCACTGTTTTGCACCCATGGATGTTTTGATTCTAGGTTTATACATTCAAATATGTTCATCAGAATTATATCAATATGGAAGGCTTTTCAACTACAAGATATATTTTGGAATGAACTTGACTATGACCACTTAATTTCTATATTAATTTCCTATAGAGTGCAGTTAAGCTTTATTTAAATTTTTTATTTTCCTGAAATTTCTTTGTTTTGAATTAATTCAAAGTAATTCTTTTCTACATTACAACAAAGATTTGATTTATTAATCAGTTTTGTTTATTTCTATTTTTTTAACATCTTTATTGGAGTATAATTGCTTTACAATTGTGTTAGTTTCTGCTGTATAACAAAGTGAATCAGCTATATGTATACATATATCCCCATATCTCCTCCCTCTTTCGTCTCCCTCCCACCTTCCCTATCTCACCCCTATTTTGTTTATTTTTATCCATACCAAATGTTATCTATTATAATTTCATGCAAAGTATGTTTTCTTTTGTGGCCTTTTTTTTTTTTTCCCTGCTATCAAATCCAGTTTCCTGCGTTAAGAAAACTTGAATGTCAATTTTTCAACCAAAAAAGTTTACTGGGTGTAAATATAGCTTCATCAATTTATTTTGTGTTATTTCTATCTGTAGTATTCAAAATCAAGTAGAAAGAAGACTAATAGTTATATTCATTTCATGGAGCTATAGTCATTAATGGGGTAAATATGTACAATTTGAGATTATAATAGGGTTAGAACAAAGAGGTCAAAACATCTTGTGTTGCTCACAGCCAACTCAAACTCCATTTGACTAACACTAAATTCATCATCCTACCTAAAATCATTTGAGGAATCTAGCAGAGCATAGTTAAAAACAAAAGCGCTTCATTAGCATTCTCCCAACCCCAGACCCAGCTAACTTCTCTTTATTTTTCAATATTCAGCTCAAATGCCACCTTTTCTTGGAAACATTTTCTGACATTACCTTCCCCCAGATAATTATAATACATAATAACAACTATTATTACACACAACAGTCAATGCTATTGGGAATTTACTAGATGCCAGGCATGTATGATCTAATTTGACCCTTGAAAGAATCATATAAAGTGGATAAGTACTATTATTATTTCCATTTCCAAGAAAAAATACTGAAGCTTCAAGAAACTTAGTGACTTTCCCAGTTTCTCGCAACCTATAATTAGAGAGTCAAGATCTAAATTCAAATCTGTTGAACCCAGATCCTGGGCTCTTAACCACTACGACGTTCCCCTCTTCTGCCATACTTCTCTTATTGTACTTAATACACTATACTGTCATTGATTTCTCTTTAATTCCTGCCCTACCAAACTGTGAACTCCTTGTGAATGACTGTCATCTCTGTAACCCACAGTGCCTAGTACAGGTCTTAACGTATCACAGGTGCTCAACATATGCTCAGTAAATAATTGGCTCTGCTATAAAACCTGTTCAGAACCAAATGTAATTTTAAAGCCTCAGGTGAGAGTTTGTGAGTTCACCCCTAAGTCACTCTCATTGCCAGAATCTCTCTGGCCTTGACCCACAGTTCTATCCTCAAGATCTAGACTTGTTCCTTGTTACTGAGTCCTTTCCTTCATGTGTCCAAGACTGGCTTCTTTCTTGCTACCGTTTTCTTTCAGGTCTGGGACCTTACTCTGCCCTCTTCACTCCTTCTGGTAGCTGAACCCCCTCCACGTCAAATCCTTTCCTGCCTAACCTCCAACTCCCTGTCTTGGTTTTCTGCCTGTATACTAAGACACCCTTACCTTCCTGGTGCCTATGACCTATTCTTTTAGGCTATGAGCAATTCTGAAGTCAAATGGCCCTAAATCACCTTACAAAACCCTAAGCAGTGAGTAGATGGAACTTGATTCCCCAAACATAGAAAAGCCAGTGGAGGACTTCTAATTACACAAAACCACTGTCCTCAGCAAGTCAGGAGCTTACAAAGTCATTGCTGACTGTGCTGGGCCAGAGTGGTTGCTGGGCCTGCTGAAGGATACCAACCACCCCTCATCCCATTTCTCTTGGGGAAGGGGGAGGTACCTTGAGGATGAGTGATTTTTCCAAACAGAATCCCTTCAAACAGAAACCCTTGTTCCAGAGAAATTCCTAATCTTCCAGAAAGCAGATGAGTAGGTTAGATGCAATGACCAGTTCAGGCTTGGAGAAAGATCTTCAAGAGGAGCTGAATACTGTGTGGAGAAAAGGGAACCCTCTTGCACTGTTGGTGGGAATGTAAACTGATACAGTCACTATGGAGAAGAGTAAGGAGGTGCCTTAAAAAACTAAAAATAGAACTACCATACGACACAGCAACCCCACTACTGGCCATATACCCAGAGAAAACCACAGTTCAAAAAGACACATGCACCCCAATGTTCATTGCAGCACTATTTACAATAGCCAGGTCATGGAAGCAAACTAAATGCCCATTGACAGAAGAATGTATAAAGAAGATGTGGTGCATATATACAATGGAATATTACTCAGCCATAAAAAGGAACAAAGTTGGGTCATTTGTAGAGACATGGATGGACTTAGAGACTGTCATACAGAGTGAAGTAAGTCAGAAAGAGAAAAACAAATATTGTGTATTAATACATATATGTGGAATCTAGAAAAATGGTACAGATGAACTGGTTTGCAGGGCAGAAATAGAGACACAGAAGTAGAGAACAAGCATATGAACACCAAGGGGGGAAAGCAGCGGGTGGTGGGGGTGGTGGTGGGATGAATTGGGAGATTGGGATTGACATGTATACACTGATGTGTATAAAATGTATAACTAATAAGAACCTGCTGTATAAAAAAAAATTTTTAATTAAAAAAAATTGTAATAAATGCAGCTTTTTACAGCATTATACAAAAAAAAAAAAAAAAAAAAAAAGAGCTGAATACTGCCCAGCTGAATCCTTCACAACAAATACAAGCTAGGAATTCCCCTCAGACTTGAGTAGATGTTTTTGTGTGCTGGTGATGATGAGAGGGAGGGGTGGGATGGAGAAAAGTGAGAAGTAAGGCAGAATTCAGCAACTATCCTACCAAGTCCTTGGCTAGACACAGTTAACCCTTGAAGGCGTATTCTTGCTTAATTATTGTACCTTGTTTGTGTATTGCTTTATAGTTTATAGGCACCTCCAGATAGAATTTCCAAACCTTACTTAGACCTACCCAAGTATCTAGAGACTAACTAACTGTATTAGTTTCCCAGGGCTACTGTAACAAAGTACTCTAAACTGGATAGCTTAAAATAACAAAGTTATTGCTTCAAAGTCTGGAGAAAACTGAAATCAAGGTGTAGGCAGGGTTGTTTCCTTCTGAGGGCTATCAGTGAGAATCTGTTCCATGCTTCTTGTCTAGATTCCAGTGGTTTGTTGGCAAACTTTGGCAGTTCTTGGCTTGTACATGCAACAAGATGTTTTGACCTCTTCGTTCTATGCCAGAGTCTCGGGCCTTCCCCTACCCTCCTTCTCTTCTTCTCATTGGCTGAATGCGGATGCAGTGATGAGCCATCATGTACCAGGTGGATAAGGAAAACATGATTGTTCACAAGATAGAAGCTTGGGTCCCTGGATGACCTCATGGAGCAGAGCTGCCCTACTTCTCTGAACCACCTCCTTCTGGATTACTAAGTGAGAAAATATTTCCCCCACTATTCTTTTATAGCAGCTGAACCTGTATCCTAACTAATATAGCTTCTCTAGGCCTTGACTTTAAGAACTGTGGTGGAGACTTGGCAGTGCTCACCTCCTTTGAAAGATGTTGTAAGAAACCCTTGAGGTGGGAACTATTCCTAACAATTGTCATGGCTTCCGGAAGAAAGAGAGGGGAGCTTCCCTTAGGGAGGGCAGAAAGAGGAAAAAGCTGGCTTTGTAAGGAGGATCTCTTTTACCCCACCAATGGTCAGGGAGCCATTTAACGAACATCCTTTTTAGCCATCAAAAGAGAATGTGAGAGAGTTTTTGCAATTGATTCAATTGATTACCGTGGGCTGGTAAGACTCCTGCTTTGTAAGGAAATGAGGGGCAGATCTAGAGTTGTAATAGACCTGTGTTATTTGGGCAGAGTTAAACAACCTCTGCCCTTTATTTCATAATTTAAATGTCCCAAGGGCAGGTAACTTTAATGGATGCAACAGTCCAAGTTGGGGAGACAATGGTATTTGGGTAAACCAAAGAGCAGTGGACTTGCTTTCAGTGGAGAGCAGCTACTCAGTTCCAGCCAAGTGCTTCCATGTGGGAAATGAGGGCTTAGTGTTGCCAGAGTTTTTGACAAATGGCTGAATATCTATATTTTTAATGTGAAAAGTTTCCAACTCCTAAACTACTGTTTTAAAACAAAATAGTTGTGGGCTGCATTCAGCCCAGCTATAAACTTGTGACCTCTGGGGAAGGCAAACTCTTTCAAGACTCTGAGCTCTTCAAAAGTATAGGAGGAGGGCTTCCCTGGTGGCGCAGTGGTTGAGAATCTGCCTGCCAATGCAGGGGACACGGGTTCGAGCCCTGGTCTGGGAAGATCCCACATGCCGCGGAGCAACTAGGCCCGTGAGCCACAATTACTGAGCCTGCGCGTCTGGAGCCCCTGCTCCGCAACAAGAGAGGCCACGATAGTGAGAGGCCCGCGTACCGCGATGAAGAGTGGCCCCCGCTTGCCGCAACTAGAGAAAGCCCTCGCACAGAAACGAAGACCCAACACAGCCATAAATAAATAAATAAATATTAAAAAAAAAAAAAAAAGTATAGGAGGAGGCTATACATTAAATAAGACAGGAACAAAAGGACAAACGTATGATTGTTCTTGTATGCATAACTATTCAGGTTCATAGAGACAAAAACTAGAATGGTTGTTGCCGGGGACTAGGGGAAGAATGGAAATGGGGATTTATTGTTTAATGGGTACAGAGTTTCAGTTGGAGAAGGTGAAAAAGTTCTGGAGATGGATAATGGTGATGGTTGTACAACGATGTGAACGTATTTAATGCTACAGAAGTGTACACTTAAAATGGTTAAAATGGTAAGTTTTATGTTACATATATTTTCCCACAATAAAAAAAGAACAGAAAAAAAGAAGAAATTCAGAGAAGGCTTTCTGGAAGAAGTGATCTCTGTCTTGTCTTATAATTAAAGAATTGAATAAATAACACACACATATATTAGTTTTTATCTTCTGTGTATAAACATAGTAAATGTTCATTGTAGAAAAGTTAGAAAAGTATAAAGTATAAAAGGAGAAAATAAAAATCGACTTCCATAATCTCAAAAAACAAATAAATAAATAAAAAATAAAAATAAAATGGAAATAGAAACTCTGAGTTGGCCTCTGAGAATGACTTGCCGCTTTGTCCCAGCAAGGCAACCATAAGATTTAATGCTACTCGGGGCCTATCCATAGATCCTCATTTTAACCTTCTCCAAATTGATATAAGAGATTGACTATAAGAGTTGAGACAACTCTTTTTTTCTCCAGGAAAAAAGATGCTATGTACAAGTTCCTAACTTTACTGGGTTTCTGTTAGTTACTAAGGAGGACCATGATAAGAAAGGCAAAGAAATGGATCATAACCTAGAACCAGAGCTATTCCTTGGAGCTGTAACAAAGCTGGTTCTCAAGAGGAATGGTGAGGAAACTCCCTGATAAGTGACCCTCATCCTGTTTTCTGCCACCTCTCATTAGATCCCTATGTCCCCACCTCATCATTGCTCTGAGTCCCACAACTTGGGCCTTTCAACTCCTACCTGTAAGCTCTGCTCTGCCCCAAACTTGAACTCAAATATGTTCCTTGTTCAAAGTGTAACTTGGCAGTCATCCTGATCCAGTTCTCTTTCTACTTCTTTCTCTGATTTGGGTAACTGGGTTATTGCCTTGTTCCTATTGCTTGCTCCCAGGTTCCAGTTTTGGATTGCTATACCTTAGGTCCTCTGGAGAACACTGACCTCTGTTACCACATTTCCGTGACTCTGCTCCTTTGCTCTCTGGGAGGATCCACGCTTCTCTCCTACATTGGTTAGACTACTCACTTACCACCCCAGGAGGCATTGCTCTTGACACTAATTCTCATCCCTTATTACCACCACCATCTGTACCAGCGGTACTCAACCAGGGACAATTTTGCCTCTCAGGGGATATTTGACAATGTCTAGAGACATGGTTGATTGTCACAACATGGGATGGAGGATGAGGGGGGAAATGCTACTGGTATCTAGTGAGTAGAGGCCAGGGATGCTGATTAGCACCCTGTAATAGACAGCTCCCCACAACAAAGAATTATCTTGCCCCAAAAGTCAAGGATGCCAAAGTTAAGAAACCCTGATCTACACACACTGAGCTCAGTCTGAACTCCTTTCTTCTATCTCTTGCTGCTGAATCTGCTCTTTTCCTGTGGGCACCTTCATCTTGGAGTCCTGGCTTGGCCTGGTCTGCTCTATCCCACCACCAACCAACTGTGTTTTATAGAGGTTGTAAACTGTTAGTCTGTGTGTTGGTCTGTGTGTCTGTGGTTGAAAAAGTGTTAAAGATGTTTGGTGTAGATGCTAATATTAAACATTAATAGACTTCACAAGAATATTGCAATTTTTAGCTTCTTTTGATAATTTGTATCATCTGGTAATAATGGGCCTGTATTTTCTGGTAATAATGGGCCTGTATTTTCTGTACCAGCATTTGCATTCCTCTCCAGACAAGGTATGTACTCTGACTTGCCATAGTCACCACCACTTCCAAATCACTCATTTATGACACTTTCCAGGATGCTGTCAGTACTTGAATTTGAAGTCTTTGCTAACACTATGCCTTGTATATAGTAAGAAATAAAATTATTGGGCTTCCCTGGTGGCACAGTGGTTAAGAATCCACCTGCCAATGCAGGGGATGCGGGTTCAAGCCCTGGTCCGGGAAGATCCCACATGCTGCGGAGCAACTAAGCCCATGCGCCACAACTACTGAGCCCGTGCTCTAGAGCCCACAAGCCACAACTACTGAAGCCTGCATGCCTAGAGCCTGTGCTCCGCAACAAGAGAAGCCACTGCAATGAGAGGCCTGCGCACTGCAAAGAAGAGTAGCCCCCGCTCGCCGCAACTAGAGAAAGCCCCCGTGCAGCAACGAAGACCCAACGCAGCCAAAAATAAATAAAATAAATAAATTTATTTAAAAAAAGAAATAAAATTATTGAAAAAAATAAAGCTATACACATATGAGGGTGCAAATGAAGTGTGTGATAATGCAATCTCAAAATAATATCTGCAATCTCAAAGTAAAAATATGGTCTGCAAAGAAAGGTTACTGCCTTGGGCATTTCTGCCAACTTAAATTTAAGGACCTACATTTAAGAACATGTATTTTTAAACTTTTAAAAACTGATATTCTGCTGTATCATCCATCATGATGTGTTATACTGATCTGTTTATTCTTAATGAGATAAGAGAGAAAGAGCAAAAAGAGGTACAGAAAGAAAATATGGGGAAATTTGCCCTCAGTTTCACAATGTGGCTATATATATACATACACAGGTACATATATGCATATATGTACATATATATATATATACACTACTTTTTTTCATATTTTATTTTATTTTTTAATTTTTTTTATACAGCAGGTTCTTATTAGTTATCCATTTTATACATATTAGTGTATATATGTCAATCCCAATCTCCCAGAGACTCAGAGGTGAAACTAGAGGGATATCTGGGCAATAGAAAAAAGGCTTGCTAGGCAGTAGCCAGAAATGAAGATGGGTAGCAGGCAGACTTAGGTCTTTAAATCCAGGTTTAAAGGAAACTGCCATTTATTAAACAGGAAGAGTCAAACTGTCTTGGCTGGCAGTGACTTTCCATTGAGATGTCATATATTTTTCTCAGTTTAGAAGAGCACAATAACAATGCCAGCATGAGGCTTTAGACTTGACTGAAAAGAGGAAATAGCTACTGTATTTGTCTTAAACCATATGTGTTGCTGAAAGGCAAATAAATAATTCTCACTGAAATAAAGACTAATAAAGATCTATATGATCTTAAATCTTTAGAGTAGCCACTGAAGTGAGTGCCAGGCTGCATTGTGGACATGAATATAAACAGGTCCACCCAAGTCCATTAGAAATGTGTGAAAAATGCTTGGTGTGGAGCAAAGTTCAGAGAAGCATCCCTTAAGTTTGTGGTTTGGTTGCCAAAGAATGTGAAGAGGCGTATTTACTACAGGGATTCAGCTGCTGTGAGGAACCAAGTTATCACATTCCTGGGTTACATTTACTTCGATACTCAAGTGACTAATGTCTAGTTCTGGAGCACAGAACTGTTTATTGAATTAAACAAACTGGTTTCTTATCTATGCAGATTTAATAGATGGTAAAGCTGAAACTCTTTTCTGAATAAATAGATTTCACTACAAAGAGTTCTGGCAGAAAGAATAGTGATAAATAGTCTATAAAATCCAGATGATTTGGGGAAAGGACGTCTGGTAGAAATGTGTATCATTAAACTTTTAAATGTGGTTTTAAATGAGGCTTGGCTGTAGAGGGAAACATTTTGTTTATCCACCTTGACAAAACACAAAGATTCTTTCTGGCAGAGCATTTGGTGAATGCAGAGGGGTTCAATTTAGTTCCATGTCGTTGAGTTAGATGGGTTTTCATGGACCATTGCAGAAATGTATACCTAACAGAACCTTAAGAAAATTTAGGCTCTAATCTGCTTTGATCAGAGAGAAGGATTTGATGTTGCTGACAGTTGTCTACGTGGATTGCCTTTGTAGAGTTCCCCATACACCCTGATAAAAAAGAACTCAAGAATGTATCTCCTGCGAAATGCATCTTCCGTGAAAAGAACAGGGGCGCTTGAGGGAAACTGTAGTCTGCTTCTGATTGAATGACAGGAATGAGTAGAAAGAATCAATGGACATGAGAGAGAAACTCTTTGGTGAAAACCACAGATCCATTACCCGGCAAACATACATGGTCAGCAAACTTTATTTTTCAAGAGCCGTCTAGTTAGGGAAGAGAGATTTTGTTGAAAAGCGTGTGTGTGTGTGTGTGTGTGTGTGTGTGTGTGTGTGTGTGTGAGTGTGTGAGTGTGTGAGGGTGGGGGGAGTTATTTGAGGTCATTGCTCAATATTTTCCACTAACTATCAAATATAAACTGTATACCACACCCCAGTTTGTGCTCAAGATGTTTGGCACCAGCAGAATATTTTGCTGCCCTTTGGAAAAACGATCTCTGCTTGGAAGGTGTTGGGGCACAGTAGTATTTTATAAAGATTCCCTATTTATTCACCCAAGAGAAACCAGGGAGTTTTAAATGGAAATTGAAGGTTGAGTGTGATAGTGATGGTTCCTGGGGTTGGGAGGTGGTAGAAAGGTAATTGTTGGATTGCACCTTTCTACCCCAAGGCCTGGCATAGCCTAACCTTGACTAAGAGAAGCATCTTGCCTATCTGTAGCTCCCATGTCATTTATTGCTTAATGCCATAGTTTAAGACAAATGACAATATTCTTTGGCATATTAGGATAAATGTAAGTGTTTTGGTTTGGCTGGAGAAGACACAACAAAAAAAGGGAGTGTTTTGGTAATGAAGGCCTTTGAAGGTCATACTTAAGCATTTGGGTTTTATTCCATTGTCAGCTGGGAGCAAATAAAAATGTTTGTAGCAGGGAGTGGCATCGCTGAATTTTTGTTTTTGTAAAGATCATCTGGTAGCAGTTTGGGAGATATTGCCACAATTGAAGTCAAAGATGGAAGGGCCTTAGGCAGTGAGAGTTAGAATGGAGATGAGGGAGACTTGTTTGAAAGACATTCATTTTGGAGATTAATAGAAGCTTTCAGGAAGCTTAGCTAAGCTAGGATAACCTTCACAATAACCTTTTTTATTGAGTTGTCATTGAAAATCAACCCTGGATAGAAAAACTATAGCTAATTTCAGGCATACAAATGTTTTATTCCATTTTAAAGGCAATGGGGTGGGGGAAGAGAAAATTTTTTCTTTATGAAAAAAATACAAAAAAAAAAATACAATTGAATCAAGTGCACAGGAAATGATACCTATTTTCACTCTGCTGGGATCAAGCTCTTTTCATAAAAGGCACTTGCAGGCTGATTTTCATGTCCTACCCTCAGGCTTCACTAGGACAGTTTAAGAGAACACAGCACTTATTTGAAAGGTCAACGCCTACTTACATAACAGTTGATTTAATGCTCCACCCAGAAGGTTGTGTCCGATTTGTACAATCTGTATGGCTCTGTTGATTGTGGGGAGGAAAACAGAGTGAATGATTAACCTTGGGTCAGGGAGAAACTTTCAGGCTTAATTCCTTTGCAAGACTTTAAGATAATGAACACATGGGTACAATTTAAATATCAGGCCATAAAGTGGTCTATCGCCTCTGGAATCAGAATGCCTGCCTTCAAATCCCAGTCTATTTCTTCCTGGCTGTGGAATCTTAGACAAATCACCTACTACCTTGAAGCCTCAGTTTCCTCATTTGTAAAATGAGAGTGGTAATAGTTCTAACTCATAGGGTTGCTATGATGATCACAAAAGGAAATCCTCAGAAAGTGGCTAGCTCAGTGCCTGGCACAGAAAGCATGCTCAATAATTATAGCTATTGATTACTACCAGTTTAAGACTAAAAGCAGTACACAATGGAGGGGGGTAGAGGGAAGGTAGAAAGATAACAGGATTTCTTTTTATCACTTCAGGAGAAAAATGAGAAGATTTAAGTACAGATTTTAAAACTTGTTTTGTGTGTTTTATATTTTGAAAAATATTGATCTGTATTGAGATCACACCTTGTTAGATGCCTGCCTTCTGAAGGCAGTTGGCGGACCCCTATGTCAAGCCCCCAAAGGCCACTATTATCCCCATATCTGACCAAAAGTGGTGAGAAAATAGACACTGTAAAGCATTATATTTCTCTTACTTTTTAACAAAGCTATTTCCATCTTTTGTTAAAGGTCTAGGTCTTTACCTCACTTTTCTCCAAATTTTATCTAAAGTCTGGGAAAGAATCACCACCATTAGCAATGTAATGTTTCAAAGCCTTGGTCAGAGCAGAAATCCCTAAATTTCCTTAAAAAGTGATTTCTATGTATGCAAATAATTTTTTAGCAAGAAGAAGTAGGCACTTGATTTGGAAACCTTGATGCCATAGGACTTCTGTAACTATTTTTGTAGGGCATATGACTAGATAGCTACTGGAGATCTGAAATGTTCAATTTATGTCGTGGATATTTTCATCTACATAAGCAGTCAAAACTAGAGCTTTAATCCTTTTTAGGGTCTTCTGGGCAATGTTATGTCTACTGAAGAACTGATCTTGGAAGCAGCAGCCACAACAGAATACCTACCAGATTATTAAACTGCTCAAAAATAGATACCACCCATGGTTTAGACAGTAAAAAAAGGTTGTACGTTAAAATCGTTAACCATGACCTGAAATCTCTGCAGACAAAGATATGCTTCAGAAAACTCAGGGACACCTAGTGGAAGTTTGTGCTGCTACTGTAATATACCTCTGTTTTCTGTTTCATCATTACTTGGCACTAAAGATGTTTTGGTCTTAATCACATATTGTCAATAACATTGACAGAAATCTAGGAAGAATACCCAGTTTAGGATAGAAACTGAATTAGCAGCTATTATATGCTTATTTCAATTTGTATCAATATATTTCCTTTCTAAAAAAAAAGAAGGAGGAACACTCAAGTAATTTGCAAAATGTATTGAAGTTGCAGCCACTTCACGAAACTATTCATCATCCAGAGAGGTAGTTAGTGAACTTGGTAAAGCGGGTGGAAGGGAAACTTGTTTTGGTAGCAACGGTAATGTTTTTTCAAGACAGAAGCAAAAACGTCGGGGGAGGTGGGAGGGGCAACAATTCTAGAACTTCCTCCCATTCATACAAGATTACGCCTGAAAATATTTCTGCCTTTTTTTCACTTAGAAGGAGATATAGGAGGGAGTATAGGATCAAATGTAGTAGTGGAAGATAAAATAAAGCACCAGTTGAAAGATTTGCCCATTGACAGTAAACAAACCGTTGAGTTCCAGAATCATTATTGCGATGGTTTAGAGACATCCTTCATGAACACTTTTATTTTATTTATTTATTTTTTAAATTATTTATTTATTATTTATTTATTATTTTAATTTTTGGCTGTGTTGGGGCTTCGTTTCTGTGTGAGAGCTTTCTCCAGTTGCGGCGAGTGGGGGCCACTCTTCATCGCGGTGCGCGGGCCTCTCACTATCGCGGCCTCTCTTGTTGAGGAGCAGAGGCTCCAGACGCTCAGGCTCAGTAGTTGTGGCTCACGGGCCCAGTTGCTCCGCGGCATGTGGGATCTTCCCAGACCAGGGCTCGAACCCGTGTCCCCTGCATTGGCAGGCAGATTCTCAACCACTGCGCCACCAGGGAAGCCCCCATGAACACTTTTAATTATTTGACAGTAGTGAAAGTAAAGCTAGCAGGCTCAGCATTCCACTTTATCATGGTCAATCTATATTAGGTGTAGTTTGTTGAGGTCTGCAAAAACAGATGTTGAGGAGACCATTGGAAAAAGAAGCAGTGCAAAAGAAAGGACTCCAGAGACTGAATTATATCTGTTGGAATGGTTGAAGGAATCAGTGAGAAAGGAAGACTAAAGGAGTCTGAGATTGCAGCGCTGTTTATAGTAGCCAAGATATGGAAGCAACTTAAATGTCCATCGACACATGAATGGATAAAAAAAAGATGTGGTACATATATGCAATGGAATACTACTCAGCCATTAAAAAGAATGAAATAATGCCATTTGCAGCAACATGGATGGACCTGGAGATTATTGTACTAAGTGAAGTACGTCAGACAGAGAAAGACAAATATCATATGATATCACTTATATGCTGAATCTTTAAAAAAAATGATAAAATGAACTTATTTACAAAACAGAAACAGACTCACAGACTTAGAGAATGAAATTATGGTTATGGGGGGGAAGGGTGGGGGAGGAGGATAGATTGGGAGTTTGGGATTGACATGTACACACCGCTATATTTAAAATAGATAACCAGCAAGGACCTACTGTACAGCACAGGGAATACTGCTCAATATTCTGCAATAACCTAAATGGGAAAAGAATTTGAGAAAGAATAGATACATGTATATGTATAATTGAATCACTTTGCTGTACACCTGAAACACAATACTGTTAATCAACTACGTTCCAATATAAAGTAAAATATAAATAAATAAATAAACAAATTAATTAGAAAATAAAGGAGTCTGAGAGCTGTTTTCAGATACTTGAAGATGAGGAAAAAGTAAGACATTTATGCTGTCTTAAGGTCATAAATAGTAAGACATTTATGTTGATTCCAAAGTTGGAGCTATAGCAAAAAATTAGTTGGCATAATAGCTAGGAAAAGTTTGGCTTAGTGGATGGGATTTCCCTGGTGGTCCAGTGGTAAAGAATCCGCCTTCCAATGCAAGGGACGCAGGTTCCATCCCTGGTCAGGGAACTAAGATCCCACGTGCCGCGGGGCAACTAAGCCCACGTGCCACAACTACTGAGCTCGCGTGCCTCAACGAGAAAGCCTGTGTGCCACAAACTACAGAGCCCACGCACTCTGGAGCCCGTGCACCACAACTACAGAGCCCATGCACCCTGGAGCCTGCGCACCACAACTAGAGAGAGAAAACCCGCATGCCACAACTAGAGAGAAGCCTGCGTGCCGCAAAAGAGCCTGCGCTGAAGCGAAAGATCCCGCATGCCTCAACGAAGATCCCAAGTGCTACAACTAAGACCCGATGCAGCCAAAAAAAAAAAGAAAAGAAATAAATAAAATAAATATTTAAAAAAAGTTTGGTTTAGTCGGAACCAAGAACTTATAACTGTTCAAAACCTACCAACCGGAATTCCCTGGATGGCCAGTGGTTAGGGCTCCATCCTTCCACTGCAGGGGGCCTGGGTTTGATCTCTGATCAGGGAACTAAGATCCTGCATGTCGCAAGATGAGGCCAAAAAAAAGAGAAAACCAACCAACAAACCAAACAAAGAGATATTTATTTATACACTGCACTTGAATGGCTGCTGGCGGGGACACTGCAGAAGGCATTGACACCTGCACTCAGGGGGTCCTTAACATCATCCATTAAGGACAAGAGTCTATGATAATAGACATTACTTTTGAGCCCTTATTCTCTATTTACTGCTTAGGAAACTAAAGGTGAGGAAACTTAAGGAAATTGCAAAAACCATTCAGCTGGCGAGTTGGCATGGTTAGATTCTTATTGAAATGTGTAAGTGCCCAAGTTCTTACCCTCTGGGCACCCAAGGTACAAGAATCCTTTCTCAAGAGTGTTTAAGGAAATAGTTTCTGAGAATGACACTGAATTTAGAGAATAATTCTACTTTCCTTTTCTAGAACTGTACCTGTGGCTGAATAAAAAAGCAAAACAAAAATAAACCACTCTTCCCTGCAAATGAGGAAGACTACGAAGGAGGAAGCTCAGAATGATATAAGATAAAGAAACCCTCTTTGTTTTTTGTTTTTTAATTAATTAATTTATTTATTTTTGGCTGTGTTGGGTCTTCGTTTCTGTGCGAGGGCTTTCTCTAGTTGTGGCAAGCGGGGGCCACTCTTTTTTTTTTTTTTTTTTCAGGGGCCACTCTTCATCGCGGTGCGCGGGCCTCTCACTATCGCGGCCTCTCTTGTTGCGGAGCACAGGCTCCAGACGCGCAGGCTCAGTAACTGTGGCTCACGGGCCCAGTTGCTCCGCGGCATGTGGGATCTTCCCAGACCAGGGCTCGAACCCATGTCCCCTGCATTAGCAGGCAGATTCTCAACCACTGCGCCACCAGGGAAGCCCTCTTTGTTTTTTAATTAGACCCTTTCTCACCACTCCTCACCCGCCCCCCAACCCCCCAAGCCCAGTGGACCCAGCGGACCCAGCTTGTGAGAACAGTTTTTATCTTTGAGCTTCTGTTGTAGCTACAGTAGTGCTGTGCCAGAGGCCCATATTTACCCAGAATCTATTCTATTCCTGGGCCTGGTTCTAACTCTGCTGTTAAAGTTACTGCAAATGTGGAAAAGTGAAGAACCAAATTACCAGACCAGGAACCAAATTACCAGACCATGGCTGGAACTATCCAGCCATGGCAGCTGGATTCTGAGGCTATCAGGCAAACGCATATTCTTTACTGCTCCATAGCAGGTTAAGTCTCAAGTCCCCTTGTGGGCTCTCGTGACCTGGGCCATATGTGGACTGCATTTGCCCAAGAGCCTCTTCTTTCTGCCGGGACCCCACTGTGATTTCTTCTTGTCCTACAAAGGGCAAGGGTACTTTCAAAAGGTGCATATCCACGTCTTGGCTTAACACTTCAGGCACAGGACATAGGTGAGAGAGAAGAAAATCAGAAAGAGGAAGAAAAATTTAACCCAGTTTCTAGTTTTTTTTTTTTTTTAATTAATTTATTCTTTCTTTATTTTTTTATTGGTGGCTGCATTGGGTCTTCGTTGCTGTGCGCGGGCTTTCTCTAGTTGCAGCAAGCGGGCGCTACTCTTCCTTGTGGTGTGCGGGCTTCTCATTGCAGTGGCTTCTCTTGCTGTGGAGCACGGGCTCTAGGCGCGCGGGCTTCAGTAGTTGTGGCTCGCAGGCTCTAGAGCACAGGCTCAGTAGTTGCGGCGCATGGACTCAGTTGCTCCGCAGCATGTGGGATCTTCCCGGACCAGAGCTCAAACCCATGTCCCTGCATGGGCAGGAGGATTCTTAACCACTGTGCCACCAGGGAAGCCCCCCAGTTTCTAGTTCTGATCAAAGCCCTCCAACCAAACCCCACTGTGAGGCTCTGAGGACCCCATTTGTCCTCACCTAGCAGAGCCCTCAACGGGAACCAGGTTCTTCATGGGAGCAGTGCCCCCTAGAGGTTAGCATGACCCATCGTCACATCTCGAGATTCTCCTCTTATCTTAGATATGTTTCTTATTAAAACAAACGAGAGCTATTTTATCTCAGTACACTACTGTGGATCACTTGTGACCCATCTCTGAACATCTGGACATCTTACTCTATCTATTCCAGGATTTCTTCACAATCATCCCTGGTGTCCCAGTTCCAGAATAGTTTCTTGTTGGTTTTCCCCATTGGTCCACCCACAAATTCAGATTGCATGACATAGGGCCAAGATTAGGGTGAGGCAAGTGAGGTTGGGTCATGCAAGTACAGAGCCAGATCCTGACTTCACTTAAAATTTTGATATTTTGTTCAGCATGGATCTTTTACATTCATTTTGTTTACTGAGATTTTTGGTGCCTGTTAAATTTTACCTTAATTACCGCACCCTAGTTCCAGCCCTGCCATGACACCTGAGCCCATTGACGTACACGGTACTAGGTAGTCTATCATGTTGAAAGAGCATTGGAACTCAGGAAAGGTGGTTCTAAATTTTTGTTCTACATGTCATTAGCTGCATGACTTTGGATGAGTCACCTTCCCACTTAGGATCCCAGGGGCCAAATCTGAAAAATACAGGTGACATTTAGTTTAAACTTGTATGAGAAGGTCAGAGATGGCAGGACAATGTATTCTATCTCTTTTACTGTCTATGCCTCCAAGTAGCACCAAATCCAGTGCTTTGCACAGAATGGGTATTCAAAAAATTTCTCCTAGGGACTTCCCTAGCGGTCCAGTGATTAGGGCTCTGCGCTTCCACTGCAGGGGGCTACAGTTGAATGGTTGTAAGTGTACTGGTTGTTTACCCTCGTGATCACGTGGCTGCCTGGGAGCTGTGTCTGCTGCTGCCCAGCATCAGGAGAGAGTGTATCGCTATATCATATACTGCACATTGCTAGCTGGGAAAAGGTCAAAATCCAAAATTCCAAGTACAGTTTCTACTGAATGTGCTTTGCTTTTGCACAATCATAAAGTCAAAAAATAAGTTGAATCATCGTAAGTCGGGGACGGTCTGTACTTTTGATAATTCAAAAGCCAAGTATTTCTCCAAGTACTCAAGCCCAAGAAAGCAGTCAGAAAATATCCTGGCACCTATACAAGTAACACAATATATCGTCACTAAACATATAATGCAAGCAGTTTATTTCCTGACAAGGAACTTGGAAGAAACTGAGTAGCAAATCACTTGATACAATAAAATTCCTTTTTAAAAATTCTACTCTTAGAACACTTTCCTCTATCTTTTCTGTCCATCACAGATTTTCTCTACTAAGACAAAGTCAGACAAACCACTTCAAGCCTAAAGTCTGATTCCCTGAAACTATGTTTAATAACTCACGTGACTAGTTATTAAAAGAAAAATCTTGGCAATTCTAAGCTCAACTTTAAAGCCACCTAAGAATAGTCATGTTAATAGTAACCATAGATATCTTGAGTCAAAAACATTTTTAGTTTTGCTTGCATTCAAGATAAAGTTTTGAAGGTTCTGGAAAGAGATATTCAGAATGGTCATTCTATTACTTCTAAAAAAGTCTAATTCCACCATACCGACCTGGAAAATTGACTGAAAGGCAGTGTCCAGAATGTTCTTTAGAATTTACCTGTCTTTCACTTTGGAACTAGCTTGTTAAGCGACACCTGCGTTGAACTTTACGCCAGTTACAGTGCAAAGCAAATCATCTTCTCAAACAGGTTTTCCCAGCTCTAATGTGCTTAGGCAGCAGTTACAGGCCCTGAATTATTACCCTAAAATGGATTTGGTAAGCCTACATTAAAGAGATACATAATATGAACTAATGGTTTATTCAGTGCCTTTTCAACAACCATGAGAAGGGAGTTGATGTGATGTACCCAGAAGGTATCCCAATCAACCACTTTCACCTGCATTTCCACGAGATGGGCACCGTTCACCCAGGGTACTGAGATTGGTGCCCTTTGGTGACCTCTTCTGACCTTTGGGCATGCTAAATTTCTGCTCAGCACAAGCTTTCTCCTTGACCATGAGCTCAAGTAAGTCAAGAAAGGGATGTGGCAGCCTAAAATAAAAAGAGGGGGAGTGAATTTGCCCTTGGCTGTTTTAATAGAATTGGGGGAGTATTTGTCCAACTCTGCTTGAGCTGGTCAGAATGTACCCGGGGGTACTGTGTTCTTTCCTTGGAATTAAATTTATGAAGAACAAGGATAAACTGGAGCATGTCCAGAAGAGAGGGAACAGGTTGAAGAGAAAGCTTAAAATGACATCATGGGAGGAGTGTTGAATGAACTGGTGGAAGCTATTTATCCTGGAAAAGAAAGAGCAGGGTAACTTTTTTCATGCAGAGAAGGGAATTGTTTTATATGGCCAGAGAGTAAAGCTAAGAATATGAGGGAAAGAGAAATTTTAGCTCAATATAAAGCAAAACTTTCTAGAGATTATAGTTGTTAAAAATTGGCATTTATTCATTTAATACATATTTCCTGAGCATCTCCTATGTGTTCTAGGCCCCAATGAAACAAAAGTGAATAGCAATGAACTGAAGCCATGGAGCTTTCAGTCTAGCACAAAGCTTTGTCAGATGATGGCACATTTCTCATACTTAGAGATGTTTAATGAGACAACCATAAATTGAAGGTTTTTCTGGCATCGAATGTGACTGGACTTAATGTCTAAAGTTCTGCCAACCCTGAAACTCTATGTTTTGGTTACTCTAATGTTACACTTGATGCAGTTTAATGGCTCTCCTGGCCATGGGTCAGGATGTATGGTTCTGATTCTGTGGCTTAGCCATGGTCTTCTATCAGTCAATGCATATATGCAGTGCTGCCTCTGCTAAGTGTAGTTTCATTTTATTTTATTATTTTATTTTATTTTATTTTATTTTATTTTATTTTATTTTATTTTATTATTTTATTTTATTTTATTTTATTTTTCTGCTAAGAGGGATGGGGGGGCATGGAGAGAAAACACTATAAAAGTTCTTTCATATGTGATGTACAGTGAAGGGAAACAATTTTCTTATGCCCCATATTCACCCCCAAAGATCTGGTTATCATTTCTATTACTTTTATTCTTTTTCAACTTGCCATTATTGCTTGGGGAATGGGAGCTCTTCCTTTACAGACCAGTTTCAATTCTTTAATCTCTTTGAAGGAGGATGGAGTCAGGTGGCTAAAAACCACAGAATCATAGTCCTTAAAGTAAGATGAGATAGTAGAGATAATCTACTCTAGTCCTTTCATTTTATACACAAGAAAACAGAAATTTAGCAGAACACTTTAAAAGACCTGAACATGAAAGACAGAAGCACCAATAACCACTAGAATTTTAGGCAGAATATCGACGTTGGGCAAAGAAAGTTTTATGAAGAATCAAATAGAGGGACTTCCCTGGTGGTCCAGTGGTTAAGACTCTGCCCTCCCAGTGGAGGGGGCACGGGTTCAATCCCTGGCTGGTGAACTAAGATCCCACATACTGCATGGCGAGGCCAAAAAAGAATCAAATAGAACTTCTAGAAATTACAAAGTTAATCTTGAAATTTAATTTAATGGATGCATAAAATTGTAGCTTAGACCCAGTTGAAGGGAGAATGTAAACTAGAAGACATATCTGAAGAAGTTATCCAAAATGTAACACAGAGAGACAATGATATGAAAGATATGAAAGGAAGGCTAAAAAATGAGGAGCAAAGAGTAAGAAGATCTAACATATATCAACTCAGAGTTTCAGAAGAGGATAAAGCCTTGTGTTAACCAGGTGGTTAAAAGTGGATGCACAGGGACTTCCCTGGTGGACCAGTGGGTAAGACTCCATGCTCCCCACGGAGGGGCCCTGGGTTCAATCCCTGGTCGGGGAACTAGATCCCACATGCATGCTGCAACTGAGAGTTCACATCCGCAAAGAAGATCTCACATGCTGAAACTAAGGCATGGCGCAGACTAAATAAATAAATAAAAAAGAAAGAAAGTAAAAGCCAGGGATCCTTAAAAAAAAAAAAAGTGTATCCACAATCAGAATCTAGTTTATATTCAGATGTTTTGATCATTTAATAATAAAGGATTATAAAATAATGTCCATAATAGTCCTAATCAGGACAGAGGATGACTGATTTGGGTACCACTCAATCTGGTGATTCTCAGAGGTGCCAGATATTCTCTGGAGAGGAGAGGGTCCCCCACTGTTGTCTTGATAGCATCCACAAACCCTTACATCTGTGGTTTAGGAGGAAGGGTTCCTGTGGTCTTCATCTAACTATAGAACAACTCTTTAAGAGAATAAAATTGGAAGACAAAAATTATCCTAAAAGGAAATCAGAACCATGATTTGTAAAATTATGAAATGCCTGTAAATTTCTCATATTGGTCATGTTTTTGCTATCTAATTATTCTCCTCTAGTGAGTAATAGTAAAGTCCTTAAGACAAAAATAAATTTTTGCGGAGCAAAGAATATGGAAGTTGGAGAGACTTGTGACAAGAGAAGTAGGTAGATCAGCTACTGAGAGAGAGGTAAGTGCTGAGTTTCTGGGGCCCCTCAAGGATAAGAAGAGAAAACTGGCAGCTGGTTCAAGTCTGGCTCTGAGGTTGAACAGTAGAAAAAGACAAGCAGGATTCCCCAACAATGCATCACTGCAGTCAACATAATAACTTTTTCCTCCTTACTATAGTCAGATAAGAAATGACAGTGTAGGTAGAACCTTCCTAAGGACAACAATAATATCTCAAAAGCTAGGTGGAGTTGTGTTTCTAGCAATATGGTATTATAGATACTCTTTTAAATCTTTTCACTACAAAATCTCTAAAAGCCACTGTACTAAATGTAAAAATCATCTTTTTAAATGTATGGCTGAGCTGGCAAGAAAGTAAGGAAAATCCTTAGTGGCCTGAACTGAAATGGGAACAGGAATCTAGAGAGACATCAAAGTTTTTGGCTGTCTTATCGCCCATGTGATCTTTCCTTTGTTCTTACCTCCATGCAAAGCTCAGAAGGTATAACGTAAGACCTGGAAATTTCCTTAAATGCCTAGAACCAATAAGTAACCCAGTTTTTGGTGAGAGGCTCTGTGTGCATATTGGGGGGGCATTTTCAACTCTGCCTTAGCTTCCACTTTCCTTGCACGGAATCTCAAGGTCATCCAGAGGTGAGAGCTTAGGGCCTTTTCAGGTCTTTCTTGTCAATGCACAGAGCCCTGGGCATGAGCACAACCCTATACGTGCATGTGGCCTTCTTGATTCAGAAGGTTCCCAAAGCCCCTCTGTATGTCTCATTCTGTTTTTAATTTTTTGTTATTCTAATGTTTTCCCCCAACTGGTATCCATCACCTCAGGCAGCTGCAAAGTTAAGTAATTGCCTGTAATTGTTTTCAACAAATGTTTATGGGGAAAAAGTTTTTCACACTTAATGAGCTCTGAGTTAAGTCAAATAGACGGTCTTGCAAGTGGGATTTTCCAGGGAACAAACAGGTCATATAATAAATCTCTGGGGATGAAGCTTTGAAGGAGCTCCAGCCCCTTTCTGTTCCTTCCAGTGGCTGTCGGGCTGCTGGTCTTCACCATGAATGCAGGCTGTTGGTTTTCAAGAATATCACAAAGCAGGAGAGTCCGAGATGGGACTAGGGCAAGTTAAAAATGCCACAAAACTCATTTCTTTTACTGAGATTGAACAGTTTTTCCCCTCCTTCTCCTCCTCCTCCTTCTTCTTACATAAACACTCCCCAGATTGTTGCAAGCCTTTGGGAAATTTCCAGAGTTCTGAAACATTTGATTCTGACCATTTGCCAGTTTCTTGTTGCTTCTGTGGAAGAGAGAATTTTCTGAGGTCCTTACTCCACTATTTTTGCTGATGTCACCTGGATAGGGAGTTTGAATTGGCATACTCTGTGCGTCTGGAAACCACTTGGCCCAAATAGCATGGTGTTCTTTTAAAAAGTAGGCTTATGAAATCTAGGAGGAATGTAGACTACTTAATAGTTAAATTCCTATGGAAAAATGTATATTTTCCCACCATTTCCTTCTCCTTCCTAAGCTTGATTTAGCCCTAGAGACTATAAAAGTGAATGAATAAATAAATGAATTAATCAGTTAAATTCGTGACTCCTCAAAGGGTCCGGTACAGGGACTTAAACATAATGGACACTCAAGGAATAGTGCTGAGCCAAAATAGATTGGCTCAAAATAGGCAAAATTGACCTGTTCTCTATTATATCTTATCCTATTCATAACATTAAATATTTGGTTTTATATTTATCCCACATAAAATTGTATACTTTATATATTGAAGATTTCCCACTTCCTTTAGTTTTTATGGGATATATCTTCGGGTAAAAAATAAGTCCTATAATATAGTTTTAACAGTAAATTCTTTCCATTAAAAAAAAGAAGAAAGGAGAAAGGAGGGAGGAGACAGGAAGATATTCTTGTCAGTTGTCAAGGTGGTGGCCACTGACAAATTTTGCAAGTATTTTGACAAACACCTAGCAGAAATAGGCTTATTTTCCATCAGAAAACTCATAACTAACTCAATTGAAGGATATTAGGTAAAGAAGCCTGTTCGGAAATAATCTGAAAAGATTCTTGTGTCTCATGTCTTTCTTAATTTGTTATAATGAATGAGTCATAATATTTTAAGAGGATTAGAGCTGCGTATAATGAGAGTGCTACATTTAAAGGACTAACAATATAATATAATATGATTATGATACAACATAATATGATGGGATAAGATAATATGATTCTTTCATTTCCTGTTCTCACTAACACATTACAAAAAATACTAAGTGGCTTTTTATTTTGCTTTATTTTGTTAGAGAAGATGTGAACGTGAAGTAGAATCTGGCTATGTTTTCACACACAAATACATACGTGCACAAATAATGACAACTCAATTTTATAAAAATGTAATGAAAACGGTATAAAAGCCGTTTTATAAAAAAAAAAACGTTTTATCTCTTTACTTCTCTTTGACTCTCCTTAATTAATAATGGATATAAAAGCAGGCCTTCAATTATTATTCTAACAAAGATAGTCCACATCTTTAAAAATTATTTCATCTGTATTAATACTTAAAATCATCTAAGAAAAAGCAAATGGTATTTTCCTCAGTTCTTGTGACATTATGTCTTATGCCTTTCAAATTTGAAAAAAAAAACAAAAAAAAAACCACTCTGAAAAATAGGAAGGTTCTTCAAGACATCACACCCAGTCTCCTTAGAAAGTCTTTGATATGGAAAAACAAATAGAGGGATTGTTCCAGTTTAAAAGAGAAAAGACCCAAAAAAAGGAATTTAACGTGACCATTGATTAGATACTGATTTTAAAACTCTATAAAAGATATTCTTAGGATAATAGGGTGAATTTGAATATGAATTGAATATCATTAAGATATTTTTTCATTTTCTTAGGTATGTTAATGATGTTGTTTTGTAGGAGAATCTTCTTCATTATAGGTGCATGCTGAAGTTTTTAGGGCTGAAGTCTACAACTTAACTTTCAAAAGATTCAGAAAGATATATATATATAGTCCTGGGATAAACCATAATGGAAAATAATGTAAAAAAAGAATGTATATATATGTATAATTGAGTCACTTTGCTGTACAGCAGAAATTAACACAACATTGTAAATCAACATTGTAAATCAAAAGACAAGAAAAGAAATATATATATATATATATATATATATATGTACACACACATAGTAGTTGTCCAGCTGGGAATGTAAAATCTGATTTCAATCATGGAATGTGGTAAATGCAAATGCATTGTCCAGATCCCCCTACAAGGACAAACTAACTCCTGGGAGAGCTGTCAAGAGGCCACATCCAACTAATAGCCCTTCAGAGACTGCTGCTACTACACAGAACCCCTTTGCCCAAGGTCATGCCCTTCTAGGATAGCCAACTGTCAGCGATGATTGAGGTGGAAGTAGAAAGGCCTGGTCACTATGGACCAAAGGGGGATAATCCTGATGGGTCCATTTTAGCTTCAGAGGTCCATCTGGAGTCGGCTCTGGCTGTCAGTCCTACCTTACAGCTCAACTTCTCCCTCTGCCCGGTTGTGTTGTTCCCCGAACGCCCCCACCCCCCATTCCACACGCAGGTATCGATCCTAAGGGCATAACCTAGTAAATACCTGACCCTTAAATTCTGTCTCAAAGTCTTCTAGGAGAACTGAATCTGCGACACAAGATGGGGTATTAGACAACCTCTAAATGAAGAACATTTTTTTTTAAAGTTCTGTTTTCTTAAAAAATGCCAGTGTCATCAAAAACAAAGAAAAGCTGTGGAAATGTTCTGTGGAAATTAAAAGAGGCTAGAGGGCTTCCCTGGTGGCGCAGTGGTTAGGAATCCGCCTGCCGGTGGCGGGGACAGGGGTGCGATCCCTAGTCCGGGGGCATCCCACATGCTGCGGAGCAACTAAGCTCGTGCACCAACAACTACTGAGCCTGTGCTCTAGAGCCCTCGAACCACAACTACTGAAGCCCAAGCGCCTAGAGCCCGTGCTCCGCAACGAGAAGCCACCGCAGTGAGAAGCCCGCGCACCGCAACGAAGAGCAGCCCCCACTCGCGCCAACTAAAGAAAGCCCGCGCGCAGCAACGAAGACCCAATGCAGCCAAAAATAAATAAATAAAATAAATAAATTTATAAAATAAAAGAGACTAGAGAAACGCGTGACAACTAAATGAGATATGTGATGTTGGACTGCATCCTGTACTAGAGGAAAATAAAAGGCCAAAAAGAACACTGCTGGATCAACTGACAAACTAGAATGTGGATTACAGATGAGATTAAAAAAAGTATTGCATCAAAACTATTATATATAGAATGGATAAACAGCAAGTTCCTACTGTATAGCACAGGGAACTATAGTCAATATCCTGTGATAAACTATAACGGAAAAGAATATTAAAAAAAAGAATGTATAGGGACTTCCCTGGTGGCACAGTGGTTAAGACTCCATGCTCCCAATGCAGGGGGCCTGGGTTCGATCCCTGGCCAGGGAACTAGATCCCACATATATGCTGCAACTAAGAGTTCACATGCCACAACTAAGGAGCCTGCCTGCCTCAACTAAGACCCAGCACAACCAAGTAAATAAATAAATATTAAAAAAAAGAATGTATATATATATATATGTATAACTGAATCACTTTGCTATACAGCAGAAATTAACACAACCTTGTAAGTCAACTATACTTCAATTAAGAAAAAGTACCGCATCAATTTTAAATTTCCTGTAATTGGTAAATATACAGTGGTTATGTAGGAAAATGTCCTTGTTCTTAGGAAATAGACACTGAAAAATATAGGGGAAAGAGGGCACATTGTATGCAACTTCCTCTCGAACGGTTCAGAAAACGTACATACACACATACATAGAATATAGTAAAAGCAAATGGGGCAGGGAATTCCCTGGTGGTCCAGTGGTTAGGACTCTGCACCCTCACTGCCGAGGGCCCGGGTTCAATCACAGGTTGGCCAAAAAAAAAAAAGCAAATGGGGCAAGAGTTTAAAAATTGGTGAATCTAGGTAAAGGGGATATGAGAGGATTCTTCTTATTTTTCTTGCAACTTTTCTGTAGGCCTGAAATTATTTTCAAATAAAAAATTAAATATATGTACGTATATATGTATATATAAATATAAATAATTACAGATCAACCAGCTGTAGCAAAATGTTAACAATTGATTTATGTTATAAGTATATAGTTGTTCTCTGTCCTCTTCTTTGAACTTCTCTGAATGTTAAAAATTTTTCATAATGAAAATGTGGAAAGAAAATACAGGCCCGGATGTTTGCTGTGGCTTACCTCTTTAAGGCTTGCAAGATTATGCCTTTAGGGCTTCCCTGGTGGCATGGTTAAGAATCCGCCTGCCAATGCAGGGGACACGGGTTCAAGCCCTTGTCCGGGAAGATCCCACATGCCACGAAGCAACTAAGCCTGTGCACCACAACTACTGAGCCTGCGCTCTGCAACTACTGAAGCCCGTGTGCCTAGAGTCCGTGCTCTGCAACAAGAGAAGCCACCACAATGAGAAGCCCGTGCACCTCAACGAAGAGTAGCCTCCGCTCGCCGCAGCTAGAGAAAGCCCACGGGCAACAGCGAAGACCCAACACAGCCAAAAATAAAATAAAGAAAATAAATAAAAATTAAAAAAAGAAAAAGATTATGCCTTTATTTCAGGTTGCTGCCGCGAGTTTTCTGGTCACTCTATTTGTGATTAACTTAGAGAACACAGATTAGCATACCAATTAGACTCTTAAAATTTCCCCCTCTATAAAGTAGAACTCTGTAAATCATTAACTATTTACCTCCTCACTCTAAGAAACCCTGTTAGATATACAGTATAAACTCTGAGTACCAAAACTTTGTCTTTTTTTATTCTCTACTATGTCCTTAGTTGCTAGATAAATTCCTAGAGCATGGAATATGCTCAGTAAATATCTGTTAAAGGAACAAGTGAGGAAGATCTAAAATAACTATGCTTTTGGTATAGATTAATAATTTTACCTACCAAACTCCTATCAAATCAACTCTTTTACCTACCAAATCAACTCCTATCATTATGGCCAAAATTAAATTTGATTTTACTGTTTTTGCTTACTTTCTCTTTCTTACTACAAGTTGGGAGAATCAGAATTTTGTAATTATTTCAGCAAACAAGTAGTTAATCAGGGTGAAGCTGAGCCGGGAAGTAGTCTGAAGTAGTGCTTCTGGGTTCCTGGGGGGAGCAGCAGAGAGCCTTTGGAATGCAAACCCATTAGGGTTCTCAGGTGCAGGGTGACCTTGAGGAAAGAGGTGCAATGGTAGCTAAGGGCTTAGGAGGGGGGGACCCACCACACAGGATTGAGCTGACTTGAAACAGGAGAACCAATGCTCCACTGCATGTGGAGGAATGAAGTCAGGAGGCTCTATGAAGCCACACGTCAGAGAATATAGCCCATTTATTAGCAAATTGTCAATACTCACTCAGTGAGACTGGAAATGAATAAAGCTGCAGGAGACAGAGTAGCCAGGAATCAGAATGCAGAAATTAGGACTGGAGCAGGAACCAAGAGGAAACTAAACAGATGTGGAAATAGGGCACAGCAGCTGGAGGCATCAGTTTTGTCCTGTTTGGATGTTTCCCCACATGGGCCTGGGCAGAAGTGTTAACCATGAAACAAGAGCCTTCCCATGATCATGACCTGCTGACACACCACTGGGGCTGATGGTGCTTGTGGCTAACTGGGGCTAAAGTGTCCCTCTGAGGCACACGCTGCTGTTGTTTCAGGGCACCCTTTATATTCTGCTTTACTATCCTTACTGTTTCTACTTCCAGCTCAGAATCAGAGAAAGTAGAGCAAAGTATCACCAAGAGCCTGCAATTTTTCATCTTTATCCTCCCATCCAGAGCCCACCTTCTCATTTGCAAATCTAGAAAGCTGTTTTCTCCCTAGGCAACTTTTATTCAAAATAATTTGTTTAAATTTATAATTATTTTGCATTGAATAATTTAATTTATCTTTTAAACTAACGGATCAGCAGATTATCTGAAATGTTTTCAAAGTGACGTCTTATCATACTGCTTAAAAAGGACCACACTCCTCCATCTCGACACATTGAGGTGGAACATTGGAAGTAAAATCAGTACAGTGGTCTTAATACAGAGGTACACTGTCAGACATGACTTATGATATTTAGGCATCCTGAACAATATGATTTATGGTTGGGTTTTATTTCAGGTTCTCTCTGCTTGTCATTGTCTTCGTCTATTTTACAATCGTGCAATAATCTCATCCAGAGAAATACAAATGAATTGTGTCTAATGGAATGCAATCAGTTATTGCCCTGTAAATATTGACCAGTTTTGCCAGTTTTGTAACTGTTTATAAATCCATTTCAACATTCCTGATGGTCTACACATTTGTGAGACTTTGAATTCTCCTTTTTACCCATTGTAACATCTTAACTGATTCTATCATTAATAGAGTTAAGTAAAACCTTTGAAACAGGTTAACTTTATATTTGTATGTGAGTCATGACTTACCTGTTTTTTAAAAAATGGTCTTTTAATAGGCCTTTAGTCCAAAAGTATTGGTCTGACCTTGGGAGGACAAATGAGAGTAGGGAGAGGCGGGTAGGGATGTGGTAAGGTTTTTTAAGAAGTGTATATGAAGTTTCTTTCTGGCCCACTCAATTTCCAAAACCTAGATTTACCTTCCACTCCTAGGATGATGATGGAACCGAGCATCGGGACAGGGGAAGCACTCACTTAGGGGAAAGGGGTGGGGTAGGGCTGGGGGCTTGGGTTAAGTGCAATACCAGGCAAGCAGGGAAGGGCTGAAGGAGAGAGAATTCTGATACCACCACACATTTGTATTGCAAATTCTTTCTTTAGGGATCCCAGCCTCTTTTCCCTGCATCCTTCATTCCTATCTGCTCTCTTTAAGGACAGTATGTTAAAGCCAGGCCCTTGATATGACTGCTGGAAGATTTATACAATTGTTTGACACAGCCAGGATATTAGCACAGCATTCAAATATGTGCAGCTTTCCTTTTCTCTCTCTCTCTCTCCTTTATTTTTTTGCGTCAGACTGAGGCCTCTTAATCCCTTCAGCTGCTACTCAGAGGAAGGGAGTCAGGCCAGTGTTCTAGCCACACCAAACTCCAAATAATTGGTTAGATATGGCACTTTGCCTGATCAGCGCTGCAGCTGGAGAACACAGAATGCCTTCCTCGGCCTGAGGATGGGTACACTGTCTGCCTCACCGAAGAGGGATGAAGAGAAGTCCCAGTATTATCTGATCGGCTCCGCCCTTGCCTCAGCTCTCCCTTGGGATAAGTAAACCCATCAGGGTGTTTATGCAGAGTGGACTTTTATTTCTGCATTCGCTTCTCCAGTCCTCCCGGTCTGTCTTCTTTCTCTTCTGTCCCCTTGGCTAAGCTTCCCTCTTCCCTCCCAGTCCCTCCTCACCACGCGCTTCGATGTAATCCAGAAACAATTACCATCCTTTCTGGGCAGTATTTTATGGTGGTTAAGAACAAGAGCCCTGGGGTCAGACAGGCCTTGGTTTCTAACTGCAGTGCCACTTATCACCTACCTGTGTGGCCTTGGGAAGTCAGTCAAAAGCTCTAACCATCAGTTTCTCCATCTGTAAAAATGATACAGGGACAATAATATCTACTTTATCGGGCAGCTGTGAGGAGGAAGTGAAGCAATGGAGTGAAGCTCAATGTCGGACACAGTCATCTATTATGACTGTAACCTTCTTCTCAGTTTCCAGTCTCCTATTTCCTATTTTCCCTCTGTTTCTAGTGTACTTCTAGTGTACTTCTATTTCCTATTTTCTTATTTGTAGGTACTACTTCACATTTTTCCCCTCAGTCCAACATAGATACTGATGAGGTTCAAGACATGCTAGCCCCAAATATGACACCTTGGCATATGGAATAGTTTCTTTAAAAAATTTATTTATTTTATTTTATTTGTTTTTGGCTGCACTGGGTTTTCATTGCTGTGCACGGGTTTTTCTCTAGTTGCGGCGAGCGGGGGCTACTCTTCTTTGCGGTGCGCGGGCCTCTCATTGTGGTGACTTCTCTTGTTGTGGAGCACGGGCTCTAGGTGTGTGGGCTTCAGTAGTTGTGGCTCGTGGACTCAGTAGTTGTGGCGCACGGGCTTAGTTGCTCCGCAGCATGTGGGATCTTCCTGGACCAGGGCTCGAACCCGTGTCCCCTGCATTGGCAGGTGGATTCTTAACCACTGCGCCACCAGGGAAGTCCCGAAATGGTCATTTTTAAGAAAATTATTGAAGTGCACTCACTGAGTTTGAGCAGATTGCATTTGACATGGCTTGAAAACAGATCTAGTTTTTAACAAATCAAGCTTTTGTTTAATTAAGACTGAAATAAATGAGTGAATATTCTTATAAATAATCTAATAAAAAGTTAAAATGAAGAGACACTCGCCACAATCATCTCCACGCCTGCCCGTGTTCTGGGGGATAGAATACATTTCTGAGGAAATCTGAAAATACCACTTTTATATCGTGTTTGGTATATTATAATTCCTCTTAAGAGATAAACAGTTTTAGGTGTGTGCTGAAGTTCCCCCTTCCTTATTCAATCTCTCAAAAACCAAAAAGCAAACCAAGGAGAAATGCTATGCTTATACATGAAATATCATTCCAGAGCAAGGCATCTCTCCCAGACAAGGAAGGAAGAATTTAGTCATTTTACTATCTTCTAAGTTTTTCCATCTTCTTGGTTGGTGCATGTAAAGAACTGAATTAAATACGCTGTGTGTGTGAGTGTGTTGATAATGGTAAAATCAACCAGGAGGTGAATGGTTTTATTTTGAATAGACTTAATGAAATGAAAGCCCATATGGGGCAGAATGACAATGAAACAGAAGTCATGTTTAGTATTATCTATACAGTTGGGTAATAGAATAAGCAATTTATATAAACTTAGTATTTCCCATAAAGTAACCAAACAATTGATTTGACTAAGCTCTTATTTCCTGAACTTGCTGATGGTTTGGTATTAAGGAGAAAACCACCATTTCTTCTAAAGGGTAAGCTGTGTTTTTAGATATTACTTTCCTTGCCTGATTTCCAGAATTCTTGCCTGATCTCTACAAGCCTATCCCTCAACTTATTTCAGGGTCCCTGATCTACACGCTTCACACAGAATTTTTAGTTATATATTTGAATGCTTATTTGATGAATGTCTCTCCTCCACCAGAATGTACTTTTGCTTACCTTATACTCCCAGAACCTAGCACAGTGCCAGGCAGAGAATAGAGCTCAATAATATTTATTGACTAGAAGAACAGCTATTCAGTGGGTTTTGATAAAAGGCATTCATGCTCACGGGCATTGCAGCAACTAACATTTATTTATATTTGTCTGAGAAGGCAAAGGTGAGTTTGAGAAGGAAATTTAAGCTCTTAATTACCATCAAATCCATTAGGTCTTGTTCTCAGTTCCTCGTCTTATTAAAGGTGTTAAAAGAATGTTGAATCTCACTCCTTAGAGATGTATTAAATCTGTCTGGCCACTTAATTAGGCCAGGACTTTTGAATGACAACAGGTCCCACTTACAGGGCAAGATGATGAGGTTTTTCTCTAGACTATTATCAGGAGCAAATTACTTCACTATAAACCAGTTGTCTAATAATGTATTGCTTATAATTAAGACTAGTTTACCTAATACATTCAAAATGAGGAAGCAAATACCAAGCACATGTAAGTATATAATACCTTTTAACACATTACAGTAATACGGTAACATCTCCTGAGTACTTGTTAAGTACGCTACAATGCTAAGCAACTTTACATGCATTTTCACATTTCATTCTCACAACAACCCTGTGAGGTACTATTATTTCTATAAGGCTAAGAGAGGTTGGGCAATTAGCAAAAGTGGTGAAGCCCAGGCAAGACTTCTGGGTCTGTCTGACTTCAGGGACTTCCTTCTTAATCCTTGTACACAACGTCTCTCTAGTAATCATCTGTTAATGTGTTCATCTCCCTTGCTTAACGGTGAGAGCCTCAAGGGCAAGGTCTAAGTTTTACTCATCCTTGTATCTCAAGTACAGAACAGAGTGCAGGAAATATAATAGGTGCTCAATAAAAGTTTAGTGAATGAAAGAGGAAGTACTTTCTCGTCCTCAAAACTATAGTATGTTTAGTATAGTTTTAGTGTTAAACATAGTTAACTATATAATGTGCATGAATAAAATACACAAATCAAACAAATACTTATGTAATAAAGCAAATAATATATGAATATATCTTACTGTTTTTATTAAATTAGTAATCCATATTTAATGTTGAAGCATACAACATTGTCAAGGTCAAATAACAGCACTTTTATATGGTATAACTTCATTAAAAAAAAAACTATGTCAACTCTTAGCTACATAATTAAGCAGAATGCTCCATTACCAGATGTTTTCCACTGAAATAGAGGTTTATCATTATAAACTGCCAAAGAGAAAGTTTTATGAAAAATTAAGGGTGTCATATCTATAAGCACTTTCTTCTAGGTCTAATGATCTAATTTCATATACAAATTATTTTTCATGCCCTTAGGTCCTAATGAAAATTAACCCAGCACTTATTATTACACTTGGCTTTGATTCTCTCTTTTCTAAGCTGCCAGGTTGCATACCTCCTTGCAAAAGTCCTTCTTCATGAAGTTCTCCCTTTTTAGTATTAACTCTGCCTTTATCCCAAGCCCTGATGCACCCCCTAGTGTTCCTCAAACACTTCTATAATTATTATGTCTGTTTATAATGATCACTTTTTGTTGAATGCTGGGGTCTGTTATATGCGATTGTGTAAAGCATTTATAATGGAGGAACTATACTGAAAGGGAGCAGAATATGCTACCCCCAAATATGCCACTTTGGCATATTAATATTTTGAATTAAAATTACTTGAGAAACAGTTGGTGCAAGAAGGACACTCTGACCCTCCTTTGTCCCCCTGAAAGCAGAAAATAAATCTCCTATGTGAAAGGTACCCTCCCTGTATCAGGAGGGTAGAAGATATCCTTATCACCAGAAATAGGGAATTTAGGGCCAAGAAGGCTGTATAAACAAAACTTGTTACTTCTTCACTAATTTACTACCCCAAACCCAAAATTCTTTGTGCTGTCAATTCTTCACAAATTTATTGTTTCTTTGTCTAAAAGGTATAAAATCTGCCTGCCTTGGTTACTTCTTTGAATCTCATATTATATGGACTCCCGTACACATGACATTAAATTTTTCTCCTGTTAATCGGTGTTATGCTGATTTAATTATTACACCAGCCAAATAACTTAGAAGGGAAGAAGGGAAAAGTTTTCCACCCCTACGATACCCAACTGATTTGGTTATTTTACTAAGTGACTGGCTGGTTGACCATGGACTGTTCTTAAATAACATTTTTGTTTCTTGCATAAAAAGAAACACAAAATTAGAACTTCAGAGAGTAACCCTTGAGGGCTTTCAGAGCACACAGGATAAGCTTTGCTTCTGCATGATTCCTGAGTGAAGACTATGACCTATCCTTATTGAATTCTTTATATGCTAAATTTTATGAAATAAATTACTTTCTTGGTTTCACCATGCTTTGAACTTTGCCATCTAGTGATTGCATTTTTGTCAGCAGTACCAACAAGGTCTCATGTTTTTGGTGTTCTAACTTAGTCCACCTGACCCCGTGGTGGGCCTGAATTCTTTTTCTACTCTACTTCAGTCTTCAATTTAAAAGCTACACCCTGGGACTTCCCTGGCGGCACAGTGGTTAAGAATCCACCTGCCAATGCAGGGGACACGGGTTCGAGCCCTGGTCTGGGAAGATCCCACATGCCGCGGAGCAACTAAGGCTGTGCACCACAACTACTGAGCCTGCGCTCTAGAGACTGCGAGCCACAACTACTGAGCCCGTGTGCCACAACTACTGAAGCCCATGCACCTAGAGCCCGTGCTCCGCAACAAGAGAAGCCACCACAATGAGAAGCCTGCACACCGCAACGAAAGAGTAGCCCCGGCTTGCCGCAACTAGATAAAGCCTGCGCACAGCAACGAAGACCCAACGCAGCCAAAAATAAATAAATAAAAATTAATTAATTAATTAATTAAAAAAAAGACTCCGAGCTCCCAGTGCAGGGGCCCCCAGTGAGGGGGGCCCAGGTTCAATCCCTGGTCAGGGAACTAGATCCCGCATGCCTCAACAAAGATCCCGTCTGCTGCAACTAAAGACCTGGCGCAGCCAAATAAATAAATAATTTTTTAAATTAAAAAATACAATTAAAAAAATAAAAACTACACCCCAAGCAAAGTCCACTTGAGAATTTCTTGGTTCTAGTTGGGTTAGCCTTTGAGTGCACCTATATTATGTGGCTTGGTTAAATTCTGAAATACTGTATGTATATCAGCAACACTGGTATTACAGGTTTTCAGGACATAATGAGACCCTTCAATGCAGAATTTAATTAGGCATGGATTTCCTAGAGAACAGAAACAGCACAGTGAAAACTGTAAAGTGCTATGTAAGTATATATTTATTGTAACCTGAAAATTTCCCCAGTTCACACTGGGCACAAATGGGGTAGTATTTAGAATTTTAATTCAGGATTCATTAAGGTGTCCTCATTGGCTGATGTAATATCCACTATATTTGCCCAATAAAGAGATCATACTTGAGAAGAGTTCACTGGAAAGTATTTCCAGGGCCTCCAGAAGATGCATTACATGTGTCTGTAGACACGTTTGCTCCTCTTGGGTACCACGACTCCATCAGGTGTGTTGCCAGAGTGCTGGCTACTCGCCTTGTCAAAGCTGGCTAGAGACTTGGGATGAAGCGAGGGCAGAGGGCTCAATTCGCTTCCATTATATAGATCCTTTTTTTTGTTAGAGGAGACCCAAAATAGGCCTGCTTTTGCCCTGATGTTTTAGTGGAAACAACTCTGCATTTTTAATTGCATGCTGCTCTTACACCCCCTCTCCTCTCAGAGGTCAAAGGCTGTTCTGGGCTCCCCCTCCTAGCAAGTTCCTCCACAAGCCTCCTCAGGCCAAGAAGGACTTCTGGTGGGTACACCCATCAGTTGCTCAGTCAAGTCCAAATCTTGTCATCTCACTTTGACTCATGATGGGACACCAGTACCCACCTCTCTCTCTGTGTCACCTCTTCCATAAACTGTTAACTTGCATACTCGCATCCACCTCCATCCCTCCCTTTTCTAAACTCCATATCCTGTAAGTATTACATAGTTTTAAAACTTTTTAGTTTAATAACGTAATTATGTCTCCCAGGCAGCACAACTCTAAGCTTACTGAGGGCAAGAACTTTCCATTAAAATCCTTGTGTCCTCTCCTAGCAAATCAGCTGATGGTTCAATGTTCGCTTGACTGAATGTGATATGTAAGATGGCTTCTCTTAGTTAATGATAAACAAACAACCTCCTTCACCACCCCCAAAATGGAAAATAGCAAACTTCCAAATAAGGAACCAAACTTTCCAACTCCCATCTTCCTTTGCTTGAAACTGAGAGTAAAACAAAACAAAACAAAATTTAAATCATTCAGAAAGCCCTAACATACCTTCTTTATTTGATGTGATAAATTCCTTTATCACAAGCCAAGTCTTTATTTGCACTCATCCTGCAAAAACTTGCTGTATGCAGTGTTTCACACACTTGAGTTCACATGGGCTGGTTGATTGTGTTTGCTGAACAAGGGGCCAATGAGACTAAGGTTGGATGGTTGGCTCTTGCCTGAGTCAGTATGCTTCACACAGAGAGAAACTCTTCCACAGGCAAAGCCAGGGTCTATTTAACCCCTGCCCTTCTACCTTCTAATTAATCATCTTGCCAATTATATTCATTAGGCTGAAGGAAGGACTTGCAAATAATTTCTAGCAAAAAGTTTGTGCCTGACTCATATTTACTTTGTTCCTACTGACATCCAGTTTCTTTAACAATGAAGAGCATTTTTCATCTTATTTGAGTATCATGGAATAATCAGAACATACTATGATAACTGAAGAATATGAAAACATAAAATCTGAATAAAAGATTTGTCTCACCAAATATTTATTAGCTACCCACTGTATGTGCTAGGAACCCATTACATATATCACATTGAGCAATGACTTAGTAAGCAGAGGTTGAAAAAAGGGGAAGGGGTGAGATTGGAATACTGGAAGGAACCTCGCCTGTCAGGTTTATTTAAGAGGAAAGGAAACTGAGGCCCATGAAGTTTGCTCTGCCTCAAGCCATGAAACAAGTTAGAGGCATAGTTGGGATTAAACTCTGGGGTGACAGACAAAAGCAAAATAGCAAATATAAAGATATTGTGGAACCACAGATTTGGGGCATGTTTGGAAATTGTCCAATTTAAGATAATGCTGCGTTAACCTTCATTTAGCTAGTTATGTTTTTTCTATCTTTAAAATTTTTATACTATCAGTTTTTATTGTGGTCTTGGCTTTTACTACTTGCATTAGAAGTTTAATGAGGCAGGGGGTGGGGGAGGGAAGGATTGGGAGTTTGGGATGAGTAGATGCAAACTATTACATGTAGGATGGATAAACAACAAGGTGCTACTGTAGAGCACAGGGAACTATATTCAATAGCTTGTGATAAACCGTAATGGAAAAGAATATATACATGTATAACTGAGTCACTTTGCTGTACAGTAGAAATTAAACACAAGGGGACTTCCCTAGTGGTGCAGTGGTTGAGAATCCGCCTGCCAATGCAGGGGACATGGGTTCGATCCCTGGTCTGGGAAGATCCCACATGCCGCGGAGCAGCTAAGCCTGTGAGCCACCGACTACTGAGCCTGCGCTCTAGAGCCCGTGAGCCACAACTGCTGAGCCCGCATGCCGCAACTACTGAAGCCTGCGCACCTAGAGCACGTGCTCCGCAACAAGAGAAGCCACTGCAATAAGAAGCCCACGCACCACAACAAAGAGTAGCCCCTGCTCGCCACAACTAGAGAAAGCCCGCGTGCAACAATGCAGCCAAAAATAAATAAATAAATGAACTTAAAAAAAAATTAAAAAAAAAAGAAATTAAACACAACATTGTAAGACAGCTATACTTCAATAATTTTTCTTTTTTAAAAGGAAGTTCTATGAGGCAGGAACCTTTACTAAAGTTAATGCCACCAAAGAAACCAGGTGAATTAGAACTGAAGACCCCCCCACCAGATTGAGGGTTTAACTTTTTGTGGTTTATATGAAAATTGAGACCTGAAGAAAAAAGTAGATGGGACTTTTCAAAATTATAAAGTTTTAAAATTATACAAGTAATGGACTACTAGAGAAAATCTGGGAAAAAAGAAGAGCTATATGATCTGAAGGGGTCCAGCATATGCTACTGTGGCATAAAAATTATTCTGAGCAGAAGGCATTTGAGGTCCCAAAAGAACTTAGTTGTCATAAATCCCCTCCCAGGAGCAACAAGGTAAGGTTGACTCATCGCCATAGATGAGAAGTCTCCACATCAAATCTAAACAGACAATGTCACAAAAACTATCGCATCGCCTATCTATTCTCCTAAAGCCCATTTATATTTCTAAAAAGTCATTTGTTTTCCCATAAGTCCCCTTTCTCCCCTTCCCCTTCCCTTATTAATAAGTCACTTGTTTTCCTGTAAGTATCCTTCTCTCTCTTCCCTTCCCCTTAAGATGGTATATAAGCTCCAAATTCTAGCCTTCCCTTTGAGTCACATTTTTCTGTGAACTCCCCTATGTATGCTAATAAAAATACATGATTAAATTTTGTGTTATCTCTTGCTAATCTGTCATTCGTTAGTTTAATTCACAGGCCTTCAGAAACAGAACTTAAGAGAGCGGAGGAAAAGTTTTTCCTCCCTGATATACCATCAGTTCACTATCAGCTTAACACAACCATTTTCAATTTTGCATGTTTTTCTTCAATTTTTTCAACTCCATTTACTTTTTTATATAATTATAATTATTGTTAGTATCATAATGAGTACTCATCCATGATGCTACATATCCCTCCAAATTATGATAACTTAATGACGACTAAATATTTCCATTGAGATAATATACAAGATGTTTCTTAACTAGATTTCTAGTGCAACCACAGATTTGGGTTGCACTAGAAAGCTATTTGTTGCATATTTGTTGGATATTTAGATTGCTTCTGACTTTTTAAAATTATAAGCAATTCGGAAAAAAAGTCTTTTAGCATAAAACTTTGTCTTCTTTTAAAATTACTTCCATGAGTTAGCTTCAACTGCTGTAGCCTTTGAAAGGGGAATGTTGGGTTAAATAGCTATCTCTCGGGGAGATGACAGGGGTAAAGTAACACAGAAAATGTATGACATTCTTTTATAAACTAAATGACTTAAGTCTTGGGTAAAATCATAAATAAAGGCCGTGAAAAAACTTAAAAATCATTTAGTGTTTGGAATAAGTGCAAACATGATGAGAATTATTTAGAAAGAGGAATTACTTGAACTAGGTAATCTGAGATTCAAGAGCAGCCCCTTGACTTTTTCATGAAACAAAACAAAACATACTAGTGGATTAATTTAGCAACAAGTTTGCGGAAGCTTGGGCGAACGAGTTTTTTTTTAAGTGAGAAAGGCCAATTTAAGAGAATAATTGCTGGTGAAAGTTCCGTTATCAAATTTTCATTTGGTTTTCACTAGCTTTCATTTGGAGGGAAGGATAAACTATCAGACAAAAAACAATTGGCGCTCCCAGTTATCTGACTACCAAAAGAACAGTCAAGGTAGCTGAACCTTTTCTTCCAAGTACTCGCCTTCAATTAGCCATTTGTCCTTCATTAGATGAGCCCAGATACCAATTATTCTAACAGGCAATTGATTACGAGATTTCAAAAACGCAGCAACAAAGAAATGTTTGTTTTGAAGAGCCACAAGCTATTCATTTTAAAAAGAGAGGAGAAAACCAAGCCACATTACAACTCAATTTGGAACTTTTTTCCTGCCTTGTAATTGAAGGAGGGCAAAATCAATTTTCATCTTGAGTACCATTTCCTCCTACTCGATTTCACTACAGTGGGCTTTCCACTAATGATGTTTGACATTTCTGAGTCACCACTACACTTATGAGCTGTAATTTGCTAGGTAAAAGCTGAGGAAATGACTGAAAGTTCACTGTGCCCTACCAACCCCTACCCTAGCAACCTCCTCCTGTCCTCTCAGTGTTTTAGGTTTAATCACAGCTGTTGTAAACCCTGTTACACTCTTCCTAAACACTTTTGACAGGACCAAAAATATGAATCTGCACAGAGAGCTTTTCATAAACTATCAGGAGTCCTTTTCCTTTTTTGCCAGCTGGTAGTTAGTCCAATTACTGCTTTATAAATAAATCATCTGCAGGCATCCTCATCAGGTCAGTTCCAAACACGGCAGTTCAAGGAAAACAAGAAAGCACTTACCAGTTAATTTTCTGCGAGGAGAGAAGCTTTTGTGATGTGTGGTGAAACCTCCCTGCTCCAGAATGAAATGGAGGGTGGTTTTCAGAACAGCTACGTTGGACACTCTTCTCCCAGGCTCCTCATTTGGCTTTTATCTGGCTTTTGAAATGACACTGTAGAGGAGAAGGATGTTGGGTTTCACTTGAATGTGGTTCTTCCCTTCCTCTCCTACCCTCCATAAAAATTCATCATGTATTCCAGGAGAAAAGTAAGCAATGAACACACGGCACAAATTCTTTTGCTCAGTGTGTACACGTGTGTAACTGAGGTTTGTTTTTTGAATGGAAATCATTACTGTTGGCTGCAGTGCCGCAGGCTGAAAACCAGTGATGGGGGAGGAACCAATCCCTCCTTTGTTTGGGTGGGCTTTTGCTTATGAAAAGTCAATTTAAATTTCAGTCCAGACTTCCCTGGTGGCAGAGTGGTTAAGAATCCGCCTGCCAATGCAGAGAACACAGGTTCGAGCCCTGGTCTGGGAAGATCCCACATGCCGCGGAGCAACTAAGCCCGTGCACCACAACTACTGAGCCTGTGCTCTAGAGCCCACGAGCCACAACTACTGAGCCCACGTGCCACAACTACTGAAGCCCGTGTGCCTAGAGCCCGTGCTCCGCAACAAAAGAAACCACTGCAATGAGAAGCCCGCGCACCGCAAAGAAGGGTAGCCCTTGCTCGCCGCAACTAGAGAAAGCCCGTGCGCAGCAAAGAAGACCCAATGCAGCCAAAAATAAATAAATAAAATAAATTCATAAAAAAAAATTTCATTCCAACGATGGGATGAAAAGAACCCTAGAATGTCAAAGTCCGAGAGCTCTTCAAATGCGCCCGGGCTCATTAGGAGAGAGATTTTATTTCCTGGGTTTCAGTATATTTCTGATAGGGAAGAATCAGAATCACACCTTAGTTAGGTATGTATTTTTTTTTTTGAATTTTATTTTATTTTATTTTTTTATACAGCAGGTTCTTATTAGTTATCTATTTTATATATATTAGTGTATATATGTTAATCCCAATCACCCAATTCATCCCAGTTAAATATGTACTTTAATTTTTATTTCTTTACTTAGGTGGGTTGAGAATTTTCTAGGCTTTGAGGAAATTAAAGGTCTGATTCTTAGCTCTCATCTTATCTGTGGCCCTGGCACGCCTGTGTACCTGAAGCAGGGCTCAAAATTCAGAAACTCACGGGCTGAGATGTGTGGAGGTTGACAGGAGCCAGCCTCGATGTGGCTGGCTTGTCTGTCTGCAGAGCTAATGTGATTTTCATAACGTCTAACATCAGCTTGAGAAACTGAACATTATTAGGTCATAAAACGTTGTTAGGCAAGCTAATTGAACACTGTTAGCTGAGCAGCCAGAAGAACACACAATTTGTATTTGACTGCTGTGAATGCTGAGGGCTTAGCAGAATGTGCCACTGCAAAACATGCCTCTTTGGAGAGTAAGAATTATTTTGAGCTGTTTATTTTAAAGAACTGCAGGCATAGAAGAAGCTCTGAAAACACAGTAGAAGTTACCCATTTTAAGGGAAATCTTACATTTGTAACGAAAATTTACATGAGAAAAGGGGTCTGTATCCGGAAGACAGCTATTACACTTCTTCATCTGAGAGACTTACCTCCTTGACCCAGCCGCCTGTGTTTACCAAACATTTCCACTTTTCACCTTCCGGTGAATTGCCTTCCCTGACCTTTAAGCCCCAGACCCCATCCCTTTCCTTAGCTCAGGATGGAAAATAATCCTCAATCTTCTGGCCACCTTTTAAGTGGGGCTCCTGTACGTACATAATTAAAAAAATTTTTCCTTTAGGGCTTCCCTGGTGGTGCAGTGGTTAAGAATCCGCCTGCCAATGCAGGGGACACGGGTTCGAGCCCTGGTCCGGGAAGATCCCACATGCTGCGGAGCAACTAAGCCCCTGTGCCACAACTACTGAGCCTGCGCTCTAGAGCCCACGAGCCACAACTACTGAAGCCCGCATGCCACAGCTACTAAAGCCCGCGTGCCTAGAGCCCATGCTCCGCAACAAGAGAAGCCACTGCAATGAGAAGCCCGTGCAACAAAACGAAGAGTAGCCCCGGCTCGCCACAACTAGAGAAAGCCCCCGCACAGCAACGAAGACCCGACACAGCCAAAAATAAATAAATTTAAAAAAAAATTTTTTTTTTCCTCTATTAATCTGTCTTTTTTACGGGGTGGTGGTGGTGGGGTACTTAGCCAGGAACAATGAAAGGTAGAAGGAAAATTATTTTTCCTCCTCTAAAAGACAAAGTCTAGAAAAATCAAAAGCAGTAATCCCCACTGAGGGTGGGGTGGGAGCAGACCAGACTAACCCTGGGGGAGGGAGTGGGTACGCTTTTTCAAACTACAAATATCCCTCGGCACCATAAGGATGAACACTCTCCCACGTTTGCCCCTAGTCCCTTGATTCCACAGAAATAATCACTATTAATAAACAGGGCATATTTCTTGTCAGTGTTATCTGAGTTGGTGAAGGAGGTCACAGTAAACCATCTGCTGGAAGTGATATCCAGTCACCAGTTCCCACCCCTTGGCATCAGCTATGTTAGTATTTACTAAGAGTTATATGCTGTCTTCTGTAATCACACAAAAGCACAATTTCATCCATAAAAGACATTTTTGAGGAGAATTGCAGGAAGTTTTGGCTTTGGGTTTATTTTCTGGTAGTGGAGTGCGAAGCATTGAGTAGCAAAGGACAGAGAAAGAAGACAAAAGAAATGACATTTCACAAGCATTTACTGTGTGCCAAGCATAGTTTAAGCACAGCCCACACTGAAACCCAGGAAAATACGTCAGCCTTTTTATTTTTACGTTTTAGCTACCACCTAAAACAACCGAGTTGTAACAGAAGTTTACTTAGCTTTGAAATTGGTCCCCCCAAATCAAGGGCATTAAATCTCTCTCCTAATCAGCCCTATAGTCGATAGTCTGCTATGTGTCTAAGGAGCTCCCTCTGACATCCTAAGGCTTGCCTTATAGTTGATCCTTTATTCAAAAGTAGTTAAAGCTGAAGTGCTCAGGTGTGCTAGACATAACTTACCTGCATTGGTTAAGCTGGTGAGTCCGTTCATTGGAGGTCTGTTAAGAGAACCTCTCCTGCAAATTGCAGAGTTGGAGTTCAGTCCTAAGCATTCTGACTCCAAACACCATGCTCTTAAGACACTTAACTATTAGACTATCCAGCTCTCTATGAGAGAGGTTTCCAGAATTGAGCAACTAGGAGGAAGGGGCAGGAATGACTTCTGCCAAATGTAAGGCTTTCAGGACGGTTCCAGCACATTCTAAATCACTGCAAGTTCTCCGAAGCCTCATGTGGTCAGGGTTTCAAGGGGTCTTTCCAGAGGGGCACATGTGTATAAGCAGGTCTATAGGGCCAGCTGGGCTCAGAGGGGAAGATACACAGTGCCTCTATCATATTGTTTTGGGGAATGGGATCTTTCTCTAAAAATAGCTTTTCTCCACTGATGCTAGAAATTTCACTGTTAGAAAATTGTTCTTTTGAAGAAATTCCATTTTATTTTATTTTATTTTATTATTTATTTAATTTTGGGCTGCGTTGGGTCTTTGTTGCTGCATGCAGGCTTTCTCTAGTTGTGGCGAGCGGGGGCTACTCTTTGCTGCGGTGCGTGGGATTCTCATGGCGGTGGTTTCTCTTGTTGCAGAGCACGGGCTCCGGGTGCGCACGCTTCAGTAGTTGTGGCTCGCGGGCTCTAGAGCGCAGACTCAGTAGTTGTGGCACACAGGCTTAGTTGCTCCGCAGCATGTGGGATCTTCCCGGACCAGGGATCAAACCCATGTCCCCTGCATTGGCAGGCGGATTCTTAACCACTGCACCACCAGGGAAGTCCCGAGAATCCATTTTAAAAGACAAGCTTTCTATTAATCAAGTGAAGCTCTAGTAATTAGAATGGATTGGGTAATTTTAAGATGATCATCCCCTCTCCCTACCCCAACCCCTCCAGAAAAAATTGGGGTCAGCAACTTGGCCTCCCATCTTTTGATATGATCAAGAATATATCTTTATTCTTTTCTTTTCTTGTTTGATGTTAAAATAGCACACTTGCCCCAGACACCTGAATACTCTGATGATAGAAATTTCAGAAATAGACATTTGGGAGAATATAATCAGGTCATATTGGTTTTTGTTAATGGTCATTTCTAATCTTTTTGTTGTTGTTTGCAAAAAAAGAAAAAAAAATTTGACCCAGAACATAACCACTAGAAAAGAGATAATATGATACAGATGGACATTTTCTTTTAAAAGAAACTAATTTGTGAAAAAGGGAAAGACTTCACTTCTTTTGAGTGTTTTTTCCTCTTATACAGGGAGATGACTGTCTTCATGTGTAAATGCCCTTCTTAGGCCTGTTTCTTTGTGGTAGACAGAGTCAGAGATTAGACTTTGGGGTCTTTACTGGGTTAACAGTAAGGCTTGGGACCATGCAAAGCTTTTCCTCGGGGCTCACGGTTGCAGACTCCGTGTCTCTGGGAGGTCACATAGAGGAGCCATGCCCACCTGGCCATACAGGGCAGCTTCCATGCAACTTAAACCAGAGAATTCTTAATGGGCACAGAGGACAAAGCCTTCTTCAAATTCTTGCTTTAAATTCTGTTTGGCCCCTGCAGGAACCCAACCTTGAGGATACTTAGAAATTCTGTTAAAGGATTTAGCAAATAGCTTTTTAATTAAGATACACAAAGCTTTAATTCTCTGTGGAAATGGAGGGGGGGTGGGAACAGCTTCTATTGTTGTCTTTTTTTTGAAAAACACCTTCTCTTTTAATATACCAAATGCCAAATCAAATGAAATCTACATACAGGGATTTAGAATGATGTTCTTAACTATCAGTCTCAGATGCTCAGTGCCTGAAACTTTTGGAGGCTAATAAAACACTCACCTCTCAGAAGGTGCCCATGCAGTGCAGCGGCAGGGAGGCTGGTGGGCAAAGGCTTCCGGGCTCTGCGCTCTGAACCGTTGTGGTAAAATAATTTCTCCGGGAGAACTGGCCGCAGCTACCCTGAGTCTTGGAAGAAGTATTTCCTCTTTTTGTAACCAGGGGAGGTAAATAATCTTTTAACTTATTGCCCTAGGGGAAAAAAAAATGCGGTTTGACAGTGGTTAAATAAATCTGGTGTATGTCACTTAGTTAACAGGCATCTGGGTGACACCATCCTTGGCTCTGACTCAAGAGAAAGGAGGGCTCTGGGCGTTCAGGCCACTCCCAACTATTTACTCTAATTATGCTGCTTTTCTTGTTAAACTGCAGATTATGGATACGATATAAGTGTATCCGGATTTTTCTAAAATGTCACATTTGGGGAAAGGAAAAGGATCGAAGAATAAAGCATATTTTCTTGGCTTCCGTAACTGGTTCAGTCACTGCTTGCATTTTTCATTAGGAAATTGGTAGCCTGCGGGCGTACTGCAGCTGCAGATGTGTTTTGTTTGCAGTGCACAGTGTTTTCTAGAGTTTGAATTAATTTCCATCATTTAAAAATCAAGGGATCTTACATAGACATCGGATTGTTGGCTCCTCATGAAAAAATTGCCAGATCAGGGTAACCATGGGCCTGCATCCCACAAGGATACATTTGGATGAGGCTGAGTAGGGGCTGTGCCTCATGCCACCTGGCCACTTCCGGCAGGGCATTTCTTTCCATTTCGACACTTTTCTCCCCTGCCTCACTCACTCACTCATGGACCGCATTCATCTGGATCTTCTGGGAGTTCGCACTTGCAACCCTCACGTCCCTTTCCGATTCTTTTCCCCTTGAGTTTCTTCAGTTTAGGACAATTGCATACACAGAAAGGTAAGTCATTGGGCAATCATTTTTATTGCATAAGGAATTTTAGGTTTGGTCATTTAAAAAATATGAATTCCCAGTGCTTCCCTTCTGAAACCTGACTGCATTATAACATATGATTAAATCAACAAAACCGGCTTTAACTAGCTTAACTATGGAACAGTGGTGGGTGAAAAGGAAGAGCAATGGAAGAGATCTGCCCTGTGCAGACAATAATAGAGAGCTCTGTCTTTAGTGAATTTTAAACCAGTAATAAAACCAACTAAAGCCCTTCTGCTTTTTGTGATCACTGTGTGCCAGCAATTCTAAACAAGTGAAAAAAAATCTTTAAGTTCTTTAAAATCTTTAAGTTCTAAAAAATATTGCTGTGATTACGTTAGGGGAACCACTGACTGAAACTGCCTGCCATTGCCAGGCACGATAGTAACCACTTGAATGAGTTATCTTACAACAGGAGGTCCTGGTAAGGAACGAGGAACTAACAAGCTACCACCCACCAGAAGAATTCGGGAAAGGTCAAAAGGACAGAGGAGATGCCAGTCCATATGTCCTACCAACCTCCTAGACTCCTTCTCGCTGGAATCCATCATGGCTGAGCAATGCATGTGCCATCAGGATGGACCCTGAGTCAGAATGACTGGCCAGAGACAACCTGGAAACTAACCCCATTACCATACAACTCGAGACTGCAGGCCACGTGGCACAGCAGTTCTCCTGGGTTCCCTTACCCTCCTGCTCTCCGCCCGGGTGCCCCTTCCCAATAAAGTCTCTTGCTTTGTCACCAAGTGTGTCTCCTTGGACAATTTATTTCCAAGTGTTAGACAAGAGCCCAATCTCAGGCCCTGGAATTGGTCCCCCTTCCTGCAACGATTATTCTGACTTTTAATTACATATACATAATTCAGTAAATTTTATTTTGGGGGACTTCCCTGGTGGCACAGTGGTTAAGAATCCACCTGCCAGTGCAGGGGACACAGGTTCAAGCTCTGGTCCAGGAGGATCCCACATGCTGTGGAAGCAACTAAGCCCGTGTGCCACGGGCTTATCTGGAGAACGGGGATCATGATATTATCTACATCAGAGTGTTGTGAGATTTCTATAAGACAGTATAGTAAAGCACATAAAGAGTAAGCTCTCAATAAACGTTTATATTATTATTATTATTACTTGCTATGAATTGCCCAAAGTGCTTTTCACTTATACACTCTGTTGATGAAGTGCTATTATTACCTACCCACTTTGTGGCAGGGACCACAACTGCCTCCTCAAAATCCATTCCTTTCTTCTTTCTTACCTTCAGAACCACAATTTTATTTAGGAAATAAATATTGTTGCTGTATCCAGATAAAACGCTACATTTCCCAGCTTCCATGGATACTGAGAATGACCACTATGATTTATGTAGAAAACATGGGCTGGGGCTTCAAGGGAAGTTGGCTCTGCTTTGGAGGTATGCTTTGGAAGATAGACCAGATGACTGAAGATTCAGCAGCTCTTTAGGAACTATAAGGGAAGGAAAAGTGCAGGAGAGATGTTACAAAAAGCCTAGACTCCTCGAGACCTCAGCCTGGAAATTCTTGAGGCTGTATTACAATCTCCCTCCTCCAAACTTATTGTTCATTAGAAATATAAGTCTTTATGTGTTTGGGTCACTACTACTTTGAGTTTGTTGTTATTATATTTTATTATATTTTGCCAAACCAAATTGTAACTCACATACACAACACCATGCTAAAATCCTTAAAAAATAATGCTAACTTCATCATTCGAGGTATCATTATAGGGAATTCCCTGGCGGTCCGGTGGTTAGAACTCCACGCTCTCACTGCCGAGGGCCTGGGTTCGATCTCTGGTGGGGGAACTAAAATCCCACAAGCCATGTGGTGCAGCCAAAAAAAAAAAAAAAAAGGAATCATTATAATTACATTAGAGTCTCATCGTGTGAGGTAACCTGGGTAAGTCTGTCTTGAAACAAACAAAAAACTTTGGGAATACACCTCACAGTGTTGTTGTAAAGATGGAATAAAAAGAAAGAAAGCACAGGGCTTCCCTGGTGGCGCAGTGCTTGAGAGTCTGCCTGCCAATGCAGGGGACACGGGTTTGAGCCCTGATCTGGGAGGATCCCACATGCCGCGGGGGAGCTGGGCCCATGTGCCACAACTGCTGAGCCTGCGCGTCTGGAGCCTGTGCTCCGCACCGGGAGAGGCCGCGACGGTGAGCGGCCTGCGCACCACGATGAAGAGTGGCCCCTGCTCACCACAGCTGGAGAGAGCCCTCGCACAGAAACGAAGACCCAACACAGCCAAAATTAAATAAATAAAAAATGATAAGTCAGATACAAGTTGGTAACCCTTGGATGGCTGCTTCATATTAAAAAGAAAAAAAAAAGAAAGAAAGAAAGCACATAAATTGACTTGCCTAATAACAGTCCCTGGCATGTAGTGATTATTCGGTTTGTAGTGGCTAACATTATAGGGCTGTCCCAAAGGGAATCAAGCTCGAGAAAACTTTGCCTCGTCCTTGGAGTAGAAAGCAGGGACAATCATTTTTATAGCTTATCAGTTGACAGTATGTATCATTATTTTTTTTGTCTGATAAATTCATTATTCAAGAGGATTTCAGCTCAAGAGTGATTGAGAAGATAAGTCATAAAGGAGGGTCAATACGTTTCCTGAGTCTGGAAGCACAAAAGGAGTGACTTTCTACTCAAAGATGATGCCAGGCAACAATTTGTAATCTCCTGATGTTGTGTTTCTGGGCTATGAGAGAAAACGTATCATTGTACCCTGTATCTAAGCTCTGAACTGATTATGTCCTAGTTTATGTCTAGGTAGGATGTGTATTCAGAAAAGCACAGCTGTGCCTGGGCCAGAGAGCTTGGCTCATCATTGCCTGATTCTTTACTCCTATTTGCTGGTCATACAACACAGAACAGGAATGAACTCAGTGGCTCTGTGTGTTTTTGAACAGTGGAAACATCTACAGAGATTGTCTCCCTAACCTGTGGTGGTCCATGTGATTAATGGGTGACTTTGAAACTTTCAGACAGACGGTCATTGCCAAAAACCCTCAGTGAAGTCACAATTCACATGCTGAGGAGAATTTTTTTAATTGGCTCAGTCTGTTTTAGCATCATACTCTTTTCAGTTACGCTATAAAAGAGAAATAAAATGTCAGAGACAGCTCCCAGTCAATGTATATTTATCTCATCTTAAGTTTATTCTCACTGGACTTAGGAGACGGGCCTCTCTGAAAATTGTTGGCCATGTCATGAGGCGTCTTTTGTGAAGCCACAGTGTCCAAGATGATGTGCAAAGCACATAAGACTACTGCTTTCCTAGCATTTTGTCCTGCTTATCCAAACAGTGGCCTAATTTAAGTGGAAGGAAACATTTTCTATGGCAGCCATTCATAGATAGTTCATACATAGATAGTGTAGAATTGGTAATCACATTCTAATGTTATAAATTGTTTTATGACGTTAAAAAACAAGCTAACTCAATTCTATGCTATATATAGGAGACACACCTAAATCAAAGAGATTATGGCACCTCCATACAATGGAGTCTTCTGCAGGTGAGAAAGGAATAAAGAATATCTCTAGGGCTTTGCTGGTGGCATAGTGGTTAAGAATCCGCCTGCCAATGCAGGGGACAAAAGTTCGAGCCCTGGCCTGGGAAGATCCCACATGCTGTGGAAGCAACTAAGCCCGTGTGCCACAACTACTGAGCCTGCAGTCTAGAGCCCACAAGCCACAACTACTGAAGTCTGCGTGCCACAACTACTGAAGCCCGCGCACCTAGAGCCCGTGCTCCACAACAAGAGAAGCCACCGCGATGAGAAGCCCGTGCACTGCAACGAAGAGTAGCCCCTGCTTGCTGTAACTAGAGAAAGCCCGCGCACAGCAACGAAGACCCAGTGCAACCAAAAATAAATAAATAAATGTATTAAAAAAAAAAAAGGAATATCTCTACATACTGATGTAGAGTGTTCAGCAAGATAATTTCAGTAAAAAAAAAAAAAGATGGGTCCAGAACTATATTACAGTATGCTACTTTTTGAGTAAGTATTGGGCTATACTCTGCAGGCCTGCAAGGCCTGCACTTGCTCAGCTTCAAGACCAAAGAAAGAGCCTGGAGTCAGCAACAGAGACATCAACGGTTTAATGGATGGGGGATCTTACACGTCTGAAGCAAGGTCCTGGAGTGACATCCCACTGTGTGCTGCAGACTGTGGGCAGCACATGGTGGCGGTCTTCACACCCAGGGGAAGGGAAGATTGCCAGTTATGGGGGGAATTGACATTAGGTTGGTTCATTAGTTACCAGGGCAACCAGCAGAGGGGCATGCCCCTCACTGTCCCTTTGGTAAGAACAATCTCTATGTAAAACAACTATACCCCAATTAAAAAAACAACAACAACAATCTCTAGCTGGGGCCTGGGGCAAGTGCACAGGAACGTCAGTCATGTGAGTAAGGTATAGATGAAGCAGACACTGGTAGGGTAGAGGATGTACAGAGAGCAAGAGAACAGCCATCTTGAGCGGTCTGACCATACAGTAAGATAGGGTGTGTGTGTATGTGTGTATCTATATGTAGATATTGACAAAGATTCTTTGCTTGACCAAACTTTACGCCATCTCCCCTGAACCCTCTCTTCAACAAGGATTCTTTCTTGCAAAATCTAGTTTTAGCAAGAATCCCGCTAAGTCAGTTTAGGAGAACTCCCCACAGCATGGCTGATACATATGCTAAATTAGTAGCCTCCTTCTCAACCACCCCCCAAATTTAAGTAGTTTCCAAGCTTCTGGAATATGCCCCTAGGTTTCATTTTGAGGCTCTAGACCTTCGGTGGGATTTTCGCCCTCCCTTGAGGAAGAAAACTTCTTTCACATTTTTTTTTTAAATTGAAGTATAGTTGACTAACAATGTTGTGTTAATCTCTGCTATACAGCAAAGTGATTCAGTTATACATATATATACATTCTTTTTTAAAATACTTCTTTCCATTATGGTTTATCATAGGATACTGATATAGTTCTTTGCGCTATACAATAGGACATGTTTGTTGCCCCAAGGCAGGTGGGATCTTAGTTCCCTGACCAGGGATTGAACCCGCATCCCCTGCATTGGAAGGCGGATTCTTAACCACTGGACCACCAGGGAAGTCCCAAAGAACATGTTTAAGGCAAATAAAATGGTTGGGAAATTTGACGCAGTCCAGGCCTGGAAACTCTGAACCAGTCATAATGGAATATTAGGAATTCCTTCCCCATCTTCATACAGGATCTGGAATTTGTTATCTGACTTAATCTCGATGTCATAATTCAGGAACTGCGGTGGTAAAGTACTGGCTCTCCCAGTTTTCCCTCTGCGGAGCCCCACTGTGCAGGAATGCCATGAACTTGCCCATGGCATAAAATCCTAGCTGATGCTTCAGAGGACCAGGCTTTGTCTTAGAAATATTTTCCACTGGATAGAAAAACAGCCCTTCCTGCTTTATAGCTCACTGCAGGCTCTGTCCCTGAGAGTGTCCGTGGAACTGCTGATGCAGAGGTTTATTTCAGTGAGGCGGTATTAGGCAGCTGCTATGAGGGTGAGACTGACTCCCCCTGTTGAGTCTATGACTAATCACTTGATCCAAAACTTTGTTCCCTTTCTTGTCCCACCCATGTATTCCCCCTCAGGATTGAGAAGTATCAAAGAAATGGGGGGGGGGGGTTTGAAACCAAGCAGAACCTGCGGGGCCTTCTCAGGTACAAAAGCCCCTCCACATCTCCCATGTCTTGTTTGTAGAAAAAAGGCGTTAGTCTCTTAGGCCTTTCCCCAGTTCCAAAAAGCAGACTCAAGCAGTTACTAATTTGAAAAATGAGGGAATGCAGAAACAAAGGAAAAGCAGTTAAACAAGAAAAGTAATGATAGTTGAAACAATGTTCAGCAATAAAACAGAGTGCTAGTTCCTCCTCAAGGGATTTACATAACAATCTGATGTATATCTTTTTTTTTTTTTTTTGATGTATATCTTTGAGTCCTTCTGCAGGAACTAAGACCCCTACCGAGGTGCAGGATGGCGACTACATGCTGACCACAGCATGTAGAACCCAGACTGGTTGGAACCTGATGATTAAAATTCCCTAAACATCACCCTGTTACCTCACCACCAACCAATCAGAAGAAATTCCACGAGCTGCAACCCTCACCCCAAATGATGCCCTGATAGCTATTGAGGAATTTGGGTCTTTTGAGAAAGAGCTGCTCTTTCTCCTTGTTTGGCCTTGCAATAAACCTGTATTTTCCTTCGCCACAGTCTGGTGTCGGTAGGTTGGCTTTGCAGTGCAGCACACAAGAGGATCCAAGTTCAGTTCCAAAAAAATTTTGGTGATTACTAAGGGACAGCTATCCTGAGTGAGTATCTTACTCTTGGCACATAGGCTCCTGGCTGGTGGTGTCACTCGCATCCTCTCCAGCACTGCCGGAACAGCTATGCCTCACAGATAGTCCTGAGCACTTGCTGCACACCACCATTGTGCTGGCAGCAGACCATCATTGGCCCATGGCACTTTCGATTCCATGATGAAGGAAACATTTCTTTTTTTTTTTTTTAAAGATATTCGCCATGTATTTCTTCTTTAGGTCTTTTTTTTTTTTTAATTTATTTTTATATTTATTTTTGGCTGTTTTGGGTCTTTGTTTCTGCGCAAGGGCTTTCTCTAGTTGCGGCAATCGGGGGCCACTCTTCATCGCAGTGCGCAGGCCTCTCACTATCGCGGCCTCTCTTGTTGCGGAGCACAGGCTCCAGACACGCAGGCTCAGTAGTTGTGGCTTACGGGCCTAGTTGCTCTGCGGCATGTGGGATATTCCCAGACCAGGGCTCGAACCCGTGTCCCCTGCATTGGCAGGCGGATTCTCAACCACTGCACCACCAGGGAAGCCCCAGGAAACATTTCTAATGCATGGTGGAAGCTTATGTGGGATGACACCAACGTATTTTTCCCTACTGGGTGGCCTTGATTGGATTTTCCTTTTTTGGGGGTGGGGGGTGGGAAGAAAGGCAAAAGACTTGGTCATCTGATTTTGAGTGGAGTGCTGCTGTTGCAGGAAGGGGGACCAAGAGTGGGCTCTTGTCTAACACTTGGAAATAAACTGTCTGAGGAGACACACATGGTGACAAAGCAAGAGACTCTATTAAGAAGGGGCACCCGGGCAGAGAGCATGAAGGTAAGGGAACTCAGGAGAACTGCTCTGCCACGTGGCTTGCAGTCTTGAGTTGTATGGTAGTGGGGTTAGTTTCCAGGTTGTCTCTGGCTAATCACTCTGACTCAGGGTCCTTCCTGGTGGCATGCACATCGCTCAGCCAAGATGGATTCCAGCGAGAAGGATTCTGGGAGGTTGGGAGGACATATGGACTGGCATCTCCTCTCTCCTTTTGACCTTTCCCGAATTCTTCTGGTGGGTGGTAGCTTGTTAGTTCCTCGTTCCTTACCAGGACCTCCTGTTGTAAGATAACTCATGCAAGTGGTTACTATTGTGCCTGGCCAGGCGAGCAGTTTCAGTCAGAGGTTCCCCTAGCAATTCCCCCCTGAGAGACTTCATTCTCAAGATACTTGTTGGGAATTGGGGCGGAGGTCTCTTTCTTCTGTAACTACTTCTGAAACAGGAGGGAAGTGGGCAGGGCACAATCTTTAAAGGAATGACATAGCCCAAGAACATGATATAAACTGATTAGAACCATATAGGTCCAAGATGGCGGACCAGTCGACTTCCACTAGACCTTGAGCCTCAGTATACGCTCATTGTAACACATCAGCAAGCTAAATGACACACCCACAGGTGTCATGACAGTTCCAAGGCCAACCATAAGGGTCAAAAAGTGGGCATGGGCCCAATTCCTGGAAATCTCCACCCCTTCCCCAAAGTAGTTGGAATACTCCTCCCACTCATTAGCCTATGAAATTACCCACCCCTATTAAAAACTGACAACCCCATACCCTGGGGCCACTCTCACCTTCTGAGGTGGCCTACACTCTGTCTGTGGAGTGTGTTTCTTTCTAAATAAATCCACTTCTTACCTATCACTTCGTTTCTCACTGAATTCTTTCTGTGGGGAGACATCAAGAACCAGAGCTTCATTAAGTCCTGAGACCAGGTGTGTAATCTCAATGAAAAGACTGTGGGTTCAACTCCCAGTCTGAGTTGCAAGGTTTCATCACTTTAACTGGATTTTCCCTTCCGGGTTGAGGAGTCCATTGGCCATTTGGCACCACTTGAGTGGTAACTGGGAAACTCCCTGTTAGACCAAGGCTTGTTTGCACTTCTGTCTGGAATGGCAGGTAGGAAACTATCCATTCTAGTGCTAGGGAACTTGCCACCCTGAGAAGCTGCTGGATACGGATCTGCCAGTTCTTCTGCCTCTAGTAATATCGGCCATGAATAGAAACAATTGTTCTATTCCATCTTGTAGTCCCCTAGCTTGTATTTTGCAAAGCTGGGAGATCTTCAGCTATGTTCCCATGAAATAAAAAAAAAATGGTATTTTGTCATAACACTGCTTAGCTTCAGTACTCCTTGGGGTGTGGAGAACAACAGCCCCTAATGGCTCTCTAAATTATAACACCATCTTTCAACTAGAACTGTCCTGTAAAAGGGAAAGAAAATGGGATGAAATTCCTTATGCATAGGTTTTTTATGCTATTATATCAAAGTGAGTCTTCTGGAATTGGTTTGGCTTTTATCTTGGGTGTGTGTGTGAGTATCTCTGTACATGAGTCTGAATCCTGTTTTCTCTTCCTGGTTTTGACCCTCATTAGGGGGTCCTGGTTTGGGGGGAGAACCCACTGGTGAGAGAGAAAGGAACTGAAAGGATTAATCATTCTCAGAGACATTCCTAGTACTGACCCTCATTAGAGGGCCATGGTATTGACCTTCATTAAAGGATCCTGATAACTTTCATCAGGCTGTTGAATGTTCTCCTAGGCTCACCTGTGCACTTCTTTGTAAAGTCCAGTTTTAGCAAGAGTCCTGCTAAGTAATTTCACCAAAACCTCCCGCCCTCCGTATTTGACCACCCCGGATATCTGATCAGAACCCTCATTCTGAATTCACCCTCAGGTGATTCACCACCTTGGCCTGTCTTCAGCAAATCGTGTTAGGTGGGTTTTGCCATAACCTTCCTTATTCCTGATGTTTCTTCTTAGTAATTTTCCCTTCACTGTCCCCCATCCTGCTCCATAGCTGTAAGTTTCCCCTTGTCCATGCTGTATTGAGAGTTAAGTGCAGTCTCTCCTTCACTGTGAAGTCCCAGCTGGAGAGGTTCCCGTACCTTTGCTACGGCCCTGAATAATGCTTGTCTTCCCATTTTAACAAGCTGTCAATGACAAATTAATCAGTCAATCTAAGAAAGAAGTGGAAAATTTTATTCAAGCCAAATTTGAGGATTATAACCCGGGAAGAGCATATCAAAAAGCTCCGAGGGCTTCCCTGGTGGCGCAGTGGTTAAGAATCCACCTGCTAATGCAGGGAACACGGGTTCGAGCCCTGGTCCGGGAAGATCCCACATTTAAAAAAAAAAAAAAAAAAAGCTCCGAGAACTATTCTGTCCATTAGAAGTCAAGGCACAGTTACGTAAGTTTTTGAGACAGAGGGCTGTACATCAAATGACGTTTATCGACAGTTTATATGATCCAGATCTAAGCGTCATCAATGGTGGGTCATGTGACCCCTTACAAGATCAAGGAGGAATGTTATCGTTGGAGGAGTTGTCTTGATGCTAGGAGAAGGTTGCTCTTTTTGGTTGAGCAGGTTTGGTCGATGCATGATGTCTATACAGTGGGCAGTGTGGAGAGAGGAGACCAAAGGGCAAAGAAGAATAATTTTTTTTTTTTTTTGGCCACTCCCCGCAACATGCGGGATCTCAGTTCCCCGACCTGAGGGATTGAACCCGGGCTCACAGCAGTGAAAGCACTGAGTCCTAACCCCTGGACCACCAGGGAACTTCCAAGAATTCTTTTGTTTAAATTTTTCTTGTTTTGCCATAAAATATGATTTTTATTTCACAAAGAATCACTGAATATTCTTCTTCACGGCAGCACCGTAAGGGACACCGCGACACCTTGCGGCCAAACTGCAGTGTCGCACGGACCTCAGCACCTTGAGCGAGTGCAGATTTCGGAGTCTCATGGAACTCTGCACCTTGGCTCCCTAAGTGATACTTCCTATCACTTCTCCCTGCTGAATACTTCCTCCCTACTGGATCGCCCTGTACCTCTGCTCGGTACAAGGGGCCTTCCCCAGGCACTCTTTGGTGAGTCTCTGCTTTGCCTTATTTTAGTTGGATCCCTGAAACTTCTCGACTCATCTGTGCAATTCCTCTAGAATCCTGTTCTGGCAAGAACCCTGCTAATCAGTTTCACTAGAACTTTCCACCCTCCATAACTGATCACATTAGATATCTGATCAGGTTTGTCATTCTCCAGCCCCCAGGATGAGTCTGACCAGCCTGTTGAGTGTTTAGAAGAATTCGGTTAGATTGGTTTAGTCAGAGCACGCCTTTTCATGATGTTTCCTCCTCATAATTTTACATCCACTGCCCCCGACCCTGCTCTTGGCTGGAAGTTTCCGCTTGCCCATGCTGTATCCGGAGCTGACTCCAGTGTACTCCCAATCGTAGAGGTCCCTACCCCTAGGGCTACGGTCCTGAATGAAGCCTGTTTTACCGCCTTAACAACTGTCATTGAACTTTTTTTTAGAGTGGCACCGCATACCACACTGTAAACTGCATTGCTGGCAAGAGGCATCTATGGCATCGCACGTGTCTCGTACTTGGCCCCGTCCGTAGGTACTGCAAGCCGCTTCTTTCGCGGCACTGTGCATGGCACTCTCAGGAAGAGCGAGAGGAGGGAGCTCAACTTTCTTTTCGAGCTCCCTAAATTTTTTTTTTCAGGTAAAAACCATGTTTTCCTTTTTATTGACACCTTTTCCTCTCTTGGCTGCTACTTTGGTAATAATTAGGTCCCCACCTCTCAAGAACACTGCAACTGAGCAGGCTGAGTATTGCATGTAAACACTGCATGTGAACAGAGTCTCCAAACCAGGGCTTTCGGAATAACAAGGACAACAAAACTAGGAATAAATAACAAGAACAGCAAAACCAGGAACAAATAACAAGAACAGCAAAACCAGCCTTTCTCTTCACTTACAAAGGAGTCACTCAGAGGGGCTTCCCTGGCGGTGCAGTGGTTAAGAATCCACCTGCCAATGCAGGGGACACGGGTTCGAACCCTGGTCTGGGAAGATCCCACATGGTGCGGAGCAACTAAGCCCATGCGCCACAACTACTGAGCCTGTGCTCTAGAGCCCGTGAGCCACAACTACTGAGCCGTGTGCCATAACTACTGAAGCCTGCAAGCCTAGAGCCCGTGCTCTGCAACAAGAGAAGCCACCACAATGAGAAGTCCATGCACCGCAAAGAAGAGTAGCCCTTGCTCGCCACAACTAGAGAAAGCCTGTGCGCAGCAACGAAGACCCAATGCAGCCAAAAATAAATAAATAAATAAATAAATAAATTTATTAAAAAAAAAAAAAAAGGAGTCACTCGGAGGGTCCAAAGCTCTGCTTTCCAAACGTAGAAAACCTGGGGCTCAATGTAAAACTGGAAACCAAAATGTATCAGAAACGAAGCATAGTACAATACTTCCTCAAATACTCAAGGTCTGATCATCCTGCCTCTTCTACAAGGAATGGCCCCACTCCAGCATTTTTAAAGGAAATGCTATTTCTCTTTCTATTTCATTTTCTAGCTGGGTATAAGATCTACTAAAAATGATACAATGAATCAGAATAAATCAGCTGAGTCACAAGAGATACTCCAGATAATGATTTTTGGTTGCTGAGATTATTCAGCACATTATTTCAAAGTGGCAAAATTCAGGACAATCTTAGAATTCAAAAGTGGCAGCTATACTTGCTGATAGGTTCATGCGAGACACATGTACATACAACCCCATTTTACGGTGTATATGTCAAGGGGCCAAGGCCCCTGATCAGCACCACAAGTTATTTTGTACATTACAGTGCACAGGACAACAGAGGGAAAGACACCTTCTTGGAGAGGTTCTTATCACTCCGAAGGAGGCTAGAGTCCAGCGCCCCGGGTGGTGAGATCACTCTGCCCTAAATACCAATAGTTCAAAAACCTACCCTGGACTTATTTTGAGCCGAAGTAGAAAGACACACAGATATGAAAATGATTGCCATGAAGGAAGAATATATTTATGACACCATAGTCTTCCACAGCTGGTCATGCAGGGCCACCTGGGGAGGTAGCAGGCAAGGTCAGCAGGCAGGGACGGGGTGCAGAGGGGGGGGCCATTGATCGGGTCGGAGCCTTTATGGAGGTTTTCTTGGGAAAGAATGGGCGAAGCAAGGTGTGAAGCTTCGACCCGCAGTCCCGCAATACTTGCAACTTCCCAGTCTTGAGATTGAAGAAAGAACTCAGGGTCAGAGTCAGAGACATCAACGATTTATCCGACAGGGAATCTTACAAGTCAGAGGCAGAGGTCCTGGAGGGACGCTCCACCGAGTTTGGCAGGTAGGAAAGCGCAGCAGGCTTTGCTACACACGGGAGGAGGAGGTGATCACTTATGGGGGGCATGACATCAGAGGGGCTCCTTGGTTGGGAGGGGACTGATGGAACGCATTCACCCCACAGCATTTTGGGTTAGCAACTGTTGAGAGGGCCGCTGTTTCCTGTTGATGACCGAACAGACTGGAGCCATTCTGGTCCGAGGGCTAGAACAATCGTTAGTTGGGGATTGGGCCAATCACGTAGGCACTTATTGATGAAATTTTCAGCTTAGCTAACATAACATTGTAAATCAATTACACTTCAATAAAAAAAATTTAACACAGTAAAACAAACAAACAAACAAACTCCCCAAAGATGATGTAAAGGAACAAATTCAGTTAGTCCTTGTTATGGACTGAATTGAATCCCCCAAATTCATATGTTGAAGTCCTAGCCCCCATTACATCAGAACGTGACTGCATTTGGAGACAGGACCTTTAAAGGGGTAATTAGGTTAAAACGAAGGCATATGGGTGGGCCTTAACCCAATATGACTGGTGTCCTTATAAAGAGAGGAAACAGGGAAACAGTCAATATAAACAGAGGGAAGACTATGTGAGGACACGGTGAGAAGGCTTCTGTCTCCGAACCACGGAAAGAGGACTCAGAAGAAACAAACACTCTCAGTACCTTCATTTGGGACTTCTAGCCTCCAGAACTGTGAGGGGATAAAGTTCTGCTGATTAAGGTAAAAAAACAAACTACCTTTTAGCTTAGAGAGGTGCCTGGAGGCAAGAGGCTGGGAAGCTGCACCTACAGGGTGTCCCTTGAGGAGAGGGAGGGTGGGTGTGCGGAGTCCACAGCCTGGGGCACTTTAGCTCCTTACCTGGAGGCACCTAATGTCCCAGCAGAGCCAGACAAGCATCCTACTCAGGCGATGCGGACCCCTTCGCACACCCAGCGCAGAGCTGCTGGTCGCCTCCATTGTTTGACCATAACAAGGGCTGGATTCTCACCCAGATCTGCAAATCAAGAGACACATCTCTCTGGAAGATAAGAGCTCCATCCTCAAGATAAAAAAAAGAGACTGGAGTAATACCTGTGTAGGGAATCCTCACGAGGAAGGACTGCCATACCTGGACCCAAGGAGCTTGCTTCCTGTGGGGGGCTCCTGTCTGATGTGCAGCAGACAGAATGTCATAGTGACTCAGCAAGGGGGGGCTCCAGGGGACCGAGACCATCATGCAGTATCTCACCCTCTGCTACACTGTGTAGTCGTCTTTTTACAAGTGAGAAGTACGACATTATTCTGCAAGAGGAAGATTCCAGAGGCTTAAACACGCAAAGGTTTGCACCTTGGGAGCCCCTTGGAACATTGACAGCTCAGGATCTAAAAGAAAGTTCTGTGTTAATGAGTTACACAGTTCACGTGGAAGGAAATGTCACTTTATAATCAATAATAATACTAGCGGTCCAGTGGTTAGGACTCCCCGCTTCCACTGCAGGGGGCATGGGTTCGATCTCTGGTCGGGAACTAATATCCGAAAGTCGCGCAGTACGGCCAAAAATAATAGTAACAATAATAAGAAGAACACTAAGAATAGGAATAATACTGAGTGAGGTTATAACTAAAACCTCAACGTATAAAGGAGATGTAAAAGGAGCACATAACTTAGTGGGTGAGCCATGAAACTAGAGATGGGATTTGGGGGTAAATTTGCTACTATCTGAATTTTAATCCAGACATCTCTGTTAACAAGCCATCGGGAAGTCATTTCCCACACATTTCCTCCTTTTCACAAAGAGGGGGCTGGCTCAGTTATTTGATAAAGCCCCTTCCGGGCCTGAATTCGTTGACTAAGATTTACTGTAGTGTCTTAACGCTTTTTCATGCCACAGTAGTGTGGAACATTAGAGGAAAATCTAGACTTTTAGTTGATAGAGAGCCAGTTGGAATATCAATGATAGGATTTTAGTTTTAGGAAAAATTGGTTTGATTTCTAGCTTGATTACTTTAGCTTTAATATTATTAGGTGAGCTTGAGCAGATCATTTAATCTTTGAGCCTAGTTTTCTCACTTACAAAATGAGGCTAATAGGCTAAACGATTTCTGAGTTTCCAGCTAGTCCTAGAGTTCTATTTCTACACAGTTGAATTATTTTATCATGCTGTTTCTTAACTATCATGCTGTGACTAACACTTTTGAAGCTACTAATTTTATGTCAAGCTTTAAAGTCTATAGTTTTTTTTTTTTAATAAAATCATTTATTTATTTATTTATTTTTGGCTGTGTTGGGTCTTCACTGCTGTGCGGAGGCTTTCTCCAGTTGCGGCGAGCGGGGGTTACTCTTCGCTGCGGTGCGCCGCGGGCTTCTCATTGTCGTGGCTTCTCTTGTTGCGGAGCATGGGTTCTAGGCGCCCGGGCTTCAGTAGTAGTGGCTTGCGGGCTCAGTAGTTGTGGCGCACGGGCTTAGCTGCTCCGCGGCATGTGGGATCTTCCCGGGCCAGGGCTTGAACCCATGGCCCGCTGCACTGGCAGGCAGATTCTTAACCACTGTGCCACCAGGGAAGCCCCTAAAGTCTATAGTTTTTATCTTCGGAAAATATTATTTGATCTTCAGTATGTCCAAATCAATTTAATAAAATCACCTTAAAACAGGGGAAAAAAACCTTTCAGCTTAGGATGGGGAGGCAATCATACACCTAGGTGAGGGTGAGGCAGGGCCAGGTCCAGCGGGGGATGTACAGAGAGCAAGAGAGCAGCCATCTTATGAGGCCTGATCATACGCAATGTAAGCAAGGGTAACATGCTGCAAAAAAAAAAACAAACCCAATAAAGGCTGGGACCTAAACTCCCCCTGCGCTTCTGTCTTCTGTCTTCTGACGAGGTCAGCGATTTTCCACATGGCCCCGTGCGTCGTGCCTGCTGGCTGTGCCTCCTGTTTTTAGGACCTGGAAAGACTCACTGAATAAAGTGTATATATATATTTTTTTATGTATTCTACTGTAATCCTTGGTGTCAGAGGATGGCAACATCAAACTGAGCATTGAAAATACCGATTTCAAAAGTAAAGATACACTGGAAAATGTAAAAACAAATGGAGACGATATTAGTCAAACTAAAGTGGATGATTGGAGGATGACAGCTCTCTCATTAAAAACGACGATGACAACAGACAACCTATCACTGGAGAGTCTGAATAGCTCTTTAGATTTAGGGTTGTTTCCCAGCTGTGTAAAACCTGGTCGTGGAGAGTCTGAGGATCTTAGTACCTCCTGAACCTTAGGATGCGGGCCATGCCGGCTTCCCTCAGGCAGTGAGCCGTAGCTCAGAGACCATGTTAGAGACCCCTTGACATTAGTCGCTCTTTTATTTTCTTTTACTTTAAAAATTTTTTTACTGGGGACTTCCCTGGTGGTCCAGTGGTAAAGAATCCGCCTTCCAATGCAGGGGATCGGGTTTGATCCCTGGTTGGGGAACTAAGATCCCACATGCCGCGGGGCAACTAAGCCCGTGCGCCACAACTAGAGAGAAGCCTGCGTGCCGCAAGGAAGATCCCGCGTGTCGCAAGGAAAGATCCCATGGGACAAAGATCCTCCGTGCCGCAACGAAGATCCCGCGTGACAGAGATCCCGCGTGCCGCAACTAAGACCTGACACAGCCAAATGAATAAATAAATAAAATAAAAAATTTTTTATTGAACTATAATTGATTTACAATGTTGTGTTACTTTCTGCTGTACAGCAAAGTGAATGTTATACATATACATATATCCACTATTTTTTAGATTCTTTTCCCATATAGGTCATTACAGAGTATTCAGTAGAGTTCCCTGTGCTATACAGTAGGTCCTTATTAGTTATCTATTTTATATATAGTAGTGTGTATATGTCAATCTCAATCTCCCAATTTATCCCTCCCTTCCTTTCCCCCCTGGTAACCATAAGGTTGTTTTCTGCGTCTATTTCTGTTTCGTAAATAAGTTCGTTTGTACCATTTTTTTAGATTCCACGTATAAGCGATATCCTTATCCTTATTCTTATCCTTCTCTGTCTGACTTACTTCACTCAGTATGACAATCTCTAGGTCCATCCATGTTGCTGCAAATGGCATTTGTCACCTCCTTATTTTCTGTCTTTGATATAAAATCCTTAAGGATAGTTTGAATTCTCTCGAATCTAGTAAAGTTCCTCAGTCTCTACCTCCTCCTCTTCCCCAACATTTTCCTCCATTGGGTGTTCACCACACACGTAGTCAGTGAGTCCTTTTGCCTGCTCTGAGCAGCAGCCTTGCAGGGATTGAGCCCGGGCCACGGCAGTGAAAGCCCGGAATCCTAACCACTAAGTCACCAGGGAACTCCCCTAGTAGCATCAGTTTTATCTTTCCAATTCTGCTGCGTGCTAATAAATGGCAGCACTGGGAATTCCCTGGCGGTCCAGTGGCTAGGTATCAGCGCTTTCACTGCTGTGGGTCGGGGAACGAAGATCCTGCAAGCCTCGCAGCACAGCCAAATAAAGAAAAAAAAAAACGTGTCAGCACTTGATAGCCCACATACATTGATTGGGTGCTGTGTAATCTCTCTCTTTTTTTTTTTTTGGTTCATAATTGATTAGTTTTGACAAAAGGTCAATTGATGACTGCAAAGAACGTGAACTGATAGAATGTAATATTCAATTTTGTGCACATATTTTTCTTTTTGCCAAAAAGTGGTGTCCTGTTTCTCTTGAATACCATATATCACCTCAGTATTTAACATTTGGTTCAACTGAATACAGATGGTTACTGTTTAATAGTATTTTTTAAAGTTGAAGTATAGTGGATTTACAATATTATTGTATGTTAGTTTCAGGTGTATCGAATAGTGATTCAGTATTTTTACAGATTATACTCCTTTTTTTCATGTAATCTTTTATGAATTGGTCCACCTCTTGGGGACTTTTGGGGATAACTGGAACCAGTTGCTCCTTTCCCCCTTTTCATTAACCACTGAGCTGTTGGGCTCCAATGATGTGACCCCCTAAATCCCCCCGGTTTGGGGGACAAATCACGATAGTAGCAAGGCAGACAACAGTGGCGATCTATTCTATTCTATTCTATTCTTCTTTTGGCCGAGGCTTGCGGCACGTGGGATCTTAGTTCCCTGACCAGGGATCGAACCCGTGCCCACTGCAGTGGAAGCGTGGAGACCTAACCACTGGACCGCCAGGGAATTCCCACAGTGGTGGTGTTTTAGACCTGAACAGCCATGTTCAGTGGGCCATGATTTCCTGAGAAGGAGACCCACACCTGGACCCCAGGAATGGTCTGAGACCCTTGAGATGGTGTCCGGTGGTGCACTCTCCCCGTACCCCGTGAAACAGGCCGGATGTGGACACAGCAAAGCGCAGAGAAAAATGGGACATGGTTTACCGGGTGCCCCAGAAGCATAGAACGTTCTGGACACAGTCACTTTCATCTAAATGACTCAGATGGCCCCACTGCCTATCAGACTCAACTCTCACTAGGACGGTAGTCACTCCTCATCCCCTCAGACGACCTTTTCCAGAAACTGAGGAGTTCAATTCCCTATATAGCCCCAGGTGCTCTATCCTGGACCCTGGGTGCTCGCCAACCAGGACACGTATGTAGAGTTCCCCCGGGCAATGAGTCCCAGACACTTACCCCTGACCCCAGCTTTGTACAGGTATCACTGACAAATAGAAATTGAATATACTTAAAGTGTACAGCTCTATAATTTGATATACACATACATTGTGAAATGATTACCCAACCAAGCTAATTAACACGATCATCCCCTTGCATAGTTACCTGTGTTTGTGTATGTGTGCTGACAACACTTACAATCTACTCTTTTAGTAAATTTCAAGAACAAAATACAGGGACTTCCCTGGTGGCACAGTGGTTAAGAATCCACCTGCCAATGCAGGGGACACGGTTCAATCCCTGGTCCGGGAAGATCCCACATGCCACGGAGCAAAAAAGCCCGTGCGCCACAACTACTGAGCCTGCGCTCTACAGCCCATGTGCCACAACTACTGAGCCCGCGTGCCACAGCTACTGAAGCCCGTGCGCCTAGAGCCCGTGCTCCGCAACAAGAGAAGCCACCGCAATGAGAAGCCCGCGCACCGCAACGAAGAGCAGCCCCCATTCGCCGTAACTAGAGAAAGCCAGCGTGCAGCAACAAAGACCCAATGCAGCCAAAAATAAATAAAATAAACAAATTTAAAAAAAAGAACAAAATACAGTATTAACTATAGTCACCATGTTGTACTGTAGACCCTCAGAACATACTCATTTTTTTTTTTTTTGAGCAGACAATGGTTTATTGCAGGGTGAAGCAAAGAGACAGGCAGCTCGTGATCAAAAGGCCCGAACTCTCCAACGGTTTTCAGGGAAGAGTTTTTAAGGGCAAAATTTGGGGTGATGGCTGCAGGGTGCATGACCGGCTGGCTGGTGGTGAGGTAACAGTGGTGTGCCAGGAATCTCAGTCATCAGCCTTCTGGTTCCGACCAGTCTGGGGTCTCAGCATATAGTAACCATCCTCCACCTGGGTGGGGGGCTTAGTTCCTGCAGAACAACTCAAAGGTAAGTGTCAGATTGTTATGTCTATCCCTTGAGGAGGAATTAGGACTCTGTTTTATTGGTACACTTGTTTCTTGACTGCTTTTCCTTTGTTTTTGCATTCCTTCACTTCCCTAATTAGTAACCTCTTGAATCTACACTTTGAAAATCAGGGAAAGTCGAGGAGACTACAGCCTTTTTCTACAAACAGGGAACGGGGGACATAGAAAGGCTTTTGTACCCTGGAAAGCCCCACAGGGTCCTGCTCAGTTTCAGAATGCCTTAGTGTCACTCCAAAAGTCTGTGGCTCCCACTGGGTGGGTCCCCATCAGAGAAATAGCAGAATGAATACCTGTGTGCGTGAGTGTGCGCGCGCGCACACACACTCACTCACATACACGCACACACACACCCCGCTGCCCTCCACTGCTCCCAGGCTGAACTCGGTGTTTCACACTTAAACTGCCCTTTAAGCCTTGCTGGAGATCTTCTGCCCCTTTAAGAGAAGATCCATGGGGTAGGAAAAGACCAAAGAGCCAAAAGAATTACCATATTCCCTTTTTACCGTACTGCCCTCCTGCTGCTTCGTAATGGCTCTGTCTACCAGAGGCCAGAGCACTAGGATGGACATAGCCCCCCAAAGAATGAGAATGGGCTCACTCCTTGGTCAAAGAGAGCACAACTCTCCTTTTTTCAGCCCTGGAGGCTACAGAATTAAGCTTGGGATTCCTGATAAAGTTTGGCCCCTGCAGGGTTCCCCCAAGATCTCCAAGAGCCCTGAGCCCAAGTACAGGATTGGGCTGCCGGTGGCTAGGAAGTGAAGAGGAATTTTATGCTGCTGGCTCTAAACAGGGATTGCAAAATTTGCTGGACTGTGAGAGGCAACTTCCTTTGGGCGGTGGTTCACCAGTAGCCCACGGTCAGGCAGCACCCAGCACCTCAGTCCTGCTCAGATGCTGAGGTTCTCTGAGGTTCCTCTGGCCTCCCTGCCCCAGCCCTGCCAGACCATGATTTGTGACCACATTTCACCATGATTTCCCAGGTTTCACAGCATTTGCTCAGATCTCTGATGCTTGAAATGGCGTGTGACTACTCTCCGGGTCTCAGGGACCTAAAGGTCTGGGTTCCCACCTGGGACAAAGGGGCAAGAGTAGTAACAACTGGGGCTTCCCTGGTGGTGCAGTGGTTGAGAATCTGCCTGCCAGTGCAGGCGACACGGGTTTGAGCCCTGGCCTGGGAAGATCCCACATGCCGTGGAGGAATTGGGCCCGTGAGCCACAACTACTGAGCCTGAGCGTCTGGAGCTTGTGCTCCGCAGCAAGAGGGGCCGTGACAGTGAGAGGCCCGCGCACCACGATGAAGAGTGGCCCCTGCTCGCCGCAACTAGAGAAAGCCCTCGCACAGAACCGAAGACCCAACACAGCCAAAAATAAATAAATAAATAAACAAAGAAGCTTTCATTTAAAAAAACAAAACAAAACAGAAGAGTAGTAACAACTGCAAAGCCTCTCCAAAATGACCTTGGTAAATTTCATCCCTAGGGCCGCTCCTTAAAGCCTGTTGGGGACACCCTGTTTCTTTAAGACGAAGAAACTCAAAAGCCAACTGAATTCCAAAGGAGGCTCAAATGCCCCTTACTGTTTTGCAAATAGCTCTCTTAGCCCGAGGTGGGTCTGCCTGTGAGACTGGCTTCATCCTTCTCCTCTTTGAGTCCTGGGGGTCTAAGGAATTGAGTTTTGGGTCTCTGTGTGTGGGGGGGTCTGGTACCTGCAGCTTCACCCAAAAATCATTAGCTACCCCTTTGGGCAAAAAGAGCACAGCCTGCTGTTGAACCACGGTCTGCCAGTTGCCCGAGTCCTGCCAATTCCCCATGGTTCGCCAGGTGCCCGCGGTCCGCCAGGTGCCCGCGGTCCACGAGGCGCCCTGTCCGCGGTCCACCAGATGCCCACGGTCCACGAGGTGCCCACGGTCCACCAGATGCCCACGGTCCACGAGGTGCCCACGGTCCACCAGGTGCCCACGGTCCACCAGGTGCCCACGGTCCACGAGGCGCCCTGCCCACGGTCCACCAATTGCTTGAGGCCTGCTGAACTGTCATCCTGCAGCGTTGTAATTGCCACGCTGAATCTGCCCTCATCCCCTTAGCTTCCCAGCCCTTCTTTGCTTCTCTGCACACACCTCCCCGTGACTCACTATTAGTGCACGTTCGTGTGACGGATGCAGAGTGAGGCCAAACAAACCGAAATGTCAGAGTTTGGAGCAGAGAAAGGTTTATTCCAGGGCCATGCAAGGAGACAGAGTTGTACCCTTTGACCAACATCTCCCCATTTCTCCCACCCTCAGCCTCTGGCAACCACTGTTCTACTCTCTGCTCCTATGAACTAGACTTTTTTAGATTCCACGGAAAAGTAAGATCACACAGTGTTTGTCTTTCTGTGTCTGGCTTATTTCCGTAGCATAATGTCCTTCAGGTTCATCCACGTTGTAGCAAATAACAGTATTTACTTTTTTTTAAACCCTGAATAATATTCTATTGTATATATCTATACACCACATTTTGCTTATCCATTCATCCATCGATGGACACTTAGGTTGTTTCCATATCTTGGCTACTGTAAATAATGCTGCCATGAACACTGGAGTGCAGATCTGACTTTGTGAGATGTCATTTCCTCTGGATATACACCCAGAAGTGGGATTGCTGGATCATATGGTAGTTCTATTTTTTATTTTTTATGGAAACTCCATTGTGTTTTCTAGAATGGTTGTACCAACTCACACTCAATTTTTTTTTGAAGGGTTTAAGAACTTCTCCACTTCCCATTAGAGAAGTCCCCGTACTACTGCTATGTTCCTGAATAAGACATGTCTTGCCACTTAAACAATTTTAGGCTGGGAAATCACACTACTAACAGCCGACAAAAAACAACGCAATGCAGTAGCCATCAAGCAGCAAGCTAGCCAAGCACCAGCGGTGCCCTTTAGGCAGTGGTTGCTGCCGTTGGGTCCCATTGATGCGCCAAGCAGTCCAAGGACCTACCATCTCCGTCAGGTGAAAGCACTCTGCCATGCAGTGCCAGTTGTTCTAAAAACCTACCCTGGATTTGTTTTCAGCATAAATAGTAAGACACACACACAGCGAAAATAATTGTGATGACGGAAGAAGTTCTGTACTAATTTCACAGTCCCCTAGAAACAGGAGGGCCACCAGGGGAGACAGTCTGCACCATCAGCAGGAAGAGAGAGGAGAACTGGGGGCAGGGTCCTTTCTGGAGGTTTTCTCCGGAGGGAATGGGCAAGATAAACAAGAGCAGGAACTATGAATGGAGAGTTTGAACAGTTACTAGGAACCCTGGGCCATAAGGTTGGTCTCCAGTAGTCTCACACCTGGCCCTGCAGCGATTAGGGCAGGGGATAGAGTCCTGGACTGCAGAGGTCTGATAAAAGGATCCGCCTGGGTAGGGGGTATGGACTCTGAATTGGTTAGCTTGCATATCAAAGTTTTGCTGGCAGGCAAGTTGCTTGTTATCTCTTGGATGTAGTTAATCCTGGAGAGTGGGTTCCCAGTGTCCACAGGCTCCAAATGCCAGAGCATTAGGAGTACATTAAATAAGATAGTACAGTTAATACCATTGACCCTGTGGCACTCGAGCGTTTCTTAGAGGCTTTGGCGGTAAGGATGATACCTTAGTCATAGTAGATATGAAAAATGAACAAGTTCTAGAAACCTGCTGTGCAACACTGTGCCTACAGATAAAAATGCGGTATTGTATACCTGACTATCGGTTAAGAGGGTAGATCTCATTAAATGTTCTTACCACAATAAAATGAAGTATAATAAAATAAATATAACAGTAGGGAACTACATTATTACAGTATTTTAAGAGGCAAACAAGCAGGAAATGGATCACTAACATACCTATCAGTAAAATTAGCAAAAGTTTGAAAGGTTTGTTACTTACAGTTTACCAGGCAGGGTAGAATATAGCAGGATCCCGGGGGAAGCAAGCTGCTAGCTCTGGAACGCAGACATCCCGTGGGTGATATTGCTGTAAATGATCCCGGAGACGTTTAGGGGAGGAGTAGGGGAGGCTGCTGTAAGTGTGGAGTGGCACAGCTGGGTTGAGTCCAAGGGGTAATTCTGCATAAGAGCTTGAGGAGGATGCTGAGTCCTCTTTAGCAGTGAACTCCTGGGCTGGGGTGATGCCATCTGCTGCAAGGTCCTTTCCGACAGTGAGCCAAAATCCTTTTTGAAAGGTGGTAAATCCTCTGTACCCTGGTTCATCTGTTTTGATGCTGGAAAGCCCCACGCAGGGCTGCCAGGCAGCGGATATTCTCTCCGCTCTCAGGTCCCTGGTGGTCTGGACGAGTTGTTCTGGCAGGCTCAGGTTCAGGTGGGGAAGCAGCCCCTCAGTTTCTGAAAAACAACAGCAAGGACAACAATGACCACCACCACCACCACCACCGACAAAATGACTCTAGTTCTGACTCCAGTTTGTTACTCACTCTATGGTCATGTACAAGAGATTCTGAGGTCCATTTAGGAGCAAATACCCATAGGTGGTGTTTCCAAGGATGCCAAAGTTTTCATCCCTACACCTTCTTCTCCAAAAGCCTCTTGAGTCAGGTTCCTGCTCCAGAGTCCATCATCACAACTCTATTTCTCCACTGTCTAATTTATTTTAGTTTAAATTTTAATTTAGCTAATATTTTAAATAGAAAAAAATTCAGAAAACTCATAAACCATAACATAATAAGCACCAGTGAAAAATTTCACTCTCTTCACCGTCATCTTTCCCATTTCTCACAACCTCAGCTCTGCCATAAATGATTTTATTCATTTCCTGAGTTTCATTGTGAAAATACAATTACTGTATATATTTATATTCCTAGTTCTCCTTCTCTAACACAAAATTATTATACTTTGCTTTTTTCTCTTAATATATTCTGGAGCTCTTTCCAAATAATATTCAAATGTCATCAGTGAATTTTTAAAAAATAGGGTCTATGGAATTCACATCAGCCTCTAAATTCTTCCTTATAGCAACTGTATTCCAATGGAATACTTCTAATATTGTTGCAAGTCAACCAGTGAAAACATCTGGGAGCTTAAATAGAGGAAAAGGCTCACGAATATAGTTCTCATATTGATGACTTCATCATACAGAAAGGCAATAGGAATTATTGTTTTTTTTAAAGTTAAAACTCCAGAGAACATAAGTTTTGCAATGATTTTTGAGTTAAAGAAAGGAACAAGGGGACTTCCCTGGTGGCGCAGTGGTTAAGAATCCGCCTGCCAGTGCAGGGGACACGGGTTTGATCCCTGGTCCGGGAAGATCCCACACGCCACAGAGCAGCTAAGCCCATGCACCACAACTACTAAGCCCGCGTTCTACAGCCCTCGAGCCACAACTACTGAGCCCAAGTGCCGCAACTACTGAAGCCCGCATGCCTAGAGCCCGTGCTCCGCAACAAGAGAAGCCACTGCAAAGAGAAGCCCGCGCACCGCAGCGAAGAGTAGCTCCCACTCGCCACAACTACAGAAAGCCCGCATGCAGCAATGAAGACCCAACACAGCCAAAATAAATAAATTCATTAAAAAAAAAAGAAAGGAACAAGTGTTAAGTTTAACTGAAGGAAGAATAGGGTGGGAAGACTAGAACAGAGATGTTAAATCTCACTGTGCATAATTTTAAATTGATCTGGGGGAAAATGTTATGATATTAGAAGTGTAGCCGCTTGCCCTGGTGCCATGCCTTTGCCTACATCCACTCCTGACAAGCAGAAGCAACCAGTAAAAATGTTTTTGGTCTTTAGTTCTGGTGGATCGTCTGTATGTTTAGTTAGAAATAGGCTTATATTGCTATTTAGTGATTTGCCACCTTTAGACATTATGCAGTTGACTCGAACAAGGCTGTGGTTGGGGCACTGTCTCCCCCTGTGCTCTCCTCCCCGTATTTATACTGCCATTCGCCTAGGTCCGCCATATACCTCTGCAACTTTTAGTTATATACTTTAACTTTCATTCCCTTTCACGAACCTCTTGTTCCAACAATCAGAAAGATGAAGACATTAGCACTACTATCCTTTCCTCATCCTTCTTTCTTCTTTTAGATGAAATTTTTGTCAAGGATGGGAAATATCTTACAGGAAAGAATCAAGAACAAGATAAAATGAATGGAGGTATTTTGTGACCATTCTCATTAATTTTTAAATTGTGACTTGAATGGGGCATGTGAGTGAATTCTTTTCCCTTAAAGATGACATTATACCCTTTAAAGAGGTAAAATGCCAAGCTAATGGATAAAAGCTTCACAATGATCTGACTTGTGAATAGGTAGATAGGCACAATAACAGAACTTGGGGGAAACATAATCCAAACTCTAAACCTATGGAATCTAAATTCTTTTATGACTCAGGAATGAGATCTAGGTTTTCCCTATAGCCTTCTTCCTTAAGACATTAGCCTAATGTTAGCTTACACAGCTCACAAAATACAGGTATTATTGGAATGATTTCTGCACGTAAAAGAGAAGCTTTTATTCTTCCTTTGAAGAAAGAAGAATATGAAATAACATATACATAGGATCATTTTTCTCCCTGAGGAGGGAACGGGATACATACAACCCCAACCTTGATTCCCAGGGTCCTTTAAATAAATATTTGCTGAATGTATGGGTTTAGATCTGTAGTGGATTAATAAAGGATTGGGGGGAAATTACAACTTTTAGAGCTTCATCTTAAAGATAATTAAACTCCGTCGAAAATGCACCCATTGCCACTTCACAGAAATCTGGTCTGGAAGGACTGCTAATCCGATGCAGGATGGCACTTCCTCTAATTTTACATGATAGTATCATGTTGGAAAAAAGTGCAGCCAACCAAACTAAAATGCAATGGTTTCCTGTAACTTAGTATTTTTATTTCATACTTAGTGAAAGAACACTTTCAGACTTAGATACAGACTATTATGTATCAATCTTGTGCGTGCATAAAAAAGGGAGATATAAGTAAAATTGGTTATGGTGTTCCCCAAATTTCTTCACTTTCCAACTTTTCTAAATCACTTTTTGAATCAGTTGTTGATGGCTGTGGTTTTCCATACAGTACTGTCTTTTGTGCCACCAAAAGTGTTGGTGGTGCACCAAGCCTTCAAAAAGTGCTCCACTGGGGGCTTCCCTGGTGGTGCAGTGGTTGAGAATCTGCCTGCCAATGCAGGGGACACGGGTTTGAGCCCTGGTCTCGGAAGATCCTACATGCCGCGGAGCAACTGGGCCCGTGAGCCACAATTACTGAGCCTGAGCATCTGGAGCCTGTGCTCCGCAACAAGAGAGCCTGTGCTCCGCAACAAGAGAGGCCGTGATAGTGAGAGGCCGTGATAGTGAGAGGCCGCGCACCGCGATGAAGAGTGGCCCCCGCTCGCCACAAGTAGAGAAAGCCCTTGCACAGAAACAAAGACCCAACACAGCCATAAATAAAAAATAAATAAAAATAAAAAAAGTGCTCCACTATCAAATCTGGGATTTTTTCCAAGCTGCAGATCCTATTCCTCAAGTTTTGATGCCAGCACTTTCTTGATCTATCCTGAAGAGTTCAATGGATGGTTTTCAGGTAACACCCAGGACTCATTTTCCTTTTTCAATGATTTTTTTGGACTAAAACTTAAGAGCAGTTGTAACTGACTAAACGTACCATCAGGAATAATAACTATGTAATTTCACTTTTTTTGGGGGGGGGATGTTAGGCTTACTATTTAACTGTTCAGATATAGGTTTCCAAAGTGCATTAAGAACTGATGTACTTGGTGAGTAATTCAGGGCTCCCACGGTTTAACAGCTTGTAGCCAGTGCCATATCTCTCTTTTGTAAGTGCCAAAATCTCTTTTTGGTCTTGGGAAAATCTTCCCTCTTTTTCTAAGAAAAACTCCCTTTAAGTCTGAGAGACTCCTATGTCTCTCCCTCCTCTTAATTCCTCCTCCTGTTAATTCCCTCCTCTTAGGGTTGTGGGCTTTATTATATTAAAAAATGCACTTAACTCAGTTGAAATAAAGACAATGTGAACAGCTACATTCAAGTTTCTATGTGTGGAGGGAAGGACAACTAGGTTAATATAATAGCCACCTGGCCAATAATATTGAGACCAGTTTGTAAAATGCACCCCGATTTCAGAGATGTTAAAGAGTGAAAAATGTGTGTCTTAGCATCTGTGAAATACATCATGTCATGGTGGCTGGGTTAACGGGTGATGGGTTTTCTTTGATCAGTTCCAAGTCTGGGATTTGGAAAGGGCTTGCCTTAAAAGAAATCAGTACTTTTGGTGTGTTTAAAAAATCTAAAGGGGTTGACGAACGAACAGTGGCAATAGCCCTCGTTTAAAGTGGGGGAGAAAGTTGTAACAGGGGGAAAGATGTAGTGGGGGAGGCAGGAGCTGAGAATTACATAAAGAATGGAAACTACGGATGCCAAAGCAATGGTTAGGTTTAAAAAAGGGGAGGGGGACAATGTCACAAGCTCACCAAAAAAGCATAATGATAGTTATGGCAAAGAGCAAAGTCGCTCATGTTGAGATTATTTTTACGTAAGACATAAGCTCTCCAACTGGAGGCCCTCTCCATTTTAAGTATGATAATTTTCCTTATGACAGATTATTATGATATATTAAGTACTGTGATTGATTTAGGTTTGTATCCATTATACACAAAAATGTTTTTGCACACCACTATATTTGTAGTGAGTGGTACAGAATATAATTAAATGACAGTAGATTCTGGTCAATATTCGGAACCCTTTCACATGCAATGCAGGTCTCTGAATACCTAACTTCTTTAAACCTCACTTTTCTCATTTGTCCAAGGGGGTCATAATAGCATTTCGTCCTAAGATCCTATAAAGGGTTGCCCTGAGTATGAATTGCAAGAATACACACGTAAACCTTCAACACGGTGCCTAGCACAAAGTAAGCGCTCATTAAACAGCAGCTTTTGTTAGGTGCACCTCGTGCGGGAAACACACGAAAACAGCGCGAACGACTAGCTCTCTTAGCTCCATTTTCTACAGTTCCTATGTGGCTTTGAATTGGCAAGCAATTTCTATTTGGTCCCTCAAAGGCTAAAACCTTGATGTCTATCCTGCGCTATGAGTCTAGTCATTTGGGTTGGAACACGTTTGATTTCACAAGCTCCGGACTCGGGCCCTGACCCTGGAGGAAGTGTTTCCTTTCAAGATGTGGGGAGGGGACAGTGCGGCGGGAGGAAGGGTACTCCAACCACCAGGGGCGGGGGCGGGCAGGGGGCGGTCCCGTGGCTCCTGCGTCAGAGGGGCCCCTGTTTTCGCACCTTCGTTGACGTCAAACCTTAATGAGGGCTGCAACGCTACATTCCCCGTGGATGTCTACGTGGGCTGAGTCGTGACTCGGGCCCCGGGTCCTGCGAGTGACGCTCTCGCTCTGCTTATCCTCCCGCACTGGCGGGAGAGACGGTGGCTCCAATTTCTGGCTCCGCGGGCGGCGGGCGGCGGGCGGCGGGCGGCTCTCTGGACAGCCCGGGAGTCTGGGCGTCGTGGTGGATCCGGAATAGGAAGGGAGCGTACTCCCTGGGTCCTTGGCCTCCACCCAGGCCGGGAAGGAATCAGGGAGGCCTCCACCGAGGTGAGAACGGCCGCAGGGCGGAGTGGGGGCGGGGCGAGCGCGGGAGGGGCGGGGCCGGGCGGCGCGCAGCAGGGGAGACGATCGCGGGCTCCGAGAGTGCGGCCGGGGGTGGGGCCTGCTCGTCTCGCTCGCGGGGTGGCTTCTTCTTCCAGACGGACGCGTAGACTGCTCGCCCGGCTCCAGCGCCCGCTTCGCAGGTCCTTGGCTTCCCCTCACCCTGAGTCCCTTTCTGCCCCTCCTGCGTGAGCGGGGCCGGCGTCTCCGGGCCGGAATCGAGGTGGCTGGGGCGTGGGTGGAGGTGGCGCGCAGGCTGCTTTGCCCGTCTGTCGGGGGCCCCAGGTCGGAGGGTCTCGCGGACTAGGCCTTGGGCTGGGGCTGGGGAGGAGGCGGCCTGCGGAGGTCGGATTTAGGGCTTTGTACCCGCGGGAAGTGCAGGGGCACCTACGGGGCCGAGATCCGGAGCCACCTGTCCACAAATCCCTTTCCCCCAGTGCCCTGCGTTGTGTCCAGCTGTCCCCAAATCTAGCCTTTACCGGCCTCTGGCGATCAGAATTTATTTTGGAAACGTTAGATTTTTGTGTTAACAATCATTTTACTATTGTCGTGCAACAGTTGTGTAAATCTGGTCAAATTACGCCGTTGTTATCACGTGCTCCTAAGGCCCTTTCCAGTTCCTAACATTTTCCGGCGCGATGAATTTGGCAGCGCTTGGAAGAGATACTGACTCTCACGGAACTAAAACGTTTTTTACCCCTTCAAATTGAATTTTGTTTACCTTTGTTTTTGTTTTTTACAGCAATTATGTACTATCGGGGGGAAAAATCGCTGAAAAAGCTATAGCAATCTCATCCTCAAGAGAGAGTCACTATTAACAATTTGGGATACATAAACAGATATTCGTGTTACATAAATGGGGTGCTAATGTGATCTACTGTTTAGTAAATGAAGGACTTTTTCTATATCAATGCATAAACATCTTTCCACTGCCTTCTCAACTTGTACTGATTTGGACCCAAAGCCTGTAAAGCAAGAATTTTCTTCTCCCTGAACCTTGACCAGTGGCCAACCTTAGCAAAGAAACTCCTAAAAGATTTAATAAAATATCACTGCAGTGGCCAAGATGTTGGATAGAAATAAGCTGAATTCAGGGTAACAATCATTTTCTATGAAGTATTGTTTGCTCTGCTTAATAATTTGAGGCAATGTTTTTTTTTTAAATTGCAGTTTTCAAACCATTAGTGAATTGTGAAATTAATGTAGTGAATCATAACCACTAGTTTCATAAGCCGAAATAAGATAACACAGAAAATACTAGAATGCATTACCTGTAATGAAGATATTGTTTTGTGAAACTTTTAAAGTTTGCGTGTGTGTGTGGTGTGTGCATGTGTGTCTACATATGCTGGGTTGTGATATAAAATGTACTGCTTCCCGTGTGCCATGCTAATCAAATTTGAAAGTCACTAACCCAAGGTACTGTCAGCACTCATCTCAGAAAGGGAGGGGAAAAAAAAAAAGAATGGGAGTGATGATGCAATTAAGTTTAACAATAATTCTACTTTTTTCTTTGGAACATTTGACAGTGTTTATTGTAGCAAATTAGATCTTAATTATTTGTTTTCACCTAATATTAAAACAATCAATTAGCATTCCTGAAAATACAGAGAGAAAGCCTTTTAAAGAAGTTCAGAGGTTAAGAGCATAAACTGCTCAGATTGACCTAGGGTCAAATCCCAGCTACACTGGTTATTTGTGTGTGACCTGGAACATGATAGTGCTTCTCTCTGAACTTCAGTTTCTTGATTTGTAAAGTGGGAGTTACCGGAACACCAACCTTATAAGGCTGTTTGATATTCAGATGAGATAATGCATGTGAAACTGTTGATTTAGTGCCTGCGCAGTTTAAGTACTCACTACAAGTTAGCTATTAAGACTGAATGGAGGTATCCAGGATAATTCTTGTCACCAGAGGTAAACCCATAGAAGGTGGATAATCCAAAAGAGTGGGAAATTGAAAATTAGTTAATAATGTTATAAGGAAAGGGACACTGAATTAAGATGGTCTTTTTATGTCATTTAGCCATTGTTTTGTGACTGCTCCCCAATTGTTTTTCTATTGCTAGAAAAGTAATTTAGATTATCTTATTCAATAGACCAAATGCCCTTCTATTGTCTTTACTTATTTATTATTGAGCTGATGTCTCTATTGTCAAGCAATTGAAAAATATTTCCCACAGGGATTCTGCGTTTTGTTAGCTCTTATTCAGTACCACTGTCAGCTTGAGAAACTCACACACTTATAATTCAAGGCACTTCAAAAATGTGTTTATTTATCTCTGCAGTAGGTACAGATCTCAGGTATGCAAGAAACAGTCCTAAAAAAAAAAGCACTTTATTTCTATTTGAGACAGTTCTGCTGAAGTTATCTCAGGCATTTCAAAGATCTCTCTTCACTGCCCCAGATTGGTTTTGCAGTTTTAAATGTTACATAAACCAATGAAATAAGAGTGTAAGCATTGTCATTTTTTATAGCACTTTATTTTTATGAAAAATATAAATCAAATGCTTTGGCCTCAAAAAAAGGCTGTTGCAAAAGCACTTAATTGGGTATCACAACTGTAAAAGGTTGGGGGAAATCTTAAACATTAATTGTAATACTTCTCTCAGTTTTGAAAATGTCTTTAAGTTCTTATTCTGTTTTAGAGGAACCAAAATGGAAATGTTACCGAACCGAACTTGGGTCTGCTCGCCCGCTGCACAGCAAAGCCAATCTACTGACACCGGGTTGTGGTGAAGGAAAGTACAGCGTTTATTTGCAGGGTGCCAAGCAAGGAAAACAGGCAGCTCGTGTTCAAAAGACCCGAACTCCCCGATGGCTTTCAGGGAAGGGTTTTTTAAGGCCAACATTTGGGGCGAGGGTTGCAGCTCGTGGACTTTCTTCTGATTGGTTGGTGGTGAGGTAACAGGGTGATTTTTTGGGATTCTTAATCATTAACCTTTTGGTTCCAACCAGTCTGGGGTCTGCCTTCTTGTTAGCATGTAGTCACCATCCTCCACTGGGTGGGGGGGTGGTCTTAGTTTCTGCAGAAAAACTCAAAGATATGCTTCAGATTGTTATGTATATCCCTTGAGGAGGAACTAGGACTCTGTTTTACCACTGAAATATTGTTTAAGCTATCATTACTTTTCTTGCCTAACTGCTTTTCCTTTGTTTCTGCATTCCCTCACTTCCCTAATTCGTAACTGTTTGAGTCTGCTTTTTGGAACCAGGGAAGGCCTAGGAGACTAAAGCCTTTTTCTACAAACAAGAAATGGGGGACATGGAGGGGCTTTTGTACCTGGGAGGGCCCCACAGGGTCCTGCTTGGTCTCAGTCCCCCCTTTTCTTTGATACTTCTCAATCCTAAAGGGAGCAGGGGTGGGACAAGAAAGGGAATAAAGTTTTGGATAGAGAGGTTAATCATAAACTCATCAGGGGAACTTGGTCTTAGGGGTACTTGGTTTCAGAAACTCCTTGAGGGTAAATCATGATGTGTTTATGAAAATATGAAAAAAATAAGACTTGGAACTCCAGCTGTCCTATCCACAAAAAGCCCTCAATGAAACAAAAAAGTCTATCTTGACCTTATATCAAACATGTATTCATTTGTATGTTTTAAGTTAGATAAAATATTAAGGTTATGTGTGTATGTATTTTAAAAATCATCTTATTGGCCAATTTTTAAAAAGTTAACTCACCAACTACTGGGTCTTATCAGATAAGAGGGCTTTTATCTTACACTGATAAAATGAAATAGTATGCAATAGTATGCAATCTTTAAACATTCTGTTTGGAATTATATATAATGTCATATAGAGGTGCTCATCATATATGGTTAAATGAAAGAGGAGACTATAGAATAGAATGGGTAGTACCATTCCATTTTTGTAAAAAACATGTTTAGAACAAAGAAGAATATATGGCAAATGTAAATGGTGGGTAGTGGAATTACAGCTGATTTTATGCTCTTTATTTCTTAATTTTTATAATTGTACTATAATTTTGTTTTACTTTCATAATAAAAATTAATAAATTAATAAATATCATAAAACTAATAAAAGTCATTTCTTAAAGAAAAAAATTAATGTGTGTTTTCCTAATTTATACGTATAAATAAGACTAAGTCTTTGCTCTAAGGGATACTGACTCTTTGAACTTGGATGTTTTGGGTATTAACTAATTCTCCAATATTCTAGGAAATCGTGCTGAATAGTTTAATAGTTATATTCCTTATCCTATGAAAAGCATCTTTGAGTAGGAAAGAACTGTTGTTCCAGAATTTTCTTAAAGCACTCCTTGAGTACACTGCTTTCCAAAAAATTTATACACTGCCTGAAGATATGGTCTAAATCTTTAGTCTGCTTTTAAATCCTATCATGTTAAAACTCAGTCTACTTTTCTTGCTTTAGTGCCCCTTAAATTCTTAAATGAAAACTTAGCTCCAGATGAATTTGTCAACTCACTATCTCCAAAAGTATCTCGTGCTTTCTTGCTTTTATACTTTGCTTCTTTGTTACTTGGAATAGCTTTTCCTGACAGTTGTGTAAACAAATTCTACCCAGTTTCCAATGTCCAGTTAAAAAAACCATATCCACTGTGACATCCCTGGTTCCTCCAGCTAAAACTGAATTTTGCAGCTAAACCTATTTGTACTTATTATTTGTGCCTAGGCATTTCTCAGATACCACCTGATATTTTTGCATTTATTTCCCAATTCCATCTAAACTTCTTGAGAGCAAGAAAGCTTGTCTTGTATTTCTCTCTATCCCTTGATGCTCCTAGCATAGAACAGGGTAGGTGCTAAATGTTTATTCCTTGATCATACAGTGGTGTCAAGTGTTGAGTCCAAGTGCTGGAATTTCTTGTTAACCAGTGATCCTGGGTAGGGGGGTTAACACTTTGCCCAGGACAATGTGGAGGAATAAAAAATGGATAATTTGGTTTAATTGTCGATTGATATAGATAGGTGATAAGGAATTGACATTATTTTTTATTAAAACTAACACAAAAACTGAGAGTTGTGTAGTTAGTTCAGGACCCAAACTTAAGTTTCACGTAAATATTTCTTTGAAAAGTTTCTCATGAAGCTCACTTTGGGTTTGATGGCCTCTTTGTTCTTAACCCTACCAGAGGCACAGCTGTGCCTTGCGTTCTTACAGCTACTGTTCCCAGAACCCAGAGATCTGAAGTATTTGACGGTGGGTTATATGCACCATCAGAGTTACTCTGTTCCAGAACATCTTAGGAGGTCATGTGGGATTCAGTGCGTCATAGTATGTAAAGTGCTTTGTGTTCAAAAGTTAGTAGTTTTTCTCCTATTACTGGAAACATAGTCGTGTCACTCTTCAAACTTAAATTGTGACTTGAGGGTATTTAATTTGGTTAATGGTAGACACTCATAGGGCTTATCATTTTTTGTTAAACAGTTTTATTTTAATTTATAGATGTTTGCCAGGACTAAATATAGCTGATGAAATATCTGACCTTTTCTGCTCAAGGTAAATGATTTGTTACTTTATAAAAATACCAGGTACCAATAGAATTCGGAGTTTGTATAAAAAGACCCATTTGGTCATGTAAAGTAATGTAATCCCGGGCCCCAAAGAAATGATCCCTTTAAGAATTTTGTTAGTACATGAAAAATGACGTATTATTGGTTCAACCTATATCAGAATCACCTTGGAACATTTTAAATATGTGTAATATGCATGTGCCTGGCTTCCCACCAGGGGATTTTGATTCCATAAGTTTTTGGGGTTCTAGCATGTGAATTTTTCCAAATGCCAACAGGTGCTTTTGGTTTATTGTAGCTCTGTTTCATTGTGGCATGGCACTAGAGATGATGAAATGGCAGGTAATAATGCCATGGGAGTTAAAGTCCATAAGGGTTAAAGATCAAAAAATATTTAAAGTATTTAAATTTTGTGTGCGTGTGTGTGTGATGTTAGACTCATACTTTCATTTTGCCTTTTATCCAATGAATGTTTTAATTATATTTTAAATAAAGCACTAAAAAGTTTATTTAATGATTTTCAGAGTTCAGGTTTAAACTCTAGAGTTCTCTCAGCCTGAAAATTGCCACATCTATGAATACAACTTAAACTTTCTTTCATTTTGTTGCTTCAGGTTAATAAGTGACGTAAATTAATGGAAAAAAGACCAAATTTTAAATAAATAATTTCTTATATATTCTTTATTTCAGAAGCTGGTTTAATTGATTTATTTTCCCTATAAGTGAGAAGTCAGAAACTATCAAAGTTTCTCATAATAAAAAGTAATGGGTAAGTGAATGTTATGAAAGCATTTTGATTTAATGAAGTTTTTCTATTCTTATTGGTTTTAAGGCTGTGGTTTCAATTTTTGAACATTGATTTTAATGAATAAACTTTTTCTGTTGCAGGATAATCTTATCAGAAACACTCATAACATTATAGGATCATTCTCTTTATTTTTTTCGACAGATAAGAGTGTTTAAAATAATTAGAATTAAAACCTTGATGAAATTATCTCTTAAAATCCTATTTTCACTTTCACAAAACAGCAAAAAAACTCACTGTATTTAATTTATTACTTAAATTTGTTATATTTTGTGTAAGTGAATAAATTGTGTGTGTATCATAATTACTCGGGAAATTAAAAAAATTCTGAATTCTAGGCTCTATTCTCAGATTTACTAAATCAGAATTTTGGGGTATGATTTTTATATTCAGCCTGGTTTGGAAACCAGTATGTAATGCAGTATGTAATGATGAAGGATTATAGTTTTGGGGAGGAGGGTAGAAACTTGGAAACTATTCTTTATTTGTAGAGAAATCTTATTGCACTAGTTGGAAAAAAATTCTTCATATTCGTTTTGTTTATGTAATTGTCAGAAGAGAAATGTCTTTTGTTTCAGAGGCTATATTAGTTGCTATTTTGTTTTTTAGCAACTTTGTTGGATAAATTACTTTAAAATCTGCCTCTGTGGATTAAGCAGAAAATAAATGTAGTATCTACTCTCATGCTAGAGAATAAGATGTTATATATGACACTGAGAGTTCACATAATCTGGGATTTTGTGTAGAAACATAATGGGAAAATTAATAAGCTTTGTTATAGTAAATATACTAAGTAACAACTATACTATAGTAACAACTTAGAAATAGTAATTTGTCTTTATAAATTGAGTACTGTATTCAATACTGAATCACTTTCTGATAACTCTTAACAACTTAGAAAATCAATAAAAAATGTAGTCATCTAGGCTTCAAATACTGGCAACACACTACTCTTTTAGAAGATGCATAGGTCTCAGAGAAAGACAAATACTGTATGATATCATATATATCCACGTATATGTGGAATCTAAAAAATAAACTAGTGAATATAACAGAAAACAAACAGACTCACAGATAAAGAGAACAAACTAGTGGTTACCGGGGGGAGAGGGAAGAGAAGAGGGGCAAGATAAGGGTAGGGAATTAAGACGTACAAACTACTATGTATAAAATAGATAAGCTACATGGATATATGGTACAACACAGGGAATATGGCCAATATTTTATAATAACTATAAATGGAATATACCCTTTAAAAATTGTGAATTGTACTATGTTGTACACCTGAAACTTACATTGTGCCTCAACTATTCCTCAATTAAAAAAGAAAAGAAGATTCAGAGGTCTCATTTTATTCCAGGCTCATTGATTGGTTCAGTAGCTCATGGTAGCCTTGTCTGTTTTCACAATTATTAGAAATATGAGTGGGTAGGACCCAAGAATGAATTTCTGGTCTCTGATATTATCATAGCTATTTTCCTCATGGTAGTAAGGAATTTACTGTGCTTTTGCCATTTTTGTTTTTTTCCAGTTTGAGTATTCCAGGACAATAGCCATCTGACTTTGGTTATTCAATATGCAGAACAGACAAGGATATTGCAGCTATTGCTGTGTGCACTATAATAACCTGGAACAGGTGAGAAGATCCTATTACTATGGTTATACCACAAAGGACCTAGTCGTAACTTTCCCTTCTTTTACGTTTGATTAAATTCATTTATTCCTTCATTGAACAGACCATATTGAGAATCTACTAATGGGCAGATACTGTTTAAGTTTCTAGGGATATGGCCATGAACAAAATCAGTTTCCTTTATTCATGAAGCTTATACTTGAGTGCAGTAAGACAGAAAGTAAGTAGTCATATAAATTTAGTACATAGTATGTCAGATTGTGATAAATGTTATGAGGAAAATAAAATAGGGAAGAGTGTGCGATTTTAGGTAGAGTGGCCAGGTAAGGTTAAGGAAGTGACATTTGAGTTGAGATTTGAATGAAATGCGGGGCCCAGGCTTGCTTATATCTGGGGGAAGAATTTCTGGGTAGAGGGACAGGAGAGCAAGGATAGAGACCCTGAGGCAGAAGAGTGGTTAGCATGCTAACTAAAAGCCGGGAGGCCAATGTGGCTGCAGTGGAGGTCAGGTGGGGGGGTGGATGTTAAGTGACAGGTGAAGAATTCAGAGCATTAGATTTTGTAAGTCATTGTAAGACAAGGTAAGGACTTTGAATTTTATGCTTTGATGCACAAAAGTTTTAAATTTTGCTATAGTTGAATTTGTCTTCTATTGTTACTTGTGTTTTTGGTGTCATAAAAATTGCCTAATCCAAGTTCATGAAGATTGATTCCTATGTTTTCCTGTAAGAGTTTTATAGTTTAGCTCTTACTTTTAGGTCTTTGATTCACTTTGAGTTAATTTTTGTGTGTGATATAATTTAATTATATCCTAAAAGCCCTGTCTTTTAAAAATACAGCCACATTAGTGGTTAGAACTTCAACATAAGAAGTTGGCGGAAGTGGGAGGGGTGGACGCAGTTCAGTCTATAGCATTTACACTGATTGAGTTTTGGATGTTAAACTAATTTTTCATTCCTGGGATAAATTCCACTTGGTCATGGTGTATAATTCCTTTTATATGTTGCTGGATTTGGCTTGCTAGCATTTTGTTGCAGATTTTTGCATATATATCCATAAGGTATATTGTCTGTAGCTTTTTTTTTTTTTTTTTTTTTGGCTGTGTTGGGTCTTCATTGCTGCGCGTGGGCTTTCTCTAGTTGGGGCGAGCGGGGGCTACTCTTCATTGCGATGCTCAAGCTTCTCATTGTGGTGGCTTCTCTTGTTGCAGAGCACGGGCTTTAGGTGCGTGGGCTTCAGTAGTTGTGACATGCGGGCTCAGTAGTTGTGGCATGTGGGCTCAGTAGCTGTGGTGTGAGGGCTTAGTTCCTCTGCAGCATGTGGGATCTTCCTGGACCAGGGATTGAACCCGTGCCACCTGCATTGGCAGGCGGATTCTTAACCACTGCGCCACCAGGGAAGTCCTCGTCTGTAGCTTTTTTTCTCTGTGATGTGTTTGGTTTTGGTATCAGGATAGTACTGGCTTCATAGAATGAGTTGAGTAGTGTTCCTTTCTCTTCTTTTTGTTGGAAGAGTTTGTGAAACATCAAGTATGGAGATTTTGAAATAAGTATTGATGGTAATAGTAGCTGCAGCTTTCTGACCAGGACTGTTAACTTAGAAGATTCTCAAGTTTTTCTTCAGCTGTGGAATTGTCTCATAGGTGAAGCAATCATATAATGAAGCTTCTGCTAGTTCTAAACTGTTTGATCTTTGATGATATCTAAGACAAGTTTATAACATATAAAAATTCTGCTGTTTAGTAGCATTTGTTTTGTTTAATGATCTAATAGTAAACACTTAAATTCATACTAGGAAGAGTTTTTATTATTGTGATTTCTACATCTCTGCCTTTTTAAAAAAGAAATAATTTTTAATGCTGGTTATAAACATGAGGAGGCAGATAATAAATCTCAAGTTCTCTTCAATATTTCTCTCATGATTGAGAAATTATTATATCATCACTTGAATGGAAGATTATTTGTTGAACTTTTGATAATGATAAAACATGTTTATGCTTTAACCACAAGTTCTAGTCAATAAGCATTCAATATAATTTTTTTGCTTAAGGTTTAGAATAATAATTTTTAGACATTTGGATACTCCTGTACTAAACTGACATTTAAAAAGATTCTGTTGATGACAGCTGAGGCAATTTGTACTAACTATAAAAGCTTGAAAAAAAATATACACACACACATATATATGTATATATATAATTCAAAACTTTGGTGAACTACTAAGGCAGTGAAGACATATGGGGCCCAGATCTAGCTGAATATTGAACAGAATATTCAACAGAAGTAATGGAAGCCAAAGGAAAGAAAAGAACTACCAACTTAGAATTCTATACTCAGTAAATAAGGTGAAATAAAATATTTTCAGGAAACAAAAATTAAGGGAATTTATCACCAGCAGACACTTACTAAAGGAAATACTAAAAAGAGTTTTTCAGGTAGAGGGAAAATGATTCCAGTTGGAAGCTCAGAGATACAGGAAGGAACGAAGAGCAATGGAAAGGTAAATAGGTGGGCAATGTAAATGAATAATATCTTGTGAGATTAACAACAGTGGCATATAAATTGGAAGGGGAGTAAATTGAGCTAATACCTAAGGACCTTGCATTGTTCAAGAAGAGAGTGGGGACTTCCCTGGTGGTCCAGTGGTTAAGACTCGGCACTTCCAATGCTTCCAATGCAGGGGGTGCAGGTTGATCCCTGGTCAGTAGAACAAAGATTCCACAAGATCCCACATGCCGTGCGGCATGGCCAAATAAAAAAAAAAGAGAGAAGGAGAGTAAAAGTAACAAGTACTTTTGATCGGTCAGGGTTGCATGTTGTAATCTGTTACCACTAATAGACTAGGAAAAAGTCTATACAAAATATAGATCTTTATAGTCTATATAAAATTGGAATAATAAAAAATAGTCCACAAGAAAATAAGAAAGCAGAGAAATAGGGACACTGTGTAGGCAAGAATAGAATAATAAGACAGATTTAAAAATAAAAACAAGAATTAACTACAAATATATCAGTAATAAATTAAGTGAAAATAGACTTGATGCTTGAATTAAACTATGTTCAATATTTTATCAGAGGTCCTAGTCAGGGAAATAAAGAAAGAAAAAGAAAGGAAAATGATAAAGATTAGAGAAGAAGAAATAAAACTGTTACTATTTGTATACAGTGTGATTGTGCACAAAGAAAATCCTAAAGATATTTAGATGAACTATTAGAATTGATAAGAGATTTTAAAAAACGTTTGGGCCAACATAAAAATAAATTGTCTTTTTAGAGTAAATATATATATGTATAACAATCACTTTGCTGTACACATAAAACTGACATAATATTGTAAGTTAACTATACTTCAATAAAACATAGTTAGAAAAAAAGAATAAAAAAATTGTCTTTCTATATATAAACACCACATAGAAGATGAGATTTGAAGAAGATATTTACAACAGCATGAAAAATCATCAACTTTTAAGGAATACGTATAAAAAATACGTATAAGATTTTTATACAGAAAACTAAACATTGAGAGAAATTTAAGAAAAATTTAAAAATTAAATAATTGGTATGATATACCATGTTCATGGATTGGAAAAATCAATGTTCTGAACATGTCAGTTCTGCCCAAACCTATATATTGAGTCAATGAAATTCTATTAAAAATTTCCAGCAGTTTTTTTTTTAAATAAAAAGTAAGCCAATTCTAAAAATATATATGGACATGCAAAAGACCAACAAGACTCAGGGTAATCTTAAAGAAGAACAAAGTCAGAGGGCTTACTGTCCCAGATATAGAAACCTATTATTATGTCATAATCATTAAGACAATGGTGCAAAGTTAGAAAGACCATGGAAATAAATCAGAAAGTCCAGAAACAGATGTATATGTGTATATTTGATTTGTGACAAAGATGGCACTAAAGAGCAGTGAGGAGTAGGCTTTCTTCAATAAATGATACTGGATCAATTGTTTATCCATAGGGCAAAAAAAATGCAATTTTATTGCTAACTCATCCTGGTTACAAAAATCAATTCCATGTAGATTGTAGATGTGAGTATTGTAGGTAAAACAATAAAGTTTCTAGAAACAGATATGAGAAAATCTTCATGACTTCGAGGTGAGGAGAGATTTCTTAAACCGGTCACCAAAAGTACTGGCAAAGAAAAAAATTGGTAAATTGGACTGCAATGAAGTTAAGAAACAATGGAAGACAATTAAGAAAGTGAAAAGGTACCCTGGGAAAGATGCCAGATTTACTTTGTGTGTGTGTGTGGGGGGGGGGGGCACCAATAAAACTTTATTTATGAATGAACACACACACACACACACACACACACACGCACACACATACACAAAAGAAAGTGAAAAGGCAAGCCACAGAGAGGAAGATGATACAGATCTTCCTCAACTTATGATGGGATTACATCCTGATTATAATTTGAAAATATCTTAGGTTGAAAATGCATTTAACACACCTAACCTACTGAATATCAGAGCTTACCTAGCCTACCCTAAAAGTACTCAGAACACTTCATCAGCCTACAATTGGGCAAAATCATTTATGCAAAGCCTATTTTATAATAATTGAGTAGCTCATGTAATTTATTGAATACTGTACAGAAAGTGAAAAACAGAATGGTTTTAAGTGTATGGGTTGTTTACCCTCCTGATAGTGTGACTGATCTTCCTCTTCCTCTGAGTCCCCTCCCATGGGCACAGGTCCAACCTAATCGCTTGCTTTTCTTCCCTTCCTAACCATCCTATGTGTGTATCTTTCTTCCAGCCTTGGTTGTACAGGAGTCCTTTTACCCATTTCCAGTTAGTTTTCAGTAAGAATTGTTCCACATGTAGATGTATTTTTGATATGTTCGTGAGGAGAAGTGAGCTCCACATCCTCTAATATTCTGCATTGATTTGAGCTCCCCTTATGGTTTTCAGATGCATATTTTAGAATTGCTTTATAGAAAGGGTATATTAATTTATACTTCTACTAGGTGTATAATGAATTTATATTGTGACACTCTCACTACTAATGAGTATTACCCATTTAAAAATATTCATTTTCTTTTTACTTTATAGCATATATCCAGTGATCAGCACAGATACTTGACCACACAGAGTAGACAATGGATGGGTACCACTAGTTTGATGGAACGTTTCTTGCAGGATGTACTGAGGCACCACCCATATCATTATCAAGAAAGCAGGTAAAGTAACTGAGTGGAATAATATTAGCACAAAGTTAGTTATATGTTACAGTAAATGTTTGTGTTAATTGTTCTAATACTTCCTAAAGTGAACCTTCGAATCAAGGAATATAACATGAAATTTTATCTAGTAACTTACCTTTGCAATTATTTAAAATTTTTTCCTAGCTTAGGTAAGAAATTTCACTCTAAAAGTTATGGACTACACTATGCTTTTTCTAAAGAAAAGTCTTAGGCCGATAAATAATTATATATCATTAAGGTGTTTTATAAGGATGTCACAGGATTAAACAGGGTAAAAAGGTGGGAGCAAACATAACTTTTACAAGATTAGTAACCAAAAAGTTGGTGACAGTAGCCAAGTAAAGGTGGTTAAGGTAAAAACTAAGTTAATTCCACATTAGTGGAACTATTTGCTATTTTGTCAAATAGAATTGGCTCTTTCTATAATTTGTCAGTATCTTGATAGCTTACTCTCGTATTAATTTATTTTGGTTTTAATAAAAATAAATATTTTGATAACACTTAAAAAAGTTAAATGTCCTATGTTAAAGAAGAACTTTGGTAGAAAATCAGATTCTGTACTGTGGTGAGTTTGCAGCTACAGCTATATAAGATAAGGCAAAATAGATCATTAGCACATCTGTGCAGAATTAGTTGAGTTCAGCACTAGCAGCAGAAAAAAGGATAAACTTCTTGAACGCTTTGCAAGTCACCAACCTAGAACTTAGTAAATAGTGAAAAAGTTTTAATGGGGAAAAGTCAGGAAAAAAAATATGTGGTTTTCATAGAGAATGGACTTGAGGACGTGGGGAGGGGGAATGGTAAGCTGGGACGAAGTGAGAGAGTGGCATGGACATATATACATTACCAAATGTAAAATAGATAGCTAGTGGGAAGCAGCTGCATAGCACAGGGAGATCAACTCAGTGTTTTGTGACCCCCTAGAGAGGTGGGATAGGGAGGGTGGGAGGGAGACGCAAGAGGGAGGGGATATGGGGATATATGTATACATATAGCTGATTCACTTCATTATACAGCAGAAACTAACACAACATTGTAAAGCAATTATACTCCAATAAAGATGTTAAAAAAAAATTATGTGGTTTCTTAGCTGGTGGAAAGATGGAATTAGCCTATCTTGGGGTCACTATAAATTACCAGTTTATAGTGTATATAAACAATGCTTCAACAAACATATTTGTACATGCAACGTTTTCTGTGGAGTAGATTCCTAGAATTTGAACTTTTGGGCTAAAGTTTATGGACACTAAAAAATATTTTTTATTTTTTAACTTTTCATTTTGGAATAATTTCAGGCTTACACAAATTTAGCTGCAAAACTGGTACAAGGAATTCTTGTGTAACTTTTACCTAGCTTCCCCAAATGTTAAATCTAAAATAACCACAGTACAGTGATCAAATCCATGAAATTACATTGATACCATACTATTTACAGACCTGATTCAGATTTTGTCAGTAGTGTTACTAATGTCCTTTTTTTGGACCAAGATTCCGTCCAGGACCACAGTTGTCACAGTTCCTTACTTTCCCTTAATCTCGAGTAGTTCCTCAGTCTGTCTTTGCTTTCAAGACCTTGACACTTTTTAAAAGAGTACTGGCCAGTTATTTTGTAGGATATTCCTAAATTTGGGTATGCCTGATGTCTTTTCATTTTGTTGATGGTCTCCTTTACTGTGCAAAAGCTTTTAAGTTTAATTAGGTCCCATTTGTTAATTTTTGCTTTTGCTTCTATTGCTCTAGGAGATGGATCCAAAAAAATATTGCTGCGTTTTATGTCAAAGAGTGTTCTGCCTATGTTTTCCCTAGGAGTTTTATATTATCTAGTCTTACATTTAGGTTTTTAATCCATTTTGAGTTTATCTTTGTATACGGTGTTATAGAATGTTCTAATTTCATTCTTTTACATGTAGCTGTTCAGTTTTCCCAGCACCACTTACTGAAGAGACTATCTTTTCTCCATTGTATATTCTTTCCTCCTTTGTCATAGATTAATTTACCATTAGTGCGTGGGTTTATTTCTTTTTATTTATTTATTTATTTAGCTGTGACGGGTTGTAGTTGCAGCACACGGGCTCTTTCGTTGCAGTTCGTGGGCTTCTCTCTTGTTGTGGCACATGGGCTCCAGAGCACGCGGGCTCAGTGGTTGTGGTGTGCAGGCCTAGTTGCCCCGTGGCATGTGGGATCTTAGTTCCCCAACCAGGGATCAAACCCACGTCCCCTTCATTGGAAGGCAGATTCTTAACCACTGGACCACCAGGGAAGTCTGCATGGGTTTATTTCTGAGCCCTCTGTCCTGTGCCATTGATCTATGTGTCTGTTTTTGTGCCAGTACCATCCTGCTTTGATTACTGTAGCTTGGCAGTATAGTCTGAAGTCAGGGAGTGTGATTCCTCTAGCTCTGTTCTTCTTTCTCAAGATTGTTTTGGCTATTCAGGGTCTTTTGTGTTTCCATACAACTTTTAAAATTATTTGTTCTGGTTCTGTGAAGAATGCCATTGATATTTTGATAGGGATTGCAGCAAATCTGTAGGTTGTCTTGGGTAGTATGGTCATTTTAACAATATTGATTCTTCCAGGAACACAGTGTATCTTTCCATCTGTTTGTGCCATCTTCAGTTTCTTTCATCAGTGTCTTATAGTTTTCTGAGTACAGGTTTTTTGCCTCCTTAGGTGTATTCCTTGGTATTTCATTCTTTTTGATGTGATAGTAAATGGGATTGTTTCCTTAATTTCTCTTTCTGAGAGTTCATTGTTAGTGTATAGAAATGCAACAGATTTCTGTATATTAAGTTTGTATCCTGCAACTTTATCAAATTCTTTGATGAGCTCTTGTAGCTTTTTTTGGTGGCATCTTTAGTATTTTCTATGTATAGTATCATGTCATCTGCAAACAGTGACAGTTTTACTTCTTCCTTTCCATTTTGGATTTCTTTTATTTCTTTTTCTTCTCTTGTTGCTGTGACCAAGACTTCTAAAACTATGTTGAATAAAAATGGTGAGCGTGGGCATCCTTGTCTTGTTCCTGATCTTGGAGGAAATGCTTTCAACTTTTCCCTGTTAAGCATGTTGTTAGCTTTGGTTTGTCACATATAGCCTTTATTAAGTTGAGGTATGTTCCCTTTATGCCCACTTTCTGGAGAGATTTTATCATAAATGGATGTTGAATTTTGTCGAAAGCTTTTTCTGCATCTATTGAGATGATCATATGGTTTTTATTCTTCAATTTGTTAATATGGTGTATCACATTGATTGATTTGAGTATATTGAAGAATCCTTGCATCCCTGGGATAAATCCCACTTGTTCATGGTGTATGATCGTTTTAATGTGTTGCTGGATTCTGTTTGCTAGTATTTTGTTGAGGATTTTTGCATCTATATTCATCAGTGATATTGGTCTGTAATTTTCTTTTTTTGTAGTATCTTTGTCTGGTTTTGGTATCAGGGTGATGGTGGCCTCAGATTGATTCAGAAGTTTTCCATCCTAACCTTACACCTAAAGGAACTAGAGAAAGAAGAACAAACAAAACCCAAAGTTAGTAGAAGGAAAGAAATGATACAGATCAGAGCAGAAATAAATGAAATAGGGACTTCCTTGGTGGCGCAGTGGTTAAGACTCCACCTGCCAGTGCAGGGGACATGGGTTTGATCCCTGGTCCGGGAAGATCCCACGTGCCATAGAGCAACTAAGCCCGTGTGCCACTACTACTGAGCCTGAGCTCTAGAGCCCACGAGCCACAACTACTGAGGCCACGCACTGCAATTACTGAAGCCCGCATGCTCTAGGGCCCGCGTGCCACAACTAATGAGCCCGCGTGCTGCAACTACTGAAGCCTGTGTGCCTAGAGCCTGTGCTCTGCAACAAGAGAAGCCACCATAATGAGAAGCCCACACACCGCAACGAAGAGTAACCCCCACTTGCCGCAACTAGAGAAAGCCCGTGCGCAGGAATGAAAACCCAACGCAGCCAAAAAAAAAAAAAAATTTAAGAAAGTGATATAATAAAAAAAATGAAATAGAGACTTAGAAAAAAAAGAAAAGATCAATGAAACTAAAAGCTGGCTCTTTGAAAAGATAAACGAAATTGATAAGCCTTTAGCCAGACACATCAAGAAAAAAAGGGAAAGGGCCCAAATCAATAAAATCAGAAATGAAAAAAGAGAAGTTATAACCAACACCACAGAAATACAAAGGATCATAAGAGACTACTGTGAACAGCTATATGCCAATAAAATGGACAACCTAGAAGAAATGGTCAAATTCTAGAAATGTATCAATACAATCTCCCAAGACTAAACCAGGAAGAAATAGAAAATATGACCAGACCAATTACCAGTAATGAAATTGAATCAGTAATTTAAAAACTCTCAACAGACAAAAGTCCAGGACCAGACAGCTTCACAGGTGAATTCTACCAAACATTTAGAGAAGAAAATTTTAATTCTTGATAGACATTTCCTGGAAGGCTATACCAATTTATATATAATTTATTGCATAAATTGTATATATATGTATATACACGAGTAGTATATGACAGTGCTCATTTCCTGTCACTCTTGCCAACATTGGGATTATCAACCTCTTTCTTTCTCCCTAAAATAATAGGCCAAAAAGTGTCTCTTAATTAACCTTTATTTATTTATGAGTAAAGTAGAATTTCTCTTTCTATATAGTTATTAGAAATATATTTATCCTATGGATTGTTTTTTCATATACTTTGCTTATTTTTCCATTGAATTGTTTGTATATTTTAGGTTTGTATGCAATATTTATGAATAATAGTTCTTTGTATTTTAAATGTTATTTATATTTTAAATATCAGAATCTGTCATGTGTTTATCAACTGTATATGTTATTTTTTACCATATAGAAAGAAACATTTTGACACAATCTAAGGAGAATTTTTCTTTATGGCTTCTTTCATGTCTTTTTCTTAATTCCATTGTCTCTTCTTTTAAATATTTTTAATCTTCTTGGAATTTATTTTTATAAGTGTTATGTAGCAGTACTTATTTTTTAAATAAATATATACTAATTATCTCCACTGATATAAAACATCACCTGTAACATAAAATTCTTGTGTTTGTGTGTGTGTATCTACATCTACTTCTATATCTATATATTGGATTTTGAATACCATTTTCTTTCCTTGAATGTTTTTAATCCCATGCCAATACCACATTACTTAATTATGTTTATAAGCTTTCTAAATTATACAGTTCATCTTTAAAAAATTTCATCTCTCTTCCCCCCCTTGTCTAGACATTGTTGGTTTTTGTATTATTTTAGACTTCTTGAAAATCAGCTCTTGCTTTATTTTTGTTTCCTATTTATTGGTCTTTCTTTTTCTTAATTTATATCTTCAAGTTTCCTGAGGTAGGGGGATTTGGTTATTTTTCTGTCTTTTTGAATTAGGTGCTCATTTAATTAATTTCTGTTTACTAATTCTTATTTTAATGGGAAATTTAAAAGTGTGAAGTTTTCATTTTGATCACGTCTCATAGATTTAATATATAGTTATTTATTTTGTTTGTAGATAGTTTAAAAATTTTTCCTTTTTAGCATAAGAGTTATATAAAAGAGTGGTTTTTAACCTTTAATGGTTACACTTTTGGAGGGCTTTTTTTGTTGTAAAATTAGTTTAAAATGAGTAGAAATACAGATTGTGATTTAGTTGTTAATTTTAAACACACACAAATACAGATACAAATTTTGGGGGATTTCCAACTTGTTTGATTTTATGATTCTGCCTTCCTTTCTTTTCTTAGCCAAATGTTACAAAATTAATTTTATTTTGAGACTCTGTCTTCTAGGAATCTTGCCCAGGGTAGGAAGAAAATAACATTTATTATGCATTTAATAAAAATCTTAAACAGATGTTAGAGTATTTTTATGGATTTTTTCCCCCTTGCTTTTTAGATCAGTGCAAAATGAGAGACTTCATATGACTACTGTGTCACCTTCTGGAGTGGTTCCGAATGATGATTTTGTTCCTGAAATAATGACTGAGGATGCTACTGGAGTCAGAGAAGAGATGTCTTCCAAGGCTTTTGAACCTGTTGAAGAGCTGTATTCTAGACCTAGTAAATCTCAGGAATATATACAGAGTGTTTCAATTCGACCATCAGTTATTCAAAAACTGGAGAAAGGACAGCAGCAGCCCTTGGAGTTCATTCATAAAATTGGGAGCAGTATGAAAGAATTTAATCCAGTTGGTATTGGTCATGCTACAAATAATAGACAAAATGTAATATGTTCATCAGTGATTTCTAATGCTCCTGTTAGTTGTTTACCTGAAAGTTCTCATGAAAGACCAGTTACAACTAATGCTACTACTGGGTTACCACTAGGATCCCATTTGGATTCAGTTAACAAATGTGACCCAAACAAAGTTGACAAATACTTTAAACAGCTAGACAGGGGCTTTAGAAACCCTATGCTGTCATCCCATCCAGAAAATTCTTCAGTAACATACCAGAAACCTAAAGAATCAAACAGGAAATCTTTATGTATAAATTCAGATAAATTGGCTATACAGGAAGATGTAAAATCTCAGGGTAAAACTTTGTCAACTGGCTCTAAAGTCCATGAATTTGTGGGTGCTGAAGGCTCCTTAAAATTGGAATCTCTTTCCAGATTAACAAACCCAGCAGTCAACCTGAATAAAACTGACATGCCTTCTAATAAAGGAATCTTTGAAGATGGCATTCCAAAGTACCATGAGAAATTCTTTCCTAATATGGATCATACCCAAGAAGGAAAGCATTTGGTTTATAACAAGTCAGCCTTTTTGGAACAGAAGATCTCAGTGAGTTCTGAAATCAAGTTTGCTGGTGGCTATCTTCAGTCAGCATCTGATCACCATGAAGAGGCTGTGCCAGACCTTTGGAAGGAGGAGCAAATTGACCAAGAATATAAGAACTGTGAATCAAGAGGTTCTGAAATGAGTTTTGATGGCAGTTCCTCTTTTTATTCACTGACAGACCAATCTAAAGTGACTGCCAAAGAAATAAACCTCTTAAAGGAAGTACGTGCTGATTTGCAGTATAAGAACAATAAATCTTGTGTTTCTGAAATAAGCTCTGATTGTGATGGCTCCCTTCAGTTGACTTCCAACCAAACTCAAGTAATTGTTAAAGATGTAAGTGTTCAGAAGGCAATGCATATTAGGCTGGTTGATGAAAGCTATGAATCTAGTGATTCTGAGATGAATTTTGATTGTGATGCCTCACTTCAGTCAACTGATAACTACCCCCAACAGCCTGAAAAAGAAGTAAACCTTCCCAAGGGGGCACACGTTGGCTTGGTTGATATGAACTATGGATCTAGTAGCTCTGAAATAAGTGCTGATTCTGTTTTCTCACTTCAGTCAGTGGTTGACCAATTCCCAGTGGCTGTCACAGAAACAAAACTTTGGAAGAAGGTTCACATTAGCTTGGTTGATAAGAACTATGGATCGAGTTGTTCTGAAACAAGTTTCGATTGTGATGTTTCTCTTCAGTCAGTAGTTGACCATCCTCACCTGGCTGTCAAAGAAAGAAACCTGGAGGATAGGCTTGTCTATCTGAAAGATAAGAATCGTAAGCCTAGTAGTGCTAAAGCACATCTTGATTGTGATGTCTCTCTTCAGACCATGACTGATGAACCTCAGAGGGCTGTTGAAGAAATCTATCTTCTGAAAGAGAAGAATGACGTTGTGGATATGAACTGTGGGTCTCATGGTCCTGAGATGAATTTTCATCTGATGAAAACAGATGCTCAGTTAGTGCCTGACCAATCCCAAGTGACAGTTAAAGAAGTAAACGCTCAGGAAGTAGCTCTTGACCTGGAGAATAAGAGTGTTAAATCTAGCATTTCTGATCTAAGTTTTGATTCTCATGCTTCTCTTTATCCATCAGCTAATGATCAACCTCAGGGGGCTTGTGGTGAAATAAATCTGAAAGCGTTAAATGTTGATATGGAAGTTAAGAGCTATGGGTGCTCCAGTTCTGAGCTGAGTTTTGATTCCGATCCTCCTCTTATGTCAGTTACTGAGTATACTGAGCTGGATGTTGAAGAAATAAGGAAGAAGCACATTAACCTGGAAGATGAGAGCTTTGAGTCAATTAGTTCCAAAATAACTTTTGATTCTGATATTCCTCTTCACTCAGTAGTTGACCAATCTCAAGTAGCCATTTATGTGGAGGAGTCTATTGATCTGGGAAATAAGAGTAATGAATCTTGTGTTTCTGAAATAACTTTTGATTCTGATATACCTCTTCATTCAGGGATTTATCAACCTGAAGTAGCTGCTAAAGAAACATTCATTCAGAAAGAAGAGTATATACACTTAGGAGGGAAGGATGATGAACGCACTGCTTCTGAAATAAGTTTGGATTCTTATATCCCTTTTCACTCAGTGATTAACCATCCAGAAGAAGCTGTTAAAAAGCTAAATCCTCAAAAAGAAGAGTGGGTACCCTTAGAAAATAAGGAAAATGAACCTTGTGGTTCTGAATTAAGTTTTGATTGTGATGTTTTTTGTTCAATGACTGGATGTTCTGAAGATCCCATTAAAGAAAGAAACCTGAAAGAGGAGATTATACACTTAGAAAGTAAGGGTAATGTACCTGTTGTTTCTGAAAGCAGTATGAAGTCTGATATTTCTTTTCATTCAGTGACTGATCATCCTGACATAGCTATTAAAGAAATAAACCAAAAAGAAGAACATGTAAATTTAGCAGATAAGGGTAATGAGTTAAGTGTTTCTGAAACAAGTTTGGATTCCGATATCCCTCTTCAGTCAGTGATTCACAAACCTGAAGTAGTTGTTAAAGAACTATGGCTTCAAAAAGAAAAGCATGCTAAGTTAAAAGGTAAAAGTGCTAAATTTAGTGGTTCTGAAATAAATTTAGATTCTGATTATTCAATGACTGAACCTCAAATAGCTGTTAAAGAAATAGATGTTCAGAAAGAAGAACATGTTGTTCTAGAGAACAAGAGTGATAAATATAGTGGTTCTGAAATAATTTTGGACTCTGATGTCCCTCTTCAGTCAATGAATGAAAAACCTCAAATAACCATTTTAAAGGAGGACCATGTTGACCCAGAAGATGAAAGTACTGGACCTAGAGGTTTTGAAAAAAATTTGGGTACTGATACCCCTCTTCATTCAGTCATTGACCAACCTCGACTAGCCCTTTTGAAGGAAAAACATGTGGATCTGGCAGACACAAACAATGAATCTAGTGATGGCAAAATAGCTTTTCATTCTGATGACCCTCTTCAGCCATTGACTGAACAATTTCAGGAAGTGCTTGTAAAAACAAACCTGTGGAAAGAAGAGGATATGGGCCAGAAGAATAAGGTTGATGAACCTAATGCTTCTAAATTAATACATAATTCTGACGTTTCTCTTCTGTCTGTGTCTGATCAAACTGAAGTAGCTGTTAAACGAATAAACCTCAAGAATGAAGGTCATGTGTACTTGGAAGATAAGAACAGCCAATATAGTGGTTCTGAAATGAGTTTGAATTCTGATCTCTTGGTTCAGTCAATAGTTGATCATCCTCAGATAACTATTTTGGAGCAGGAGCATACTGAGCTAGAGGATAAGCACAATCAATCTTGTGGTTCTGAAATAAGTTTTGATTCCGATGACCCCCTTCAGTCAGTGGCCAACCAGCTTAGAGAAACTGTTAAAGAAGTAAGCCTTTGGAAGAATGAAGTTGACATGGAAGATAAGAGAGATGAATCTAAGTGTTTTGAAATTGTGTATGATTCTGATGTCCTTTTTCAGTCAGTGGCTGGCCAAACTAAAGTTGTTAAGGAGATCAACCTTTGGGAGGAGCATGTTGACTTGGAAGATAAGGTTCTCAAACCTAGTGATTCAAAAATAAATTTTGTTTCTGATGAACCTCTTCAGTCTGTGGCTAACGAAACTCAAGAGGCTATTACAGAAATAAGTCTTCTGAGGGAGGGACATGTTTGTCTGGGTACTAAGAGCTATGAACCCAATGATTCTGAAGTCATTTATGTTTCAAATGCCCATCTCCAATCAGTGGTTGAGCAACCACACATATTGGAAGAGCAACAAGCCAGTTTGGAAGATAAGAGCAATGATCCTTGTGGTCCTGAAATAAGTTTTGTTTCTGATGATCCTCTTCAGTTAGTGACTAGCCAGCTTCAAAAAGCTGTTGAAGAAATAGGTCTTTGGGAGGAAGACCATATTTACCTGGAAGATAAGAGATATAAACTAGGTGATTTTGAAGTAAGTTATGATTCTGATGTTGACTTCATAGCTGGGCATTCTCCTGTGGCTGTCAAAGAAATAAACTTGCAAGAGAAGGATCATGACCTTCATAAGAACTGTGAACTTAGTGTTTCTGAAATAAAATGTGATTCTGGTGTTCATCTTCGGTTAGAAGTTGACCAACCTCAAGTGGTTTGCAAAGAAGTAAACCTTCAGATGGAAAAGCATCTTGGCATGGAAGAAAGAGTCAGTGAACCTAGTGATTCTGAAATGATGTGTGATTCTGATGTTCCTCTTCAAATAGTGATAAACGAACTTCAAGTGTCAGACAAAGAAACAAATCTTCAGAAGATGTTATTTGTGGACCTGATGACCAGTGATAATGACTGTGAAATGATTTCAGATTCTGATGTCCCTTTTCAGCCAGTGATTGACTCACCTCAGATGACTGTCAATGAAATCAGCTGTATAAATGCAGAAAGTTTTGTTCCAGAAGATGAGAACTGTGACTCTTGTGATTCTGAACTAGGATATGTTTGTGAATCCTCTCCTCAATCAGTGACAAACCATTCCAAAAAGACCTTTAAAGTTGTAAACCAGAAGCAAGACTATATTATTCTGGAAGAGACAAGCTGTGAGCCTTATATTTCTGAACTAAGTTTTCAAATTGATGCCTCTCATCAGTCCATGACTTCCCAGTCACAAGAGCCTGGAAAAAAAAAGGCCAAATATATTGACCCCGAGGATAAGAGCCGTCAATCTAATCGTCCTAAAAGAAATTTTGAACGGGAGGAGACTTCTCAGCCAGTGACTCAGCAACGGCAGAAGGCTAACAAAGGAGTCAACCTTTGGAAAGATGTAGAAAATATTGGCCTAAAAGATAAGAACTGTGAATCTAGTGTTTCTGCAATGGATTGTAATGCATCTCCTGAGTTGGTGATTCATCAAATGCCTGATAAAGAAAACCTTTTGAAGTTAAAACATACCGATCTAGAAAGTATGAGCTGTGAACCTTGTGGTTCTGGGATGAATTTTCAATGTGATCCCTCTCTTCAGTCTGACAACAACCAGCCTCAAGAAGCTGTTAATAAAATAGACCTATTTGAGAAGATGTCTTTTGACCTGAAAGAAACAAACCATAATTCCCATTCAGGCTCTGTTCCCATGGTTGATTCTATACGGAACCTGGAAAAAGCAAAGGAAGTCATAGAAGATGATCCTGATGAACCAGTTCTTGAAGGCTTGCCTCATGTCCCTCCTTCATTTGTGGGGAAAACGTGGTCTCAGATAATGAGAGAAGGTGACGTGAAAATTAATGCTCTCGTGAAGGAATTTAAGAAAGGTCGTTTCCACTGTTACTTTGATGATGACTGTGAGACCAGGAAAATTAAAAAAAAAAAATCGAACGAAGGAAAAAAGATTACCTGGACTGACCTCAATCAGGACACTACATCAATTCAAGTTCTTTCAGATTGTGATGATAATGCAGGTGGTATTTCAGATATTGATGACTTTTCAGTGGCCTTAGATAAACCTAGCCATTATCCTTCAGCAAAGAAGCATTTTGAACAAACATGCCAAGTGGCTTCTCCATGCCAAGCTATAAAAGTCAGCCATGGAACTCAAACCAATCTCGCAAGTCACCCAGGGACAAAAAGAAGAATAACTGGACAAGAGAAAGACTCTCCAGTAAGGAAGCGTTTACTTTTACAGAATGACAGAAAAACAAGAAAGAAAGTAAAAATTGGAAAAGTCGAATTTCCTGAATCATGTATTACAGTTTTGAAGCCTTTGCAACCAAATGCCTTAATTTATGTTCTTTCTTCAAATATTAAGCTGAAGAAAGGTGAATCCAACAACTTCTCTAAAAGGAGGCACGGTAGTAGAAATAATTGGGATCTTAGCATACAGTACAAATTTAACCAGAGTTCCTTTAATTGTTATGACCCATTGAATAAGCAGATTGTAATTGATCCTTCTTTGAACATAGAAGTACCAGGGCCTGACAGGAATAACTGTGTGGAAATTCATTTTAGCCACCTAAATTCTAATGCAGGAGATGATGATACTTATGTACAAAGCTCTGCTTCGGCACCTTTTATGACAGTGTCAGTAGGACATGAATTAATGTCACATCAGGAGGCCAGTGAATCTGTGTTTCTGGAAAAATCCAAGATTTTGAATTCTAGTGAAGTTTCAAAACAAAGTAATTTCCAGTCAACTCTTTTAAATCATGATGTTGCCAAAATTTCTCTGAAATCGATTGGAAATAAGTTTTTGGAAAGTAAAAGGAAAATTCAGAGAAGGAAGGTGACAACTAATAATAAGCCAGGTTTTCCCAAAGAAGGTTGTAGACCAGTTATTTCCCAGCAAAAAACCAGAATTGCTTCAGAAAAACGGTCGATTTGGATTCAGACCAAACTAAGTGATATAATTAAAAAGTATATTCCAAAATACTCTGTTTTTTTGCGTCACAAATATCGGTCCAGGAGCACTTTTGTTAGGATGCATCTTAAGAAGAGAAAATCTGATGTCAGTAGGTTAAAGAAGGCAAAGAGACCAGCTAAAATGCTTTCAAAGGCCTCGGTTCCATCAGCTGGAGCTGAAGAGCAGTCAAAAGCTATAGCAAGCTCTTCTCCCAAGCAACCTGTGCGGGGCTCTTCTGCCGTTGCAGGAAATAAGAAGAATGGTAATAAAAAACGCCCTAGAAGACAACGAAGAAAGCCTTCTAGACCTGTTAGAACATATGCTTTGAGAAGTTCGTATTCTGGTATACCATATTCTGACAGAATGAGGACTCGGCTCTCTAACAAATCGTGAGGTAATGAGGTAAACTAGAGGTGTTTCTATTAAGGGCTAGTTGAGGATTCAGTACTTCAATTGAAAATATATTTGGTACCTAGTGTACATAGCTTTCCTAACTTTGGTGAAAAAAATGAACCTTCAACTATTTTGCTATAGACTTATTTTTCAGAACTTTTATATTAATTTAAAGTTAGTGTTTAGGGTCCTTTTTTTTTTAAATTAAAAAACTTCCTTTGTCCATTTGCTGTGGAAGAGCTTCATCTTAATTTATATCACATAATTTAGCACAATATATACAACTTTCTTCCTCAAACCATGTCCCTCTTATTTATTTTTTATGATTGTGTCTCTCATGTCAGCAGGTTATATTGCAAGAATGGATGTGGCAAACATAAAATGCTTTTTTACTTTTTAAAAATTGGAACAAATGAATATGTAGTTATTTTCTGTATGTTTCAGAGTGGCATTGTCAATATCGTATTCTAACTGGATAATTAAAAAGAAGAAACTCTGATTATCTCAGCTTTTGAGTGGGATTAACCTAAATAATCACACACAAACTATAATTTATCTTTCTTTTAAAAGCATTGCAGAGAATGAGATTTCATAAACTTTAATCCAGTTTTAAAAACTGCCTGGTGATTTTACATACATAACACAAACTCTTCCTTCTTCATTTAAACTGGATCTGCAGGTATCTAACTTTCCTCATTTGGACACATGCGTACATGCAATCTCTGTAGGTTTTTCTTTAGCATTATTAGACCTTAAGGGGAAAATGATCTTGCCAGCGTGATTATGCTTTTCTACCACCCTTTTTCCCCTCCACCTGAAGCGTCAGTGGTTTAATGTGAAAATCCAGTTATCTTATGGCCTTATCTCTTAAAAATATTTTAGATATTTCCATATCCTTTTTTAATAGCTTGAACTGAAATGACTGGTTTGGTAATTTGGGCAGACCATTAATTGTTGTTATTAATAAGTTATAATCTTAATAATTCAAAAGATCTAATAAAACTGATAAGTGGAGACCCATTTTGCAAGTGAAAAACTATTTGTGCGTTGGTTTGGCTTTCCTTCAATTTGCTAACTGATTTTGGTAGTTCACCTAAAAATGTCAAGATATGCAGTTTAGGTCTGAGGTACTCAGAAAATCTTTAGATCCTTTATTCAGGGATACTGGTTGAGCTGGTACAGATAGTTATCCTGTTAAGCCAAGGATCCTGGGTCCTTTTCTATCATTGATGTTAAAGGGAAACATGAATTTCAGCTACTACATTGTATAAACCATATTTTATTGAAACTAGATCAGTGTACCATGATTTCAGAGATAAAAATTTGTTATCTTAGAAGTAAGTATAGTGTAACAGTTGGTTTCTAAATGTAGTTTTATTTCAGGGGCCATTATTTAATCTGTGGGTATGTTATGGTGTTATGTTGCAATTTCTTTACTTCTAAATTTAAAACAGTAATTATATTGAAAAAAATGGACAAATGTTTATATTTTTAGTTGCAAAGCAACTTCAACTTTGCCTCATATACAAATATTTTAATTTCCTTTCTTAAAATATCTGTAAACCACTAGTTTAAAATAATCCTCCAATTTGAATTTAGGAAGAAAACTGTCCTACTGATTAGGAAGTAAACAAGCAGCTAATTCATAAAAATATTCTATTTGTGGGTATTGGTGTCTTTTTTCCTTGTGAAGTAGACACATAATTCCCTTGAGTACTGTTGGTAGGCATTCTGCCATCTTTTAGTGTCAGTTTAAAAGCAAGAGATCATATGGAAAAAATGTACCATGTAATTATGATGTATCATATCTATTGTGATTACATCGTGCACAGAGAATAGTTCTTATAATTCAAGTGATCAAAAACTTGAAGTTGAAAAAAATTACTGCCTTTTTCACATTGGAAACTTCTAAGTACCATTTTTTTTTAGAGGAAAAGGTTTATATCTGAATTATATTAAAGTATAAAATAGTCCTGATGATTTTTTTTAAACATTTTGGAAATGTTTACTAAGTTCCTATAATCATCATTATTTTAGACAGGCTTGAAAACTTGAAATTGTAAAAGTTATAATGGAAATTAAATAAACAGTGAATAACTTTCAGAATTTGGTAGGATACAAGAGTGCCCCTCTGTCAAAATTTGTTTTGGCTTAATTTGCATATTAGGTAAAAATTGGATGTTTTTTGTGTATTCAAGTATGCATTAAATTCTTTTAATAGTAAAAAATCAAATTATAACCATAGTGAATATTTTTATTAATCTTGTCCTTGTTCAGTATCTTGCATAGATGTTTACTATAATTGTTCCAAATTGTGCAGTATGTAGACAATGTTGTGTGAAGTGTGTTTTGGATTTGTGCATTTAACTTTTTTGTGTAACTAGGGCTCTGAGTGACAATTTTTTTGCTAAAGAGAAACTATATTTAAATATTCAAATAATTATATATTTCCATGTAAAACTAATGTGAAGAGTAATGTATTTTTTATAATGCAATTTAAAGAGTAAGTTTGTTTTCAAAGTTATCAAGATAAAATTCATCAAATAATTGAAATTTGCCTCTACTTTCTCTTCATGTTAGGAACTTTATCTGGGAATACTTAAGGAATCATAGATTAATGAAAACAGAAGTTCATTTTATAAATGGTCCTAGAGATAATAAATAGGGGAATATAAATGTTGATGCCGGTGAGAAAATAGTTTAACCAAAGATATGCAGGTTATGTTCAATGAAGTAGTTATTTCAAAGGATTAAAATTAAACAACTGTTTCTTTGGTGGAGTGCTGGGTTAGCAACTTTTCACTTTGTATACCTGTATTGGAAGAGTCAGTGAACAGGACTGAGTTCAGGAGGCAGTATCTATATCACTATTTGACACCTACTGGAGGAGAGAACTTTGGTGCCTCCAATACTATAGCGTATGTTTTAAAGAACGAGAAAACATGGAAGAGTGTATCTATGTCAGTGAGGTCAGTGCCTTTGGCCTCAGCAGTATTGACTTCTAGAGGTTTTGGTCCAGGATTATATTGTTAAGATGAACAACAGACTTGTCTTTATATAAAAAAGTTAATAGAGTGAAAATGTAAGATGGAAGCTCATTTTCAACAAAGGACTTTTATGTATAGAAAAAAATGTGGAAAAATGTGAAAAATCATGTAATTAGGAAATTACACATCAAAATGTCAACGTAAGAAGATTACAGGCTGAGGAAGCGTCTCAACATTTCCTTATACTTCATTGAGACCGTAAATATTAGGGAAATAACACTATATTTAATGTTTCCTTTGTTCTTCTTATACTTGATTTTAAATACATATTTAAAAAGTTCTCCCAAAGTATTTTAAATTATTTACCTTGACTAAGGAGTTGCCTAGGATGAACTATAGTTTGTTGCTGAATCTTTGAAGTATGAACTTTTACTTTTCTCTATGTTCATAATTTATTACATGCATGTTGCTTTTTTCATGCATTTTATTTTCTGAATTTTTAAGCTGGACATGTATGTGTACATGTTGAGCCCTCACTAAGTACCAGACATTGTTCTAGGCTTTTAACCTGAATTATCTCATTTGATTTTCAAAGAGCCCTTTTGAGTTAGGTACTATAGTTGTGACTAAATAGCAGATGAGAAAATTAAGGCATAGAGCCTTAATTTTGGGATTGCAAATGAATGTTGACTGTAATCAAATGGGGATTACAGATAATCCCCATTCCCATTCCCAGTCCCAGGCCACCCCTAATCTAATGTCTGTCTTTATAGTTTAGCTTTTTCTGGACATTTAATATAAATGGCATCGTACAATATGTTGTCTTTTGTGTCTGACTTTTTTCATTTCCCAAAATGTTTTAGAGGGTCATTCATGTAGCATGTATCAGTATTTTTTTAAAATTAATTAATTAATTAATTTTTGGCTGTGTTGGGTCTCTATTTCTGTGCGAGGGCTTTCTCTAGTTGCGGCGAGCGGGGGCCACTCTTCATCACGGTGCGCGGGCCTTTCACTGTCGCGGCCTCTCTTGTTGCGGAGCACAGGCTCCAGACGCGCAGGCTCAGTAGTCGTGGCTCACGGGCCCAGTTGCTCCACGGCATGTGGGATCTTCCCAGACCAGGGCTCGAACCCGTGTCCCCTGCATTGGCAGGCAGATTCTCAACCACTGCGCCACCAGGGAAGCCCCTGTATCAGTATTTTGTTCTTTTTAAAATTGCTGAATAGTACTTATAATTAGTTTTTAATGAAGCTGGTAACAGAACACTGGTCTCCTGATGACAAATATGATAAAAGCTGTTAGGCTTGAGGCTAGATGTTCCTTTATGCCTCTCATACCTGTTATCCTCGATTACTACCCCAAATCCAAGACCAACTGGATATCTGCCTTTGTGAGTGCTCTTATTCCATACTTGAATGCTTTATGCTTCCTCTGTCTTTGACTCTTATTTCCTTTACTGACCATCTTGGCATCCTTTTCACTGTGCTTTGTGAATTCTCATTTTCAGTGTCAACACATTACTCTGTCTTCCCAATCCTTTCATTATGAATTGCTTGCAAGTGACCAAACTGAGATTTATATTCAAGTTGCCCATTATTCTAACCTACATGAGCAGTAAAGCCAGGAATTGTTGATGATGTACAGGTCATAGTGAAAGTTCTTGCTTTAAATTACTGTACTACATAACCACAGTGTACATCATCAAAATCAGGAAATCAATATTGATGTAATATAACCCTCTACTCCACAGGCCTTGTTTGGATTTTACAGATTGTTCCAAAATATTCTCTATAGGTCCAGGATTAAATTCAGGATCACATACTGTCATGATTCTAGTTTCCTTCAGTATGGAGCAGTTCCTCAGCCTTTCTTTATTTTTTATAACGTGACATTTTGAAGTGTACAAACAAGTTTCTTTGTGGAATGTCCCTCAGTTTGAGTTTGTGTGATGTTTCTTCATAATGCTTTTCTTTGTGGGGGCAGGGCAGAAATTCTGTGGACTTCTCAGTGTATCATAACAGAAGCCATGTGATGTCAATTTGAATAAATGTGGTGATTGAAGATATCCAGCTTTTGTTCATACTTTAGAGTAAAAGCTTTTAATAATTTGAAATGGGGACTCTTATAGAGGGTAAGATGACTTATCAACAAATAGTTACATTTTTTCACCACTGAGCTTTGAGGCAATTGTAACTGTGACTATATTATCTGTTATGTTTATCATCTAACTGATCAAAGATAAGACAGTTACTTATTCATACATTTAACAAATATTACTTAGACCCCTACTATGTGCCTTGCCCTATGGTGGGTGCCATACATCAATCAAACAGGTCTCTAGTTGCTAACTTTCATTACTGATGTGAGTGAAAGACAATTTCAATAGTGGTAAGTCTGGAATTACAACATAATTCTTAGGCTTCCAAAAGATCATTAAAAAACCTGTATAGATAACACAAGACACTGCTGTTTAGCATTGAAAAATTCCTCAACTTTCTACACTGAGGCCCATTGCAAGGCATTTCTCATGATTATCTGGAAAGATTGTTTTCCTGTGTTTGCATCATTATGAACAGTCTGTCCTGTGTTGGTTTGATGCACCAGGATGAAGTGTTATATAGACTCAGTTACCCATCTTAATCACAGCACAAAAATGACTTCCTAAGGAAAAGTTGATATCTTCATCAGATGTTTATTTTAAAAAAATTTTAAAAAGCTAATTGAAGTATAGGTGGTTTATAATATTATGTTAATATACAGCATAGTGAGTCAGTATTTTTGCAGATTATATTCCATTATAGGTCGTACAAGATAATGAATATAATTCCCTGTGTTATATAGTACATCCCTGTGGCCTATCTATTTTTTTTTGTTTTTTTAAACTTTGGGTTTATTTATTTATTTATGGCTGTGTTGGGTCTTCGTTTCTGTGCGAGGCCTTTCTCTAGTTGGGGCAAGCAGGGGCCACTCTTCATCGCGGTGTGCGGGCCTCTCATTATCGCGGCCTCTCTTGTTGCGGAGCACAGGCTCCAGACGCGCAGGCTCAGTAATTGTGGCTCACGGGTCTAGTTGCTCCGCGGCATGTGGGATCTTCCCAGACCAGGGCTCGAGCCCATGTTCCCTGCATTGGCAGGCAGATTCTCAACCACTGCGCCACCAGGGAAGCCCCGGCCTATCTATTGTATATATAACAGTTTGTATTTGTTAATCCCATATCCCTAATTTATCCCTCCCCACTTCCCTCTCCCCTTTGGTAACCACAAGCTTGTTTTTTATATCTGTGAGTCTGTTTCTGTTTGGATGCATATATTTGTATTATTTTTTAGATTCCACATATGTGATATCATACAGTATTTGTCTTTCTCCTTCTGACTTATTTCACTAAACACAATGTTCTCTAGGTTCATCTGTGTTGCTGCAAATGACAGTATTTCATTCTTTTTTATGGTTGAGTAATATTCCATTGTATATATATACCACTTTTTTAAAATTAATTAATTAATTAATTAATTTATGGCTGGGTTGGGTCTTCGTTTCTGTGCGAGGGCTTTCTCTAGTTGCGGCAAGTGGGGGCCACTCTTCATCGCGGTGCGCGGGCCTCTCACTATCGCAGCCTCTCCTGCTACGGAGCGCAGGCTCCAGACGCGCAGGCTCAGTAATTGTGGCTCACGGGCCCAGCTGCTCCACGGCATGTGGGATCTTCCCAGACCAGGGCTCGAACCCACGTCCCCTGCATTGGCAGGCAAATTCTCAACCACTGCACCACCAGGGAAGCCCCCTATATATACCACTTTTAAAAAAAATATTCTTTTTTTTTGGCTGCATTGGGTCTTCATAGCTGCGCATGGTCTTTCTCTAGTTGTGGCGAGCGGGGGCTACTCTTCGTTGCGGTGTGCAGTACTCTTCTCATTACGGTGGCTTCTCTTGTTGCGGAGCATGGGCTCTAGGTGCGCGGGCTCAATAGTTGTGGTGCATGGGCTTAGTTGCTCCACGGCGTGTGGGATCTTCCCGGACCAGGGCTGCAACCCATGGCCCCTGCATTGGCAGGCGGATTCTTAACCACTGTGCCACCAGGGAAGCCCTATACCACATCTTATTTATCCATTCATCTGTTGATGGACGTTTAGGTTGCTTCTCTGTCTTGGCTGTTGTAAATAGTGCTGCTATGAAGATTGAGGTGCACATACCTTTTCGAATTAGTGTTTTCATTTTCTTCAGATATATGCCCAGGATTGGAATTGCTATATCATATGATAGTTCTGTTTTTAGTTTTTTGAGGGACCTCTGTACTGTTTTCCATAGTGGCTGCACCAATTTATATTCCCACCAACAGTGTACAAGGGTTCCCTTTTCTCCACATCTTCTCCAACATTTATTTTTATTTTATTTATTTATTTATTATTTATTTATTTATTTATTTATTTATGGCTGTGTTGGGTCTTCGTTTCTGTGCGAGGGCTTTCTCCACTTGCGGCAAGCGGGGGCCACTCTTCATCGCGGTGCGCGGGCCTCTCACTATCGCGGCCTCTCTTGCTGCGGAGCACAGGCTCCAGACGCGCAGGCTCAGTAATTGTGGCTCACGGGCCCAGTTGCTCCGTGGCATGTGGGATCTTCCCAGACCAGGGCTCGAACCCGTGTCCCCTGCACTGGCAGGCAGACCCTCAACCACTGCGCCACCAGGGAAGCCCCTCCAACACTTATTATTTGTAGATGTTATGGTGATAGCCATTTTGACAGGTGTGAGGTAATTCTCATTGTGATTTTGATTTGCATATCTCTAATAATTAGTGATGTTGAGCATCTTTTCATGTGCATTATGTCTTCTTTGGAGAAGTATCTATTCATGCCATCTGCCCGTTTTCTGATTGGGTTGCTTACTTTTTTTGATATTGAGTTGTATGAGCTATTTATATATTTTGGGTGTCAAGCCCTTATCGGTCGCATTTGCAAATATTTTCTCCCATTCAGGAGGTTATCTTTTCATTTTGTTAATGGTTTCCTTTGCTGTGCCAAAGCTTTTAAGTTTTTTTTTTTTTTTATGTATTTATTTATTCATTTATTGCCTGCACTGGGTCTTTGTTGCTGCACATGGGGTTTCTCTAGTTGTGGAGAGTGAGGGCTACTCTTCGTTGCGGTGCGTGGGCTTCTCATTGCGGTGGCTTCTCTTGTTGCGGAGCATGGGCTCTAGGATCGTGGGCTTCAGTAGTTGTGGCACGTGGGCTCAGTAGTTGTGGTGCATGGGCTTAGTTGCTCCGCAGCATGTGGGATCTTCCCGGACCAGGGATCGAACCCGTGTCGCCTACAGTGGCAGGTGGATTCTTAACCACTGAGCCACCAGGGAAGTCCCAGCTTTTAAGTTTAATTAGGTCCCATTTGTTTATTATTGCTTTTTTTTTTTGCCTTAGGAGACAGAACCAAGAGAATATTGCTACGATTTATGTCACAGAGTGTCCCGCGTGTGTTCTCTTCTAGGAATGTTATGTTTTCAAGTCGTATATTTAGATCTTTAAACCATTTTGAGTTTATTTTTATATATGGTGTGAGAGAATGTTCTAATCTCACTGTTTTACATGTGGCTGCCCAGTTTTCCCAGCACCACTTGTTGAAGAGACCCTCTTTTCTCCATTGTATATTCTTGCTTCCTTTGCTGTAGATTGATTGGCCATAGGTACGTGGGGTTATTTCTGGCTCCCTATTCTGTTCCATTCATCTATTGCATCTGTTTTTGTGTCAATACCATGCTGTTTTGATTACTGTAGCTTTGTAGTATAGTGAAGTCTGGGAAGGTTATAGCTCCAGCTCTGTTCTTCTTTCTCAAGATTGTTCTGGCTATTTGGGGTCTTTTGTGTTTCTATACAAATGTTATTTGTTCTAGTTCTGTGAGAATGCCATTGGTATTTGGATGTGGATTGCATTGAATCTGTAGATTGCCTTGGGTGTTATGATCATTTTAATAACATTATCTCTTCCAATCCAAGAACACAGTATATTTTTCCATCTGTTTTTTTTCAGAATAGAGGTCTTTTACCTCCTTTGGTAGGTTTATTCCTAGGTATTTTATTCTTTTCAATGAAGTTGTAAATGGGGTTGTTTCCTTAATTTCTCTTTCTGAGAGTTTGTTGTTAGTGTACAGAACTGCAACAGATTTCTGTACGTTAATCTTGTATCCTGCAACTTTACTAAATTCATAGATGAGCTTCAGTCGTTTTTTGATTGCATTTGTAGAATTTTCTATGTATAGTATCATGTCATCTGCAAACAGTGATGGTTTTACTTCTTCCTTTCCATTTTGGATTCCTTTTATTTCTTTTTCTTCTCTGATTGCTGTGGCTAGGACTTCCACTACTATGTTGAATAAAAGTGGTGAGAGTGGGCATCCTTGTCTTGTTCCTGATCTTAGAGGAAATGCTTTCAGCTTTTCACCATTGAGTATGATATTAGCTGTGGGCTTGTCACATATGGCCTTTAATATGTTGAGGTATATTCCTGCTATACCCACGTTGTGGAGAGTGTTTATCATAAATGAATGTTGAATTTTGTTAAAAGCTTTTTCTGCATCTACTGAGATGATCATATGGTTTTTATTCTTCAGTTTGTTAATGTGGCGTATCACATTGATTGATTTGAGAATATTGAACCATCCTTGCATCCCTGGGATAAATCCCACTTTATCATGGTGTATGATCCTTTTAATGTATTGTTGGATTCGATTTGCTAATATTTTGTTGAGGATTTTTGTGTCTATGTTCATCAGTGATATTGGCCTGTCATTTTCTTTTTTTTGTAATATCTTTGTTTGGCTTTGGTATCAGGGTGATACTGGTCTCATAGAAAGTGTTTGGAAATAGTCCTTCCTCTGCAATTTTTTGGAGTAGTGTGAGAAGGATAGGTGTTAACTGTTCTCTAAATGTTTGGTAGAATTTACCTGTGAAGCTGTCTAGTTTGGACTTTTGTTGGGCGTTTTTAAATTACTGATTCAATTTCATTACTGGTAATTGGTCTATTCATATTTTCTATTTCTTTCTGGTTCAGTCTTGGGAGATTGTACATTTCTAGGAATTTGTCCATTTCTTCTTGGTTGTCAATTTTATGGGCATATAGTTGTTTGTAGTAATCTCTTATGATCTTTTGTATTTATGTCGTGTCAGTTGTAACTTCTCTTTTTTCTTTATTTCTGATTTTATTGATTTGGGCCTTCTCTCTTTTCTTCCTGATGAGGCTGGCTAAAGGTTTATCAATTTTGTTTATCTTTTCAAAGAACTAGCTCTTAGTTTCATTCATCTTTTCTAATGTTGTTTTAGGCTCTATTTCATTTATTTCTCCTCTGATATTTATGATTTCTTTCCTTCTACTAACTTTGAGTTTTGTTTGTTCTTCTTTTTCTAGTTCTTTTAGGTGTAAATGTAAGTTGTTTATTTGAGATTCTTCTTGTTTCCTGAGGTAGGCTTTATTGCTATAAACCTCCCTCTTAGAACTGCTTGTTTTTGTTATTTTTTTGTCCTGACTTTGAGTTTAATCTGTGGAAAAGCCCCATACTCAGGGCATTTGTCAAAAACAACCAGTACAATTGTGTAACATCACAAAGCTATGGTACCAGTTGGGGGCAAACAAGAGCCTGGTCAAAACTTAAAAGGCAGATCTGGGGAATGAGGTGTCCACAGGGCTTTTGAAAAACTCTGATATATTCTTGGGGGTCTAAAAGTCTCTACAAATGTGAAAGGCTGTGTGCATGCCTGGGAAAGACTCAAGAGGGCCCCAGTCTCTCACCTCTGGCTGATTAGAGACCCTGTGCAAGCAGGAAGTGACAGCTAAGACAGAGATGTAAACTGCCTGTGTGTCAAGGGCATGTACCAACATACCTACACACAGAGCTTCTCAGCAAAGGCTGGAATGCTTATTGGTTCAAGGCATTTAAGGACATCTATGACCAATCTTTAGCTGACCACTAAGTTAATCAATCAGAGAACTCAGTGGCTACACAACTATAGAGAATACGGAATTTATAAAATTAGTCCAGGAAGGCCACTAAACTAACAAACAGTTGTAGCAACAACAATAAAACAGCAATAACAACAGACCCTTGGGGGTGGGGGAAATCTGATTTCCAGAGTTGTCACAGTATATTATCTAAAATGTCCAGTTTTCAAATTGGGAGGTTAGTATAAAGGGGCTGAATTGTGTTCCCCCAATATCCATATGTTAAAACCCTACCCCCCAATGTGACTTTGTTTGGAGATAGGGCTGTTAAGGAGGTGATTAAGGCTAAATAAGGTCATAACAGTGTAGCCCTAATCCAATAAGATGGATGTTGTTATCAAAAGCAGAAGAGACACCTGAAATGTGTTCTCACAAAGGAAAAGGTCATGGGAGGACACAGAAAGCAGGTGTTTGCAAGCCAGGGAGAGTGATCTCACCAGAAGCCAGTCCTGCCAGCACCTTCGTCTTGTCTCTCCAGCCTCCAGATGTATGAGAAAATAAATTTCTATGGCTTAAGTAAAAAGAAAAAATGTTCAGTTTTCAATAAAATTTTTAAAAATATTTTTTAAAAACAGGAAAGTATGACCCATACCCAGGAAAAAAAAAATGTATAGAAACTGTCCCTGAGGGGACGCAAATGTTGCACTTACTAGAGACTTTAAGTCAGTCATTATATATAATATAGATATGCAATCTATAATATAAGTATAGAAATTAGTATTTATAAATATATTAATATAAAGAACCAAAGGAAACCATGTCTAAAGAATTAAAGTATGAAAACAATGTTTTACCAGATAGACAATATTAATAAAGAGAAATTGGAAAAAAGAACCAAAGAAATTCTGGAGTTGAAAAGTTTTTCATACATTTTTCTTTAAAAGCTTATTGATCTTGTCCTCCTTAGTAGGTTATGTAGGCTCCTTAAGGATGTAATAGTTATCATGTAAATTACATTCTTGCGTCTTTCAATGTGTCTAGTGTAATACATAGTTTTCCTGTTTAGCACATAGCATACATAATTTGTGAATGTATATTTATTGTGTGCCTGTCTTCCTCACTAGCTTGGAGACTTCAAGAGAATTGAGTCTTGTCTACTTTATTCAGCAATATCTATCCAGCATCTGACTTAATATCTGGCTGATAGTGACTTTTTAAAAAGTATATGTTGAATGAATAAATTATGAACAAATTAATGAATGAGAGGAACAATCATTTGATGAGCATCTGCTCTATATCATGCACTGTACTATATTTATATATATTATCTTAATTACTCTAGGCTCCCTATCATTACCCCTATAATCCAGTCACTAATTTCCTTATCTTGGAGGTAGGAAAGACCATTAGTAAAATTGGTTTGGTTAGCATACTATGCAGGTTAACAATCAGATGATCTCTAGGCCAGGAAATTCTGGGCCTCCCTGGTTTACCCTACTGAGTATGGTTGGTTAAGTGATTGCTTTCTTCCTGTCTTATACAAATGAGTATTCACAGAGCTCCAAAAGTTTATTTGAGTCTTTACATAAAATTCACCATGATAGAACTTACGTGGAGATTGTAGGGGAACAACTCCACATGGCACCCTAGCAACCTTACACGTATCTACATAGGTCATGCAGGCAAAGACCTGAGCCACAGCTAATCTGAGTCTTGGCTGAACACCTTATTATTCTCCCAGAACAAGAGTGGAAGGAAGGTCTGTGATGAGCTGGTCCAGGGCCATCACTCTTGAGTTTTTCATTGCCTCGGGGTACTAATGATGTATAAAGTTTTCTGCCTTGCCACTTCGGAATAGAGCTGCAGACTCCAAAACCACTCAGCTGCAGTTTATTTTATCATCTATCTATCTATCTATCTATCTATCTACCTATCTATCTATCTATCTATCTATAGCCGCCCTGTGTGGCATGCGGGATCTTAGTTCCCTGACCAGGGAATGAATCTGCGCCCTCTGCAGTGGAAGCGCAGAGTCTTAACCACTGGACCGCCAGGGAATTCCCTCAGCTGCAGTTCAGAGTTGGGTCCGCACCAATGGAATGTCTCACAGCTTGTGTCACAATCTTCTGGCCTCTATTTTTGTAGTGGGTCATCCTTTTTGTTGTGTAGAACAAGGATGACAAGGAGCTGGAGTTTTGGCTACTCTTTTGCTTCCAATGTAAACAATAAACTGTCTAAATCTAAAAAGAGCTAATGTGTCTTTACCAGTTGAATCTGGTAGCCAGCGTTGGCCTTTCTTGCTGCTGTGTCCTTTACAGGGCCCTAATCCCAGAGTGGGAGTCCTCTCAACCCAAATGTGTGACGTGCTTCTCCCTCACCTGGCCATGCCTCCCCTCCTCTACAGGACTCAGCCCATATGCTTTGAAGTCCAGATCTTGGTTATTTCTCGTAGATAGCTTTCAATTTTTGAAACTTTGGTGTGGTGTATGAATCTTTTTTTTTTTTTTTTTTCCAATTTTGAAAGTTGAGTAGAAGATCCTGAGGATGGAGAGGGGAAAATTCACTGAGGGGTGTGCACTTGGAGTGGCAACATGCTTTTTTTTTCTTTATGATTGGCCTTGGAAAAAATTATACATATATAAAAATATATGTAAATTATATATTAAAATTCAAACATTGGGATTCTGGAAGAGTTAATCTCTTGTCAATTGCCATGCAGTTTTTGACTTGTTATTATGCAGAAGAGGGTTTTTTTCTTCCTTCCTTGAATTTCATTACAAAGTCCTTTCTAATGACTTGCTATTGCAGGATCCTGTGAGTATGTTTGTGCGTGCATGTGTATGTGTTCGCATGTGTGTTTTTTCTTAACTAGGAGAGGTAAGGGAGAGGGAAAGACCTCTTATATGGGAGAAAATTGTGACATAGAGAGGTTAGACCTATTATAATCAATCAATGGTCAATAAATGTTGAAGGAGCATTGTATTCCTCAGCAGCTATCTGAGTGCTTGTTCTGCATCCTTATCAGAGACTTCGGGACACTGGTGTTTGGGTAGTAGTTTTCCTTTAGGCTAGTTACTAGGGGGCACGGGACACTTTCACCCCTTCCAGCCAGAATGCTATGAGGGAAAGAGCTGTGGCCATCAAAATATTTATCTCTAGAATATCAACTAGCTATCTGGAAGTCACTTGACGAATTTACTTATTGATGTTCATGTCAGAGATGTTGAGTGACTTTTCTTTACCAAAAACAAAAATGAAAGCACAACTTTAAGAAATTTAAGGTAGCAGATAAAATAAATTTCCCTGTTTGTTGCAGAAAAGTTTGAAGCTATGGACAAGCAAACTGAGAAAATTAAAATTATCCATAATCTCATCATCCAGAAATAACACAGTTTTGGTATTTTGGTTTATATTCTTCCAGATTCATTTTAATGGGATGATCCTGTAAATAGCGTATGAAATATTGTTTTGTGACTAGTTTTCCCTCCATTAAATACATTGTGATCATCTTTCCTTGCCATATTTTTGAATAACATACTTTTTAATGGCCGTGCAGTATCCCGTTCCATGGATGGCCAAATGTTTATTTAAATAATTCTAGATTGTCATATACTAGATGGTTTTCAGTTTATGTTTTGCAAGTATAAAAACTCTGCAACTACTATTCCTGTGGATAAAGCTTTTTGAATATTCATGATTATTTTCTTGGGATAAATTCCTAGAAATAAAATTGTTGCAACACAGCCTATGTGCATTTTTAATAAGTGCTTTTTCTAATGTAGACTAAACTGGTTTTATAATTAGTTGCTCTAACAAAAAAGTGCAGCAGAGATTTAACATATGAATCTTTCTTAAATTGGTCCATAATAAAAAGCTGAGGCTAATTTTTGTGCTGTCATATTGTGAAAGGAAATTCCATTGAGGAAAAAAAGCAATATAATACAGATAGGCATACTTCTGGTAGTCTGTCTTTTGTATTGTTTCTCTGCCCCCATAGAAAGTAAGTTCCATGAAGAGAAGGACTTTTTTCTGGTTTGTTTAATACTGTATTTCCAATGCCTGTATCTAGCATGGAGTAGGTACTCAATACATAATTTTTGAATAAATAAATTAATGACTCTGGACTTTTGATAGGTGCTGTAGTTAACAATACATATTGAAGTCATTAACAAGTGCTTGAATTGCATGGTGTTAAGTAGAGGCCCATTGGTAGGGTAGTGGTGAGGCAGGAAATGTAAGTTAATTTAGCTTTATTGATTGATAAGACAAATTTAATTATTGCATGTGTTCCAGGAAGAAACACTGGGATAGAGTTAGAAATGCAACTAGAGACTTGTTGTGAAACATGCTTGTCAAATAAAAATGCCTGGGAAATATAAAGAGGGAGGGAGCAAGAGTAGGCAGAGAAAGTCTTCAAATGTAGTGTATGTCTGACACCTAGGAAATGTAGTGTATGTCTGACACCTAGGAAAGGAGCGGGAGAAAGAAAGAGGGTTGGGTGGGAAGAGCCACTGTGGTACAGTCTGATAAAGTCTTGGCCAGTCCAAAATGAAGCTCCAAGGTAAAGATGGCCCATAGAAGAGCTCCACATTGGGGAGCAATGGCTCAGTCATTGGCTGGGGGCTGTCCAGGAGGCTTATGGGCTCAGCTCAAACACTTAGTGGATCCTGAAGATGCTGCAGCTAGAGGCTGTCAGTTAACTGCATTCCTGGTTGCTGACCAGTGAGTTCCTCTTAAAGGGAGATCCGAGAGGTGCATCTCCATGGTTACCATAGTCCTCACCTTGAGCCGTGCAAATCCTCTTCTCCAATCACATTTGGAGGAACAGCTTCATCAGGGTTTATTATAGAGTATTGCCTTTAAACTTACACTTTAACAAGCCATGTCACTGCTCTTTCAGACTGGTTGCTCTTCGGATGGTATTGTGTGTAATATGACCAGTGAATCCCATGGTCATGAGCTCATTACTGTACCTCCTTTGCTGTGAGGTAGGTTGGATGCTATGCTGTATGTGATTTTTTTTTAAATAAATTTATTTATTTTTATTATATTTATTTTTGGCTGCATTGGGTCTTCGTTGCTGCGTGGGCTTTCTCTAGTTGCGGCGAGTGGGGGCTACTCTTTGTTGCGGTGCGCATGCTTCTCATTGTGGTGGCTTCTCTTGTTGCGGAGCATGGGCTCTAGGCGCATGGGCTTCAGTGGTTGCAGTGCGTGGGCTCAGTAGTTGTGACTCATGGGCTCTAGAGCACAAGCTCATTAGTTGTGACGAACAGGCTTAGTTGCCCCACAGCATGTGGGATCTTCCCGGACCAGGGATTGAATCCGTGTCCTCTGCATTGGCAGGCGGATTCTTAACCACTGTGCCACCAGGGAAGTCCCTGTATGTGATTTTATGGTTGCAGACTAGTCACCCTAAGCCCCCAGATCATGGATGTTGGCAGGAAAGGTGGAGGCAGAAAAGATATACCCTTTACTTGAAATAAGTATTCTTGAGAGAATGAATCACTGGCTTTTCCAGGACATAAGGGGTCCAAAGTAGTCAACTTGCCACCAAGTGGCTAGTTGGTTTCCCCAAGAAATAGTGCCAAATCATGGGTTCAACATTGGTCTCTCTTGTTGGTGGGTTAGACATTCAGAGATAGCAGTACCTCGATGGACCTCGGTAAGTGAAAGTCCATGCTGTTGGGCCCATGTGCAGCCTCCATCTCTGACATGGTGATTACTCTATTTGTATGTCCATCTTTCCAGTTCTCAAGTGATTGATGATGAAGGTTGGCTAATGTCAACTGGCTGAACCATTTTATCTACTCGGTTGTTTATTGCTTCCATTGTGGTGGATGCTTTCTGGTGGAGGTTAGCATTTGATATAAAAATTTTTATACTTTGTACCCATTCCCATCTGCCCATCCACTTGCCTCTACTCCAGAACTCTTTTCTCCAGTCACTCAGAATTTTCCTCCTAACCCCTTGACCAGCCTATCAGGCCATTCTTTACTGTCCATGATTTTGTACATATTTTCACCTTGGATCATTTCTCCTTCCACACAAGTGAATGATCAGGTGTGCCAGGTGAGGCTCCTGCCATTGGAAAGATTTTCTCTCACCACTGTCTTTCAAAGTCAACCCTGAATGGGACTGTAATGAAGTCTCCATCTATTTTCAGCTTTCCTGCACATTCAGAGCCAATCCATTTGTGAACCAAGCTCAGGTTTTTTCCTCTTGGTTCAGCTGTTCATGTGGGACCCTCCATATGACCATGAGGTGTAAGCTAAAGGAGGAACATTGGTGCAACCAAGGAAGGCAAATAGGAGTCTGGACTACTTCCCCAAGCAACTTACACATGCTCTCTTGTCTAGCATGAGCTTGATCCCAGGCATATCTTTTCCACCTTATAAGGGGCTTCTGCTGGACGTTTATGTGCCTGGTCTCTACTACTTCAGGGAGCCATTATCACTATTGCTATTTCTGAGCCACTCTCTGTGACTGCCTCTCCGATGATCAGCCCTAATCTGCAGAGGAGGACCACACTGAATTTCTTAGTGACATGGGTGCCCCTCTCCCCACAGCATTTCTAATGGCCTTTGTGAACGGTGTGTCCTATAGGTTTTCCTGTGGAATATTATTCTCTGATCGATCTTCTGGTCCCACATATATCTATGCATCCCAACCTGTCCAATTCCCTGAGGCTTTAAATGATTTTTTTCCACTGCCAGCCAGGGCAACTCATGCATTTCAAATTCACTTAGCGTGGGTCATTGCTTTCTCCAAGTTTTTAAAGCCACCCTACCAGTGAGTTTCTCTCATCCCTTTGGGTCCTTGCCAGGGTGTTAAATCGTGTATTCTGATATAGTGTCCCTAAGTCAGTAAACTCTTGCTTGTACAGGGGTTAATCAAGCACACTCAAAAATCCAGTCCTTTGGCTTCTACTAGTATATCCTAGCTAATCCTTGCAGGTCCTTTAGGGTATGATCTCTTCTTCCCTTATTATTTCCAACATGTGTCCAGTTGTAGTAGGTTGGGATTTCACCCCAGTTATTGATCAGCCAAGTGAGGAGATGGGGACAGATTCTGAGGTGGGGCGCTGGTTGGCTTGCAGGGGAGAGGTCTCTGCAGTGTTTTTCTCATAGGGGAAGTACTAACTCAGAATAGAGCCTCATGCAGGAAATGCTAAGTCTTCATAGGGAGGGGTAGGTAGCCTCTGCAGTCTCTGAGGGTTCAGGGTAGTCTACAGAGCCAAAGTCTTTTGGGGAAATCCATGCTTATCCCATATTTTAGTGTCCTGTATTTTCTAGCCAGAGCCCTGGTCTTAGCACAACAGACTTGCCTTGGCTGTGTGTTCAATAGTCTTTGAAATTTGGCTGTGCTGAATTTGCTTCACAGCTGTGTCTGTTCTCTAACTGCAGGAGATAACATCTCTTTATAAGCTGTCAAAGATGTCCTTTGACTCATACGCTTAGTTTTTAAGTGTTAACTGCCTTCGGTTTCTCATTACCCCTTTGTATCCCTTAATAACCAGCCAATTCCATTGTCCTTGTATGCATTGTTCACTCTCAAACGCCTGAATTATTGCACTGGCCAGAGAAGTCTTCTCCATCAGAACACTGTCCTGTGTCAGCACTGGTAAACGTTTAGTGAATAAGCTGTCACTTTGTGCCAGGGACTATCCATGCCACTGGGGCATGGGGGTCCTCATTTGCAGCTGGGCAATGTGTAACCTAGTCCTGAAAGTCCATTTTGCTATCTGCTGTCATGGATGGACCACTCTCAGGATCAACTGACTGAGTTTGGATTCTCCGGGAAGAAGATGTCAAGTCCAAGTTGGCAATGAAAGAGATTCATGAGAGTGACTCTGTGAATTATAAAGGGAGAGGCAACAGGGACAGGCAGGTAAAAAGAGGGAGAAGAGAGATGAATTAAATAGGAAGGACTAAATCTCACTCAGCTCAATGGAAGGCTCTGGCATAAGGACTGCTGGTAGAGGGGTCCCATGTTGGGAGATGACCAGCCCCTTGCACACATGCCATGCTCAGTCATTGGCTTGGGGCTGCCAGGCAGAGTATGGCAAATCCTGAAGATGTTGTAGCTGGAGGCTGTCTGCTAATTTCACTCCTTGTGCTGATTGGCAGATCCAAGTGGCACACCTCTACGGCTACCATACTACATCAGTTATTTATATATAAACTAAGGTGGTATGTTGATAATGACTTGCAATGATATGTCCACCTCCTAATCCCAGGAACTTGTGAATATTTCCTGATTTGGAAAAAAAGAGTCTTTACAGATATGGTTAAGTTAAGGATCTTAAAATGAGATTATCCAGGTGGATCCTAAATGCCATCACAAGGGTCCTTATTAGAGAGAGGAATATCACACACACACACACACACACACACACACACACACACGGGAAGGTGATGTGAAGATAGGCAGAGATTGGAGTAATGTGGCCAAGGAATGCCAGCAGCCATCAAAGCTGGAAGAGACAAGGAAAGAATTCTCCCCCAGAACTCCCAGAGGGAGTACAACCCTACGGACACCTTGATTTCACACTTTGGGCCCCTAGAATTGTGAGAGAATAAATTTCTGATGTTTTAAGCCACAAGATTGTGGTTGTCTGTTGCAGCAGCCTCAGGAAACTAATGCACCAGGTTTATAATTTCTTTTTTAATGTAATTTTTTATTGAGATATAATTCACATACCATAAAATTTCCCATTTAAAAATGTATAATTGAGTGATTTATAGTATCGTATCGTCACAAAGTTGTACAACTTTTACCACTATCTAATTTCAGAACATTTTCATCACCCCCGAAAGAAACCCAAACTTGTTAGCAGCAACTCCCCAGTTCCCTTTACCCCAGTCCTTAGCAATCACTCATCTACTTTATGTCTCTTAATAGATTTGCCTGCTCTGAACCCTTCATATAAATGGAATCTTACAGCGCGTGGCCTTTAGATCTGGCTTCTTTCGCTTAGCATAATGTTTTCAAGGTTCATCCTTGTAGCAAGCATCAGTACTTCATTTCTTTTTATGGCCAAATAACATTCCACTGTATGGATATACCACATTTTGCTTATCCATTCACCAGTGATGGGCATTTGGGTACAAATTCTTGAAACCAAATTTCTATAGGAGAAAATTTTCTATTAGAAACTTACATTACCTGATGTCAGTTTGAATCAGCCTTCCTCTCAGTATTTTGAATAAATTTGAAATATATATTGAGGATAATATTTGAAATAAATATTGAGGATACTCAGACAATTCCAAGTCTAAGTATCCTCAATATTTCTACAGATCCTTAAGTAGGGGGTGTGAAGAAGGCTTGAATTTTCAGTCATCTGCCTCCTATATTCTACATTGGCTGAATTTTTGTTCTTTGTTCTAAATATTGAAGCTGATTCTTTATCTCTGCATTGATGTGATGCCAAACTTGAAACTTAACTTCTTTCCTTTTCCTCTATATCAATTCTGACTTTAGTTGCAAATGACAAAAAAACTGAACTCAAAGGACTGGGTTTTACATTTTGTAACATTAAAATCCATTGGTCTATTTTGCATTTTGAATGAATCTTTTACCCATGATTGATTTTGTAACATACAATGCATTGGTCATTTGGAAAATGCCATTTCACTGAGATATGCAGATATTTCAAATGTTGACCTGTTTCATTATATAATATCAAAAAATTATTTATGTTACTACCAATTTCATCAGAAAGGTCTTTAAGTATTGGTAAACTGTTAAGTTCACAGTGTTGGATACAGTTTTCTAAAATCCTAATTTTCACTTGAAAGCTTTCATTTTATTATTGGCAACAGTATTGTCAGCTGTTTTCCGTGAAGTTAAAGGTTCATTTTGTTTATTTTCAGTAAAACATCTGCCAGATATCCAAATCTGAATAAGCATACCTTGCCCATTTGTTGTTTTTTCAAATAAAATGGGGTTACCGGAAAAAGTCCAGTTCGCAAATCAACTACACAAATGCTCTTCCTGGAGACTATTTTACTTTAGTACACAGTTGTTCTCTTTTATTTAATTTAATTTTTTTTTATTGAGGTATAGTTGATTTACAATATTACAGAGTTTTAGGTGTAATACACAGGAGTTCTTTGTGTACTTACCATTTCATCTTACAGAATATTTAAAAGACATGTACCTAACCGCCCAGATAGAATAAAATTAATAATTTTTACTGATTCATCTAGGGCATTCTTAAATGAAACTGTTTGTTTTTTTTTTCTCAATAAGTACATTTTGGTAAAGAATATAATGACCACTAGCACAGTTCGGCGCCACAATCTTGATATGTACTTAGGTGCCAGCACTTTCAGTCACTATTGTTTTGTGCTATCAACAGAAATGTTAACATGGTGGGGCAAAACCCTCAAATGATGTCTTAGTAATATTATAAAATTAAATTTTTATCTCATGACCCCCTGAAAGGGTGTCCCAGATATCCAATGGTCCTTGGGTCATGCTGTGAGAACTGCTGCCTTAGAGCATCTTTTTCTGAATGCAATACTGCTAGGAGCTTTAAGCCCCCCATCATCTCAGCTTAAGGAGCCTTGATAGTGGAGGTAGGGGCCTGCAAACTTCACAATTTTGCAATGAAGTTAGGTGTGAGACAAAGAAGGTTTGACTTGTTTAATCGACCAGTTATCTGTTTATCATCTGGCTTGTTTGCTTATTTATTTATATCACTTGGTTCACATGGTTTATATTATAAGCTACAGCAGTGAATTTTAAATCAATAAAATTTTATAAGTATTTTTATGGTATGATATAGATTGATGAGATACAATAATCTTTCAGCTTGACAAATGAAGCTGTTCAGCTTCTACAGAGCTCTAAGTGGTCCAAAGATAAAAGTCACTTATAAGAGCCAAGAACAGGGGCAGAAAGCAATTCTGATATCTCAAGTTGGCAAAATCCATTGTCATGTTCCAAAATTAATTACACCAGAATCTAAGAGGATGGCGTTTTCAATATGAATTTTGTTTCTATGAATTGTTGTTCAAAATGGATAACATTTATTGATTAGTAACTTCACAGAACACAGAAGATTCTATGTTTTTTTAAACGTATGTTCAATTCAGTCCAGTTTCAGGTTAAGCATCAATAAGGTCAAAAAGCTGTTATGTGGGTGGGGAGTTATACTATAAAATGTTTATTATGGTCATGAAGCTACACAAAAGGGGAATTTCGGTGTGTCTTCCAGTGCTCTGAAAGGGCTTGCTTTATTCTAGTAGTAGCCAGTTAGAAGAAACTAGAATTCTACAGATATTACTACTTTCAGGGAACCAAGATGTGGTATGTAGTTGCCTTAAGAGAGAAATTGGAAGGTTTGATGAAATACCTGCCAAGGTTTCTTCTAGATAAAGTGCTTAAAATCTCCTTGTCAGGGAATTTATTTGAAACAGTAATCCTCAGAGTGGTGATACAGTTCATTCATTAAGACAACACATATTTATTTTTTTAAATTGAGGGCCTACTATATTCCGGGTACAGTGTACTTGATCTGATAGAAAATTATGAATATATGTCAAATCTGAGTGTTGGAATTAACCAAATGTTTGCCAATAGTTCAGTAGTTAGTGATATGATACAGGAAAGTGGAAACATGGTACAAGGTTGAATGCCCACACAGTCTTCCACTCCCTATTTATCTATTTTCACTCTTAGTAACCTGCACTTTATCCTCTTTTAGTCTTTCACCCTCTGAGTGGGTCCCAGGCGTTACACATCTCCTTCCTTCCCACTTCATTAATTTATCCAACAAATAGTTACTAGTCATTGCTTGTGTGTCAGGTTCTCTGCTAAGCACTAAGGATGCAACCATGAACAAGGCATATGGGTCCATTTGGCACTTACAGTCTAGTTGAGGAGACAAAAATTAGACAAATAGTTGCATAACTAAAAAGTACAGTTGTGATAAGTCTTACAAAGGAAAAACAGAGAGGGCCATGAATGTGTACAGCAGATCTGACCTAGTTTTGTGGGTTGGGACTTATATTCTGTCTTGTGTATAGTCAGGCAGCCAGAGTCACCAAGATGATGACCAATTGTGCAAATCCAAGGACCAAGGGATATATGGAGCCATGTTATGGTGACCAGGTTTACCTGGGACTGAGAGCCTTTCTGGTACATGAGTCTGTTAGTGTAAACCCAGGTAAACCCTGATCACCCTAAGCTACCCCCATTCCAGTGTATTTCCTATCAGTGGAAAGCCAAAGTCTTCTTTGGAATTGATGGACCTTAAAGATAGTGCCTGGTAGTGATACAGAATTTCCCCTCCTTGCCATTTAAAAGGGGTGGGATGTAAAGGGATAGATTGGAAAATGTATGAACTTGGTCACAGCAGGTGAGTCCCAAGGGCAGGTCTCTGCCAGTGCTGAACATTGTTTGATGTGGCACTGGAAATTTCCAGCGGTTCCAAGCTCAGTAAGTCTTCAATTACAGAGGGAGGTGCGATTAAGTGATTTTACTATGGTTACAGAGCTAGTTGAGAAAATTGGTGATGCAGGTCTGGTTTCCATGGGAACAGACTCTGAGATGACGATGCTGTTGCCAATGATTTATTAGAGCTTGCTCTTGGGAGTGAGGAAAGCAGGACTGGGGAGAGAGAGGTTGAATTGTGATGCAGCTGTTATCATAGGCAAGCTTTAGCCAGGAAACTCTAAAGCAGGGATGGACCTTCAGAGATGTGTGGATTGAGGCAAAAGGTCTGGGTCCATGAGTCATTGTACGTAGGTTGACCCTGGGAGGAAGCATAACCTTTTGACTGAGGGTATTTTCTTTCATTCAGCTGAGGCAGTGAGTACTTAGCTCTGAACACGGGACCTGGGTGGCACATAGTCTAGACACCAGGTCTTTGATTTCAGTTCAATATTTCCATGATACCATGTGTCACCACTTATCAAGAATTGCTTGTAGACATCTTTTGGCCGCTGACTTAGCATGTAATCAAAAAAATTTCCTGGCTTCAGAAAGATGCTGATCATAAAGATGTAAAATAAAGTTGTTAATAATGAATGAGTCTGTAGATGCAAATGGGATATAATTACAGTGTCGTGCTTTCACTGAAAAGACACTGATTATTTCAGGTGGAAGGTGACTTTTAAAATGTAAACTGTGATGTACCCATGAGGAAATAATCAAACATTTTTATAATGCCAGCATCTACCAAGACAAATGTCATGTGAGATGACATTTTCCTGCTAGCTTAGAAAGTATTCTGTGGACATCTAAGAAATTTCAACACAAAGTTAACAGAAAGAATTGGGAAAATGTGTCTAAAAACTTAATTTTAAAAGATTCACATGAATTCTTTTTATTAAGTAGTAAATGTCTAAGTCAAGTTTTCAGACTTCAATTTTTTGCTATATATCAATATAGCATTAAGTAAAAAATAAACAAATATCACCGTGTTTTATTATATAAAATTAGTCCTTTTAGAGTTGAGTCAATTACAAACAAAAGATAGATAATTGCTTTTTTGCCTCTAAATCTGATACAGTGAAATTGCAGAATAGCAGCCTTTAAACATGGCTACATATTAGAATCACCAGGGGAACATAAAAAAAATGCTCAGGCCCCACCCCAGACATCATGAATTAGAATCTTGATGTGGGCCTTATATATAGCTTATATTTTGGCCAAGCTCTGAAAGTAATTCCTGTGTAGTTAACCGGGCATGGTCCAGTGCCCTGCATTACTTTTAGGAAGTACTGACTGTGAGTACAGCTTCAGTTGTGGGCTGTGTTTTGCTGTAGCTGACTTTTTTTTTATTGTGGTAAAATACATATAACATAAAATTTACCACTTGAGCCAATTTTAAGTGTACAGTTCAGAAGCATTAAGTAAATTCACATGGTTGTGCAGACACCACCATCCATCTGCAGAAATTTTTCATCTTCCCCAACTGAAACATTGTACCCATTAAACAGTAACTCTCATTCTCTCCTATCCCCAGCCCCTGGCAACCATAATTCTATTTCCTGTCTCTGTGAATTTGACTATTTTAGGAACCTCATACAATTGGAATCATACAGTATTTGTCCTTTTGTGACTGGCGTATTTCACTCAGCATAATGTCTTCAAGGTTAATCCATCTTGTAGCATGTGTCAGAATTTTCTTTCTTTTTAAGGCTAAGTAATATTCTGTTGAATGTATATACCACATTGTAGATGGATACTTGGGTTGCTTCCACCTTTTGGCTATTGTGAATAATGCTGCTTGAAGATGGTGTACAGGACTTCCCTGGTGGCTCAGTGGTTAAGAATCTGCCTGCCAATGCAGGGGACACGGGTTTGATCCCTGCTCCAGGAAGATCCCACATGCCGAGGAGCAACTAAACCTGTGTGCCACAACTACTGAGCCTGTGCTCTAGAGCCGCGAGCCACAACTACTGAGCCCACGTGCCACACTACTGAAGCCCGTGTGCCTAGAACCCGTGCTCCGCAACAAGAGAAGCCACCGCAATGAGAAGCCCACGCACTGCAACGAAGAGTAGCCCCTGCTCGCCGCAACTGGAGAAAGCCCGCGCAGCAGCAAAGACCCAGTGCAGCCACCAAAAAAAAAGAATGGTGGACAAATATCTGTTTGAGTCCTTGCTTTCAGTTCTTTTGGGTATATACCCAGAAGTGGAATTGCTAGATCATATGCTAATTCTATTTTTAATTTTTTGAGGGATCTCCATAACATTTTCCTCAGCAGTTGCATCATTTTACCCAGCAATGAGCGAATTTTTCCACATTCTCACTTGTTATTTTCTGATTTTTTGATGATAGACATCCTAATGGGTATAAAGTCGTATCTCATTGTGGTTTTTGTTTTGTTTTTGGCCACACCATGTGGCTTGTGGGATCTTACTTCCTTGACCAGGAATTGAACCCAGGCCATGGCAGTGAAAGCGCCGGGTCCTAACCACTGCAACCACTGGACCGCCAGGGAACTACTTCATCATGGTTTTGATTTACATTTCCCTACATAATTTCTATATGAATTGTGATGTAGAGCATCTTTTCAAGGGCTTATTGATCATTTGTATATTTTTCTTGGACAAATATCTATTCAAGTCCATTGCCCATGTTTTTCCCTAGCTTTACTGAAGTATGATTGACATATTAAAAATGTATATACAACACGATATTTTGAAACACATATACATTGTGAAATGATTACCACCATCAAGCTAATTAACATATCCATCACTTCACATAGTTCTCATTTTTTTGTGTGTGTGGTGAGAACACTTGAGTTTTACTCTCGGCAAATTTCAAGTACAGATCTTCCTCGACTTACAATGGGGTTAAGGCTGGATTGTAAATTGAATGTCAGTATATGCAGTATATATAGCATATGTCAGTATCTCCTAAAGAGCCACGTATTTAACAATGTGCATACACTCTTGGGTTAGTCACTTGTCAGAATCCACAGGCCTAGTCACAGAATTAACCCAGGCAATTTTGGCAAACCCCAGTCACGATAAAAAAAAAAAGGATATCTAGGCAGGAGTGTAACAAGATGGTCTGACAGTCGGGACTAGGCATAAGTACAAATATTTGCATTTTCCCAGAGACCTTCCAGAGAATGATGTAAATTAATGGAAGGGTTATAATAGTGAGGATTTCAGGTCCTATGCCAAGCTGGAAGTGCAAAAATTTAGGGGCAAATGGACCTTTCAGTATCTCTCAAATCACACCATATAGGTAGGTGACTGCTAGTTTTGACTTTATGAACAATTGGTTCCAAATCTGAACACGCAGTGTCTTACTGGGAGTTAGACTACTTCTTCCTTTATGAGGTACTTTGAATGGAGCCTGTGTTGAAGAGTTCATTGTGCTGAAGTAAAGCCAGTGAATTGGCAGGTGAATAGAATTCTGCTTCACATCCAACACCCATTTTCTCTGACTAATCTCCTCCCCACCCTCCCCTTTCTCTCCACCCCCTTTCCCCCTTGCTCTCAGGTCTGCCGGAACTATTTCCAGAATTCATTGTTCAGGCCAACTCGTTTTGACATAACTGGCAGGTTGACTCATGTGAATAGTTAAATTAATCATGGGTTAAAAGCCTGTCATTATGGTACCGCATTAGAGCTATCATAACTCCAATGTTGTCTTTTGCACTAATTTTCCTCCCCTGTCCTCAGCGTAACATCTCATTTTCAGTTTAAATGAGAGGGCCCTGAAACTGTCTTTTCTGTCTTGCTCACTATTCTGGTTTAATTCACTATCTTCATTGCTGAACTAATTGGAGTTGGAATATTATTTCCTCCGTTTTAGAAGAGACAGAAAGTGGCTAGACTATGATTCAGAATTGAATAAGATAGTTTCTGCAGGGTGTACCTCTTTTACAGTAAACACAATTATCGTAAAAATCTTTTGGGCATATAAACTGTTCTGATCCTGGTTGCATCACAGGTCTTCAGAGCTCAAAGGAGATCGGTTTTGATTTAGTTGAGACCAAACTATTTTAGAACACAGTAATTTGGTCACATTGAAGAGCTTTTTAGTAGTTATTTAGTAGCTATCCCCTTCTCTGGAAATAAAATAAACTGAAAATCTGATGGATATATAAGATGAGATATATAAGATGGATATATAAGTGGGACTTATGTTTATTCATCTTTGAATGCCTAGTAGGTAAGTATTCACTAAATATATAGCTGATTTAAAGGTTTTTCCCTTATTTATCTCCCTTCATTTATCAGTCACCTACATATATGGTGTGATTTAAGAGTTACTGAAAGGTCCATTTGATCCCCAATTTTTGCCATGCCAGTTTGACATGGTCCTGAAAATGCTCATTGTGATAACCATCCCATTAAATCGTAGTTCTCTGGAAAGTTTATGAGACTATGCAAATATTAGTATTTTCTCTTGATACTTTCTGCCATTTATCGCCCTAGTAAAATTGCTCACATTCCTTCCTTCCTTCCTTCTTTCCTTCCTTCCTTCCTTCCTTCCTTCCTTCCTTTTGCTGAGGTGGGTCTTAGTTGAGACACACGGGACCTTCGTTGCCACGTGCGGGATCTTTAGTTGTGACATGCGGGCTCTTAATTGCAGCATGTGGGATCTAGTTCCCAGACCAGGGATGGAACCTGGGCCCCCTGCATTGGGAGCGTGGAGTGTTAACTGCTGGACCACCAGAGAAGTCCCTGACCACTATTCTTGCTGCTCTCACTTTACCCATCCAAACCTTTCATATCTCCTTCCAAAGAACTTCTATAGCATATTGTCTATTTAACCAGATGGTGGTTGTCTCTACGTCTGGTATGATCTCCATCAACCTTGAAATTGGATTTAGTTATTTTTCACATTTCCCCAAAGAAAAAGAAAATCAGTGGCTTTTTTTAAGGAGTCTTCCAAGCTTCAGTTTTTTTGAGGTGCTTTTCTAATAGATCCACTTGATACTTCTGCTTGTACCTCATTGATTAGAACTTAGTTACAGGCCATACCTATCTGCAAGGAAGGCTGGGAAATGTAGTCTTTGTTTCAGGCAGCAATGTGCTTGAGTAAATGTTGGAGTCTCGGCCAAAGAAAAGGGTGGGAATAGCTATTTGAATGCAACGAGCTGTCTCTGCCCTGTGCCTCTGTACCATCTTTGGGGTATTCCCTCTCACGTGATCTGCCTGGGAAATCTACTGCTTGGGATGGCTTGCTGAGCAGAAGACCGTATAACACGTAAATCTTCAGATGCCACATGGAAACAAAAAACCAGCTGAGTCCCAGTCTTTCAATATGCTCTGCCTCCATGGGGAATTTTCCGGTCCCGTTCTTTCCTGCTTGCCCTGTTGAGGCCCCTGCCATCACCTCATATGCCTGTGATGCTGGATTTCTTTCTGTTTCCCGGCCTTATACTCTGCTTCTTGCTCTTCAAAGACATGCTTTGTTTTCCCACCATTGGCTTGTCCTCAGCTCTCTCTGTCTTATATTCCCCACAGTTACTTTGAAATTAGCAACTCCAAAATAATTTTAGTCTTGGTGATGAGGGGTGAGGAATGGAGACAGTAGGCAGGGATGTATGTGGGGATAATTTTAGGTCTTCTCCCAGAGTTACCTCCTCCACCATATCTGTTGTTTTTGTTGTTGTTGTTTTTGTTTTTCTGTAAGACTCTCTCTTTAGTCACGGAACTTGACTTGAACTCTGCCTAACAGCAGAGTCAGGCGTTACCCATAATTATCATTAGTTACAGTTCAATGAATGAATGAACCCCCTTTTACTTTCTTTTTTTAAAAAAATTAATTAATTAATTTTTGGCTGCGTTGGGTCTTCGTTGCTGCACGCGGGTTTTCTCTAGTTGCGGCAAGCGGGGGCTGCTTTTCCTTGCGCTGTGCGGGCTTCTCATCGCGGTGGCTCCTCTTGTTGCGGAGCACGGGCTCTAGGCGCACGGGCTTCAGTAGTTGTGGCACTCGGGCTCAGTAACTGTGGCTCACAGGCTCAGTTGTTGTGGCTCGCGGGCTCTAGAGCGCAGGCTCAGTAGTTGTGGCTCACGGGCTTAGTTGCTCCTCCGCATGTGGGATCTTCCTGGACCAGGGATCAAACCCGTGTCCCCTGCATTGGCAGGTGGATTCTAAACCACTGTGCCACCAGGGAAGTCCCCCCTTTTACTTTCTAGCATAAATTATTTCAGACTAGTTGGTGTTTTTGACTTTCCCTTCCCTTTCATTTTCCATGAGCAATCCCACTAGCTTATGGAATCTTTCCTGCTTTTGTCATCTTTTCTCTTCCTACTTTCCCACCCATCTGTGTCCATTCTTTCAATCAAATTCTTACCCGATTCATGAATTGTAGCTCAGTAACAACTGAACACTCCATGCTGTCTTCCCTATCTGCCCACTTTGATCTCTTTCATATGAGAATACTTTTAACATTGGCAGTTTGTTTCACACACTCAAACACTTGACTCCATACCATCTTGTATCATTTTTCTAGTTATTTCATGAGCATAACTAGCTCCCCAATTGAATTGTAAGATTTTAGAGAGTAGGGACTATGTGGTTTTTAAAAATCTATCTACCTAGCTACCTATCTTTTATCTATGTTCTATCCATCTATCTGTCTGAATTCTGCTCAATATCTAAGGTAGTACTAGAAAGATAGTTGGCATTATATAAATATTGGTCACCTTGACAAAAGAACAGAGTGCATATGACTGATTTGTGAATGCAAAGCAGGGAGCAGGGAAACATTTTTTTCTTTTTAGGGAAACACTTTTGCTGCAGTCCATGATGGGCCTGCTGACATTCCCAAATAGTTGGAAAAAGTTCACATGGAATCTTGCTTGTCATCAGCAGAACTTTCGAGACCTAAGTGAACTTTCCTCACGACTCTAAGAAGAGGAAAATGTAACTATATTTAAAATAGTGTTTTCTATTCAACAGCCAGACTAATTTTTACCTGTGTTTTTTGGAATCAAATGTATCCTTGAGAATTCAAAGAGAGACTCACAGGCTTTGAGAAGAAGACTCCCATTGGCTTCTAATGTCTGGTCAGAGAGGTAAAAATTGTGAGGCATGCTTTCTCATAAAACATCCAATATTGTGAGACTATGATTTTCATGAGATAATTTAAATGGGCTCTAAGATGTAGAACTATGAAATATTCTACATTTAAATGAAAGTGTTCTTCTATTCCCTCCCCACATCCACATCAAGGTTGCCTCTACCATGTTTCTGAATGCTCCGGAAGTCCCATTATTTGAAAAAAAATCAGTCTCACTTTCCCATAACAGAATGCTTATAGAGAGTTCAAAATGTTTCAGTAGGAGTGCGAGAATGAGGAATTGCCTAGTAAGAGTGACAATCAAAGAAGCTTGATTACAATCACAAGATTTTGAGTACTGATCTATCCTAAAGATTTTTATCTACTGTTGACTTCTCAGAATGTTCCTGGATTACTAAATATTATGTGTCACTTCTCTTGGTTTTACATTTCTTTTACATTTGTCTCCACAAACCTGTTATTCTTAAAAATGCCAACATGGACCTCAGCTGCATATCTCAAATGTATACTTTCATTTGTCACACAGTATCACTTTGTTCTTTTTTTTTTTTTTAATTAATTAATTAATTTATGGCTGTGTTGTGTCTTCGTTTCTGTGCGAGGGCTTTCTCTAGTTGTGGCAAGCGGGGGCCACTCTTCATGGCGGTGCGCGGGCCTCTCACTATCGCGGCCTCTCCTGTTGCGGAGCACAGGCTCCAGACGCGCAGGCTCAGTAGTTGTGGCTCACAGGCCCAGTTGCTCCGCAGCATGTGGGATCTTCCCAGACCAGGGCTCGAACCCGTGTCCCCTGCATTGGCAGGCGGACCCTTAACCACTGCGCCACCAGGGAAGCCCCATCACTTTGTTCTTGTCCATACTTTAAGATAACCATTGAGTGTTCGTCTCAGTCATCTTTGGCACTTTGACTGTGAACAGGTTGTGAGAGCTCAGAATCAGTCACTGTCATCACTGTTGTGAATGCAGTGAACATATTCCTGAGGGTAAAGGGGGGAAATCTAATCTGCATAATGATAGAAGAAATGTCATTGTCCATAAAAAGCCACCAGCACTTCTGTTCTCAAGGAGACTCATTAAGGGTTTGGGAATTAATTAAGGTTTGGGGTTTGTGGCGAGGGAGACACCGCACGTTGTCATATAAAAGTCTTCTGATCCAGCCTTAAGGACACGTGTCTCTATTTGCTTGAGAAAATAACCTGGAAGAGTCAGATTACACTTTAATGAGCCATATGGAAGTGGTCCATATAGAAGGACCATAATCCTGGTGATGAGATCACCTTTAGCCGTCGTGATAGACACAGCAAAGGCAATATCAGCAGCAGTGGATGAGAGTGGCAGCTGTTGTGGAAATTGCACCTGCTATTCACCACTACACTGTGGTAGAGTGGGGAGGCTACGGTGCTGGTGCTACAGAAGCAGCAGAGACTCTGCCTGGCCAATGGAGAAGATCAGAAGCACTTAAGGACCCTGTACATTTACTTGTCATGAGACACTCTGGGGTCTTCTTCATTGGCTCAGAATTTCCAAAATGTTCCAGAGTATTGAGAAGGAATAAGACTGATTCACCATTTCCTAATGTCAGTGATAATAATCCTGATGATTAGAGAGCTTACAGTGTGCCAGGAGCTGTTCTAAGGGCTTCACATATATATTAACTCATCCCGATTGCCAACCCCTCCCCATTAACCCCCCAAAGAAACCTATTGGCCACTGCCAGTCTCTCGAGACTGGGAGGGGCTGAGGACTGTGTGGGGAGCAGAGACCTGTCTTGGAGAACAAGCATGTAGATTAGGTCTTTCTTCCTCTGAACCTACTCCTTCTGCTAAATTTTGAAAATTGCTAAGAAAACTATTTTTTGTTCAGTTCTTCTCTCTTTATCCTAAATTAGGAAGTAATTTTCATTTGGAAATGCATTTCTGGGTCCCAGCGGAGAGCAAGTAGGATAACAGAGTAGTGCTGGGCAGTTACGGCTTATATGACATGATTTATGCATCAGTGGTTTCCAGAAGAGTGACAGGCTTAGACAAGGACCATAAAAGGAAATGACAAATTATGCTTCTAGGACTATATGCAGAGTTTTCAATAGTAGCTGACCATTTCTGCTTCTTTTCCTGTCTTAGAAAAAAGCTTTTTTTTTTTTTAAACATCTTTATTGAAGTATAATTGCTTCACAATGGTGTGTTAGTTTCTGCTTTATAACAAAGTGAATCAGCTACACATATACACACGTTCCCATATCTCCTCCCTCCCGCATCTCCCTCCCTCCCACCCTCCCCATCCCACCCACCCCAGGCGGTCACAAAGCACCGAGCTGATCTCCCTGTGCTATGCGGCTGCTTCCCACTAGCTATCTATTTTACATTTGGTAGTGTATATATGTCCATGACACTCTCTCACCCTGTCACATCTCACCCCTCCCCCTCCCCATATCCTCAAGTCCATTCTTTAGTAGGTCTGTGTCTTTATTCCCATCTTGCCACTAGGTTCTTCATGACCTTTTTTATTTTTTTTTGAAAAAAGCTTTTTTTAAGTGAAGGTTTCCCCACAGGCTACTGGGCGATTATCCATTGTTATCTGGTAAAGTGTGACCCTTAGTATACTTTGGCAAGCAAAGCAATTTTTGTATTTCACTATTTTGGCACAATATAGAGCATTATCTCCCTGGTATTTGACAGTCAAAAGAATAGTCAAAAACCTTATTCTTCAATGTAATTAAAACCAGAGTTGGTATTAGAGGAAAGCCAACTAACAGTCTGCAGAAAATTATCTGAAGAAATTGATTATATTCTTGAAAGTGCCCAACACTCCATGGCTTTTGGTGTATCCTTAAATGAGACTGAAAATTCTAAGTGTGTGGAGCAGATTCCGTTGTAAAAATAACCATTTCCGATTTTAATGAAAAGCATCACATATGCAAGAACCAATTGAGACAGATACCTAAGAGATGGATAAATAGAATAACCGCTAAGATTTATCCTGAAAAATTGTTTTTTCATGTTGTCCCCATGAAAAGCTTTGATTTTTTTTTAATCTTTAGAAAAATTTCCATAGATATAAAGGATAAACAAAATTAGGTAAAACTACATGAAATAAATATTCTTCACCTTTTTTGATGATTATTATCATTTTGATGATTTTTTGAGGATGATGATCTTTTTTGGTTAAAATTGTTGCTGTCGTGGTTAGAGTTTATATATCCGAGACTTGAGGTTTAGATCAATATACTTTGTGTACTGGAATTTAAAATGCAAGTTTTACTGTCTTTAAAATAGAAATTTAAGTTCTAGTTATTTGTAAATGGACAATTTAAAATGATTTATAAAAATTATCTTTCTTAGTGAAGTAAAAGGGAACTCTAGTGCTGTAGTGACTATTTTTGGGTTCTAAAGTAATCCTGAGGGAAATTTATTCTGAAGACATTAAAGCTCTCTAGAACATGGGAGAATCAGCATGAAAATTAGAAGTAGGAGAGTGAGCGTGGCTTATTTTTGCAATTATAAATAAAGAAAGGAAAGTGTTTTAATTGTTTTTAAAAAACAAAAGCTTGATTATGAAAAATATCTCATTATTTGTATGCTTCTTGATACTCTGATATCCACGTAGATGGCATTTCTGCACAATGTAATTTTATGTGGATAGAAAACATCCTCAAGGGTCCTCAGATGCTGCAGTAATTTCCAACCAAATCTAGCAGACACTACGTGATGTCACAATTGTGGTAGAGAGGGGAATACTGCTCTAGGCTCCCTTCAACTTCGTGATATATTCATGGTGATTTTAAGGCCAATATGGACCTTGCTTCTATCCTGGTTGTCTGGTGACTGAGTCTACTTAGTAAAACCTTCCCTCTAGTTTTTACCAGGCCCCTACCATCTACACCTGGACTACCAAAACCCCACCTAACCAGGCCTAGACATGAAGCCGGACACGTTTCTAAAATGCAGATCTGATCATGTCATTTCTCTTTTAAAAGCCATTCCCATCCAGTCTCCTGGGGAAGATGCAAGTTGGTACATGTCTTTTGGAAAAGTGGTGCCAATATTTCTCAAGAATTTGAGAAATTCACAATATGTTATATTTGAGAAATATAACAAATATACCTGTCTTGTGACTCGGCAGTTCTATTTCGCAGCACCCATCCTCAGCAGGTAGTCCTAAGCAAGGTGCTTTGAATACAGAGATGTTTAATGCAGCATTATTTAAGATAATAAAAATTGGAAACAAACAATGTACATATACATAGTTAAGTAGCCCATGGTATACCCAGTCAATGAAATATTTTTCAGCAACTAAAAATACCTAATTGCACTATTTTATAGCATAGGAAAGTACCTATGCAACAAAGCTTAGTAAACATGTGAAAATACAAAACTGTATCAAAATCTAAACACATAAAATACAGAAAAAGAGTTGAAACCTTCCCTTTCTTCCTCCCATCTCCACCCTTCCCCCTGCCCCGGGTGAGGTAGGGAAGGCTAATTAAACTTATATCGCATTCTACTACTGACAAGAGCTAGTCTTGGAGATGCCCTGCCTAAGAAAATGATTTGATATAATAGAAAAGCAAGAAGGATTTTCAATACTTTCCAATTTCTTTGTGGAGCCAGATGTGGCCATCAGAGATAGGTGGCTCTGATGCTTAAAAAAGATGCAGAAATTACAGACCTGGGAAGGGTTTGTGAGCGGGAGACTAGCAGACAGTTGTGGGGTGTTGAGGTTGACATTGTTGCGTATAATAAGGTAAAACATTATCTTTGATGTATGTGGAGGCCTTGTTAACTCACATTTAGGAAACTGTTTCTCTAAACCCTTGGTGTGAACTGAGACTGAGCTCTGAGAATTATCTTTGTCTCTGTGTGTGTGTGTGCATCTGATTCAGTGGTTATCTGCTGAATCTGTCAGGAAGGAAGATGCATATCTTTAGCTTATAATGGTAGAGACCCCTTTCGACCTCTCCAGGAATATTATTCTAGTCTGAGAAACTCAGAACTCTGGGAGATGCTCCACTGAGGGTGTGTCGCGTGGATTGCCTAAGAGGAAGAAGGCAGAGGCAGGGATCTGGGTCTGCACACAGACAGGTTTGGTGGTGACGGCTCTTCTACCCTGGACTATTAGAACAGTCACCTCTGGTGCCTGGTTTGCATTTTGCTTTGCTCTGCGGTTCCCTTCCATTACCTCCAGTCTTCCAGAAAGCCTGTTATTCTTTCAGCCTTGTGTGGTACTGTGGAAGGGAGATTAAGGAGCAGGTCAGTAAAAGCACCACAGGTCCCTTCCCACCTCACCCCTCCGACGAACTCAGTGGCACAAATAGTAGCATTGTCCTGGGAAGGACTCACTAGATGTGAGTTCCAGGCACTGGCGGGTAGAGGAATGGGCCATGGCCAGAGCAGGGCTGGGGGTGGGGTAGTACTATTCCTTAGGGATACGGGGCTGCCAAAGGGGTGGCTCCAAAGTGTATGGAGACCATTAGCTTCTTTGCCAAAGAAACTAAACAGAGGTTCTGCTCCAGGTTACTCTGGAACCACCTGGGAGCTCTCAAAGTCTACTGATTCCTGAGCCTCGCGTCATAATAATTGAATCTGAATCTCTGGAGATGGGGTCTGGGCATCAGTATTTTGTAAGAGCTCCCCAGGTGATTCTGATGTGCAGCCAGGTTGAAACCACTGCCTTGGAGATGGTGATCAGGAAAGGGAGAGGCTCACCTGGGTAAGATATATACAAATCTCGACAGCAATATTGCAAAAACCTGAAGCATATTAAAAAGTCTGGGAGAAAATACAGTCAATTTTCAAAACGGTAGTTACGTTCCATAAAGTCTGGAAACACTGAATTAGCAAATACTGAATCATTGCTCCTAGGGGAAATATATTCATGTATATATGTCTCTCACATAGATCATAATCTTAAATACTAAAAAGAAGTCATCATGGTAGAAAACCATGAGGTTCAGGGCTGTTAAGTGACTTGCCTGAGACCATCTCATCAGTCACAGGAACCAGAGTTGAGATTCAAGTCCTGTCCAGGTGATCCTGGAGCCGGAGCTTCTTTCGCTACACCACACTGCCCCCTACCGGCTCCATCTTCTGGCCACTTCTGCACGAGAGCTGAACCAGAAGGGAGCGTGTGCCTTTCCTCATCTGGAAACCAGTGCAGGTCCAATAGGCCACTCAAAATTTTCAGCGCTGTGTGCATGTCCACAAGTATTGATGCTGGAGTTCCAAATAAATTTTAGGGAGTAGGTGCATTTGGAATCTGCTAATAATGAACATCAACTGTAAATAATATTACCAGCAATTATATTTGGATATAAGATATAATTAAATGTCTTTTTCTTTCTCATTTTTCTAAAATCCCTTTAATGTGTATGTACAAATTTTATAAGGAAAAAATGTAAAAAACAAACTAAAAATCTTTTCCACGGCATCCCTCTGTCTATAGACCTATTTCTTCCCAAAGTGTGGCCTTGACCTATTTACATCAGAATCACTTTGAGTGGTAATTGAAAAGATTGAATCCTATCCCATCCCTTCCCAAACTACTAAACTAGAAGCTCTAAGGAACCCAAGAATCTACATTTGACAAATTCCCCCAGATCACTCTTATGTACACTAATGTGAAAAACATTTGCTATTGCAGTCTCTAAAGAGTGAGGATGAAATAAGGGTATTTCAGATAAAGAGGCTGAAAGAATTTACTTCTCACAAACCATTGCTGAAAGAACTACTGAAAGACATACTTCACTCTAAGAAAAGATTGAAACCTCGAAGGAAGGATTGGGATGCAAGAGGCAATGGTGAGCAAAACAATTGGTAAGCACGTGGTAAACCTGAATAATCGCCTATAGCAGACAAAATAAAACTAGTGAAAGGGGAGGAAAATTAAAATGAGGTGAAATTAAGTTAGAAGACAACCGTAACATAGAAAAAGAGGTTGTGTAATAGGTGTTAAAGCATGCTGAAACTTCGTAGAGTTTGGAAGAGGAAAGGAGATACTGATTAAACATTTTTTGGAGGTACAGGAGCATGACCTAAGGAGAATAAAAGAATAAAAATATAAAGTATAATTTTGAAATTAGTAGGAAAAAGGAATTTAAAAACTGGAATAACCAAAAAAAGAAAGAAAGAAGAAGAAACAAAGAAGCAGAGGCAGGAGGAAAGAATGTTTCAAGAGAATGTGTGAGCAATGGCATAGGAGTGGAGAAGAGGCTCCACTGTCAGGTAAGTTTGATTTTACTCTACTTACATGCTAATAACTTAGCCTAGTATGGTTTTTTAAAATAAATTTGTTTATTTATTTATTTTTGGCTGTGTTGGGTCTTTGTTGCTGTGAGCAGGCTTTATCTAGTTGCGGCAAGCCGGGGCTACTCTTTCATTGTGGTGTGCAGGCTTCTCATTGTGGTGGCTTCTCTTGTTGTGGAGCATGGGCTCTAGGAGCGCGGGCTTCAGTAGTTGTGGCACGTGGGCTCAGTAGTTGTGGCTTGAGGGCTCTAGAGCACAGGCTCAGTAGTTGTGGCGTGTGAGCTTAGTTGCTCCACGGCATGTGGGATCTTCCCGGACCAGGGCTCGAACCTGTGTCCCCTGCATTGGCAGGCGGATTCTTAACCACTGTGCCACCAGAGAAGTCCTATTATGGCTTCATGGGTGTTGGTAGAAGACACAAGATTCCTGGGTAAGATACAAAGGACAATATTACTCACAGCCTGGCTAGTAGCGTAAGAATCAATCAGCATTATTTGTGTCAGTTCCCTTATTTCCTAAGCCCCATGACAGTGACACAGAGGGTCCAGGTGCATGTTTGCACATGTAGTGGGTTGTATTACAAGAGAGAAACACTGAGCTTGGGAACCTGTTGTTTTATAGCAAGCAGTAAGCAAGTCTGCTCTTTGTCCCAGAGGAAGACATTGCCTCATCTACAAAGGTTCTATATAATCCTGAGAAATGGTCCTGGTAAAGATCAGTTAGGGCTTTGCATTCTTGGCACACTCAGTAAGACATGTAGGAACGCGAGAGACCCATGGAGGAGTATCTCCCAGCATACAGAAGTAAGAATCTGTGAGTAAATTGTTTTGCTGGGTCATATGGTGCATTGGACTGGGAAGGAGGAAGAGGAGTGGAAAAGGAGTAGGGAGAAGTAATTTAAAACCCCAGAGCTAAGGGCCTTTTATGGCCGTTTGGGCTGCTATAATAAAATCCATAGACTGGGTGACTGAAGTAACAAACATTTATCTCTCACAGTCCTGGAAGCTGGAAAGTCCAAGATCAAGGTGTCAGCTGGGTTTTTATAGCATCTTAATACAGAACAATAAACTTTTAGAGTAGTGACAAAACAAAGGAAAAGCACTTTGGGCTTCTAGGAGATGGCAAATTGTGGAAAGGTAAATATATAAAGGAAACTAATGGAAAATGTGTTGTTTTTAGCAAGGTTTGTTCTGTAGGTTTCTCTGGCGCCATCTCCGGGCTGATAAGCATCTAGTGCTGTCTCCGATGATTTGAGAATCGATCTGCCCTTCCTGGTACAGAGGGGGAGGCCAGAAAGTTTTTCTTGTGTCTGGTTGTGGTTTCTTCTTTCTATCTTTAGTTGTGGAAGATCTTTCCTGGTAGGTTCTGGCCTTTTTCACTGATGGTTGTTCTGTAAATAGTTGTAATTTTGGTGTGCCCATGAAAGGAGGTGAGCTCAGGGTCTTTCTACTCCCCTATCTTGGCCCATCTCTTAAGTGCAAATCTTTTAAATTGGACTTAACCTGTTTATATCCCATGTCAATTTTTCCTTTTGGGGAGACATATCTCTAAGAGCTCTTTGTAAATGAAGAAAATTAGTCCTTTGCAACATATGCTATAAATATTTTCCTGAATTGCCCTCCCACTTTGATTGAGGTATAGTTTAATTGGGGTACAATACTATACAAGTATCAGGTGTACAATATAGTGTTTCACAATTTTTAAAAGTTATATTTCATTTATAGTTACAAGATATTGGCTATGTTCCCTGTGTTGTACTATTTCCTGTGTTGTATATATCTTTGCAGCTTTTTTTTTTTTTCAAATGGGTCAGTTATTTAATTAGGTTTTTGTAAGAAGTTTAGAACACTGCTTTGTGAGGATAAATTCCATTTGTGAGAGCAGATACAGAGCGGAGGCAGCCCTGGAGCTGAGGAACAGCTTTGATTCTTCGCAGAATTTGTGAGTCCGCAGCTTCCTGATCCACCTTGCTCTGCTCTGTAACCTCGTGGTTCTCTCTCTCTGTGTCGAAGATCTCACCTTCCTGGTGCCTGAGCTTACACAGCTTCTTTTTTAAAAAAAAATTTTTTTTTAAACATTTTTATTGGAGTATAATTGCTTTACAATGGTGTGTTAGTTTCTGCTGTATCAAAAAGTGAATCAGCTATGTGTATACATATATCCCCATATCCCCTCCCTCTTGTGTCTCCCTCCCTCCCACCCTCCCTATCCCACCCCTCTAGGTGGTCACAAAGCACCGAGCTGATCTCCCTGTGCTATGCGGCTGCTTCCCACTAGCTATCTGTTTGACATTTGGTAGTGTATATATGTCCATGCCACTCTCTCACTTCGTCCCAGCTTACCCTTCCCCCTCCCCGTGTCCTCAAGTCCATTCTCTACGTCTGCATCTTTATTCCTGTCCTGCCTTTAGACTCTTCAGAACCATTTTTTTTTTTAGATTCCATGCACATGTGTTAGCATACGGTATTTGTTTTTCTCTTTCTGACTTACTTCACTCTGTATGACAGATTCTAGGTCCATCCACCTCACTACAAATAACTCAATTTTGTTTCTTTTTATGGCTGAGTAATATTCCATTGTATATATGTGCCACATCTTCTTTATCCATTCATCTGTCGATGGACACTTAGGTTGCTTCCATGTCCTGGCTATTGTAAGTAGAGCTACACAGCTTCTTTTTGAAGTAAGCGTCAGTGAGATGTTCCGGGATTTTCACACCACTGATATCAATTTTGATGGAGGTGGCAATGACAAATTTCTGGTGTGTTCTACGCCGAGGAACTCAATTGAGGGACAGAGACCCAGTCACAAGTAGCAAGCCACTGCTCAGCTGCTTCAGGAAAATGACCCTCTTGCCTCTGTGGCACCCAGGGGGGATAATGAGAATGGTCCCAGGAGTGATGCTAGTGCAGTTTTCTCACATGCTTACTGAAGGGTTTTTTGCCGACTCAACAGTTTTCAAGGGCACATCTTCAGTAGGATAATACCTAGGCATTTTGCAAAATTTAACCACTCGGGTACCACCATTCTTGACACCACCAACTGGTTTTGTGACAGTAGCAAGAACTGCCACCTTCTTTTTCTTTTTCTTTTCAACCTTGGCTTTAGCTGCTGAATACTTCCTCTTGTACAAGGCCTTTCTGGAATACATAGCCGATTGGGAATGTCTGCCAATTCCTCTGACCGGGACAGGGTTTCGGCTTCAGCGGGGCTTCCCCTTCTTAACCTTCTTCACCTTTTTAACCTTGCCACCAGCATCAGCCTTCTTGGCTTCAGGTTTTTTCTCCTTAGTATCTGGCTTCTCAGCTTTTTCACCCGCCATCTTGCAAGATGGGAAAGAGCTCCTTGTAGCTCATTTTATTTTATACATAGTAGTTTTACCTCCTCTTAATCCTCTACCTCTTTCTTGCCCCTCCCCCCTTCCCACTCCCCACTGAGTTGCCCTTTGTTTGTTGAATTGTTTGTGGTCTTGGAGAAATGTTTAATTTCTTCTTCTTTTTAAAAATGTAGTCAAATGTGTTAGTAGCTATTCAGTAGGTACTTATACCTGGAGAAACAAGAAGAAGGTGGGAGCCTGAGCCTCCACTTCCTTGAACAACAGATTAGGAGCCAGGAGAGGGGACCTTAGGGTTTGAGATGTGGGAGTTGGGTTGAGGGACAGACCAGCCAAAGGGAGGTGAGTTAGGAAACTTGTAGGATAACCATGTGGTTGGGTCACTCAGGAAATATGACTAAGGGCTCTGGAATCAGCCTTTGTGGGTTCAAATCCCAGGACTAATATTACAGAACGACTTTGGCGGGGGGGCAGGTAATGAGCCTCCTGTGCCTTAGTTTCTTCATGTAGAAATTATTAATATTTTATCTGAGGCTTAAATGAGATAAGGTCTGGCACAGTGCTTGGCAGACAGTGAGTGCTTCCTAGAAAAGAAATAAAGAGAACTTGGGTTAGCTTGTAGGAGGAATGGAAATGAATAGACATATGGAGAAACTCGTAGATTGTAGGTGAGTGAGCTTGAGAGGAATGAATGATCAACCCTCTTTCTGTGGTTAAAATCATGACCATATTACGAAAACAACAATCGAAGGCTGTGGCTTGGAGGTTCAACCTAGAGACTCTAGAACCAGAGAGCTTGTTCCAATTCCAGCCCTACACCGTACTGGCTTTGTGACATTGGGCAAATCACTTAATGTCTCTCTGCCTTGGTTTCTTCAACTAAAAGTGTGGAATAATAATTATACCTATCTTAGAGATGAAGAAATGAAAAGTGAGCTAAAATATGTAAAGCACCTAGAAAACTATCTGACACAGTGTATGTACCTAAAAAATAGTTATTATATTACTATTAATCATATTTTCACTCTATCAGGTGCATTTTTACTATCACCTCATTTGAGTTTTCTGAGATAATTGTTCCTTTCAATACGCATCCACCTATTGCCAAGATACTGTTCCTGATTTTACTAGGTCCTAAATTTTGGGGTTGACTTAAGTCTGCCCTTCCATCCTCTGGATCTTTGATATTCTCTGCTAAACTAATAATATTCTATGTTATTAATAGGTATTGATAACTTCATGTTATCTCTCTCAAATGACATTTGCATTTTAACAAGAATTTTCAAGGCCTTGACTCAAAGCAGTGAGTAATGTGGTTATTTTAGGGATTCTGGCAGAGAGAAACAGTCCTTGGGCTGGGAGAGCTTTCCTAAATTCTAAATTTATATCAAGCCAGCAGCTGCCTACCCTGCTCACTCAGAATATGGAGTAGGGTTGTATTGGCGATCAGGGAGTGATTTAAATCAATTAACCAATACTTTTGTCACTAGTTATATGCCAGCAACTGTCTTAGGTAATGTGGGGAAGAATATAAAGATGAATAATCCTTGTTTCAAGGAATTTATAATCTAATTGAAACCATCAAGATGTAGAAAAATAAAACAGATATTTATTCTCATTGCCAAGGTCAGAACAGACCTGAGAATGTTGCCTACTGATCAATATACTGGTGTGAAGTCTTGAGGGCCGGGTCAAACCAGGAAGAAGCTTATCTAGATAGGAGCTACTCATAAGATCGTTTTACTGCACAGCCATAGCAAGAGTAACTGCTTAGAAATGGAGCTGACTCTGCAGTCAGACCACTAAAGGGGGAGATACTGCATTGAGTTATGCACTGGAGGGAGAGTCTGGATGAAGCATTAACAGAGAGTGAGAGCCTGGAACAGGATGGGAGTGCAGGGCAAGTAAAGGTGGAGGATTCGTGTAACTTAGTGGGGACATCTTCCATATGAGTTCTGGCATGACTTGTGAGGTGAGGATGGCATTTTAAAGGAACAAAACTGGGATGAACAAATAATATCTTTCCTCATTTGTCAAATAAGGAAGATTGAAACACGTGAGTACTAAGGAATTGCCCAGCTGTAGTAGTCTATAAGTCAATCATTCTAGGACCAAACAAAAAGCAGCAATAGGTAGTATTCAAATCAGCCATATAGACCCATGTTTCCAAATCATAGCCCATCAGAGTTCTTTCGTTCATTTGCTGTGAAATCTTTTAATTTTCTTGCACTGTCTCTTGAATGTGTTAAGAAAATGTAGATTCTTAGTTCTCCAAAACTGAAGTGGTCTTCTTTACAAGACAGGAGAAAGAAGAAAAACAAACTTAGCCCAATTCAATGATTTAAACCTAAAGTTAAGCAGACTGAGACAAAATGATAGCGTCCGTTCTCTGTTTTCCCCATTGAGCACCAGATCAGCTTTGATGTTCAGCATATATTTCAATTATCCTTCTCTATTTTTAATAGATTAACAGCAAATCAGTTGCTTATTGTACAATTCTCTAACAAGGCCAAAAAAAAGTATTACTGAAAAGAAAAAGAAAAGAACTAATGAATATTAAAAAAAAAACAATTTAACTAGTCTTTTTGGTCTTTGGTCTTTTAGTTTTTACCCCTCTTCTTCCCCCTTGCTTCACTCCAAGATGGTGTCTTGGTGTATTTGCTTATATAATCTTATGGTATTGAGTAGAGGGCGTCCTGTGTTCATAAACCTGTGTCTGCTGGCTCCTTAGTAATATCTGTCATCCACCTGGTTGGTGCCAGGCCTGAATGCATTCCAGGGCGAAGCCGTTGCTTAGTGTAATTTGTGTTCTGGCCTCTCTGGTTTGATCAGGGCCAGTGGTTTCCCTGGCTGACCGGGTTCACCCCAGTCCTGACTACTACTAGGGAAACCCCTTGAAGTCTGGTTATAACTCCCATTTGGTCCTGGTGCAACAACACTCTTCCTTCCCACTACACATTCCACTTCTACCCTGACTAGTACTTTTTCTTCCAAACCCCCTTACCAGCTTTCAGCGATAACTGAATCCCATCTAGATCACGCCTCCCAAACCATGCTCACCACCTGATTTACTTTCAGAGTTTGGGTCTCTTGTGGGTGGTAGGGGGAACTGATAAGGTGATTGCATTCCAGATGTTCAACAGGAAGCAGAGCAAAAGTCTTCTGTCTGGGAAGGTCCCCAACTCATCTGGGTGTTTCTGAATCCCCCTTAGCTTCTTCACCCATTCAATCAATATATATTAAGAACCTACTGTATGTTAGGCCCTCTGTTAGGTAATGGTGATATAATGGTGAACAAGACAGGGTCTCTGTCCTCTTGGTGCTTATAGAGTAATGGCAGGGGGGAGTACACATGATAAAGAACTCAGCAAACACGTACATAAGTGCAATTTTTTAAGTGCTATGAAAGAAACAAATAGGATTCTGTGTTCCAAATAATAAAGGAGACATTAAAAAACCCATTTTAGAAGGAGTTTGGTGACGATTTCTCTGATAAGACACTTAATCTGTTAATGATGAGAGACAGCCAACCATGTGAAGACGGGAAGAGAATGCAGGGCAAGGCACAGCAAATGCAAAAGCCCTAGATGGTAAAGAGCCTCCAGATGGGTTAGGAAATAATCCGCAGATATAAGATTTTCCTTCCATTCTTACAGCAAAGTGACATAATTTTGGGGGTATGATTAAGACTACAAACTAGAAACTTGCTGAGTTTTAAACAAGGCCCAGACTAAGGTAAGCAAGTGAGGCACTCACCTCAGGTACAAAATTTAAGGAAGCACCAAAAAACTAAATGGTCAAGATAAACATATTTTAAAACATCAAAATTAATGTAAAAGTCAATGATGAACAAAATATCAAATTTTAAATTAAATACAGAATCAGTATTACTGAATTTTCCTTTTGTCATAAGCTCCAATATGGCTTAGCACAGCTCTGGTATTACTATCATCTCCCAACAGAGATCATTTTACTTTTTCCTTTCCATTTTGGATGCCTTTTATTTATTTTTCTTGCCTAATTGTTCTGGCTAGAACTTCCAGTATTATGCTGAATAGAAGCAGTGAAAGCAGGTATCCTCTAACCTCTTAAAATTTAGAATTCATAAAAGGAGATGATTGGAATGTCCATAAAGTTTGGAAGGACTGATCTTTATGAGTGCATCATCAGTTTTGACTTGAGTTGGTTAATGGTGTGCCATTGTTATACACATATTCATTAACTTAATAAATATTTATTAACATATATGAAAAATTACCGCTAGGTTTTCCCTTTGTTAGATTTTTTTCTTGTATCATCATCTTGATTTTTCTTCTCAAATTCTTTTTCCACTGGAAATTAGGAATGAATAAGGTAAAAGAGCTGCCATAAAAAATGTTTGAGAAGTGCCAATATAGCCCATAAATCAATGGCTGAATTGTTTTGGAAAGGCTTTATGGTAATTTAGGGTAGAAAGATGGTATCAAGATTTAAGCTGCTATTTGGTTCACTTGCCACTTTGCGGAGGGACGACCTGGTCAGGGATGTGGCCAGTAGGACTGAGACATGGAGTAGGGACTCCCAACCCAATTCTGTGATGAATCTGAAGTTAGGAATGTAAATAAAGCTGAAAAGTGTTGTGCAGGAATCCTGAGATTCAAGGGGTCATAAGGCAAGCTCTGGGGGTAGCCATGGCTGAAGGGAACTGGAAGCAGCTAGGACAGCCATGTTTGAAACAAGAGTCATGACTTCTGCGATCTCACACCCCCTGGGTATCAGTTGGAAGCCTTGACTAGGCTGCGTGCTGTAAGCATATTAAGGGTAGAACCAGACAGTATCACCCACTTAGTTATTCTCCTTCAAATCCATCTCAGCTATCGCCTTCCCTTGCTCCATCTTCGTGCCTTTGCTCAATTGTACTTAGAACGTCAAGTTATTGCAATCAGGCTATCTGCAGAAAGGGCGGGTAGACCTCCTGGTACATTCTTCCCGACTTCACCACCAGAAATCAGTTTGCTGCTAACTTCTCATTTTCTGGATTGTTGAACTACCTCCCCTGGGTAATCAGAAATCCTGAGGTATTCCCAGAGAGGAAGACTTTGGATATCGGTTGGTCAACTTCCAGGAGAAGCAAGATTCAAGACACATCACTCTCTTGATCTCGCCTGTCCATATTATAGCTATAATTAGCCTAGAAAGCCAGGGACTTTGCTGTTTTCTCCTGGAAACACAGCTGCAGTTGCTGCACCCTTGATTCTGAATGTTGTGCTGAGACTGAGGCCACCTGTCCCTATGTCTGTATTTTTTTCTCAAAGAGCTGAGTGATTGCCTTGAACAGCTGTGGGTATTTGCGTTTTATTTTTATAAGCCCTAAGCAACTGAGTGAAAAGCAAAGCCAATTATGTCATTGAGTCCTTTAATATGTATGAACAGAATAGCAGAAAACTGAGTTAGCCATGGCAAATACAAGGTTTACATAGAAGAAGAAACACTGAATTTTACTGGGAAATCAGTGAACAAAGAGGCAAAATGTTTGCTTTTCTGGGGAAAGACTATTTTTATTTTGTTTATGTTCATTTAGATAAACTATCTTTACACAAAATCTCTTTAAATCCTACAAACACTGAATTTATCAATACAAGATGGCAGAGGAAGCATGGTTGGAGGACATGTTGCACATAAGTCTAGCAAAGAGAATTCGGTTTTCATATGCAGTAACCCCTACAGATTTGTTTGTTCTTGGGACTGTTTAAAATAACATTCCCTTTTTCTTTGAATTTTATGGAGTTTAAATGTTACTGCAAAGTTCAATATCCCATCTGAAAACCTATTTGTAACATCATCGCAGTAAGTCAAGAATTTGGAGAGCCGGAGCCCGATTTCTGGCATTCATTTCAAATGCCAGCAGGCATTTGGCCACTGACTATCATTGGAGAGTCTTCAGGTTAGTGTAAGGGAGAAGGCAGTTTTACCTAGTATTGTGTAGCGTCGTATTTGGAATTACAAGTCTCTTGGATCTTTGGTGGCTACATTTTTAGAAGCGGTGATGGTGGTGAGTGGTGATGTTCTGGGAAGTTAAATAAGTGGACTTTCCAGGGACTTTCCTCATGGCGCAGAGGTTAAGAATCCGCCTGCCAATGCAGGGAACACAGGTTCGAGCCCTGGTCCGGGAAGATCCCACATGCCGCGGAGCAATTAAGCCCGTGTGCCACAACTACTGAGCCTGCGCTCTAGAGCCTGCAAGCCACAGCTACCGAGCCCACAATCCACAGCTACTGAAGCCCGCATGCCTAGAGCCCGTGCTTGGCAACAAGAGAAGCCACCACAATGAGAAGCCCGGGCACCGCAACAAAGAGTAGTCCCCGCTCGCCGCAACTAGAGGAAGCCCGCGTGCAGCAACGAAGACCCAATGCAGCCAAAAATAAATAAATAAATAAATAAATAAATAATAAATAAATAAGTGGACTTTCTTATCTTGATATGAAAACTCATAGAAGCCTTTTACCTAAAATAATTGTTACAAAATTTGAGATATTTTGATCTTTTTCTCCTTATTTTCCTTCTTATTTTAAGGTGAATCCAGTTCATGTCAGTTATAGTTTTTTCTTCTTTATTATGAAAATTCTACTTATTGTTGCTAAAATGATAGAAAATACAGAAAAACCAAAAAATTGAAAAATTTTATTCCAAAGGGCAAGTGTTTTAAGCATCTTTCTTAGTCCTGGCCCAATTTTGTGTGTGTATGTGTGTGTGTGTGTGTGTATGTGTGTGTGTGTGTGTTTTCATAATTGAGACTACATTGTGTATGTACACTTTTGTATTCTTTAAAATATTGTGTCATAAGCTTTCTCCAGTATTATTAAAAATTTTATAAGCAATTTTACCACCTCCTCTTTTATTTCTCCTTCCCTACCCTTCCATTCTCTTTCTTAAAAAGTATTTGTTTTCTTACTTGTTTTTCTTTCTCCCTTCTTTCTTCATCAAAATGCCATTAAGGAAATGTTTGCTTTTGGACAAGATAGACTAAGGACTGCATTCTCCTTGGAGCCTATGAGGGGTTGGCAGTGTGAGTCCAGGGAGGCCACGGCAGTTGGAGTTCATGGGGCAAAGTACCAAAGAGATGACTCCTTAGAGCAATAAAGCTCTAAAGATCTGAAGAGCATATCCCTTTTGAGTTCTTTTTAAAAAAATCTTAATTAATTAATTAATTAATTTTTGGCTGTGTTGGGTCTTCATTGCTGCACGTGGGCTTTCTCTAGTTGCAGTGTGCAGGCTTTTCATTGCAGTGGCTTCTCTTGTTGTGGAGCACGGGCTCTAGGCATGTGGGCTTCAGTAGTTGTGGCATGCAGGCTCAGTAGTTGTGGCTCACGGGCTCTAGAGCGCAGGCTCAGTAGTTGCAGCGCACAGACTTAATTGCTCCGCGGCATGTGGGATCTTCCCGGACCAGGGCTCGAACCCTTGTCCGCTGCATTGGCAGGTGGATTCCTAACCACTGTGCCACCAGGGAAGCCCCCCTCCCCTGCCCCTTTGAGTTTTCACCTGAGTACTGAGAAGCATATTTGTGTGAGGAAACTACTCAAGTTTGGGGAAAGAACTGCCTAAAAGGACTAGAAGGAAAAATCACTGGGATTCACATAGGGCTTAGAAGAGTTTGTATTCCCACCAGCCAGGGTGGATAGACCTTGTAAGTTATGGAAGTCAGAGAGTGTACTCAGAAGGGTAATGCTGTGCAGTGGTGGGACAAAATTAGCCCTAGATTAAAAGCTGTTCTGGTCTCACATAAAGAAGTATAAAAGCAAGCCTTAAAAAAGTAAATCTGTTTCTAAATATCTTTACTCCAAGAACAAAGCTCAAGAATATTTGTAGAAATATGGAAAAAAACATCCAGCACCCAACAGGGTAAAATTAACAGTGTTTGTGATCCAATAAAAAAATTACCAGATATACAAAGAAGTAGGAAAACGTGGACCACAATGGAAAAAATCAATCAATATAAATAGACTCAGAAACAGCATAGGTTATAGAATTAGTAGACAAGGACATCAAAATGGATATTGTAATTATATTTCATATATTCAAGAAAGTAGATTAAAATTAAATACATTAAGTAGAGTCATGAAATATTTTCAAAAACTCAAAACAAACTTCCAAAGATTAAAAATATGTCTGAAATAAAAAAATATATTGGATGGAATTAATAGATTAGTTACTGCAGAAGGAAAGATTAGTGAATTCAAAAACATAGCAATAAAAACTATATAAAATGAAATGCAGAAAGAAAAAAGACTGAAGAAAGTGAACCCAGCTTCAGTGAACTTGGGACAAGTTCAAACAGCCTACTACACATATAACAGGAGATCCTAAAGGAGGTAAGTGGGAACAGAAAAAAAACTCAAGTTCAAATAATGGCTAAAAGGTTTCCAAGTTTGATGAAAACTCTAAATCCACAGATATGAGAAAAACTCCAAGAATAAGATACATGAAGAAAACTATACTAAGTCACATCATAATCAAATTGCTTAATATCAGTGACAAAGAGAAAAATCATAAAAGCAAGCAGAGAAAAAGGACACATGGAAAGAAGAAAGATAAGAATAACCACAGACTTCTCAATGGAAACAATGCAATTAAAAGAGACGTAACTAAATAAAGAGATACTATGTTCATGAATTAAAATACTAGATATTACTTAAAGAGATACTATGTTCATGAATTAAAATACTAGATATTATTAAGATGCCAATTCTCCCTAAATTACAGTCTAGTATGAGTCCCAAAAGTTTTTTTTTTTTTTTGGTAGCAATTGACAATCTCATTTTCCAATTTATATGGAAATACAAAGGGCCTGGAATAACCAAACAACTTTGAAAAAGAAAAAAGTTTGGGAGCTTATAATGCTTCATTTCAAAACTTATTATAAAGATACTATAGTCAAGGCAGTGTGGTATCAGCATAGCATTGGAAAAATAGTAAAAATCTACAAACAAAAGTGCCTCCATGGGAGTTTTGGGTACCAGGTAGGAGACTGTGAAACCCTGGTTCAGGTCAAGACCAAGGAGAGCTGTTTTGGCAAGACAAGCTCACAACCACGTGGCTGACTTGCTGTGGTCCCATCTACAGAAACAGAAAGCAATAGTAATTAAAACAGTATGATACTGGCATGAAAATAGACATGTAGAACAATAGAACAGAATAGAGAGCCCAGAAATAAACCCACACATTTACGGTCAACTACTGTACTGTGTGATCTCACCTATATGTGGAATCCAAAAAAGCCAAACTAATAGAAACAGAGAGCAATGTGGTGGTTGCTTGGGGGTAAGGCATGGAGGAAATGGAGATATTGGTCAAAGGGTAAAAACTTCCAGTTATAAGATAAATAAGTGGGAATCTAATGTACAGCATGGTAGCTATATTTAATAATACTGTGTTATATACTTGAAAGTTGCTAAGTAGATCTTAAATGTTCTCAACACACACACATACACACACACACACACAACTGTAATTATGGGAGGTGTTGGAGGTGTTAACTAACCTTACTGTAGTAATCACTTCACAATATGTACACGTATCAAATCATCACTTTGTACACCCCAAGCTTTTACAATGTTATGTCAATTATGTTAATTATAGCTCAGTAAAGTTGGATAAATAAATAAATAGGAAGGCTAGAGAAGTCTTCCTTTGAGTAGAAAGCCAATTACTAAATGTAGAAGAATTGACGATATTAGAAAATCTCCACTTGGCAAAAATTAGAGTAATAAGTAACATTAATGGGTGTCAAAACTAGTGAGGGAAAGTGAGGTAAAGAATCAGATTTTACATAGTTATCTCTCCACAAAATATTTATCTATTACAAAAGGGGAAAAACACAGCTTTACACTCTTCAGGATCTGGCAAATACTGTCTTAATCGTGTGACGTTAACACCTCAACTATTAGCAGGGCTTTTATAGAGGTGAGATGGACCTCCTACCCAAAGTTGGTTCAGATGTCGAGACTGGTGATCTCACGCACACACACACACACACACACACACACACACACACACACACACACCCCAAGAGGATAGAAAGAGGTTTATTACTCACATTTTGAGGCTTTTTGAAAGGAGTAGGGTAGGCTCCCAAGCATGTCTGAAAATGGCTTGCGAGAGCAGGAAGGGTGACTGGCTTTGGCTTTTATTGGGTTAAGGGGTGGAGCTACCAGTGAGGGTTCCCAGGCACAGGCAAGGGCTTGTATAGTTGGAACTTCTTATCTGAATCAAAGGAGGGAGCATCTGCACTTTCTTACCAGCTTGCCCAGATATGGGGCAGCAGAAAGGAGAGGAATAAGACTTAAAAGCTATCAGTTTTTCTTTTTAATTAATTTTTATTGGAGTATAGTTGATTTACAATGTTGTGTTAGTTTCTGCTGCACCGCAAAGTGAATCAGTTATACATATTAATATATCCACCCTTTTTTATATTTATTTATTTATATATTTTTGGCCACGCCGCGTGGCTTGCGAGATTTTAGTTCCCCGGCCAGGGATCGAACCTGTGCCCCTTGCAATGGAAGTGCAGAGTCCTAACCACTAGACTGCCAGGGAAGTCCCTCCACTCGTTTTTTAGATTCTTTCCCCATGTAGGCTCTCTTCAGCCACTTGAGGAGAGCTCCCTGTGCTATACATTAGGTCCTTATTAGTTATCTATTTTATATATAGTAGTGTGTATATGTCAATCCCAATCTCCCAATTTGTCCCCTCCCCCTTGGTAACCATAAGTTTGTTTTCTACATCTGTGACTCTATTTCTGTTTTGTAAATAAGTTCATCTTTACAATTTTTTTAGATTCCATATATAAGTGATATTATATATTTATCTTTCTCTATCTGACTTACCTCACTCAGTATGACAATCTCTAGGTCCATCCATGTCGCTGCAAATGGCATTATTTCATTCTTTTTTATGACTAATATTCCATTGTATATATGTACCACATCTTCTTTATCCATTCATCCATCGATGGACATTTAGGTTGCTTCCATGTCCTGGCTATTGTAAACAGTGCTGCAATGAACATTGGGGTGCATGTATCTCTTCGAATTATGGTTTTGTCCAAATATATGCCCAGGAGTGGGATTGCTGGATCATATGGCAACTCTATTTTTAGTTTTTTTTTTTTTTTTAAATCTATCATAGAGTCCCTCAATCTTTTATTTATTTATTTATTTATTTATTTATTTATTTATTTTTGGCTGTGTTGGGTCTTCGTTTCGTGCGAGGGCTTTCTCTAGTTGCGGCAAGCGGGGGCCACTCTTCATCGCGGTGCGCGGGCCTTTCACTGTCGCGGCCTCTCCCGTTGCGGGGCACAGGCTCCAGACGCGCAGGCTCAGTAGTTGTGGCTCACGGGCCTAGTTGCTCCGGGGCATGTGGGATCTTCCCAGACCAGGGCTCGAACTCGTGTGCCCTGCATTGGCAGGCAGATTCTCAACCACTGCGCCACCAGGGAAGCCCTATTTTTAGTTTTTTAAGGAGCCTCCATACTGTTCTCCATAGTGGCTCTACCAATTTACTTTCCCACCAACAGTGTAGGAGGGGCTATCAGCTTGCTTTCAAAAATAAGTTGTCCAATGTCTGTTTTACTGTATGTAAATGCATCATTTTAGCATTTTGAACATCTTTGTTAATATGATAGACAAAAATGTTACCTTGTTTAATTTTTATTTCTTTGATCTCTTTAGAGGGTGAAGTATTTGCAAATTTCGTTGCTCATTAGTGTTTCCTCTTTTGGAAATAATATTTATATCTTTTTATTGATTGAGGTAATAGTCTTTCTCTGAGAGTATTATATAAGTGCTTTATCATAGTAGTTGCAGTATTTCCCTTTTGTGGTTTACCATTTAATTTTGGTTATCTTACTCTTTAGGAGAAAGAACTTTTTTTTTTTTTAATGAGAAAATATGCTGCTGCAGCAAGAAGAATTGCCAAATTCAAGACTTGTTCTATATGTGGAAGGAGTTCGTAAGACAGAGCAGACAGGAAGTACTGCAAGCTTGGGCTCTGCGTTTTGTGTTCTTGAGGTATTTGGGCGTGAGGAATGTGTATCAAACTTAGTATGTTTTATTTTGTTCTTAATCATAGAACTAGATGCCTTGTTTTGAGGACTGCCTTAGAGTAAATCACACACAGGCGTTATTTCTCTCCTTGGTCATAGAATATTTGGAAAATCTGATGTTAAGTTAATTGTAATGCAGCCCTAAAAACAAAAACTTGCTCAAAAAAATGAGTTCACATATAGTGCCGTGTGGGTTGGCAAAAAGAGAAAGGAAGGAATAGCAGATTGTACTATCTATTATTGAGAAAAATTCTGGGCTAACCCCAGTCATAAACACTGCAGTGTTCAATGTTTCAGGATAAGAACTCGTCACAAAATGATGTTATTTCAGAAAACCCTATAAAAAACACATCAAAAGAAGATAAATGGATTGTACAGAGAGCCGAGAAATCCATGACACCGCAAAAGCCTATTCCGCCCGTCCAGGTTAGCAGAAGGCTTCAGCCACTTGGGGGAGCTCAAATCTCACTTCCCTCAGTTATTACTCCACCCGCAAAGAGGTTGATAGCAGACATTGGATTGGTCAAGTCCAAGAACACAGTTTAGGGCACCGTGCAGGGCCTGGAACTTTCTCTATGGTGAAGTAGAGGGTAAATGCAGTTCCTGGTGGTAAATTTCTTTTTGGGTTCTCATATTGTAGGGTTTTCTTTGGTTGGCTTTTTAGGAAAACTGGTTTCCCCATACAGCTGGGGTGATTAAAGAGGGCTCTTCCTCTTTAATCAGAGACAGATGTGCTCTCTTGCCCCCTGGAAGGTCTTGGGGGACAACGGATGATTTCTAAGAACTAAGAAAAACTTTTCTTTCTTTCCTTTCTTTAATTGCAATTTGACTGGAATTGACTTTTCTCTCCATCAGAGACAAACAATGGGGATAACTGCAGGCCAGGTAACATCTCTGGGTAATGAGACAGAACTGATTGTCCTGTGTTGGGAATTAGTTTCAAGGGCAAAGGAGGGCTCATCTCAGAAAAGAAAGAGCTTCTCTGTAGAGAATTTTGGGCTGGTAGTGCCAGCATTTGTGGACAGGAGAGTGTATTCACAATCCAAGGGTTTTGTTTTCCTTTGTATCTCCTTTTTCTCAATCTGACTGAGATAAATCCTAATAATGGCATGGATTTTGGAGCACTAGAAGTGTCTGATAAACCAGAGCTATGAAATTCATCACTAAACAGATAAAGAGGGCTGAAAGTCCTCTCTCCTTCTTGTTACCTCTCTCGCTTCCTTCATTCATTCCTTCAAGCTAGAAAGTACCTGGGAGAAGGCTTCCTTCCTCCCTCCCTCCCTCCCTTCCTTCCTTTGTTCCTTTCTCCCTTCCCTTTGTTCATTCATTCTTCTTTTCCTTTTTGATGTGGTTCCATCTAAGATGTATCAGTAATTGCTTTTCCTCTTTAAAATTGATTTTTAGCTATATAAGTGGTTCCTGAATACATTCTCCTTTCAAAAACCTAGAAAGCTAAAGCTGCTGTGAAGTCCTCTTGCAGCACTACCCCACTACCCCAGTGCCATATGCCAAGCATTGTTATTAAAGGAGGCCTATAGCCAGATTGCCTTGGCTTAAGTTTAACTCTACCAATTAACTGGCTGTGTAACTTTAGGCAAGTTGCTCAACCTGTCTGTGCCTAAGTTTCCTTATCTGGAAAATGGAAATGTTATTAATTTCCATTCTCCAGATAACCTACCTCACAGGATGGTTTTAAGGATAAAATGTAATAATTTATGTAAAACACTTAAACACCATATCAGATTTAATAAGCTCTTAAAAATGTTTGTTATTATTACCCTGCTTTCCACTTGCGATGTGTACTTTTCCCCAGTTCCTGGAGGTAACCGCTATTATGAGTTTTCAGAATATTGTTTTAGTATCGTGTGTGTGTGCGTGTTTAACAAATGGTGTCATATTATACATATTATTCTGTAGTTTGCCTTTTTAAATTAGCAATTATGTTTTGTGATTTATCCATGTTGATGCAAATAGATCTAGTATACTCCTTTTAACTGCTATATAATATACTATTGTGAATCTAATTTATTTAGCTATTTCCTGTTTGATAGACAGTTAAAATGTTACTAATTTTTATCTATTATAGACAGTGCTGCACTGAACCTTCATATAAATGTCTGTGCCATATTGTGATAGAAATCTATGTGTGGAACTTATGAGTTGTAGGGAATGTACAAACTAGTTGAACCAATTTATATTCCCACTAGTAATATCTGAAAGTACTCAATTCCTCAAAACCTTGCAAAGGCTCAATAAGAAAATCAACCAGTTTTGGCAATCTAATGGAGAGAAATATTGTCATTATTGTTTTAATTTGTATTTCCATGGTTACTAGTGAGATCGAGCATCTTTTCATATGTTTATTGGCCATTTGTATTCTCTCTTCTGTGAATCGTCTGTTCATAACCTCTGTTTGCATTTCTATTATATCTTTAGTCTTTTTCTTATTAATCTGTAAGATAATCTTTTAAGTATGTGGCAAATACTTTCTCCTAATCAGGTTTGCTTATCTTTTAGCTTTGTTCATGGAGTCTTTGATCATATGGGCCTAAATTTGTTTGCAGTAATATGTAATTGCACAATTATTCTTGCGATTACCATTTTCACGCATTTAGGCTATAGGAGGAAATTGAAGCTCCATAAGAGAAAACAAATTGTGTAGGAAGAACACATAGAGTGAGAAAGGGAGAAAGGTGAGAATCAAGGATTGCTCTAAAGAGCACCTTCATGTACAAGTGGTAAGTCTGGAGCATGGAGAGGAACCAGACTAGCTTTAAAAATACATTTTTGGGACTTCCCTGGTGACGCAGTGGTTGAGAATCCGCCTGCCAATGCAGGGGACACGGGTTCGAGCTCTGGTCTGGGAAGATCCCACATGCCATGGAGCAACTAAGCCTGTGTACCACAACTACTGAGCTTGCACTCTAGAGCCTGTGAGCCATAACTACTGAGCCCTCGTACCACAACTACTGAAGCCTGTGCACCTAGAGCCCGTGCTCTGCAACAAGAGAAGCCACTGCAATGAGAAGCCTGCACACCTCAACGAAGAGTAGCCCCCGCTCACCACAACTAGAGAAAACCCGTGTGCAGCATCAAAGACCCAATGCTACCAAAAAAACAAAAAATACATTTTTGTCTTGCAGTCCAATGGAAAGAGAACATAATGGAAACGATGTCATCAGACAAACAGTGTAATCCTACATGTTGTAGAGGAGGAATGAGACTAACTTTGGCACAGGTAGAAGTTTGGGGGAAAAAAAAAAAACCCAAATCTGACTCTAACTGAGAGAAATAGGGATTCCTTAGGAGGGAATGGAAATGGAATGCAAGAGTAAGGAATTAGGTTGTGCTGCTGCAGAAAAAGAGGTAGAGAAAGCAGTATTTTTGTTGGCCTGAAAGAAAGCTAGAAAACCCATGGGACAAGACATATTGCTTTTTCCTACACCACTAAAGCCTTGAAAAATGTTACCAGTGGTAACTCCAGCTCAGAAATACATCGATGGAAGGATTCTCCAGCTGGTACAAATGTGATAGCAGAAGGAAACATTAACCTAGGAAGTAGGATTGTTAGGACTAAAAAACTTTAGACTCCAGAGTCTAAAACAGCAACATCTTCGGCATAGATGCATCATAGGACCTGAAACAAACAAACATACGGCATCTGGTGGGAGACAGAGAAACAGACATGAGCAGGAAATTGGAACTATGGGAAGAATACACTGGGTGCTTGGAGATGTCTCTTGTAAATGGGCAAGAACTGTTATAAGAGAGAAGAACCTGTACTCTTAGATGGGGTTCAAACTCAGTCCAGCATTTCGGCACCAGGAATAAGGGAATAAATATGAAAGCAACTTGAGAAATTTTCAATATGCAGAAGGAACACCAATAAGAAGAGAATCCTAGAAAGCACTGGGGATTGGTGGGACCCTCAGTGCAAATTTCTGAGTCATACAATAAAAAGGACAGTTTACAGGAGTGATGGATTTTTCAATAAAATTTGGAATTTAGTATCACAATTAATCTCTTGATTGCATTTCTTCTGGGTTTAAGGTCATGGGGGGTGATGGAATGGACTCTGAAAAATCGCATGGATTATCCTGTCAATGCCTTTTTCTCTTTTCCCTTTTCCTCTTTAGAATGTATCTGTGTTAGTCTTACAGTAAATATGCATTTGAGCATTATTCATTCCTCAGCTGACATGCCTGCTGCCTTTGATTAGATTATTCCCATGTCTTTGGAAGCAGGGCCTTCCTTAAGGAAACTGTGATATTCTTCGGCTTCTGACTCCTGACCTACAGATTTATCTATAGCCACACCCTACTTTTTCTTTCCAGATTTCCCCGTCAAGTGGTACTGTGAGTGTTTCCTTAAAAATTTCCCCTCTGCTCCAAACCTAAAAGACATAGCAATGGGGAAAAAAATCCAAACAATAACTAAACGTTTTCATGGGCCAGAAATGGAAACACTCGGCAGTAAGCCGGGACTGCAGCATAGGCCTGCTGGGCTATAGTTCCAGAAATAGACAGAGTTAGGAGGGTGACTACTGCAGTGGAATGAAAACCAAAGTGGTCCACATGTGGTAGGGCACCAGGGCCAGCATCACCGTGTAAAAGCCAAGGCTAGGTGGGCCTACCATGACCATGAAAGGAGGTGGAAACGGCTCTGATCACTGCGTGAAGCTGTGGCTTTATAAAGCTGAGTTCCTGCGGGGGGCAGGAGGAAGTAGAGCAAGCCCAGCAGCAGGACTTGTTTAGCTCAGTAACTAGATCTAAAATAGCCCCATCATTCTGCACTTGGAGCTGTCCCTCCAGTGTAAGACCTGGTTCTGGACTTGGGTGGTGGGTCTCCCTGGGGGCTGAGTGGAGGCAACCACATAATTTATACATAGAGAGGCGTGGTCACAGAGAGAGAACATAAGACAAAACAACAACAAACCCAGTCCCACCTAAGATTAGCCTAGCAACCCAAATATAAATTCACCATTATGAAAACTACCACTAAAAAAGTGAGTCAGCAAAATAATCAGATGGATTGACTCCTAGTGAAATGCAAACATATTGAATGATTTAAAAATATTAGGTTCCAGATCTTCAAAGAGATAAAGAACAAGAAATTACAAAACAGGAATAGGCAGATCTGAGTAAAGAACTGATAGATTACAAATAAAAAACAATTAGAAATTGTGAGAATGAAAATAAATTTAATGAAATAAAAAGTTTAATAGGGCAAACACTATACTAGACACAGTAAAAGAACATTCTAGTGAACTGGAATTAAATAATATTATAAATATTACATTTCCCCTCTTCTTCTGACAGTCTTGTACATGAAGGTGCTCTTTATGTTTTTTAATTAAAATTTTTAAAAAAATAAATTTATTTATGGCTGCGTTGTGTCTTCGTTGCTGTGCGTGGGCTTTCTCTAGTTGCAGCAAGAAGTGGCTACTCTTCGTTGCAGTGCGCGGGCTTCTCATTGCGGTGGCTTCTCTTGTTGCAGAGCACAGGCTCTAGGCGTGTGGGCTTTAGTAGTTGTGGCATGCGGACTCAGTAGTTGTAGGTCTCGGGCTCTAGAGCACAGGCTCAGTAGTTGTGGTGCACAGGCTTAGTTGCTCTGCAGCATGTGGTACCTTCCCGGACCAGGGCTCAAACCTGTGTGCCCTGCATTGGCAGGCGGATTCTTAACCACTGCACCACCAGGGAAGTCCGAAGGTGCTCTTTAGAGCGATCTTTGATTCTCACTTTTCTCCTTTCTCGCCCTAGGTGTTCTTCCTACACAACCTGTTTTCTCCTATGGCTTCAATTTCCTCCTATAGCCTAAAGGCATGAAAATGGTAGTCGCAAGAATAATTGTGCAATTATGTATAACTGCAAACGTGGCTGATGGTACTTGGATCACTGTAGCCTTTATTATTGGATAGTTTGCTAGAATAGTAAAGCTATTTTTCAGCCAATATAAAATATCTCACTTTCCACAGATCGGCTTCCAAAGTTTCTCCTAACTTCTCTGCCACAGGCACTATGATGAATAAGCTGCAGAGGCTCCAAGTATTCAGATGACATATAAGTTATAGAATTATTCTGACAGCTCACCTTCTCTTTACCAGTGTGTTCCCTTCATAAAATTGATTTTGAATTTAAATAATTACCTGTAAGACTCTATTCTTAACTGACAGGAAGGTCTTTTTTTTTTAAATTAATTAATTAATTAATTAATTATTTTTGGCTGCATTGGATCTTTGTTGCTACGCGCAGGCTTTCTCTAGTTGCAGGGGGTGGGGGCTACTCTTCGTTGCGGTGCGCGGGCTTCTCACTGCAGTGGCTTCTCTTGTTGTGGAGCGTGGGCTCTAGGTGTTTGGGCTCAGTAGTTGCGGCACATGGGCTCAGTAGTTGTGGCTCGTGGGCTCTAGAGCACAGGCTCAGTAGTTGCGGCGCATGGGCTTCGTTACTCCGCGGCATGTGGGATCTTCCCGGCCCAGGGCTCGAACCCGTGTCCCCTGCATTGGCAGGCGGATTCTTAACCACAGCGCCACCAGGGAAGCCCCGAAGAAGGTCTTAATATGCATCTACTTGAATGAATCGCAGTTTTGGGGACTTCTAGGCTATAATAGTCTGATGACTAGGATGAGGAAGGTGTGGGAGATGCTTCTGGTTTCCTTCTCAATCTTCCTTCTCCCTCCTTCTTTGCTAACAGAGCCCTAATTTTATTCAGGGTGGCAATGTGCTCAGTCTTAAGTAAGAAGAATTCCCAAGTAGAACCCATGGTCCAAGAAGCCAGTTGTGACAATCCTGCTCTCTGCTTTGCCAGCCTCCCTCACCCTTCCTTGGGGATGACCATATGACCCAGTTCTAATAAATAAGATGTAAAAGGAAGTCTACGAAAAAGAGGAGCCATGTGGTTAGTGCTGCTCCTACCTCTTTCCTCTTGCCTTGAAATTAATGTTTGAAAAATGTGACAGCCATCTTGAGAATGAGGGCCAGCTCAGGAGAATCATAGAAATACCAGCCCTGTCACATTGAGCTGGGCGAGTGTCAGCAGTACCTACCATTGGACATTTTGTCATATAAGGAAAATTAGCTTTTATCAATGTACTTTAAGCCATATGCATTTCTAATTGATACAGTGTGGAAATAAAATAGTTGGCTCCTTTAATCTATATTTTGAAAGACTAGAGTGACTAGGTCAATTCTAGGCTAAAGTAAAAGAAATACATGTTAACTGACCTGCACTAGATAAGAACATAGGCTTAAAGAAAAGAGAATAGGAAATATTTCCTTCACAACTGTTGTTAGAAGAGTTTTTCAATGAATATGCCAATCAATTTAAATATTTGAACCCCTATGATATCTAGATTGAATTAAGTGAGTTTCTTAGCTGTTCAAACCACTGTATTTTACAGAAATGGGAGTAGCATATATAAGGACTAGAGAATCGAATGTGAACTGAGGGGCAATGTGTTGGCCATCTTTCTAGCCACTTATTACTGTCATCTATTGCCTTGCTTATTATTTTTATTTTGAAATAATTTCAAGTTTACAGAAATGTTGCAAGATTAGTACAAGGAACTTCCATATACCCTTTACTCAGTTTCACTAATTGTTAACATTTTCCGACATTTGCTTTATCATTCTCTCTATTTTTTATTTATTTATTTTTTGGATGCAAATGTATTTTATTTTATTTTATTATTTTTAATGGAAAGACATTTTATTTTAAATATAGCAGTGTGTACATGTCAATCCCAAATTCCCAGTCTATCCCTCCCCTCCACCCTTCCCCGCTGGTAACCATAAATTCATCCTCTAAGTCTGTGAGCATCCTCTCTGTTTAGAAAGGTAGATATAGGTGTAAATATTTTTTTCTGAGCTATTTGAGAATAAACTGTAGACCAGATGTTCCTTTACTCCTAAATTGTTCAGTGTATATTTCTAAAAAAGATGGAAATTCTTTTACATAACCATAGTACAATTATCAAAATCAGGAAATAACACTGATAGAATATTATTATCTAATAATAATATGGACCTTATTCTAATTTTGGCAATTATTCCAATAATGAGATAGATAGATAGTTAGATCTGTCTTTTGGTCCAGGATCAATTCAGGATGGCATATTGTTTTTAGTTGTCATGCACCTGCTAATTTTATAATTAAAAACATGCATGTGTCTATTTTCTTAGATGACTGTATATAGCAATCATAAAATAAGAAATGCCATATTGAGTCATACCTACTCTCAGTCAAGCTCATTATGTTGGTGGGAATGGATGGAGATGATTTGCAAGAGTATGGTTATTGTCCTTATTTTAAGTTTTAAATTTGCACTGAAGGACTTCCCTGGTGGTGCAGTGGTTAAGAATCCGCCTGCCAATGCAGGGGACACGGGTTCGATCCCTGGTCCGGGAAGATCCCACATGCTGTGGAGCAACTAAGCCTGTGCACCACAACTACTGAGCCTGCGCTCTAGAGCCTGTGAGCCACAACTACTGAGCCCGTGTGCCACAACTACTGAGCCTGCACTCTAGAGCCCGTGCTCCACAACAAGAGAAGCCACTGCAATGAGAAGCCCATGTACCACAATGAAGAGCAGCCCCCACTTGCCACAACTAGAGAAAGCCCATGTGCAGCAACGAAGACCCAATGCAGCCAAAAAAAGAAAAATTTGCATTGAAGGTTTAAACATATGTAGTTAAAGAGTCAAATAATTCCAGGGACTTACCTGGCGATCCAGTGGTTAAGACTTTGACTTCCAATGCAGGGGGTACAGGTTCTATCCCTGGTTGGGGAGCTAAGATTCCACATGCCTCATGGCCAAAAAACCGAAACATAAAACAGAAGCAATATTGTAACAAATTCAATAAAGACTTTAAAAAAAATGGTCCACATTAAAAAAAAATAAACGTAAAAAAAAGAGTCAAATAATTCCAAAATGTTTCTTATGAGAAAAAAAATAGCAGTCTCTACCTTGACTTTTTTATCATCTCCATTTCTCGTTTCTCAGAAGCAAATATGTTAAAATATCTTAGCTGATTCTTTTGATATTTACCTTCATGTACCTAAATAACATGTTTATATTACTATATATTTTTAGGGGAGCTTATACAAAATCTACTGATTTCCTGCTGTGGAAGATGCTATGGCAGATGAGAACGTACCCTTCCCATATATCTGACCTCCTAATACAGTCATATCATAATTTTGTTTAGATTAATATTTGGAGTTAATGTTTTTATTGTTATAAAATGCTACTGATAACTGATATTATATGACAACTTTTCCTTTTCTGCCCAAATTTGCTTTCCTTGGACTTAATAATTATCTTACTTTTTATGTTTGCTTATTTTTCTGTGTATATATCACTGATTCAAGGCCAAATTTCTCTGGCTGTCTTAATCTCTTTTTATTATATTCAGCTGTATTTTGTCTTTTAACAATTTATCTTCTTGACAAAACCTCTCCCAGAGCCCTCTGACCTTCTTCAATGTGAACCAGTTGCCCCTCTCTATCTGGGGACCATTGTCATCCGGCATCTCTCTTTATTGTCATTCTGAGGATTCTCATACCCTTTCTCCTTTGTTGCATCCCCATTTCCTCTATTCCATGTCTTTCTCTTTCTTTCTTCTCTTTGTTTTCTGGCACTGTCAGTTTTTGAGATTTTTGACAGTTTTAATGTGTAAATTGAATCATGTCTTTGTCGTTTCCACTGCTGGCTTTAGATTCAGCTTTCCTTGTAATTTTCAAAGACTCGAGATACAACACATGCTACAACATGGATGAACCTTGAGGACATTATTCTAATGAAATAAGCCAGTCACAAATATCCTGTGATTCCACTTATGTAAAATACCTAGAGTAGTCAAATTCATTGATATTTTATGGAAAGTAAAATGGTGGTTGCCATGAGCTGGGGAGAGGAAAGAATGGTAAATTATTGTTTAATAGGTATAGAGTTTCAGTTTCATAAGAAGAAAAGAGTTCTGTGTATTGATGGCAGTGAAGTTAGCATAACAACATGAATTAAAAAAAAATTTTTTTTTTGGTCATGCTGGCATGCAGGATCTTAGTTCCCCAACTATGTGGGATCGAACCTGTGCCCCCTGCAGTAGAAGCGCGGAACCCTAACCACTGGACTGCCAGGGTATTCTCCAACAATGTGAATGTTTTTAATGCCACTGAAGTGTACACTTAAAAATGTTTAAGATAGAGCAAGATGGGGGATAGGAAGACTTCTTTCATTCTCTCCCTCATGGACACACCAATTCAACACCACTACCTGGACCAATTCCCTTTGTGAGAGATCTAGAAATCAATTCAGAGGATTCTACTACCAAAGCAAGAGCAAAACCAGCTGTACTGAAGCTGGTAGGAGAATTTGAGGCTCCATTTTGCCATAATCCCTCCCTTTGGTACATGACTGGGAGGAAACCCCCAGCTCCCAGCTTCTCCCTGGAGAAGGAAAGAAAGGATTAGACTGAATGTCCAACATTCTGACCATGTACTGGTTTCTTCCTTGCCTGAATCTGAGTGCTGGTATGGAAAGACACTATGTTGGGAGCTATTAAAAGCAAAGGCAGCTCTTTGGATTAACATGCAAGCACTCACCATAGCCCTTCCTCCTGGCTCAGTACTGAGTTAGAGGATGAAAATAATCTGAAATCTCAGCTTCTCCCTGGGGAGGGAAAGTGGTGGGCCATACATCCAAGATTCCAACTTTTTTGTAGTGCTGTCTGAGAGACTGATATCTGTCTCACCCACCTCAGAGCACTGGTGGGACTGGCATAATCTAGACTCCTGAAGGTCGTTGAGAACAAAGGCAAAGGCTTGGATTAGTACACAGTCACCCACCAGAGCTCCTCAAAGCAGAGTGAGCAGAAGAAAAGTCCCAAATACCACTTTCTCCCTGGGCAGGGAAAGGATTAGCAAAATGGCAATATCAAGTCCTAATCTACTGATAGTTACTTTAAATGTAAATGGATTAAATTCTCCAATCAAAAGACAGAGAGTGGCTGAATAGGTAAAAAGACAAGATCTAACTATATGCTGTGTACAAGAGACACGCTTTAGATTTAAAGATACACATAGACTGAAAGTGAAGAGTAGACAAAGATATTCTATGCAAATGGTAACCAAAAGAGAGCAGGAGTGGTCATAATTACATCAGACAAAATATACTTTGTCAAAACTGTCACAAGAGACTAAGCAGGACATTACATGATTCAAGGGTCAATTCATGAAGAAGATGCAACAATATAAATATGTATATATCCAACATTATAGCACCTAAATATATAAAGCAAACATTGACAGAACTGAAGGGTGAAATAGACAGCAATACAATAATAGTAGGAGATTTTAATACAACACTTTCAATAATAGATAGAACATCCAGACAGAAACCAATAAGAAAACTTTGGACTTGGACTGTACTTTAGACCAAATGTCCCTAACAGACATATATAGAAATTTAACCCAACAGCCACAGGATATACAGTCTTCTCAAGCACACACAGAACATTCTCCAGGACTGATCATATGTTGGGCCACAAAGCGAAGATACCTCTTCTACATTCCAAGTTACAGGTGACAGTTTTACTAATTGGTCTGCACATAATTCAGGCCACTTTTTCTCAGCTTCCAATAACAAGTTCTTCAGTGTTCTTCAAGTCTTCACTAATTATCCCCTTGAAATCCTTCCATATTTTGCCTGCCACTGAATCCCAAAGCCAATGCCATATATTTTAGGTTTTTATTAAGGCAACATCCTACTTCTATGTACCAAATTCTGGTTTGGTCACCTATTGATATGTAACAAACTACCTCAAAATTTAGTGGCTTAAAATGACAACTATTTTATTATCTCTCATTGCTCTGTGTGTTGATTGGGAACACCTGGGCATTTCTTCTACTGGCATTTTTTGTGGTCTTTCTCATGGCTGCAGTCAGATGGTAACTGGAATCCTTGGGCAGCTGGGGCTCCCTCTCTGTGTAGTCTCAGACTCTTTTCTTCATGTGACCTCTCTGTATCATCTTTCTAGTAGGGTAGCTGGACTTTCTTTCTTTCTTTCTTTTGGCTGCTCTGGGTCTTTGTTGTGGTGTGTGGGCTTAGTTGTGGTATGTGGGATCTTAGTTCCCCAACCGGGGATCGAACCTGGGACCCCTGCATTGGGAGCATGGAGTCTTAACCACTGGACTGCCAGGGAAGTCCCTGAACTTCTTATATTGGGTTTCTTGACTTCCCAAACTGAATGTTCCAAGAGAGAGAAAAGAGAAGCAGCCAATCCTCCTAAAGGCTAGAATTGGTATTGTGTCACTTCTGACACATTTTATTGGAAATCTGGAGTTAGTGTAGGAGGGGACTATAAAGAAGGCATGGATACCATAGGCATGCACTTTGGCAGGTGTCTTTGAACACTAGCTACCACATAGTGTTGTGGTGAGATATTTACTATTTGAAAACAGCAAGAATGGGGTACTATTCCTTAATGAAAGACATGATTGTATTATGTTTTGCTCTAGTTCAGCTAGGAACCTTCCTACATATATTTAAGTATGTGTGTGTGTGCATGTGTGTGCGTGTGTGTGTGTGTGTGTGTGTAGATAGATATTTGAAAATTTGAAAATGCATGCAGTCACTGCTTTATGACAGATGATTTAGAGAACATTAACATTTTGTTAGGTGAAATGATATAGGGGAGAATGTGACATAATAAACACTTGACTGGAAGCCAAGGAATTCCTCATCTAAACTAAGAATTATGACAATACAGTAGTGTGACCTTGGACAAGTTCAAACTTTTCTGGATCTTAGTTTTCTCATCTGTAAGAACCCTTTCATGTTGGAAAGGGACTTTTCACTGATCTATATTGACATTAAACTAATGTTTTAGCACTATTTTAGGACTAATCATCTG